>NC_142166.1:34389546-35621852 GCF_029865625.1 Vigna umbellata
CCACTCCTGTAGTGCTCAATTGAAAAGCATAGTTGCCGGATGGCCTCCCTCTTCTCCTCAGCCCTGTCAGAGATTACAGAATTCTGCCGAGTCACCTCTTTTTCAAGCTCATCAACTTTCAGTTTCAACTCATTTACCACATTCAGTGTAGCAGCAGATCCTCTGATCAGCTCAGCCTTTTGTTCGCGTAGCTGGATTAGCTCTCTTTCCATGTTAGCAATATGATTGTCTCGATGTGTTGTCTCAGCCATTAAGTTATGAATCTTAGCGTTGGCCTCATCTTTTTCGGTCATGACCATATCATACTTCTGCTTGTGCTGGTCAAATTCCCTATTCACAGCTTCAACTTCGTATCTTCTCTGATTAAGTTCTTCCTTCAAACAACCGATTTCACCATGCAAAACAGTTTGTTGGGAAACAAACTGCTCTTCCATTTTCTGTCTTTCAGCTTCAATTTGCCTTGATTTGTTTTCTAACATGAGGCTTCTAGATTCATATTCCTCAAGTCTAGAGCCCAGTTGTATGTTCTCCTCTGATAAACGTGCAATATCAGAATGCATCTGATTTTTCACCAATGAGAAGTGTGCTTCGGCATCAAGCATTTCCGCCTTCAATTTCTGCACCTCAAGTTCATTATTGGTTTCATTATTTTTGTACCATGTAAGCCTGTCTTCTAAGTCCCGAATCTTCTTTCTCTCTGAATCAAGTTGGCATTCTAATGTGACCACATTTTGCTGTGCTACTTCAAGCTGACCTTCCAGCTCCCGAGTTCCAGATGTCCTGCTATTAAGTTCCTCTTTTAATCTAGCAATTTCATCATATGATATCTTAAGGTTTTCTTCAGCAAGCTTTAGCTGTGCGACTAACTTCTCAATTTTGAGGCTGCAATCTGAAACATGTGTCTCCAAATCAGTGGTCTTTTTCTGCAACTCCAGCACATGTTCTTTTTCATACTTAAGATTTTCCTCTTTTACTTGTGATTCTACCAATGCATTATTAAGCTGAACCTCACTTTTTTCAATTTGAATTTTCAACTTGTCAATCTCTTCTTCTGAGATCTTAAGTTTAAAGTTGGAAATTTTCAGCTCTTCCTCATTTTTGAGGAATTCCTTAAGCAATTCATCATAACTTCTACTCTCAGTCTCCCAGGATATCTCATCTGTTTTTTCCTCCCCAACAATTTGAATTTGTTGCTCTGAATCTGAAGATGACGAGGACGAAGAGGAAGGTGATCCAGAGTCCTCTTTCATAGAAGCCACAGAACTATCACCACCAGAGCTTGGGGAAAACTCTATATTGACTGGTTGAAGGCCAGATTTCAGCAACAAGTGTTTCGGATAGGGGGTATAGTATGGTGTACCCGATACATTCACTTGATCATCGAAACCTACACTAGAATTTTCAGAGTTCTCCATCTGAGGTTAAAATCAACACTGCACTCAAAGAAAAACGAAATATAGATGAATTATCATTCCAATCGTCAGCAGTCAACAAAAGGCAAGGAACTAATCTGTCAGACTAGAGAAATGTTAAGAAGAAATCGAAACAACATGAATAATAAATCTGGACTGCAAAAAACACCAAATAACCAGCAATCACCCAATAACATGAATAACAAACCTGTCAGACCATCACCGTTTTTCTCTTTATTCTCTTTACACCCTAACTATTATTAGTCCAGTTCTGAAAGTTTTCTACGTTGCTACTCGCATACCACCTCACATTATTTGTATTATTATTATATTATAATTACAATTATAATTATAATTGTACAAAACAATGCATAGAACACGCACAATCAATCTGAATTTTAAGCCATGCGTCACGAAATCACAAGAGGCAACTTGCTGACAATGTTACATTACACATAATTGATGTATGGCAGCGTTTATATACAAACATCAACCACGATCTACGTTGTACGAACGATCCAGACTTGAATTCCACAACAGGAGCAAACTAGAGTTAACTTACACTAACAAGGCTCTCACACAAACGAATGAAAACGCAAACGGCATAAAATTAAGCATGACTTAAAGCAGCAATTGAAAAACGACGGTTAAAGAAAATGAAGTAAGCAATGAGGAGTTAGTTAGGATGAATCGGAAACAATTGAAAATGAGAAAGAATCGTAAAAGCAGAAGAATATAAAAAGCAATCGCAAGGACGAAGATGTGTATGGAGTTGAGTGAAGCGTACCGTAGCGAATGGCGGAGAGATCGGAGAAAGGGAGAAGATTGGAGAGAGAAAAGAAAAAGAAAACTTTGGGTTATAAGACAGAGAAGAAGAGACCGAAATGAAAAAGGGGAGAGTGAGTGAGTGAGTGAGTGAGTGACAGAGAGACACGGCCCCTCAATTTGTGGTATCTATCCCGCCTTTTCAAATTTCAATTCCATCTATTTTCAAAATCAAACACACTCACCTTGATCTAGATGTTCAACCTCATCACATTCAACTAATCCAAATTAATAAAATAAAAGCTATTGTTTAGAATGCTAAACAAAGGGAAAAAATTAACCCTATTAAAATGAGAAGCACAAGTTAAATTTAAATTTCATTATTCGTAATACTGACTTAAATATATTTTTTTAGTGTTTGTATCTGCCTTAACTTTTTGTAACTTGACATTCATTAAGGTTATTTATTACTATAAGCAGAAAATATTTAAGTTAATGTAATTAAATTATTTTTAAGTATGTGTAAGCAGTATAATTCGTGTGAGATAATTGAACATAATTTGTACCAAATTAACAAACAAACAGATCTTTCCCTTAAAAAAGTCGTACCAAATTATATATATATTTCACACACATTAGCAAAGAATATATTGTAGTTTTAATTCATTAAATTGTCTATCAGTTCGGTTAAAAAGTAAATAATAAAAGATAAAGTTATTTTAACGTCCTCTGAAAATTTTAAAATGTTATTTAAAAATACGCTGTCGGAAATATATAAATAAGTTTTTTTATTAAAAATGTTGAAAGCACAATCTAGGCAATACTTTTTCTGCCTTCATAATTTATAAGGTACGAAACCAAATTAATTTTATTTTATAATAAACTATTACAATGCTATATTTTCAATAAGCAAATAATATAATTGTATTTCATTTCTTTCTTTCTATTTGCCAAACGTTAATGGTTCATTGTTTAAATATTCAACTAAACAATTAATTAATAATTAAGTTAATTATTAATTAATTACAGTGTTCTTAAAACGATCGCCAAGAAAATTGGCTCTTAAAATGTGGGCCATTGCCGACACACATTGTTCGATGCCCGCTAAAGGATCAGATTTGTGGCGGGAAATAAAACAAATAGAACTTCGAAAATGTCGAAAGTACTTATCGGAGGAGGCCCAGTGGGCCCGTTTGTAAATTGTCTTTCTTTTTCGGCCTCCACTATCAATACATTTTCCAGAGCTGATGGGATTTTAATATGACCGAAGAAATAAACGACAAAATAGTCTTATTTCACTGTCCAATTACTATCATTATTTTAATTTTTCATATTATTGCGTTATCAAAATTTGGATTTAATTTTGATGTACAATTATTATAAGATGGAGTAATTGATTAAAAAGTAAGATTTTTTAAATAAGGAATGTTAATGAAAGGGAGAAAAAATTTAAGATAAAATGTAATTAAAAAAACGAAATTAAAAATAATCATTTTTTAAAATTTAAAAAGAAAGAATATAACTGAATTTAGAAAATTATTCAATATAAAGTAATTGATTTATAAAATCAAAAATAATATTTAAATCTTTTGTATTAGTATATTTTTTATAAAATTATCAAGTTTTAAAGAATAATTAATTTTTTAATATGATCTTATACTTATATAAAATTTGAATTTATTTTATTATATTTGTTTTACAAGGAAACAATATATATATATATATATATATATATATATATATATATATATATATATTTAATATGATTCTATACTATTACAAGTGCTTTAATTAAATATTTTTATGTATCGTACTTTTTACTATATTTAATTTTCATATGAAATTCATGATACATATTTTAATTAGTTTAAATTTAAAGTAAATAAAACTAACTTTTCTTGAAACTTTGTCAAATGAACAATATAATTTGTTAATGAATTTAATTATAAATCATATATAAAAATTATTATTTGTTATTTTAAATAATTTATTTGTTAAAATACATTTATAAAACCAAGTTTTTTACCTTTTAATTCCATTTATTTCACATGAAACACTTTATATAATAAATCTTTAGTACTCCATAATTTTACAATTGGAATTATTATATTCAGGTACATAATGGATTGTATGTTTAACTACAATTATATCATTAAATAAATATTATCAATTATATTTAAAGATGAATTATGCATCTTTATTAACTTACATAATTATTAAATGTAATTAACTTGCATCTAATTATGAAATGGTTTAAATAGATTTTTTTGTCCTTATTTTTGTTGACTTTATTTAATGTGAAATTTTTTTAGATGTTCAATGTGAATTTTATTTTGTTAAATTTTATTCAATTTAATCCTTTTTTATAGCCCTTTCTAAGTTGTTGATGATAATGTGTGTCATGTGTCAGTTTGTGATTTTTTTAATTTCTTTTATTATTTTTTTTCCGAAAAGTTTCTTAGTTTAAAAAGAAAAACTTATTCACTTGCCCTATCAATATTGTGTCAAGTTAGTGTAAGTGTCACGTATCAAGTTAGTATTAATGTCACGTATTAGTGTTAGTGTCATGTATCAACTGATAGATTATCCATAGATATAAGTTTTCATTGATAAAGTTTATTAATTGTATTACTACTGATATATTTAAGTTCGTAAATAATTCGTTGGTAAAAATTCATTACTAACAAATTTTTAATGACAAATTTTTATCGTCGATAATACCTTTGTGTCTTATTGTGTCACCCTATAATCATTAACTACAAATTTTTCCTTTTACTTTTGAAAAAAGAATTATTGTTAAAATTAAAATTTATATGTAACATTTATTTATGTTTTCTTTATATAAGTTATTTATGATGCTTTTAAAAAATTGCATGTTAAAATTAAAAATTTTATGCATAGGAGTTTATTATTGTTGTCTTGTTATTACTAAGTATAAAAGGTAAAAAATAATTTGATAGACTAAACTATTTCTTTGAGTGAATAAAATAAATAAATAGATAAATAGAAATGAATGAAAAATACGGAAATAAAAATTATTTTATATAAAAGAGGAAATATTTTTTATTTTAATATAATTTGATTTAACTATTATTGTTATTATTATAATAAAATATATTTTAAAATTTTATACTTTATCATTTGAATGTATAGTCAACTAGAAAAAAATAATTGAATGCAATTTTTTTTAATCTTTTTATGGAAAAAACAAGTTAGACCTATTTCTTTTTGTCAGTTTTCTTCCAATTTCTACCAAACTATCTTCACTTCCATTTTTTCACTTTCTTTTTTCCCCTTTCTTTTTTCGCCCCTCTTTTCAAGTCTGACAAAAGAGCCATTAAGTTTATCACCAATACAATCAGATACTCTATTTTTCATTTACAACTATAACTCACTAAAATAGTTTTCTAAACCCATTTTGATAATTACATTCAATATTGCATGAAAGTTGAAAATATAATATGGTTATCCTGTGTGAGGACCTAATAATATAAATGAAGACCATTAGAATTTTGATCTCAACAAAGCAATCAAAGTATCAAAATTAAATTAGATTAAACTATCTAATCTTCTTCTTAATGATCTTAGCACTAAACTTTTACAATACTTCGAAGGAAACACGATAACCAATAAATACATGTTGAATTGGCTAGCGCGGACCAAAAGCAACATGTACGTAATTTTTTATAAAATAAAAGTTAATTTTTAGGAGAAAATTTTGTAATCAACGTTGACCTCCACCATTCATGGAATTGGTGTGCAAATGTTGAGAGAGAGTAGTTAAATATATATTTTAAAAACACTCAATTTAGTTTTGATGAGTTATTAGTAGTATAAAGAATATGCCCCTTGTTCATCACAATTTCATGTTATTAATGGTATATTTAATTAACTTCATTATTTTAAGACTTTAATAGCATTTTTGACACAATATTTAAAGAAATAATTTAATATTATTTATTTATTTATTTTATATAATATGGTTTCTATATTTAAAAAAAAAATCAACTTTGATCCTTACATTAGATCATTCTTAATATATTAGAGGATAATGATTTTACATATGCTAAACCATTCTTCCTTTTCTACTTTTTTTTCTTCATTTACAATAAGACTTTGTTTGGGTCATTTTACTGTTTCATAAGGTTAACGCAGATGGATTAGTGATTACATTTATGTTGGTTTGAAGGTATTTGGGAAGCAAGGAAAAAAAATGATTAGGGAGATTGATGATTTTTTCCATCTTAGCTGTCCAGTAGAGATTTGTGAAAAACCATTCTTGTCACTGTAAAGACATGCATAGAAGCTCTTGATCATTCTCTGCTCAGATTCCTTTACCTCCATTTTTTCCTTTGCCTATAGTCCTGATCACAGAAACGATGTATATTCCTGAACAAAAATAGTTTTCTTTTGAATCCCTCACAAAAATTATATTCTTAAAATATTAAATTTTATCCATAATTATTTCACTTTATTTAAATACAATTTTATTTTATTTTCATAATTAATTTTGATTTGTTTCCTTTTATAATAAGTTTTACAAATATTTAAATTATTAATAAATAGGTTAAATCCCTTCGGAAGTTCCTATTTATGTGTGGTTTTAAGTTTTGCCAATTTGGTTCTTTATATTGAAAAATTGACTCAATTAGACTCCTGTCGTTAAATCAACTTAGCGGGGTTAACTTTTTTATGAGCTGTGAGGGTGACGTGGACAATTTTTGGGACGTGGCACTCACAAACTTTATACGTGGTTTTTTTTAACGAAACCTTTGTACGTGGCATTTTCTTAAACAAACCTTTGTACATGGCACTCACACTTCCTTTCTTCACTTAACCCTGCTCCTATTTTATTTTCCACTATAAAAAAAGTCATTTTTGTTCTTCAACTAATCTATGAAGAAAGCCACGCAGGTTGGCGTGGGTCTGTTTGAAACATATCGGAGTTGAATTTTTTTGTGGAATTTAATGTTTTGAGGTAAAACCCATCGTTTTGCGGCTATTTTGGGGGCTATGTTTTCTTGGAGAGTGAGGTCATCCATCTCAGAGGTGACACCCCCAGTTTCCTCTATTTTAAATTGATTATTTCTTAAAATATCTACTACAATCAAGAAGTGGGTCATTGGAAGATATGCATTTTCCACCATCCATTTGATCACATTGTTCATCCTTTGTAATTAATAAAGGGACCTTTTTAGGTGGGGTTCATACAGTGGCATTGTTTGGGAGTGAACTAACTATCGATGGATCAAAACAAAAGCGAAGAAAGAGGTGAGATATTGGGTCCGGTTCATGAAGTGGTAGATGGGAATTTGAGTCATTTGGTTGAAGGGATAGTTATTGATGCAGTAGATGGGAACAACTTGGGTGGCAGAGTTGGTATTAAACCCCTCACACTTGACGCTGGTGCCTTCGCCGTCACCTTCATTGTTACCTTCGTCATCAAACCACACAGACCTACCGCCGGTACCATCGCAATCACCTTCGTCGTCACCCTCAACCCGTATAGAATCAGACCGAAGGACACAGTTAAAATGTTTCAGAAAATGTCATGTTTTCATTAAAAAACAACCACGTATAAGGGCTTGTGAGTGTCACGTCCCAAAAATTGTCCACGTCACCCTCACAGCTCATCAAAAAGTTAACCCCGTTAAGTTGATTTAACGACAGGGGTCTAATTGAGTCAATTTTTCAATATAAAGGACCAAATTGGCAAAACTTAAAAGACGGGGATCAAACTAGGAAAATCTCACATAAATAGGGACCTCCGAAGGAGTTTAACCTAATAAATATTATTTTATATTAATTTTACCAATTGGTAATGTTAATTTCTATCTATTAAAATATTTTTTTTTATTTATCACATCCATCAAATTATACATAAACTTTCACAAACTTTATCTCCAAATCTATTCTCAATAATCTCTAAGGGTGTGTTCACTTTAAAAGATTGATTTGGGGGAGAGTGAGTGGACGAATTTGAGGGGATTTGAGAGTCAATTGATTGTTGTTTGTTTGAAGAGATTTGGAGGTCAGTGATAGTGAATTTGAAAGTAAAGTCTGTGAAAATTAGTGTAGAATTTGATCGATGTGACAAATAAAAAAAATTGTTTAATTGATAAAAATTAAAGATTACCAAAAAACTCTTAATACTAAAAGTAATATAAAATTATAATTGTTAATATTATATATAATTGTAAAATTTATTATAAGAAGAGAAAAAAATAAAAATTTAAAGCTGTTCAATTTTAAGGACTAAAAATAAGAGTTTCAAAACTAAGAGGGTAAAAATAAACAAATCTTTCGAGGAAGGACGAAACCCAAAATCACTTGATAATTTAGGAACTAAAAACATATTTAAAAAAACAAACACTCAAATTATTCTCAAATCTCCTCAAATTCATCCTTTTCTCTTCTTAAAATCTAGGCTTAATACCTTTTTTGGTCCCTCTTTTGGGGGGCAATGTTCAAGTCTGTCCTACTTTTTTTAAAAAGTTCAATGTGGTCCCAACTTGTGAAAAAGTGTACAATTAAATCCTTTTTGGTCACGGCGTTAAATATTTAACGATCCAGCTGACAGCGTGGAGTGATATGTGCAACGTGGCTGTTTAGGTTCATAACGTGGCTGCATAAGGGGTAAACATGTGATTTTCATTAAAGTTCACGTGGCAGTGGTTAAAAAATTCTAAGTTAGGGTTTGAGTTGCAGAAATCGCGATTTGGGGTTAAGCATTTTGGAGGAACTGTCTTCCAAATTGGGTGATCTTGAAGCTGAAATCTACAGAGCAAATTGAATTCCGCAAATCAGGTTAGGGTTTACATTTGATAATTTTAAGAACTTGAGGTTTTGGATATATTTTGATTGTTGTTGCGTTTCAAGGGGTTTAACTATGGGTGAAATTGTTTTGTGTGAACATTAACTGAGAAGGGTATACTTCAAACCTTGTAATGAGGACAACCCCAAAAATGTCTCCCAGCATTCTTCGTAGTTCTGGCCACTTTGATTACTGCAATATCACCACAGTAACAAGTAGGGATTAACCCACCTCCCCTACAAGCACCACCATGGGACGAACGAGAAGATCCTTTGACCCAGCTTTTCGAAAACGAAGAACACCCTTGGGAAGCCATTCCTATGTCTCCCCAAACACTTCCCAAACCTCAAAGACCATTTGGGAGGAAACCAAACCCTAACCCCTCTTAATGAAAATCACTGCCACTACCATGTGAACTTTAATGAAAATTACTGTCACTGCCACGTTATGAACCTAAACAGCCACGTTGCACACATCACTCCACGTTGTCAGCTGGATCGTTAAATATTTAATGCCGTGACAAAAAAGGATTTAATTGTACATTTTTTTCACAAGTTAGGACCACATTGAACTTTTTAAAAAATGTAAGACGACTTGAACATTACCCTTAAAGAGGACCAAAAGAGGTATTAAGCCTAAAGTCTATTCTTCTAAACGAACACCACCTAAGTCTTTCATAGCTCTCGAAGATGGATATTTGTTGTGCAAAATTTTCCATAGAGGAAGCGAGCAACAAGAAGGTAGAGAACTTTTCGATCACATCGTCGCATGTGGCTGACACACCAAATGCACATTCATTGATGTAAAAAAAAATCATAAAGATTAAATTGATTATAGGAAAAAAAATATAAACACTAAATATTTTAAATTTCTACATTTTTGTTTCTGCGCCTTTTTCATTACAGAATATGGAAGGAGAGATGATTAAGAAGAAAAACTTAAATTATTTTATAAAAAATATAAAAATAACATTGAATCAAACATAAATAATAAAAAAAACATTGAATTATTACTTCATATATAAAAACAAACAATTGCTATCAAACATAAATAAAATAATGTATTTTATATTTGGCATTATTATTTAAGTGAAGTTTTAGCTTAAATTGTAATAAACGAAGAGTATATTAATTTTGCTAATTTTAAGAATATTTTTTAACATAGGATTTGTTTACATAAAATTATCCTAATTAATTTCTTTTCTTAAATTCAAGATTTTCCTATTATTTCTCTCTTGAAACTTCCGTTAATTACTATATTACTCCACCACAGTCTATCAATATATATATACGACTTCTTGATTGATCCTTGTCATTTTGCAAACCCAAATTAACATTCACTTCAGTGTTATCAAAGGAGTTTGCAATTAACTTTCAGTGATATGAATCTTCAACCCTGCAAGATGAAGCTTCAACTCTTTCTTCCAAACAAATATCTTTTGAGTATGTTGATTTATCTTTTATAAAAGCATAATATACTTTTTCTTTTCTCACTTGGTGTGTATTTCTTAGAGGTGGCAAAAAAATGTCTAAGTTAATGAGCCAATTTGGCAGTTCAGCACAACTCATCACACCTCATCTTGTCTCCTTCGATAGTACAATAGATAAGCTCAATCAACCTCAGTCCAATATCTTTAAAAAACTTAAATATAAGGAACTCGCGTTCAGTTGGTCCAATAAGTCATCCTACCTATAACATGATATTATTAAAAAAATCTTAAATTATTTAATTTATGAACATGTTTTGATATATTTTAATCTTAAATTATTTAATTTATGAACATGTTTTGATATATTTTAAGAAATTCAAATGCAAATAGAGATCTTACATTTAAATAAGTGATAAATTATTCAAATGCAGTCTAGCCGGGACCTCGACATCAACCCAACGTCAATCCAGTAGCATGCTCAGTAACCTGACATGAGCTCGTAGCTTGACTAACCCAACAAGCTCGCAGGATCACCGTTCGACAGATCAGATTATAAAATTCAACTCGTTCTTAAGTAACAGACCAATTACTCAATCCCGTATTTCACATTAATTATTTTTATGAATGGAAAATATATGAACCCATGAAATTTTCAACAATAGTGCATAAATAATTAAAGGAAACAGGGTATAATAATAAAAAAAATCATAAAACATTAAAAACTGAAAATGTCATATAAATGAAAATGATGTCACTTAGTTAAAAAGAGAAGTAGCATATAAGAAGAAGAAAAAATTTCACACATCAAATTTTACTCAATTAGTTCATTTTTAAGTGTTGTTTAATATTTTGTAGCAGAAATAAAAAAAATTAATAACTTTTATTGTTTTTAATAAAATATTTATGAAATTTTCTTTTTCAACATTCCGACCCTCCCTCTTGTTATTTAACTGCCGGTTTAATGTCTAGGTATGTCCCTATTTTTGGCGTGAATCTCAAATAGGTCTCTTTTTTTTCAATGTCTCAATTGGGTCCTTTTTTTTTTGTAAAATTGAAGCAATTAGAGGCTTACCGTCAAATTGGACAAATGGCCATTTAAGTTTGTATTATGTGGCATGGTCAGTGTATTATTTTAAATGATGTGGCAGTTTATACATGATTGACGTGTATTTTGTAATTTTTAAATTAAAAAATTGAGGGCATATTGGGAAAAAGAAATTAAAGGCAATCACTTTCTCTTTGAAATGAAATTAGGGTTTTGAGAGATTTTTGCGGAAGTGTGGGATGAAGGAAGCATGCTTGGAGGCGAGGAGGGTGAGGTAGAAGTTCTTGAGGAGCGCGTGGGAGGGTTCGGTGGTGTCCTGGAAGGCGCAGATGCGGTAGCCGCCGGCGAAGGAGAGAAAGAATAAAAAGATGAATGGTGAAGCGGTAAGGTTCAAAAAATCCACTGATGCTTATGGTTTCGACCGAGAGTGCTGGTTTTAGAGTTTTGATTTATTTGAGATTTGGTGCCGACATGTGTGACTGGGATCCTCGGATGTTAAGCTGTTGAGTTTGGAGTGCTTGAGCTTTGTGGAAATTTGAGGTAGCAATTAGTTGCATTTGAGGGAAAGGGGTTAACTTTTTTTGTTGATCCTTGTGTTCGTTTCCGGGGCAGTGTTGGATGAATTGAAGTTAGGATTGCCTTGTTATGGAAAAGCTGTGGAATAGGGGCAAATCTTGGTGCTAGAAAAGGCCATGTTGTGAATTTGTTTTGGGTCATTTTTCATAGGTCGTAATGAAGGTTCTATCCAATGGTTGTCTTTCTATTCTTTCTCTGCTTGTCTTTTCCTATTTCATGATTCATTAGTTGAATGATTCCAAGAGCTAATTGTTTTTTTCTGCAGAGGCAACATCCAAAACGGTAATGAAACTCATGGGGATTTAAGGGCTTACTTTGTATCATCTGAAGAGCTATTTTCACGTAAAAATCATTAGTTTTCTGATTAGGGTTTTTTGGTTTTTGATTTGGGAATTTTCGCAGTGGTAAAAATGTTGGACAAACTCGTGATTGGGTTCTTGTAATTTGCAGTTCTGCCTACGGTGGCTGCTATGGAAGTGTGATTTGGTTATTGGAGAAGATGAAAAATGGCATTCCAGGAGCAAACAAGCGTGATTTAATTATTCCCACTTTGCCCTTCAAAAAAGCTGATTATACCTCTGTGCATTCAATTTTTTTAATACAAAATTCGTTGGTGGTAATGCCACATGTGATTAATGTATACTGTGATCATGCCACGTAACCAACACTTAAACGTTTGTTTGTCCAATTTGACGACAGACCTTTAATTGCTTCAAGTTTACAAAAAAAAGACCCAATTGAGACACCGAAAAGAAATGAGACCTATTTGAGATTCCAGATTAAAATAGGGACCTACCAAGACATTAAACCTTTAACTGCCTACTTATATAAAGCGCCGTATCGATATTTTATTTTTTTAATTTTATGTTTCAAAATCATTAATTATAAGACATTTCATCAATCACAGACCAGTTAATATTTTAAAATAAAGAATTTGAATTAAGCCACCTATTATTTAATGATAACTCTATAATATTGATCTTGAAATTAATGTGAAATTCCTATCAAGAGTAATGGGAAAATATATTGCAATGATAATGTGACACAACTAAATTAGTATATTTGAGAGAGTGGTTATAAACCTTATTTTGAATGATCTTATTGACGTTGATTTTACTATATTATCTTTTTAGTCTGTCCTTTGAAGTTTCACCTTCCAACAACCATACTATATTTTTCTTACTTTTTAATGTTCACCTTTTCTTAATCATCCGTTTGATTCATGTGCAGATAAAAAAGATTAGATTATCTTAGTTTCTAATCACCATATACACAAGTAGATTTGATAGCTATTGGCATCATGAACTATACTTTTTGAGCATCTACTTTTCTGCTTAAAAATGTGACCACAAAATCTATTCCATCATGAAGTTTCTTTATGGAAATAATTTTCCCATATACTTGGGCCCTTTGTTTGTTTGTTATTGAAAAATAAGAAAAACACACTTGTCCAATTTGAAAAATTAATGTTCTTTACTTGTTCACTTTAAAAAATATATTTTTAAACAAAGCTGTCTACCAAAAGTGACGGAACTCTGTCTTCCTCAACAGAAGGGCGTTTGCCGTTTTTGTTTCGTAACGTGCTTCTTCTGAAGCTGGTACGTTGTGTCTTGAATCCTTTTCTGTTTTTCTGTGAAGGGTCAATGTGCCTCTCCCGATTATTTATGTTTCTGATAGTAAATAGTGTGTTTATTAGTATGGTTATTAAAAACATTTAAAATGAAATAAATTGTTATTATTAAATTGTATTAAAAAATTAAATTGACCGGTTATATTAATTTAGCTTTGGGAAGTTTAAGTGTTGGTTAATAAAATAATATATGTACTATAATAGTAATAACTCAAATAATTTAAAAAATAAAAATTATTTCGTTCAAATCCTGATATTTCAAATTACTTTTAAAATTTAACAGTTATAGAATAATGTAGTTCAATTTATATATTTATTTAGTCTTGATTTTAGTTTTTGTTTTCATATGAGAACCGGAGAAAAACAAAAAATTTATAAATAAAAATGAAAATAATATATATTAAAACTGGCCCAGCACTGTTCATTTGAATCTGCGGCCCAGCCCATGATGGCTTACAGCTGGGAAGGCTTAAGATGAAGGAAAACGCCACGCAAGCAGTGTGTGCGTGATACGAGTGTGAGAGGAGAGAGAACGGAGCGTTCTGGAAGCTCCTCCAGGCGGCAGTGATGTCAGTGCAAACCGACGGCTTCGGAGGCAGCGGTTGGCGACGGCGAAGAAGACAAAGATGAAGAGGGCAACGAGAGAGGTAAGAAAAATGTAGTCTTTTCTTATTATGTGAAGTTTGAAATATTTTGATACAGAGAGTAGTATAATTCTGTTATTGCGAAATGTAAAAGGGAGAGCTCTATTTATAGAGCTCTGTTAAACAAGGTAAACCAAATAACCGTAAAACCTAACAAACAGAAACAAAATGAGTTACTGTTTTTATGACAATAAGGAATCAATTTGATTCCCAATAGCCTCCCCTCAAGTTGGACGGTGGATAGTCATCAGTCCAAGCTTGGGAATAATTGATCTAAATCTGACGCGATGGGGGAACTTCGTGAAGATGTCAGCCAACTGCTCGTCGGAGCACATGGGAAGGAGGTTTAGAAGTTGTTCCTGAACTTTCTCACGGACAACATGGCAGTCAAGCTCAATATGCTTGACCCGTTCATGAAAGCTCTGGTTGTGAGCTATGTGCCTTGCTGACTTGTTGTCGCAATACAAGGCAGGGGTTCCTGACTCTTCTATTTGAAGGTCCTGTAGGAGATAGATGAGCCACTGTATCTCGCATACAATGGCTGCAAGAGCTCTATACTCAGCTTCAGTAGAGGATCTGGAGACAGTTCTCTGCTTCTTAGATTTCCAGGAAATAAGAGAAGATCCAAGGAAGATACAGAACCCTGTTGTGGATCTTCTGGTGTTGGGACATGTTGCCCAGTCAGAGTCACTGAATGCCTTTAGCTGCATAGGAGAGTCAGCAGGGAAAAAAACCCCTCAGAGGGCTTAGATTTGATGTACCTGAGAATATGTTGGATGGCCCGATAGTGATAGTCAGTAGGTGATTGAACAAATTGACTAAGTAAATTAACTGAAAAACACAGGTCAGGTCTTGTATTTGTGAGGTATAACAACTTCCCTATTAGCCTTCTGTAAGGACCTGGGTCATCCAGGTAGCTGTCTAATTTACGTAAGGAGCTTGTGTCACTAAGGAAGGGAGTAGACGAAGGCTTACAGCCCAACATTCCTGTTTCCTCTAGTATATCTAAGGCATATTTCCTTTGGCATAGATGGATACCCTTTTTAGATCTGGCTACTTCCAACCCTAAGAAATATTTGAGTTCTCCTAGGTTCTTTATTCGAAACCTATTGTGGAGAAGCTCCTTTATATAGTTGATCTCCATCATAGAGTTCCCTGTTAATACAATATCATCCACATACACAAGGAGAGCAGTAAAGCTTGTAGATGTCCTTTTAGTAAATAAAGAATGATCATATTTAGATTGAACAAACTTGGCAGTTATTAGGAAGGAAGAAAGCTTTTCAAACCATTGCCTTCTTGCTTGCTTCAAGCCATACAAAGATTTGGTTAACTTGCAAACCTGTCCTTTATTGTATACGCTTAATCCTGGGGGTGGTTCCATGTAGACCTCTTCATTAAGGTCTCCGTGCAGAAAGGCATTATCAACATCCAGTTGATGTACAAACCAACTGTTGGAAGCTGCTAGGGCAATAAGCAATCTGACCGTAGTGAGTTTGGCCACAGGGGAAAAGGTGTCAAGATAGTCTATGCCCTCCTGCTGTGTATAACCTTTAGCCACCAAACGAGCTTTGTACCTTTCAATGCTGCCATCAGCCTTGAATTTCGTTTTATACACCCATTTGCACCCTATTGCAGTTTTCCCTGGGGGCAGTTGGGTCAAAACCCATGTATCATTGTCTTGTAGAGCCTTAATTTCTCTCTGCATGGCCTCTACCCATTCAGTCATCCCTTTTGCTTCACTGTAAGATTTGGGTTCCTTGTTTCCAGTGACAGTCATAATGTATTTTAAATGTTTATCTGAAAGATTATCACAACACAACAGATCAGAAATAGGATAGGGAGTTTTAAAACAATTTTTAACAAATGAGGATTGATTCACCTGATGAACATAATCTTTCAAGTATGTAGGAGTTCTTCTGGGTCTGTCAGACCTTCTGTGTCTTTGACTTTCCTGGTTGTTTCCTGCTTCATCACTGTTATTTTCATTATCAAAGAACTGTTCTCCTGACTGTTCCACTTCTGTTGGATCATTAATATTTAACTCATCATGTCTGTCATCACCAGTGGAATATTGGTCCTTCAGTAGGTCATTTAGAGTCTCAGCCTTGTCTCTTTCAACATCACATTCTGCTCTGCTGCCTTGCACCTCTTTGTAGGGAAAAATGTCTTCATGAAAAACGACATTTCTACTTATAAAGAGCTCCTTGGTATTTATGTGAAGCACAATGTATCCTTTCACACCATATTTGTATCCTAAAAAGATTCCTTTTCTAGCTCTAGGGTCGAGTTTACTTCTATTATTTTCAAGAGTTGAGGCAAAACATAAGCTGCCAAAGGTCTTGAGATCTAAATAGGTGGGAGGTAATTTGTAGAGGAGTTCATGAGGTGTTTTGTGGTTAAGAATGACAGTAGGCAATCTGTTTATTAGATAAACAGCATGGCCAACAACATAGGACCAGTAAGCGTTAGGTAGGTTGGATTGAAAGAGAAGGCCACGAGTCACGTTTAGAATATGTTGGTGTTTTCTTTCAACAACAGAGTTTTGTTCCGGGGTCTCAACACAACTCTTTTGGTGATCGATCCCATGCATGTTATAGAAATCCACACAACTAAACTCAGGTCCATTATCAAACCTTACAGTTTTGATTAATTTGTCAAACTGATTTTTAATTTTAATAACAAAATTTTGCAATAATTCCCTAGTTTGACCCTTATTGTTCATCAGAAAAATCCATGTGTGCCTACTGTAATCATCTACTATGGTGAGAAAGTATTTATGACCATGGACAGAAACAGTATTAAGGGGATCCCAAATATCACAATGCACAATTTCAAAACAATCAGTGGTGGCAGAAACACTCTTAGGAAAAGATAACTTTCGTTGCTTAGCATAGTGGCAAGTGTCACAAACAATGTTAGTGTCAACCTTAACATAGGGAAAATTTTCACATATGTGTTTCATAACCTTGTCTCCTGGATGGCCTAATCTATAGTGCCATAGGTTTACATCAAGATTCTTAAAAGAAAAAACAGTCTTAGCAGTATATCTTTGATCAGATTTAGGAAAAGCTTGTAGGTAATAGAGGCCCTTCCAAGAATTAGCACATCCAATCATCCTCAATGTATGATTCTCCTTTATCTGGCAGGTCTTAGAGGAAAAGGTTAGACTACAATCAAAGTCCCTAATGAGACTTTGAACAGAAATCAAATTGAAGAAAAATTCAGGGATATAGAGAACATTAAAAATGATAAAATTCTTGGAAAATTGTACTGTTCCAGCGTGTTCTGTAACACCCGAATATTTTAAAGGGTATTACTGATAGTAGAGACTAAATTAATTTGATATCTCATATAAACAATCAAACTTTATTTCAATTACTCCAAAGTACAATACCAAACTTACAAACTTTAAACAATATAGTCTTCACCATTGAAATTTCAACTTATAAATTTTACACAACATAATCTTCCCAATACAAACTTATTCTTTTTACAAAAATCCCTGAAAGTTTTTCCCCGCATCTCTCTCATCTCTAAGCTTTTTCAACCGCATCTGCAACATTATCTAATCACATATAACATGAGTTATATGATCATAGTACAAACAAATAAGGGTAAGCCAACCATATCATAAAATCATTAAACTTGTAACAAAAATATTAAAATCAGGTATTTCTGCAATTGATAAAATATCATTATTCCGATGTCATTAATTCATCATTATCAAAATCATCTTTCTCATTTCCATAAATCTTACAAGTGTACCATGCTTACTCATGAAGCCTTATGGTCAGACCGCTCTCTGCCTGCTTCCTTAAGCCTCACTTACATACTATGTCTTAATTTCTGAAGCCTTATGGTCAGACCCCTCTCTGCCTGCTTCCATAAATCTCAGGTGTTACTTTGCTCATACCAAACTCTCATGGTATAACTCGATCATACTACTCCCGGTAGTAAACATCATTTCATAAGTAATGATTTCTCATATCCACTCCAACATTTCATAAAAACCAACAATTCATACCCTCTTATCCACCTAACTCAATCATGTTCATTCTTTAATCATGAATTCATAATAACCCGTTTTGGTATCGATAAATTAAACACATTGACAGATATCATGCTTCATATTATAAACTCATTTTGCCCATAACGAGTATAACTCAACATATTTTCACCAACAAAGATCATGGATCAACCAAAATACATCAACATATCTTAGGAACTACATATTAAAGTCTGGGCTCAATGTAATGATAAATAAAATATATATGAAATTTTTACCATGATAATATTATGCATCTACAATCAACTTGTTTTATTTTATTTTCATCCTAGTAGAGATTTTTCTTTACCCCAATTGGTCACCGGAGAGGACCCAGATGTCTGAACGCATCAAACTCACCTTCGACGCCAGCACATATGACTAGTCACAACTGACTGGACCAGGCCAGGGCTGCTCTATGATCAGGGATGTGCCAACTCAGGTTTTTAAGGTTCCTCTATCCTACCAACAAAGGGAGGCCTTCAATAATTAACAATTTATTTGTTTAATTTATCTACCTTGTTTTCTTATGCTCTAAATCTTAAAATGCCTAATTTTACTTCCTCTTACAACAACCTCAAACACTGTATATATATTTAATACCCATATACAAGCTATTATAGAATCCTTATTCCAAACCTTCCAACAAGATTAATTTCAGCCAACAAACTCATTCAATAAAATCATCACAATAAACATCCATAATAGAATTCATACAAGATAATTATAAACAATTAACAATAATAAAACATTACTATAAATGGTCATAGAAGAATACAATATTTGACAATCATAAAAATAATCTTAATATAAAAATTCATGGGGAAACAAGAAGTTGAATCTGGCAGAGCCGGTTAGACAACTTCTAATCCATCCATCAATACAATATAATTAAATAACAAGAACAATACATGTCTGGGGAAATAAGAAGTTGAATCTGGCAGAGCCGGTTAGACAACTTCTAATCCTTCCAAAAATGCAATAAAATAAATAAGTAAAGAAATAAATAGTTTGGGGAAACAAGAAGTTGAATCTGGCAGAGCCGGTTAGACAACTTCTAATCCTTCCAAAAATGTAATAAAATAAATACGGAAGGAAATAAAAAAAAGTTTGGGGAATCAAGAAATTGAATCTGGCAGAGCCGGTTAGACAATTTCTAAACCTTCCAAAATACAATAAAAATAAATAAGGAAAACAATAAAATGTTTGGGGAAACAAGAAATTGAATCTGGCAGAGCCGGTTAGACAATTTCTAATCCTTCCAAAATAAAAATATAAACCACTAATAACATACAATTGACATAACATAATCAATATCACATTTTACAATTATCACACTTGGATATTAACACACAAAAAAAAAAAAACATATTCTCATTTAAAATTCAAAATCATACAGAAACAAAATACTCCATATTTAAGATTTAAAATCAGACAAAAGAAAAATATAGCATATTCAAGACTCAAGATAATACAAAAAGAAATACTCAAAGTTAGCTTCCCTTACCTCTATTCCAGACTTAGTTTCCTCTTCTCAAACCGTTCTCCGGAAACTTCCAGAATTTCCCCTCTTTAACTAGAATTTCCCCTAACTCTCTTCTCTCACAATTTCTCTAGAATTTTGGTGTAAATCTTCAGCCTCCCCCCCTTGGCTATTTATAGCCAAAAATTTTACTATTCATTTTTACTATTCACTTTTACTATTCATTTTTACTATTCAAAAATTATTTTTTTATTCACCATTCTTATCTCTGAATGATTAATTCTACGTGGAGTGTTCTCTTCCATAATTTATTTTAATATTTTTTTTTTAACTATTCACTATTCACTATTTACTATTTACTATTCACTATTCACTATTCACATTTCTAAAAAAATCCTAAATAAGTTATCAAAAATTTGAAGCTCTCCCTCCAAAATTACTATAACTTTATATCCAAAAATTTACATTTTTCTATCCATTAAAATTATTATTACTAATAAAATGTTAAAATTTACTATTATAAATATTTTTTTTTTTTTCATGGATCTTACATTTTAACATACAAATATTTTCAAGGATCTTACAATCTCCCTAACAACAATTATTTTCGCCCTCGAAAATTATTTATTTAAACAAAGACTATTTAACAAAAAAAAAATTACTTACAAAAGAGATATGGATATTCCTTTATCATAAATTCTTCCAATTCCCAAGTCATTTCCTGTGTGTCTTCATTCCAAAGTACCTTTACCGTGCGAATATCCTTCCCTCTTAACTTTTTCATTTGAACATCTAGTATACGCACTGGGCCAACTTCCATTGTTAAATTTTCCTTGACCTGAATTTCATCAACTTCTAACACATGCTTTGGATCTGGAATATACTTCCGCAGTTGGGATACATGAAAAACGTTATGCAAATATGTCAATCGAGGTGGTAGTGCTATCTCATAAGCCACTGGCCCAATCTTTTTGAGAATTTGATACGGTCCGAGAAATTTTGGTGTCAGTTTCCTCATCTTGATAGCTCTCCCGACTCCTGTAGTTGGCGTTACTCGTAAGAATACATGATCTCCTTCTTCAAATTCTAACGGTCTTCTTCTTTTGTCGGCATATGACTTTTGTCTACTTTGAGTTGCTTTCATCCGATCTTGGACTAATTTTATTTTTTCTGTGGTTTGTTGTAATAGCTCGGGTCCCACTGTCAGTGCTTCCCCATCTTGAAACCAACACAACGGTGTTCTACATCTTCTTCCATATAAAGCTTCATATGGTGGCATACCAATACTGGAATGATAACTGTTGTTGTAAGTAAATTCTACTAATGGTAGTATCTCATTCCAACTTCCAAGATGATCTAATACACAGGTTCTCAGCAAATCCTCCAAAGATTGAATAGTCCTTTCTGTTTGACCATCAGTCTGAGGGTGATAAGCCGAACTCATCTTCAACTGTGTTCCCAGGGCCTTCTGTAGCGTCTGCCAAAACCTTGAAGTAAACCTTGGATCTCTGTCTGACACAATGCTTGTAGGTATGCCATGCAACCTCACTACTTCCCCGATGTATAACTCCGTCAGCTTTTCTAGTGACATACGTTGATTAATAGGCAAAAAGTGAGCGCTCTTGGTTAGTCTATCAATGATAACCCAGATAGAATCGTGACCTTTTGATGATTTTGGTAAATGTGTTACAAAGTCCATCGAGATACTGTCCCACTTCCATTGAGGAATGTCTAACTGTCGTAACATCCCTCCCGGTTTTTGATGCTCCACTTTTGCTTTTTGACACACCAAGCAGGCTGCTACAAACTCGGCCACATCCCTCTTCATTCCATTCCACCAAAATGACTCTTTCAGGTCCTTATACATCTTAGTCATACCTGGATGTATGCTAAGACGACTTTTATGGCCTTCGTCTAAAATTAAATGTTTTAATTCACTCTTTGCAGGGATACACACTCTATTTTTAAATCGAAGTATGCCATCTTTACTTAGAACGAACTCCTTAGCTTGATCGGTGTCCAACAACCTGATCTTTTGCTGCAACTCTTGATCCATCGACTGCTCAACCTTCACTTGTTCTAAGAAGTCACTAGTGATTACTAAATGACTACACCATATGTGATCTGGGTTTAACTGCAACCCCAAGTTCATATCACGTAACTTTTCTAACAGTTCTAATTCCTTCACCATCATCGTTGTTATCTGAGCTTGTCTCCTACTCAATGCATCTGCCACCACATTGGCTTTTCCTGGGTGATATAAAAGCTCGAAGTCATAATCCTTCATATATTCCATCCATCTTCTTTGTCGCATGTTCAATTCCTTTTGATCGAACAAATACTTTAGACTCTTATGGTCACTAAAAACTTGGAAACTTGCCCCATAGAGGTAGTGTCTCCATGTCTTTAATGCAAATACTACTGCTGCAAGTTCGATGTCATGCGTTGGGTAGTTTTTCTCATGCGCTTTTAACTGCCTAGATGCATAAGCTACAGGTCTCCTTCCTTGCATTAGAACGCACCCCAATCCTTGATATGACGCATCGCAGTACACCTCAAAAGATTTGCTAGAGTCTGGAATGATTAATACTGGTGCTGATGTTAGTCGTTGCTTCATATTTTCAAAACTGGCTTCGCACTTGTCAGTCCACAGAAATGGTTGATCTTTACGAGTTAACTGAGTTAGAGGACCTACAATCTTGGAAAACCCTTCGACAAAACGTCGGTAATAACCGGCTAATCCTACAAAACTTCGTACTTCAGTTACAGTTTTCGGCCGCTCCCACTTTAGCACAGCTTCCACTTTTGCTGGATCCACTGAGATTCCTTGAGCAGAAATCACATGACCCAAAAATTGTACTTTCTCTATCCAGAACTCACACTTTGATAGTTTCCCATACAGTTGATGTTTTCTTAAAATTTCCAACGCCACCCTCAAGTGTTCTGCATGCTTTTCCTTATTCTCTGAATAGATAAGAATATCGTCGATAAATACTACCACGAACTTATCTAAACATGACCGAAATATTCTGTTCATGTAGTCCATAAAAATCGCTGGGGCATTCGTCACACCAAACGGCATTACCACGTACTCAAAGTGTCCATAGCGAGATCTGAAAGCCGTCTTTTGTACATCTTCCGTCTTGACAAGAATCTGATGGTAACCAGATCTGAGATCAATTTTTGAAAACACCTCTGCTCCTCTCAACTGATCTAATAGATCATCGATTCTTGGCAAAGGATATTTGTTCTTTATTGTAACCTTGTTCAACTGTCGATAATCCACGCACAACCTTGAACTTCCATCCTTCTTCTTCACCAGTAATACAGGAGCTCCCCATGGAGACACACTTGGACGGATAAACTTCTTCTCCAACAGATCTTCGATTTGCTTTTTCAACTCTGCTAGTTCGGCAGGAGCCATTCTGTATGGAGCCATAGAAACCGGGCCAGCTCCGGGCACTAGATCTATTGTGAAATCGATCTCTCGACTAGGTGGTAAACCTGGCACTTCTTCTGGAAAAACATCAACATATTCTTCTACCACAGGTATTCCGATGATTTGTTCTTCAGTATTCTCTCTTTTCTCCTGAGCTAACACCACATAGCAGGTAGCTCCATCTTTGATATCCTTCGCAGCGACTCGAGTTGAGCTTAGTTCTAAATTGTTCAAATTTAGAAACTCTATCTTTTGTTTCCCACAATCAATAAGAACGTGATTGGCAGTCAACCAATCCATTCCTAAAATAATGTCTAGATTTTGAAGGGGTAAGCAGATCAAGTTCACTTTGAACTTGCGTCCTGCAATTTGGATCGGGCATCCGACACAGACTGAACTGGTCGTAACTGGTCCCGATGCTGGTGTAGAAACTACTAATTCACACCCTAGATCAAGCATCGGTAATCCGAGTCTTTCTAAACATGCTAGAGATATAAAGGAGTGTGTGGCTCCAGAGTCAAACAAAACATATACGCATTCTCCTAACAGCATACAGGTGTGTAAGATTAATGTACCTGGCTTAGTAGCCTCTTCTGCAGACATTGCGAATACTCTTCCTGTTGCCCGGGGCTTTACTTCAGCAGAATCTTGTTGTTGTGGTTCTCCCACCTTCTTTTTCTTTGGACAGACATTAGCAAAGTGTCCTGGATCATTGCAGATGAAACATCTCTTCCCTTCAACTCTTTCCCCAGTAAGTTTAGGGCAGTCACGTCTGAAATGTGCCCCTCCACACTCAAAACACTTCACTGTTCCTCGATATGATAATTGTGGTTTTTCATAAGGTTTCTTGTTGAATTTCATTGAGGATTCTCCCTTTGCAAGTCTGGAAACTCTACTTGGATCAAACTCCAACAATTCTATCATTCTGGCTTTCTCTACCAATGCTGGAAACTCTTGTATTTCCAATGGCATAATTACCTTCTTCAGTTCATGCCTTAGTCCTCCCTCGAATTTTCGACATCTCCATTCTTCTGTGAGGTATAACAACTTCCCTATTAGCCTTCTGTAAGGACCTGGGTCATCCAGGTAGCTGTCCAATTTACGTAAGGAGCTTGTGTCACTAAGGAAGGGAGTAGACGAAGGCTTACAGCCCAACATTCCTGTTTCCTCTAGTATATCTAAGGCATATTTCCTTTGGCATAGATGGATACCCTTTTTAGATCTGGCTACTTCCAACCCTAAGAAATATTTGAGTTCTCCTAGGTTCTTTATTCGAAACCTATTGTGGAGAAGCTCCTTTATATAGTTGATCTCCATCATAGAGTTCCCTGTTAATACAATATCATCCACATACACAAGGAGAGCAGTAAAGCTTGTAGATGTCCTTTTAGTAAATAAAGAATGATCATATTTAGATTGAACAAACTTGGCAGTTATTAGGAAGGAAGAAAGCTTTTCAAACCATTGCCTTCTTGCTTGCTTCAAGCCATACAAAGATTTGGTTAACTTGCAAACCTGTCCTTTATTGTATACGCTTAATCCTGGGGGTGGTTCCATGTAGACCTCTTCATTAAGGTCTCCGTGCAGAAAGGCATTATCAACATCCAGTTGATGTACAAACCAACTGTTGGAAGCTGCTAGGGCAATAAGCAATCTGACCGTAGTGAGTTTGGCCACAGGGGAAAAGGTGTCAAGATAGTCTATGCCCTCCTGCTGTGTATAACCTTTAGCCACCAAACGAGCTTTGTACCTTTCAATGCTGCCATCAGCCTTGAATTTCGTTTTATACACCCATTTGCACCCTATTGCAGTTTTCCCTGGGGGCAGTTGGGTCAAAACCCATGTATCATTGTCTTGTAGAGCCTTAATTTCTCTCTGCATGGCCTCTACCCATTCAGTCATCCCTTTTGCTTCACTGTAAGATTTGGGTTCCTTGTTTCCAGTGACAGTCATAATGTATTTTAAATGTTTATCTGAAAGATTATCACAACACAACAGATCAGAAATAGGATAGGGAGTTTTAAAACAATTTTTAACAAATGAGGATTGATTCACCTGATGAACATAATCTTTCAAGTATGTAGGAGTTCTTCTGGGTCTGTCAGACCTTCTGTGTCTTTGACTTTCCTGGTTGTTTCCTGCTTCATCACTGTTATTTTCATTATCAAAGAACTGTTCTCCTGACTGTTCCACTTCTGTTGGATCATTAATATTTAACTCATCATGTCTGTCATCACCAGTGGAATATTGGTCCTTCAGTAGGTCATTTAGAGTCTCAGCCTTGTCTCTTTCAACATCACATTCTGCTCTGCTGCCTTGCACCTCTTTGTAGGGAAAAATGTCTTCATGAAAAACGACATTTCTACTTATAAAGAGCTCCTTGGTATTTATGTGAAGCACAATGTATCCTTTCACACCATATTTGTATCCTAAAAAGATTCCTTTTCTAGCTCTAGGGTCGAGTTTACTTCTATTATTTTCAAGAGTTGAGGCAAAACATAAGCTGCCAAAGGTCTTGAGATCTAAATAGGTGGGAGGTAATTTGTAGAGGAGTTCATGAGGTGTTTTGTGGTTAAGAATGACAGTAGGCAATCTGTTTATTAGATAAACAGCATGGCCAACAACATAGGACCAGTAAGCGTTAGGTAGGTTGGATTGAAAGAGAAGGCCACGAGTCACGTTTAGAATATGTTGGTGTTTTCTTTCAACAACAGAGTTTTGTTCCGGGGTCTCAACACAACTCTTTTGGTGATCGATCCCATGCATGTTATAGAAATCCACACAACTAAACTCAGGTCCATTATCAAACCTTACAGTTTTGATTAATTTGTCAAACTGATTTTTAATTTTAATAACAAAATTTTGCAATAATTCCCTAGTTTGACCCTTATTGTTCATCAGAAAAATCCATGTGTGCCTACTGTAATCATCTACTATGGTGAGAAAGTATTTATGACCATGGACAGAAACAGTATTAAGGGGATCCCAAATATCACAATGCACAATTTCAAAACAATCAGTGGTGGCAGAAACACTCTTAGGAAAAGATAACTTTCGTTGCTTAGCATAGTGGCAAGTGTCACAAACAATGTTAGTGTCAACCTTAACATAGGGAAAATTTTCACATATGTGTTTCATAACCTTGTCTCCTGGATGGCCTAATCTATAGTGCCATAGGTTTACATCAAGATTCTTAAAAGAAAAAACAGTCTTAGCAGTATATCTTTGATCAGATTTAGGAAAAGCTTGTAGGTAATAGAGGCCCTTCCAAGAATTAGCACATCCAATCATCCTCAATGTATGATTCTCCTTTATCTGGCAGGTCTTAGAGGAAAAGGTTAGACTACAATCAAAGTCCCTAATGAGACTTTGAACAGAAATCAAATTGAAGAAAAATTCAGGGATATAGAGAACATTAAAAATGATAAAATTCTTGGAAAATTGTACTGTTCCAGCGTGTTCTGTAACACCCGAATATTTTAAAGGGTATTACTGATAGTAGAGACTAAATTAATTTGATATCTCATATAAACAATCAAACTTTATTTCAATTACTCCAAAGTACAATACCAAACTTACAAACTTTAAACAATATAGTCTTCACCATTGAAATTTCAACTTATAAATTTTACACAACATAATCTTCCCAATACAAACTTATTCTTTTTACAAAAATCCCTGAAAGTTTTTCCCCGCATCTCTCTCATCTCTAAGCTTTTTCAACCGCATCTGCAACATTATCTAATCACATATAACATGAGTTATATGATCATAGTACAAACAAATAAGGGTAAGCCAACCATATCATAAAATCATTAAACTTGTAACAAAAATATTAAAATCAGGTATTTCTGCAATTGATAAAATATCATTATTCCGATGTCATTAATTCATCATTATCAAAATCATCTTTCTCATTTCCATAAATCTTACAAGTGTACCATGCTTACTCATGAAGCCTTATGGTCAGACCGCTCTCTGCCTGCTTCCTTAAGCCTCACTTACATACTATGTCTTAATTTCTGAAGCCTTATGGTCAGACCCCTCTCTGCCTGCTTCCATAAATCTCAGGTGTTACTTTGCTCATACCAAACTCTCATGGTATAACTCGATCATACTACTCCCGGTAGTAAACATCATTTCATAAGTAATGATTTCTCATATCCACTCCAACATTTCATAAAAACCAACAATTCATACCCTCTTATCCACCTAACTCAATCATGTTCATTCTTTAATCATGAATTCATAATAACCCGTTTTGGTATCGATAAATTAAACACATTGACAGATATCATGCTTCATATTATAAACTCATTTTGCCCATAACGAGTATAACTCAACATATTTTCACCAACAAAGATCATGGATCAACCAAAATACATCAACATATCTTAGGAACTACATATTAAAGTCTGGGCTCAATGTAATGATAAATAAAATATATATGAAATTTTTACCATGATAATATTATGCATCTACAATCAACTTGTTTTATTTTATTTTCATCCTAGTAGAGATTTTTCTTTACCCCAATTGGTCACCGGAGAGGACCCAGATGTCTGAACGCATCAAACTCACCTTCGACGCCAGCACATATGACTAGTCACAACTGACTGGACCAGGCCAGGGCTGCTCTATGATCAGGGATGTGCCAACTTAGGTTTTTAAGGTTCCTCTATCCTACCAACAAAGGGAGGCCTTCAATAATTAACAATTTATTTAGTTTAATTTATCTACCTTGTTTTCTTATGCTCTAAATCTTAAAATGCCTAATTTTACTTCCTCTTACAACAACCTCAAACACTGTATATATATTTAATACCCATATACAAGCTATTATAGAATCCTTATTCCAAACCTTCCAACAAGATTAATTTCAGCCAACAAACTCATTCAATAAAATCATCACAATAAACATCCATAATAGAATTCATACAAGATAATTATAAACAATTAACAATAATAAAACATTACTATAAATGGTCATAGAAGAATACAATATTTGACAATCATAAAAATAATCTTAATATAAAAATTCATGGGGAAACAAGAAGTTGAATCTGGCAGAGCCGGTTAGACAACTTCTAATCCATCCATCAATACAATATAATTAAATAACAAGAACAATACATGTCTGGGGAAATAAGAAGTTGAATCTGGCAGAGCCGGTTAGACAACTTCTAATCCTTCCAAAAATGCAATAAAATAAATAAGTAAAGAAATAAATAGTTTGGGGAAACAAGAAGTTGAATCTGGCAGAGCCGGTTAGACAACTTCTAATCCTTCCAAAAATGTAATAAAATAAATACGGAAGGAAATAAAAAAAAGTTTGGGGAATCAAGAAATTGAATCTGGCAGAGCCGGTTAGACAATTTCTAAACCTTCCAAAATACAATAAAAATAAATAAGGAAAACAATAAAATGTTTGGGGAAACAAGAAATTGAATCTGGCAGAGCCGGTTAGACAATTTCTAATCCTTCCAAAATAAAAATATAAACCACTAATAACATACAATTGACATAACATAATCAATATCACATTTTACAATTATCACACTTGGATATTAACACACACAAAAAAAAAACATATTCTCATTTAAAATTCAAAATCATACAGAAACAAAATACTCCATATTTAAGATTTAAAATCAGACAAAAGAAAAATATAGCATATTCAAGACTCAAGATAATACAAAAAGAAATACTCAAAGTTAGCTTCCCTTACCTCTATTCCAGACTTAGTTTCCTCTTCTCAAACCGTTCTCCGGAAACTTCCAGAATTTCCCCTCTTTAACTAGAATTTCCCCTAACTCTCTTCTCTCACAATTTCTCTAGAATTTTGGTGTAAATCTTCAGCCTCCCCCCCTTGGCTATTTATAGCCAAAAATTTACTATTCATTTTTACTATTCATTTTTACTATTCACTTTTACTATTCATTTTTACTATTCAAAAATTATTTTTTTATTCACCATTCTTATCTCTGAATGATTAATTCTACGTGGAGTGTTCTCTTCCATAATTTATTTTAATATTTTTTTTTAACTATTCACTATTCACTATTCACTATTTACTATTTACTATTCACTATTCACTATTCACATTTCAAAAAAAATCCTAAATAAGTTATCAAAAATTTGAAGCTCTCCCTCCAAAATTACTATAACTTTATATCCAAAAATTTACATTTTTCTATCCATTAAAATTATTATTACTAATAAAATGTTAAAATTTACTATTATAAATATTTTTTTTTTTTTTTTTTTTTCATGGATCTTACATTTTAACATACAAATATTTTCAAGGATCTTACATGTTCAGCAGTTAGAACAGTATTGTTTGGCAGTTTTACAGAAATAGGTTTATTTTTATAAAAAGTGACAAAATTTGTTCTATCATGTGTCACATGATCTGTGGCACCAATGTTTGTAATCCAAGAAAGGGTACCTTGTTTATGTTGAGTGTCACTTCTCTGGACTTGATTGACTTTGTGAGGGGGTTCATCAATTTTGTCCATCATTCTGAGAAGTTTTTGCATCTGTTCAACTATGAAGGAATGGAAAATGTCGCCATTATTTGCTTGATGTGTGCTCCGAACTCCTTCAGGTTCAGTGCTATTCTTGAATGCATTTACAGAACTCCAATCAGTCCTCTTGTCTTGGTTGTTGTCACCCTTCTTATACCAAGGAGGGTATCCGTGCTTAGAGTAGCACTCATCTATAGTGTGGTTCATCTTGTTGCAAAAGGAGCATTGTTTGCCATAGTTGGGATTCATGCCCCTTCCTCTACCTTGACCACGAAATCCAGATCCCCTTCCTTGGCCCTTCCATTGACTGTTCTTATCAGTAGCATTCGCCAGAACCTTGACCTCGGGAGAGTTGTGTTTCTCTTGTCTCTCTTGCTGCATAATGAGAGAGAAGACCCGATTGATATTAGGTAGAGGATCCATTAAAAGAATCTGTGTCTTAACTGTGTTGTAAGAATCATTTAACCCTTTCAAGAAACATATCACATGTTCCATTTCCCTATATTTTAAGGAGATTCTTGAGAGATCACAACTACATGGAATTTTACATGTGCAAGTAGGAATGGGTCTTAGAAATTCCAACTCCTCCCATAGGATTTTCAGATCAGTAAAGAATTGACTCACTCCCCTTTCTCCTTGTTTGATAGAATGTATATCCTGCAGCAAGTCAAAAATCTTGAAATAATCTCCTTTGGAGAATCTTTCTTTCAGCTCATCCTATAATTCCTTGGCCTCTTCAACGTATATGACACTTTCAGCAATCTGTGGGGAGAGAGTCTTTGTTATCCAGGACAATATCATCACATTACATCTTTCCCATGCATCAAACAGTGCATCAGTTTTCTGGGGTTTCTTTATGGACCCATCAATAAACTTTGTTTTATTCTTGGAGAGCAAGGCTCTCCTCATACTTCTGCTCCATGAAGAGTAGTTATTCTCGTTCAAAGTCTGTGTAATGAGAGTGAGGCCCGGGTTCTCACCTGGGTGCAGATAATAGGGGCTGGATGGGTTGGTGGATTCACCTGGGTGTAGGTAGTAAGAACTGGATGGGTTGGAGGATTGATCCATGAGAAAAAGAACTCAAGAAACAGTCCAAGAAGATACCAAGAATTGAATCAGAGGCAACGGAAGCAGAGCATGTAATAGACCTGCTCTGATACCATATTAAAACTGGCCCAGCACTGTTCATTTGAATCTGCGGCCCAGCCCATGATGGCTTACAGCTGGGAAGGCTTAAGATGAAGAAAAACGCCACGCAAGCAGTGTGAGCGTGATACGAGTGTGAGAGGAGAGAGAACGGAGCGTTCTGGAAGCTCCTCTAGGCGGCAGTGATGTCAGTGCAAATCGACGGCTTCGGAGGCAGCGGTTGGCGACGGCGAAGAAGACAAAGATGAAGAGGGCAACGAGAGAGGTAAGAAAAATGTAGTCTTTTCTTATTATGTGAAGTTTGAAATATTTTGATACAGAGAGTAGTATAATTCTGTTATTGCGAAATGTAAAAGGGAGAGCTCTATTTATAGAGCTCTGTTAAACAACAAGGTAAACCAAATAACTGTAAAACCTAACAAACAGAAACAGAAAGAGTTACTGTCTTTATGACAGTAAGGAATCAATTTGATTCCCAATAATGTATTATTGTATTTTAGAAGATAAATAATGTAATTAGTATTTTGGTAACGTGAAAGATGAACTTAATTACCGTCTTTTCCACATTTCTTTTATATTTTTACCGCAACCTTATAACTACTATAATTTTATATGTAAACTTGTTACCAATTGACTTGTATTAAAAATATATTAAGCTAGTCAATAATAAAGTAAATAATAATTTTTTTTGTGTTATTGAAATAACAACTCATTGATATTAATATAAAATAACAAACATATGATTTTAACTATCAATTTTGGTAGAGATAATAGAGAGAAGTGATAATAGAGATAATAGAGAGAAGTGATAATAGAGATAATATTTCTTGATTTGCACATCAAATACTATCTTTTAATATTGTTAATTATTGTAATAAATGTAATTGTCAATTAATAATGATAAACATAATTAATATATCATTCTCTTACATTGAATACATTTCTTTTTGGTCATAGTTACATATGTAGTATTGTTAAAATGGGTTGAAATCCCTCAGGCGATCCGGCCTACCACGAGTTCGGGCCGGGTTGTGTTGAAAAAAAAATTAAAATTTTGATATGGGTCAATTTTGAGTTTGACCCACTACAAACCCGACTGACCCAAGTTGAATCCGTGGCGAGTCAGATTGGTTCGCCCATCCACCTAATTTTGTTTTTTGGATTATATTTGGAGTTTAAGATGATTTTGAATTGTCTTTGAAATTTAACATCATTTTGGATTGAAATTTATTTATATTTGAATTGGAAAAAATTGTTATTTTTTTGGAATTGAAAATAAAACTTGCACTAGTACAAAACGCAGAAAAGAAGGCGGGTAATACGTCGCGGTTTTCAGAAAACCGAAGTATATTTAAAGGCGGTGACATTTTTGCAATTTAAATGAACTTATAGGCCTCGGTTCCCCTTGAACCGAGGCATAAATGCCAAATTACCTCGGTTAATGATCAAAACGAGGTGTAATCCTTTTTCAAATTGACCTACAACATCAGTTCAATTAGATAGAGACAATAAAATGAGTATAGACATCGGGTTTAGTAAAGAACCGAGTCAATATTAGTTTTTTATCTTCAACCATGAAGTGAAGTACCCTAATCTCCAGTTCTTCTTCCTCTGCTCCGCGTAGTTCTTCTTCCTCTGCTTCCGCGCAGTTCTTCTTTCACCGCTCCGTTATCGCCGTGCATCCAACCTGCTCCCGCGGAAGCCTATTCCTTCGTCTCTGTCCCCAAAGCCCATGGCCGCATCCTCGTTGTCCCACCCCGCAACCCTAACCCTGCCACCAATCGATCTAGCTCCGCCACAGGAAGAGATCTGGACGCGATTTCGCTCCGGCACCGGACACGATCTGGACACGATATCGATCCGCCATCGGAAGCGATCTGGACGCGATCTCGCTCCGCCACCGGACGCGATCTCGCTCCGCCACCGGACGAGATCTGGACTCGATCTCGCAACGCCACTGGACGCAATCTGGACACGATCTGGCTCCGCCACCAGACGCGATCTCGCTCTACCACCGGACGCGATCTCGCTCTACCACCGGATGCGATCTGGCTCCGCCACCGGACGCGATCTCGCTCCTCCATCGGATGCGATCTCGCTCTGCCCTCTCATCGAACTGGCACCGCTTCCTTGCTCTCGTCTCTCGTTGTCATCAATCACGACAACAAGGACCTGCCCTCTTCGCCCCCAAGCTCGACAAGTTCGATCCGCCACACCTCTAGCCTGGGTTCGTGCCCTAGGAGGAGACCCACCTGGGCCGGGTTCGTTCTTTCTTTATCAATTGTTTTGGGTTTGATCGTTGTCGTTTTGTGGTTGTAGGCATCACCAACACCATTGAAAATATTGTTCAATTTTTTTTTTCAGAGTTTTGCTACTGGTCAATGGAGTGCGGTTGTCCAATTGGCTAATACAAGATGGCAGTCCATCACTATATGGAGTGGTTCATGAAAGGCTCCTTGCTATGTACATTTGTGCTGGTCATGGAATTGAGGCAGAGAAACAGTTGAGGGAGATGAAGCTTGTGGGTAAGGAAGCTGATGGACATCTTTGTGACATTGTTCTTGCCATTTGTACTTCACAGAAATAGGACAATGCCATTTCGTGATGAGTCGTGATAGTCTAGGAGGATATCTTTTGCATCTTGGTGATTTGTCTGATGTCTTGATTGAAAAGATTATCCTTTGTTTCTTCTGTTTAAAGAGGTTGGCAACATTTGATATTGATGATTATTGCACTACTCAAACATATTTTCAATCTAAACTAATCTTATTTCACAATTACAAAGGAGACACCTATTCTTTACGTGTTTTATTGTTTCATTGTTACAGTTCTCTTTTATATGTTATATTAATTTATTTAAGATCTAAAGTAGAGCACTAAAAGAAGGACTTTGCTTTATAGGATGAATGTAAGTGTCACAATATCATCTTTTTTTTTATTGAATTTCCCAAGATATTACCTCGGTTCAAAAGAGAACCAAGGCAAAATCCTACTCCTTTTGTTTCGGTCCACAACCGAGGCAAAAGGGATAGACTTTTTACCTCGCTCGTATATGCTTCGGTTCCAGAACCGCTGCCTATAGGCAAAAACAACCGATGTCGTATCTCTTTACTGCACTAGTGTTGTCATTAGATGAGCCACTAAGCCAACCCATTAAACCCACAAACTCGTGGTGAGTCGGACCAGGGTCGAATTTTTTCGACTCGTTAATAAGTGAGTCGGGTTGGGCTGGTTTACTAAGTGACCAGCCCATGCTGAGCCAGGTGGGGTTAGGCCGGGTGGTTCGTTTTGACAACACTACATCATGTGTTTAGAGATGCGGACTTAAGTCCAAGTAGTTCGTTAATGACATATCCTTGGTAAATATTTTTGTTATTTTTCCTATAATTTTGTTTTTGTGTTAGTAGTGAGTTTCTAATTTATAACAATTAGTTGTTTGTATTTACCTATTTAAAGATTTCCATTGAATGAATACAAGTATGCAAAAATTCAATATAATTTTCTATTATTTTCTTATTTTTAACTTTTCTTTATCAAAGTAAAACACTATAACGACATTTATTTGTTTGTAGCAGTGGTATCAAAACCACTATAAAGTAATGGCTTCATCACTTAGTTCAACCATTCATTCCCCGCTTTAATGAATACTATTGGGGTATCAAGTTTTTTCTGATCACATTGAAGAACTAGGAAATGTCACAACAGTAACAAAAACTCAAAGAAAGGAAATAGATGGGTTGCACTTGAAAGATTTAACAGCAAAAAGTTATCTTTTTCAAGCAATTGATCATTCAATCTTGGAGACCATCCTTTGTAAAGATACGGTCCAAGCATATTTGGGATTTCATGAAGCAAAAATATTAATATCAAAGTTCTGCAAGGGCATATAGAAAAAGAAATCAAGGCATTTCTTTAGAGTTTAAAACACTACGAATGAAATCGGGTAAGTCGGTAATTGATGTTTTCATGAACTGCTCCATGACTCCAAACTTCAATTTTTTATTTTGTTCAATTGAGAAAGCTCTAGTAGTCAAGCAACGTTCAATTGATGAATTACAAAGTTTTTTGTTGATTCATGGTATTGCTAGTAAGAGAAGGAGGAACAAACATTGAAGGCTTCAAAAGATAATAATTCCACAAATAAAGGAGGTCGTGGTAAAGGAAAAAATAAAGGTAGAGGTAGAGGAAACAATGGTCGTGGTTACCAAAATCATTAATTATGAAGAGGTTGTGGTTACAAAAATCATCACCACCAACGAAGAGGACAAGGAAGCCATCATTTTACATTTAGAATAAAGTCAGTTGACAAGTTACGTGTTGAGTGTTCTCAGTGTCATATGTATGATCATTATATATGTAGAAAGAACTAAATTTGTAGAAAATGAAAAAGAAGAGTCATTGTTAATGGTTTGTAATGTCAAAGAGAAAAAGCACAAGAATTTATGGCACTTGGATACAGGTTGCAGCAACCATCTAAGCAGTGATAAGTATACATTTTCGGTGTTAGATAAGAGGTTTTGTGACAATGTGAAGTTTAGGGATGATTCTAGAGTCTCTATGATGGGAAAAAGAGATGTAACAATTCAAACAAAAAGAAATTTTGTCCAGACTATATCTAATGTCCTTTTTGTTCCATATTTTAGAACAAACTTGTTGAGTATTGGCTAACTACAAGAAAATGGATATAAGATTTCTATTAAAGATGGAGTTTAAAAAATTCAAGATGAAAATTGGGATTACACTAGTACAGGAGAAATGACAACGGTTGTTTTTTTATAGGCAGCGGTTCTCGAATCGAGGCATATTCAGGCGAGGCAAAAAGTGTAATACTTTTGGCCTCGGGTGTGAACCGAGGCATAAAGGGAGAGGATTTGGCGTCGGTTCAACCATAACCGAAGCAGTAGAGTTTTTGGTTTTTTTATTTTTTTTCGTAGGACTATATGCCTCGGTTCAGGGGAACCGAGGCCGTATTTCCCACCCTACTGCCTCGGTTGTAGCTTGAACCGAGGCAGTAGAGTCCTTTTTTTTTCTCATTCGCAAAACTTTCTACTTTTGGTGTGGTTATAACCGAGACCATAAGGTGCTTTTCTACCTCGGTTTTGACTTGAACCGAGGCATATATCCTTACTTTTTTTTAAAAATGAGGTCTGTTTCTGCAACATTCCCAACAACAGAAATAGACCTGCATATATATTTACAGCCAGAATAGTCCAGAATAATCCAGAAACGTATATTTTGAATGAAAATTATAATAAAACATAAATACATTCAATTGAATCATAAATCAACTTCTTAGAAGCATAAATCAATCCAATGTAATCATAAATCAAGTTTGAAGCATAAATCAATGTAATGTACAAAGTTAAACGAATAATAATGTAGAAAAGCATCAAACAACTTAGAAACATAAACTTAGAACTTACTATATCCTAATATCTACTACATACTATTATATAAATGAATTACATATTTAGCCAGTGCTTTCCTCACAAGTTGAAGTGACTTCTTTGGAATTGGAGCAGTCCTATTGAATCTCTGCATAAAATACAATGATTTCAATTAGTGTATTTGAAATCTAAACTATAGGGAAAATAAAATTCAAACCTAAATAATACCGTTTCCCATCCACTGGTGTAATGTGCACGAATAATGGTCATCATCCAAAACATGACGTAGTAACCACATTCATATGACCCCGTTTGTGTATTACACTACAATATATCATCATAATTATAAAATGTTAAGTAACATCATTTGAATGAAACCAAATGTAACAAAGTATGGACTAAAATACCAAACCTTAAGGGCAACCCATGCAAGCGTTTTAGCTGTAGCAATAGATCTCCCAGATAACATCATATGTGTTGCAAGGAAACTATTAAAAAAAATTCCTTTAGCATACATTTATATAACAAAAAAGTCGAAACATTGAGATTCTTACCAATCTACTACATGTTTAAGAGGGCTGGGAGGAGACTTCTGTAATGAACAAAACCAGACAACAGTGTTCTCCGGTATGGAGATCACAAGTAGCTGCCAATGACACCTGAAATTGGTAATAACTTATGAATCATATACCAAAATTAATAAATGAATCTGTTAAAGTTAACAAACTTCACTTACCCATGTATATAAGGGAGAAAATATATCTCCTTCCCTATTCCAAAGCAGGTGGTGATGTATGTTTGGATATCATCAAATTTATTTCTTTCATGAGTCATAGAGGGGTCAATGAACCCATATACATCGTTGAACCCCTTCTTGTTACTAACATCAAACATATACCTAAAATGAAGAAATAATCTGATATAAGTAAGTTGATAAAATAAAATTATATAAAAAAGTTTTCATAAACTTACATCATCCACAGCTGAATGAGTGTAATATTAATTTCTTCTCTACCCGACGCAAGCTCCCTAACATCTTGATGATGCAAGTACAATGGGATCTGAGTTTCTCTTCCAAATGTAGTAGAATCCCAGTGTACATTCATCGGCACATATGAAATGATTTTAGCAAGCTCGTCTAACGCACCAAAAGGGTCATCCTCAGATAAATGAGTCTTCTTCGGTGTAGGACTTCCCTCTTGACCTATCTGTTGTTAAACGCAAAAATGGTTATGTTATAATGTCAATTAGAAGTAAATATTAAAATTGAGAAGTATATAGTACGAGTGTTTACCGGGGGATTAGATACATCACCAACCAAATGTTTAGGCCAGGCGACAAAGGACTTAAATGCTTCTTCCACAGTGAAGAACTCATCTGTAGGCACAAGAAGAACGACATCTACTATGACAATTTCATCCACCGTGACCTTGAACTCATCTTCTGAAAGTTGTACACCATGCACTATAGTGGCTGTCTCATAAACTATACCACGAGCCACTAGCATGGTCCCAGTATCAGAAAGAATATATAACTGACATGGACGAGTTTCATCCATGTCGTCCCCTAGGGCACCGACAGCTGAACAACTTCCTTTACCGCTTCTACTTGTCAAATTAAATGTTAGGTTATGCAAAAAGTAAATTAGTAACCAAAAATAAATAAGTTTACCTGTAGGGGGCACAACATGTTCCGCTACAGGAGATGGCGGAGGACGATTGCCATAATCCTCATAATGCTACTGGAACTGGCGCGCAACCATTTCAGCAACTTCATCATACAACTCTGCCCGAACCTTCTTTGTGATCTCCTACGTCATCTCTTTTCTTATGTCCTCCTTCATTTTTTCGTATGAATATGGACGCGAGAAAGACCAAAAAAACTGTCGTATGCCTATGCCAGTCCCAACACCATGCACCCGTCCTGGGTGCTCAGGTCGTCCAATAACTGTGGCAAGAATATCCTGACGACCTTCTTATGTGAATTGACCTTGGGAGCTCTGTTCAACCAAGGAGTCCTGTCACATAACAAAAGTTCAAAATCATTAGAAAGATCTATGTAATATATATAACAAAATTAATGTAAAAATATAAGAAATGACATCTTACAATTCTTTCAGATATTTCTCTGGCAGACTCGGACGTGTAGGAGCCCAATGGTCTTATACGGGATAACTTCCACTTCTCGTGCCGAGATGGTGGTGAAGGAGGAGGATGGTCACCACCCTCAGAAAGTGGAAGTCTACTATCTGACTTCTACTTCATTATTTTTTCTTCAAGCTTCCTATATCCACCACGAGGCAGTAGGTGTGGATTTTTATTCTGAGCACTTATTCCCTATGCTTTTAACCTTTTTTCCTGTGACAAAATGAAATAATTGTCATAGTAGAGAATTATGAATGATGAATTGAATGATTTTACTACACTTACCTGCCACGCCTCGGATGAACGAAGCTCTACAAACTGACGCCATGTTTCTTCGTCAATTGCTGAATATTTGGAACATGGATTTTCATTACTTTTTGGTCCAAATATATATCTAGACGTTAATTTTGTCTTAAACCCTCGAAATCTTTCTACAATTACAGATAAACACCTATTCCTTAAGCTCTCGATGTTTGGCATATCAAATGTTATCTGCAACAAAGAAAGTAATAACCTTATATCAATACAGATTTATCAATATAATGAATATAGAATTTGGAGCAATATTGCTTAACTTACCAATAGATCTTGCCATATGAGATTCCGATCAGCCTCAGAAACATGGTCAAAGCATGGAGTAAGTATAGAGATACAATCACGTGCTAGTACTCCAAGGTAAGACCTAAATACATCTGCATTTGGGCCAGATGCAACTCCAGTGACCACGTCAATAATGACAGGTGTCCTCTCACCTACATTTCTTCTAAGTATAATTTGTCGTAACCTCGTTGCTCCTCTCGTCCGTCTAGAAGTGGTGGAGACTTCATCGCCTGACGAATGAGGTGACTCAGCCATATATCTGTCACAATAAATAAGATGAAAGATAAATAAAACACTTATAAAATAACATATATTATTTAACAAAAGCCATAAATATTTATACAAACATGAAATTCATACATAATCATATGGATTGATCATATATATATATTCCCTCATTGTGATCTTCTCGTATTGCTTGTATATCATAATTAGAGGATCGTCATCCAAATTTATTGTCGTTTTAAATGGATGGTTGTCAGCGATATGAAGATTACTTAGATTCTCTTCTTTATCTTCAATTTGCCTTTTTCCTTGGAGAGCAACATACCAATGGTCAGATGCAGGATCTTTGAAATAAAAATCCTGACTTGCTTGATATGCCATGATGAATGGTTCGTCTGCATAACCAACCTTTGAAAAATCAACAAGTGTCATACCAGATTCATCTATTTTGACACCACTCTTATTGTCTACCCACTTACATTTGAAGAGTGCAACGGAAAACTTAGTATAATCAACTTCCCATATCTCTTCAATTCTACCATAATATCTCATGGATCCAACTACAGGATTTTGATCCTTGGATGTGGAAAACTGTAGCGACTCAGCTTCTAGACTGACGCCACTATTTTGTACTTTGCTTTTATCATCCAAAGTCTTTGTATAGAATGTGCAATTATTAATTTCGTAGCCTGTACAACATACAACATCTAACTTTGACCAATATGGAAGATCAAAGAATAGTGATTTCTTCTTCCAAGGGGTCGATACAGAAGACTTCTTCGACGTTTTCCCAAATATATGATGTACTCTATTAACTTTCTCAGCAACTTCAAGTCCAATAAGTGGAATGGGTGCATTGTCTTTCTCTTGTTCTCCATTGAATGCTTTCTTTAACCTTCGATATGGATGATTAGATTGTGAAAATCGCCGATGACGCATATACACTGTCTTCCTTCCGTGTTTTAATTGTTGAGCTGCAGTGTTTTCTTCACATATAGGACATGCTTTATGACCCTTCACACTGTACCCCGACAAATTACCGTAAGCTGGGAAGTCATTAATGGTGCAAAACAACATGGCATGCATCATGAAAGTTTCTGAAGCAAAGGAATCAAATATTTCAACCCCATCAACCCACAACAACTTCAAGTCTTCAACTAGTGGCCTTAGATAAACATCGATGTCATTTCCAGGCTGCTTTGGACCAGATATCAACATTGACAACATCATGTACTTTCTTTTCATGCACAATCCAAGAGATAAGTTGTAAATTATCAGTATAACGGGCCAACAACTATGATTGGTACTTAAATTACCAAATGGATTCATTCCATCAGTAGCTAAGCCAAACCTAAGATTTCTACATTCTTCACCAAATTGGGGGAATTCTTGATCAATAATTTTTCATTGCTTTGAATCAGCTGGATGACGAAGCAGCCCATCAGTTGTTCTCTCATCTGCATGCCATCTTAGGTTTTTAGCGTCTTTGGGATTCGCGAACAAACGCTTAAGTCTGGCAACTAGTGAAGGTACCAAACTACTTTCAAAGCAGAACCATTCTTTTCTGTGTGACCACCATCTTCACCGTTGTTTTTTGACTTGTATCGTGATAACCCACATTTTGGACACTTTATCAAAACTTCATTCTCATTCCTATATAATATGCAATCATTCGGACATGCATGTATCCGTTTATATTCCCTACCCATCGGGCAAAGAATTTTTTTTGCATCATAATTACGATTGGGCAACGTATTTCCATCTGGAAGCATTTCATTCAACAACGACAATAATTTTGTAAAACTCTTATCACTCCATCCATTGCTCGCCTTTAAATTCATGAGCCTTAACACCGCTGACAACCGTGTGAACTTAGTTGAACCCGCTACAAAGGAGTCTCCGCATCAGTGGACATCGTTTCATACACATGCGCTTGGGCAAAAGCTTCTGCGCCAACATCACGGATCATGTCCTCTAAGTTGTCTTCTTCTGCCTGATCTTCCATATCCATTGTGGAATCATAAACATTTTCAGTTGGAGAGACAGTTGGAAAGTCTGTTAATTCGCCGTGCAATATCCATGTTGTATAACTCCGTATGAAACCATCACATATAAGATGTTCCCTAATATCAGTTGCGTTCAACTTCCTCCCATTCAAACAGTTCACACAGGGACATCTGAACTTGACTTCATCATCACCACTTGTACTCGCATTACGTTGCGCAAACTCTATAAATTCTTCTACCCCTCTCTCGTACTCAGTGCGATGCGTGGTAAATTAATCCACCCTCTATCCGTACGCACGTTTACTGAAATTGTTTACACAATTTCAATAATCTTGAATGATCACTTTGATCGTGTTTGTATTCAAGGTGTGACCCTATCCCATTCAAGAAGATTCATTTTTTTAGTTTATTAAACATATCAATTTTAAACAACATATCTTAAATTTCACGAAATTTTGCCAGCAATTCGCATTGGTCTTTAGGTTACACGAAATGAAAGTGATTATAAATCACAATCAAATATGCACCCGAAGATCAATACAAAACACAACAAATTTTCGTGAAATTTAAGACATGTATATTAAAATTGATATGTTATAATAAACTATGAAAAAGTTATTACTCTTCTTAAACTGTCTAACCGAACAATTCAAGATTCAATACTTGTAAATTATTATTACCATCTCCTCTATTTTCATTTGTAAAAAGTACGTTTGTTAAAAAAATATGGAGATAGTAGATAATTTTTGTACTGAATCTTAAACGGGAAACTAAGGCTAATTCACAACAACAAACAGTATGTTCAAGCATATCATAAAATTTTAAGAATATATATCTCTAATTAACGTTTTTTAAATATTCAATTACATTACATATCATAAGTAATGATAGATAAATATTATATTATTGTTAGAAAATAAACTTTAAACTTGATTTAACTTTTATAAAAGTGTCTGTGAATTGAGACTCATCCACTTTAAATAATTAGCATAACTTTTCTACACAAGAAATGAATTGATTTGGTTAACTACGTGCTCCTTTTTCATGCCAAATTTTCTTTATCAATACCAAAAATGATTTGGATGAATGACCTATACACAAGCAATGAAGATGAAGATACTTTTAGGATCAAGTACCTGGGAGCGTGGCAACAAGCTTGGCGAGACTGAAAGCCGCGACTGAAATGGAAGCACCAGCGACGGAGATGGAAGCAGAGGCAGACGCAACAGCCACCCAAAACTGAGACGCGGCGGAGATGGAAGCAAAGCGGAGGAAACACCAAAGCACTTGGCGGTGGTGACCACACGGAGAGGAGGAGACGACGACGATAAACGGCGGTCACCGGCGATGGGAGCAAACGCGATGGAAGAAAACGGAGATGGAAGCAAATGGAGATGGTAGCAAGGGTTTCTGTAGCTCGCGAGTTTCTGTAACTTACGCTGAGAAGAAGATGAACTAAGGTGGTTCTGTTCGCGAAAGAAATTTAAACATGTTACTGCCTCGGTTCTTCACTTAACCGAGTCATAACACCCTTAACAGCTCGGTCAAGAAGCCTACCGGTGCATAAACACCAGCTGAAACCAAGAAACAACATCAGTCCTCAACGAAACCGAAGCACAAACCGTGTACGTCAGAGGTTGGCAGTGGATCAGACTTTCACGCCTCGGTTCTCATCAGAACCGAGTTAGTAGCATGGCAAGTCATGTCTGGTAGGTGGTTGGCAGGTCTGAAGCAGAGACATATGCATCGATTCTGCTTAGAACCGAGTTCGTAGGTTCCTTTAGGCATCGGTTTCGTGGAAATCGAGTTAGTAACATCTATCAGAGGTTGGAAGTCACATCAACTGGTAGGTTTATGCTTCGGTTTGGTGTAGGACCAAGTTAGTATCATGCTTTAGGCATCGGGTTTGGAGCAACTGAGGCATATATGTTAGCTTTATTTACGGTTCTGCCACCGCGCTTTTATACGCTTCGGGTTTGCTTAAACCGAAGCGTATATAGCGCTTTCCAATCCCCTTTTTTACTAGTGCTAATTTCCCAAGTTGGTATGACACCTAATAAGATGTTTCCACTATACCTCCACACCATTACCAACTCATGTTTCACAGCAAGGTTGAAAGGTGGAAGTTGACTTTGGCATTTTCGGTATGGACATTTAAATTTTGGAGGTTTAAAGACATTGCAACAAAATAATATAGTCACAAGGCTTCACAAATAAAAACTTCTCAAATATGTGAAAAATATGTCACTAGTAAACAACTTTGGGAACCATTTCAAAAAGGAAAATCATGGAGACCAAGGAACGCATTAGAGCTCATTCATACAGACCTGTGTACACCTATCACTTGGATGCCAAATGGGAGTAAATGATATTTTATATCGTTCATTAATGATTTTAGTAGAAAAACTTGGTTTTATTATTGCATGAAAAATCTGAAGCTCTCACATCTTTAAAAGTTTCAAAGCTCTAGTTGGAAAAGAAGAAAGGACTCCAATCAAGGTATTGTGTAGTGATCGTAGTGGATAATAAAATTCAAAAGAATTTATTAATTCTTGGGATGAGCAAGGAATAAAAAAGCAACTCATTATAGCATGTTGAATTATATTAATATTTAATATTAGTTCATGTAATTTAAAGTATAACTTTGATGTAAAGATTCTAATGTGATGATTATTATAATATAAATGTATTAAAGTTATAGGAATTATTTTAGAGTTATTAAAATTAATCTCTCTTTTCTTACTTCAATAAAGGGCATTTTGGTATTTTATTAAAGTTGGTTAAATATAATAAAAGAGAAAAAACTGTTTACTTCTGTTGACACATTAAGTTTCTGAAAAGTGAAAGAGGAAAAGTAACATTCTCAGAAAGAAAAAGAAACTGTGACTTTGGTAGAGCAAAACATCCTTGGCAATTTCTATATCATCAAGAAAGCATAAAAAAAGGAGTAAGAGAAGGGAAAACAATTGACAAGAAAGAACTATACAATGGATCCAGGTAAGTCCTTTTCTACTATGTGTGTGAGAATAGTGAGAAACATGAAATTCAAGATCCTATAAGTTTTCATTTAATTGAAATCATAAAAATTTCTTACAAGTGGTATCAGAACCAGGTTTTGGATTCTATAATTCTCCATGAATGGTAATTTTCTTAATTATAGAAACCCTAGTTTTTTAATTATAAAATTTAGGGATTTTTAAATTTTCAGATGTTTAATTTTACTTTGATATTAATTGTTTTTGATTGGCGTGAAAGAAAATTCAATTCACTGTTACGTTAATTTGATCCAGGAAGCCGCATGTTTTTAATTTTGGTTGTCACCATAAAGCAACTTTATTGTTGTGACACTTGTTCTAACAGTAAAGCAACTTTACTGTTGCGACTTATATTTATTCTACAAAAATAAGAATGTGTTATTGTCACTGTGCATTGCATGGAAATTATTTTGTGAATTAAAAGTGAAAGTTATGTTAGATGGTTGGAATGCGTATGCGAATTAAAGGTTTTACACTTATGAATGCTTTTAATTAGAAAAGTGCATCTACTGACACGCATGACATGTTTTGTTTTATGAATTATATGTAATTGTTAATTAAACTTGGATGAAGAAAATTCAATTAAGTTGAATTTCGAGTGAGTTATAATTCTAATCAAAATTAAAAATTTTGGTAATTCCGCTGTTTTTTTTAAATTGCTCATGTTATGGTGTTTTGAATCCAAAAACACCGTTAGGAGAATGTAGATGCATTATTTTGAAATTTCATTGAAGTGTGTATTTACAATGTGGTCAACTTCTGAAGAAGTATTATGAAAATTATTCATAATAAAAAGGATGTTAAATTATGAATATATACTAATTAGTCATTGTTATAAGGATGTTATGGATTACCCAAAGGTGAACCATTGTTCATAATTGATGACATTAAAGTGAGACATTTCATATACTTAGTAAATATGTTTGTATATCCAAAGATAACATACATATAGACTTAACTATGATTGATTGTTTATTAAAGTATATTCATTTTAGTTTCTTAATTGTATGGAATTTGTTAGTTTAAGAATCACCTAAAGGTGAACTTAAATGAATGACTTATATGATTACCTATCAGTTTAAGTGTCATCCAAAGGTGAACTTAAATGCATGACTAGTGTAGTTATTCTATTTGAATCCATTAATTTTATCAAAGCATTAATGTATGAGCTTGTATATTATTTCCAGTTTCCATGAATTTATCAGGTTTGAGCAACAATGTGGTCAAGTTTAATGGGCTAAATTATGTTGATTGGTTAGAACAAATTTAGTTCCAACTAGGTGTGTTAGACTTGGATATGACTATTATGATGGATGAAATGCCCGCAGCCACTACGAAGACCAGTACAAGTGATGAGAAGTCTCTTTATGAGGCTTGACATAGGTCTAACAGGCTGTCACTAAACTTGATGTGCGTGTCTATGGCAGAGAATGTAAAGCCTTCTATGCCTAAAACGAAAAACGCAAAGGAATTCATGAAAATGATCAAGGAGTACTCACAATCAAACATAACTAACAAGTCTATTGTGGGAACTCTTATGAGTGAGCTGACTACCAAAATGTTTGACTGGTCACAACCCATAGATGACCATGTAACTAGAACGGCTAATATAGCAGCAAGATGGAAGTCAATGGGAATGGAGGTGAATGAGTCTTTTCTAGTATAGCTTATCATGAACTCTCTTCCTCCTGAATTTGGTCAGTTCCAATTGAACTATAACACTCTTAAGGATAAATGGAACTTTCAAGAAATCAAAGCCATGTTGGTACAAGAGGAAGGGAGATTGAAGAAAATGAAAGATCATTCTATCCATCTCACAACTCATGAAGGTGCTAGTTTTAGTAAAGAAAAATCAGGAAAGAAGAACAAGAAGGACAAAGCCCCAATAAAAGTGTATAAGGGCAATATCCAAAAGGACCAAAAATGTTTCTTTTTCAAGAAAGTGGGTCACTTCAAGAAAGATTGTCCGAAAAGAAAATCTTGGTTCGAAAAGAGAGGTAATTTTTATGTTTCTGTAAGTTTTAAACCAAATATCATTGAAGCGCCTAATAATACCTGGTAGTTGGATTTTGGAGCTACCACTCATGTTTCTAATATTATGCAGGGTTTCCTTTCAATCCAGTCCATAAAAGGAACTGAAAAGTATTTATATATGGGGAATAGAAAGAAGGCACGGATAAAAGAAATTGGGACTTACAGATTGATTCTAGAAACTGGTTATTATCTGAATCTTGAAAAGTGTTTCTATGTTCCTGGTTGTGCTAGGAATTTAATTTCTGTTGCAAAGTTGGATTATTTAGGTTTTAACTTTAGGATTGAAAATGGTATTTTTCATTTGTATAAACTTTCATACTATTATGGTTCTGGTACATTATTGGATGATTTATATCGTTTAAATCTTGATGTTAATTTTTTTGAATCCCTGTTTAATGTTGAACATGTTGTTGATAGAAAATGTAGTGCAAGAAATGAATGTTCTGCTTTCTTATGGCATAAAAGATTGGGTCACATATCTAAAGAAAGGATGTTGAGGTTAGTAAAAAATGAAATTTTACCTCAATTGGATTTTGATGACTAGGATGTATGTATTGATTGTATTAAGGGTAAACAAACAAAAAACATATCAAAATATCCCACCACAAGAAACAGTCAACTTCTTGAGTTAATACACACTGATATTTGTGGTCCTTTTGACATTAAATCTTGGAGTGGTGAAAAATATTTTATCTCCTTTATTGATGATTTCTCACGTTATTGTTATATATATATATATATATATATATATATATATATATATATATATATATATATATATCTATTACATGAAAAATCTCAATCAGTGAACGTTCTTGAAATGTTCATAAATGAGGTGGAAAGACAATTAGATAGAAAAATAAAAGTGGTGAGATCTGATAGAGATGCTGAATATTATGGTAAAACTGATGAGAGTGGACAATGTACAGGTCCATTTGCAAAGTATCTTGAAATTCAGGGTATATGTGCACAATATACAATGCCTGGTACACCACAACAAAATGGTGTAGCAGAAAGGCGGAATCGTACTCTTATGGATATGGTTAGGAGTATATTAAGTCATAGTAATATTCCTTTATCTTTGTGGATGTATTCATTAAAGACTATTGTATATCTTCTTAATAGGGTTCCTAGCATAGCAGTTTCGAAAACTCCTTATGAACTATGGACGGGAAGGAAACCCAGTTTAAGACATCTTCTGTTACCAATAAGGAGTATTGGTAAATCTTGAAGAAATTTGTTTTGATGATGCTACAAAGAGTTTTAGTTGAAGAAGATATTAGAATTAGTTAAAAGCAAGTTGTAGAAATTAAATGTAGTAGGAAATTCTTGTAAACCTTGTAAAACTTGCATTTTTAACCTGCAATAATCGATTATGATTAAGCAATAATCGATTATCACAAGTCATACTTGAATAATCGATTATCACTTCATATAATTGATTATCACATCTTTGAAAACCTGTAACGGACTTGAATAATCGATTATCACTTACAATAATCGATTATTCATGGCAGTTGGGAGCTGTCCTTTGGCATTCAGTGTACTTGGCTATATATTTTGATTTGGAGAAATCAGAAGGTAACGTTGTTGAACAGAAGCTCTTGCAGAATACTGTTTGTTAGAGGAAGTTCTCAGAAGCTATAGTTCAAGTTCCCTTGCTTGGTCTCGTGAACAGGAGAGGCTCGCGTGTCGTGTGTCGATAGTCGGAGCAAGCTCTCTTCGAGTTAGCAAGGTGCTCTGCCTGGTCTCGTGAATAGGAGAAGCTCGTGTTTCGTTTGTCGATAGTCGGAGCGGTTCTCTTCGAGTTGGCAGAGTGTTCTTCTTCCGGTTCGTTCGTCGAAGGAAGGTTTATTTATCTGCTTTATTCACTATTTCTTGTAATCTGTTAAATAACTTTTTAGTGAAAAAGGTTAATCACTATTTATAGTGATTAACGACTGGACGTAGATTCTTTTGAATCGAACCAGGATAAAAATTGCTTGTGTGATTTTCTATTCCCTACACTTTTTATCTTTTACGCATATCAACTGTTTGATAAATTTTCTCTAAGAAAATTGTTTTTCTAAAACGGACCATTAAACTTGATTTGTGACCGTAACACGCTTTCTAAGTATTTTATTCCGCTGCGCGACTCTATAACGGTACCGATTGTTCCAACAATTGGTATCAGAGCTTGCTTTGATAGTTTTTCAAAATTTGTGAAAATGGCTGGTCACAATCAAAACCATGTATATGCTGAGGGTGCTTCCATTAACAGACCTCCATTGTTTACTGGTGATAACTATGCTTTTTGGAAAGTCAGAATGGAAATTTTTATGGGGTCTGTTGACAGAGGCATCTGGGAAGCTGTACTAAATGGTCCCTATATTCCAAAAAGAACTATTGATGGTGTAGAAGTAGAAAAACCATACTTTAACTGGACTGTTGAGGAAAATAGAAGAGCCCAATTTGATATTAAGGCTCGGAATATAATTTTTTCTGCACTAACCATTGATGATTTTTTCAAAGTTTCTGTTTATGAAAGTGCTCAGGAAATGTGGGAATTTTTAAAAGTCACTCATGATGAAGTATCGAATGTGGCTAAGTTGACTTGTTCGAATTCATGCTCTACATCAAACTCCTCAAGCTCAAGCGATTCTAATGAGCAAGAAAATCTATGCTTGATGGCCAATGATAAATTATCTGAAAGCAAAATCTTGAAGGAAAAGAAGGACTATCAAGGTTCCTCTTCAAGTTTCAAATGTTATGGATGTGGTGAAAGAGGCCATGTGAAAGCTTATTGTTCAAGCAACAAAAGAAGTAAAGAAAGAAAAGAAAAGAAAATTCACAAGAAGAAGAAGGTTCACATTGCCTTGGAGGATAATGCATCAACCACCTCTAGTTCAAGTGATTCTGTTGAAGAAATAAACTTGTGTTTGACAGCTAATTTTGATAATGCTGGAAGCCAAGTAAGTAATTCTAGCTATGAATCTAGTGAATTTGATTTGCAAAAAGCTTTTCTTGAATTGCTTGATGAATCTGAAAAATTGAATGTTGCTCATAAAAATTTGAAAAAGGAATTTAAAGAATTGCGAATTAAATATGAGAAGGCATTAGATGAGGAAGTAAGTTTGAGAAATAAAATTTGCAACTTGGAAATGAAAGAGTCTTCAAATGTTGAACATCCTGTTGAATGTCTTTCATGTAAGAATCATATGCTTGATATTGATATTCTTGAAAATCTTCTTGAAGTTGCAACTGGAAATAATAATGTTGAAATGCCTATAACTGTTAGAAAGGTTTATAAAAACAAAAGTGTTTTTAAAAGTAAGAACCAAATTAAAAGAACCCGTAGGGTATGGGTTGAAAAAGGAACTGTGTTTTATAGAAATCCAAATATTGTCACATGCTTTTATTGTATGAAAAAGGGGCACACTTCTAACAAATGTAAAATTAAACATTTTGATGTTCCAAATGGAAAATATGCTTGGATTCCTGTTATAAAGTAAATTGTCTCTAACCCAAAGGACCCAAATGAGATTATGGGGACCAAAACTCAATTATTTGGTTTTGCAGGTTAATTTTTCAAAAGGAAAAGAAAACTCTATGGTATCCTGGTATTTTTTAAGAGCCTTGAAATAATTTATGAATGTTAGATGTGTCTTAAAGTTGAAAATTTGGCCCAAATTTGTGTTTTTCGAAAATTAACGTAAATAATCGATTACCAAGGGTAATAATCGATTATCTCGTCCTCAAAAATTTGGATTTTGACAATTTGGCTCGCACATAATCGATTATTTAAAGTAATAATCGATTATCTTAAGTCACAGCGTAAAAAAAAAAAAAAAAAAAAAAAAAAAAAAAAAAAAAAAAAAAAAAAAAAAAACTTTTTTTATAATTTTTTTATATTTTTTTGGAGTCTGTTTCTAAAAGGGGATTATTACATTCAGGGGAAGATATATGAGGTATTATGCTCTTTCATGTTATGAAATTTCAATTTTATTTATGTTTTGAAATGCATCTTTTGATTAATTGAGGGGGAGATCATATTTAGGGGGAGCCTTTAACATCCGATCTTTTTGCTTCTGATCAAAAAGGGGGAGAAGAATAATACAAGGGGAGAAGTATAAATTATTAGAGGTATTGCTAACCTTATTGTTGTTTGTTAGCTTGTATGTTTCGCAGGTAAGCCAAACTTGCTTTTAAAATTTGAATTTTTGATCATCATCAAAAAGGGGGAGATTGTTACCAATAAGGAGTATTGGTAAATCTTGAAGAAATTTGTTTTGATGATGCTACAAAGAGTTTTAGTTGAAGAAGATATTAGAATTAGTTAAAAGCAAGTTGTAGAAATTAAATGTAGTAGGAAATTCTTGTAAACCTTGTAAAACTTGCATTTTTAACCTGCAATAATCGATTATGATTAAGCAATAATCGATTATCACAAGTCATACTTGAATAATCGATTATCACTTCATATAATTGATTATCACATCTTTGAAAACCTGTAACGGACTTGAATAATCGATTATCACTTACAATAATCGATTATTCATGGCAGTTGGGAGCTGTCCTTTGGCATTCAGTGTACTTGGCTATATATTTTGATTTGGAGAAATCAGAAGGTAACGTTGTTGAACAGAAGCTCTTGCAGAATACTGTTTGTTAGAGGAAGTTCTCAGAAGCTATAGTTCAAGTTCCCTTGCTTGGTCTCGTGAACAGGAGAGGCTCGCGTGTCGTGTGTCGATAGTCGGAGCAAGCTCTCTTCGAGTTAGCAAGGTGCTCTGCCTGGTCTCGTGAATAGGAGAAGCTCGTGTTTCGTTTGTCGATAGTCGGAGCGGTTCTCTTCGAGTTGGCAGAGTGTTCTTCTTCCGGTTCGTTCGTCGAAGGAAGGTTTATTTATCTGCTTTATTCACTATTTCTTGTAATCTGTTAAATAACTTTTTAGTGAAAAAGGTTAATCACTATTTATAGTGATTAACGACTGGACGTAGATTCTTTTGAATCGAACCAGGATAAAAATTGCTTGTGTGATTTTCTATTCCCTACACTTTTTATCTTTTACGCATATCAACTGTTTGATAAATTTTCTCTAAGAAAATTGTTTTTCTAAAACGGACCATTAAACTTGATTTGTGACCGTAACACGCTTTCTAAGTATTTTATTCCGCTGCGCGACTCTATAACGGTACCGATTGTTCCAACATCTTCATGTTTGGGGTTGTCCAACAGAGGTAAGATTATACAATCCACATGAAAAGAAGCTTGATGCAAGAACCATTAGTGGTTACTTCATCAGTTATCTTGAAAAATCAAAGGGATACAAATTTTATTGCCTTAACCACAGTACAAGAATAGTTGAGTCTGGAAATGCTCGGTTCATTGAATATGGACAATTTAGTGGGAGTGAAGAATCATAAATAGTGGACATTCAAGAACATACTCATAATGTTTCTACACCTAATGTCTCTTCTCAAGTTGTTATCCCTCTTGTTGTATCATAGTCACACAACAAGTAGAGATAACAAGTTAATGATCCAACAATGGTGACTTAAAAGAGGAAGTTTATATGGACTAACCAGAAGGTTTCACAATAACAGGAAAAGAAAATTTGGTGTGTAAATTGAAGAAATCAATATATGGACTGAAACAAGCTTCCCGACAATGGTATCTAAAATTTAGTGATATCATAACTTCATATGGTTTTATAGAGAACACCGTTGACCAGTGCATATATATAAAGATCAGTGGGAGTAAGTTTGTTATATTGATTATATATGTTGACAACGTTCTTCTTGCTGCTAATAATATTGGTATGTTACATGATGTAAAGAAGTTTCTCTCTAGCAATTTTGAAATGAAAGATATGAATCAGGCATCTTATGTGATAGGAATAGAAATATTCCATGATAGATCACATGGATTGTTAAGTTTGTCTAAAAAAGGTTATATTAACAAAGTGTTAGAGAGATTCAGAATGGAAAAATGATTTCCTAGAGTAGTTCCAATTCAAAAAGGGGATAGGTTTAGTCAAATACAATGTCCCAAGAATGATTTGGAACGAAAGGCCATGGAGTCCATTCCTTATGCACCAGTGGTTGGGAGTTTGATGTATGCTCAAACTTGTACTTGGCCAAATATCAGTTTTGTTATTGGAATATTAGGCCGATATCAAAGTACTCCCGAAATGGATCACTGGAAAGTTGCAAAGAAAGTTCTTAGGTACTTACAAGGTACCAAAGAATACACGCTCACCTATAGAAGGTCAGATCATGCTGGATGTGTGGATTCAGGAAAATCCACATTTGGGTATGTTTATCTATTAGCTGGAGGAGCAATTTCTTGGAAAAGTGCAAAACAATCAGTCATTGCTACTTCCACCATGGAGGCTGAATTTGTGGCATGCTTTGAGGCCACAGTTCATGCTTTGTGGTTGCGGAACTTTGTATCGAGGCTTGGCTTTATTGACAGTATTGCTAGGCCGATAAGGATATATTGTGATAATTCCGCAACTGTCTTCTTGTCTAAAAATGACAAGTACTTAAAGGGTTCTAAACACATGGATTTGAAATACTTGTCGGTCAAATAAGAAGTGCAGAAACATAGAGTGTTGATTGAGCATATTGGTACTAATTTGGTGATAACAAATCCGTTAACTAAAGGAATACCGCCCAAAACTTTTATTGGCCATGTTGAAAGTATGAGAATTATGGATAAGTCAATATTAACATGATGATGTTATCTATTTATATGGATATGTATAGTTATATGCTTATACTGTCATGACACTTGTGAACTCAATTAAAGTTATGTTTCTCTTTATTCTATTGTTATCCACATTAAGTTATATACATGTATTATTGATTGTGGTAACATGTTATATGTCTTTTAGAGACATGAAAGTTATAAGATTGATTAAAGTTATGTTGAGTTGGTTTGATTATGTGATATATGGAAGGAATCTTGTCATTCATGACTTTTCTCGCCATGATCCGATCATTTTAATTCATATAAGGATGATGACTTGATAATTCTAATGAATGGTGCACACTGAAAGTTTAGTTTTAGATCTTCAAGTCATCACATGAACCATGTGGGAGAATGTTGAATTATATTAATATTTAACATTGGTTCATGTAATTTAAAGTATAACTTTGATGTAAAGATTCTAATATGATGATTATTAGAATATAAATGTATTAAAGTTATAGGGATTATTTTAGAGTTATTAAAATTAATCTCTCTCTTCTCACTTCAATAAAGGGAATTTTGGTATTTTATTAAGGTTGGTTAAATATCATAAAAGAGGAAAAATGTTTACTTCTGTTGACACGTTAAGTTTCTGAAAAGTGAAAGAGAAAAAGTAACGTTCTTAGAAAGAAAAAAAAACTGTGACTTTGACAGAGAAAAACATCATTGGCAATTTCTATATCATCAAGAAAGCATCAAAGAGGAATAAGAGAAGGGAGAACAATTGACAGGAAAGAACTATACAATGGATCCAGGTAAGTTCTTTTCTACTATGTGTGTGAGAATAGTGAGAAACATGGAATTCAAGATCCAGTATGTTTTCATTTAATTGAAATCATAAAAATTGCATTTTTCCTATTCTTGTTTTGAATTTACGTTTTCTGTTCTATGCTTTTCTTTTTCCCCAATTGCATTTTCGTTCTGCACATGCACTTCCATTCCCGCTTTTTGATTTTAAGTGCGTTCTTATTTGTGTTTTTGATTCTAGAATTGCGTTTTGTTTGATGCTATTGTGTTCCAGAATTAATTCATTTTTGTTTTGCTGTTTGGGTTTCGTTTCAATATTAGCTTAAGTGTGCTTGGTTGGTCATTAGCGAAATTGCATCGTTTCCATGAGAATATACTAGCTTATACTGCACTTAATTGCATATTAATTTGATTCAGCTACGTAGAATAAAGTTTGTGTCTGTAACAACATCTGCATGTCAAGCTGTTTGGTTTAGGAAGATACTTGAAGAACTGCCCATATTACAACAAAGGCCAACAATAACTTACTATGATAATAGTTCAACAATCAAACTTAAAAAAAATCCTCTGTTACATGGACAAAGCAAGCGCATATAAAGGTAAAGTACCATTATTTGAGGAATCTCACATATAATGAAGTCATTGATTTGATTACTATAGAGGTGAAGACCAAGTTGGGTATATGTTAGAGGCAAAGGAGTGTCCTGAAAAATTCACAATATGATGACTTAAATTCATATGCCATGGCACGATGAGTTAAATTCACTTAAATTCATATGCCAGGATGAGTTAAATTCATATGAGAAGGGGATGACCTTGTTTAAGATTATGAAAATAAATGGTTTAAGATTTCGAAAATAAAAATGGGTGGGTGTGTGTGGCTAAGTAGAGCCAAGGTATTAGCCATAATATACTCCTTTGTGTAGATATTGTGAATGTAGTGACTCCTAAAAAATGAGTAATATATTGATGTGATGTTAGGTGGTGTATTGAGAGAGAATTTATATACTAATTATCATGACTATACTAGTTTCAGATTCACATAGAGGAAGGTATATAGTTTGGAGTGTTGAAAGAGGTTTTGGAGTTTTAGTATTAAAAAGGATCGAATCTCACAAATATAACCAATTTACCTTGGTCATTCTCAAGATGTTAGTCCTAATATATAAATTTATAGCTACATTGAGTTATGACATGTTGAAGTGGGTTATGATATGTGCAAAGTCTTTGAATTTGTTGAATACATTAGTTTTTCAAAAGTAGAGTGAAATGTTTGTCATGATTAAGTTATGTGAACTATAATATAAATATTCAATTCTTGATGTGAATTTTTCATATTGAGTTTGAAGGGTAATGTTATTTGTAGTATTGTTTAATTTTCAATAGCTTATTCTTTGTTTTTGTGGTATTGTGATATCCACTTATAATTATTGTATGTTACATGTCAGCATAAAATAATGCAAGTGGTGGAAGGGAACCGTAATGAGGTTGTGGGTACTGTATGTAAATGCTTCTTTTTATTTTTAAAAGAATTTTATTTGTTGGGTTTTCTTTATTTTGTAATTATTATTATCAATTAATAAATAGTGTTTTATGGTAATAATTATTTTCAGAAATAATTAATTTTAGTTTTTTCAACTAATATTTCTAAAAACTTACATTTTTAAATTTACACGAAGATAGTTTTAGCTTTACAAAATAAAGAATTTATCAACTTTCATCAATTCATTAATTATATACAAAGTCAAATACTTATTCAAATCCAACATTTTTTTATTAGATTATTTTTTTCCCCAAAATGACTCAAATCAATCTTCACAATCCATACCTTAATCAAATAAAACGTTAACTCAACCTACCAACATCCTAATGGCTAGGGTTTATGTATTGGAGGTTGACCTTTCGTATCCACTCATAGTGTGCCATTTAGTTTTCTCAATCGCTGAAAATAATGAAACACGATATTTATTTTTTAATTGAAACTATTATCACTTTCTCAATAATTTGAAGCTTCTACATAATTTTTTAATGGTAGTGCTTAATCCCGCGTGGCTTTCATAGGCAGAAAATGTCCCATTTACGAGCACTTTGTTGCACCAAAGATATAAAATAAAGGCCATCGCCAAAATATTTTAAAGTGGTTTGTTAATAACACATTATTCTAATATTGTAATGAAAAATATAATTAAAAAACTCTATCAAATTCTTCAGAAAAAATATATTTTCAAATAAAACCAATAAATATTTGACATTTACTATAATTCCGTAGAAAAATATATTTTTTGTGTGTTTGTAAATGTGTATATATATAGACAATATGTAATGGAGAAAAAGAAGGATAGTGTCGGCCAGCAATATCCTAATAAAGAGAGATGTTGGTAATAAAACAAATGAATGTGTCACAGCAATAAAATGATGATTAATTAAAGAAATTAATGTATGTGCCAAAAAAAACAAATGAAGTTAATGTGTCACGACCCACCGATTCCACTCTCAAACGTAGTTCATAATTATGCATTAAATAAAAAATAAACTGAAATTCTTGCCGTCGTGTTCAAGGAGGAAACACCATTTCCAAAGTTAAAATCTTTGTATTAATGTCTTTTTTTAATTTTAATTAATTAAATGATAATGAAGTTTTTACCTCCTTCGTATGATATATAAATTATTTGATGTTTATTATAGGTCTGAGTAAAGAAAATGCATCGACATTTCCGAATAATTTTGAAGAAAATTTAAACACGATGAGTTAGATAAATAGGTGACTTTTAAAAAATAAAGTTGATAAAATGAATTATAATAGATTTAAATAGTGGATTAGAATTTTGTACGTACTCAACTCGACCCAAAATTGATGATTTAACATTTATAAATTTATAAGTCTATTGTAAATTCAAAATTATTTTTAATATGACATTCTTTTGTGAAAATTTAAAATAAACTATATAAAATCATGATTTATTATAATAATAATAATAATTATTATTAGAACTATATGTGTCATTTTATTTGAAGGACAATGTATTCATTTTATTTATGTAAAATTAAAATGATTTATTTTTATATTGACTCAAAATTGCCCACCTACCCCACAAATAAGATGTGGAAAGTAAAATATCCGACTAAATGAATAAATTAAATAGTTACATATAAATTTTGAAATATTAAATTCTACCAAATTTATATTAAATCTAAATCTGTCAACCAGACTCACGTCTATTGTCAGAATCATTGAAAACGCACTTAAAAACCCTCTGAACGGACGTCAGGTGTCAAGCGGAGGGGATCCGGAAATCAGATAGTGGAATGCAGGTGTCGGTAGATGAGCGGACGTTCGTTTAACGTGGGAAGCAAAACTGAGTTTTTGGAAAATTTATGTTACACTCTCTACATGCACCTTCTTCCTCAAACTCTGAAATTCTCATTTCTCCTCCTTCTCTCTAAAAGCTCTCACTTCTCTCTACCAAATCTCATCTTTTCTATTCTCTGATCTCCGTTCAGGCATCGTAGAAGCACTTCCGGTGTCTAGGGCTTCAGTTTGAACCGATCGGTTTCGAGTTCTGAACTGGTAAGTTCTTGTGGTCCTTAACCGTTCGTTATCTGGTACATGCAAACCAAGTTCCGGTTGCATGATTTCATCTTGTCTGAGCCATTGTTGGTCTTCTATTGTTTGGTTTAGTTTGAAGAATTATTGAACGTGAGGGTAGAAGAAATTGTAGTCAGACGAACCTTAATTCTGCCTCTAGGAACGTTCGTTCACGCTCAGAGGTAAGGGAAGCTTATTTAATTTAATTTGTATGATTATGTGTGTTGCATGAATGTTCGTTGACTTGACTGAATTAATATATGATGGTTGATATGTTTGGATTGTATGAAGTATGAAAATTGATTATGATATGAATGTATAAAGTTATGAAACTATGTGTTAAGAAATGAGTTGAATATAAATGAATTCTGAATATGAAATTTTCCTATGATAGTGTACGTTCGTCATTGAATGGTCATTGACCGTTCGATAATGCTAGTAAACTTGGTTAGAATTGGATTCTTTCATTTGGAAAGAATCCTAGTTGAGGACGATCGTCTTCGCGTTGTAATACTATGCTTGAGCGTTCGGCCAAACATAGTTGTATCTGGGTATTCTGTGATAAATTTAAATATAATATATATATATATATATGTATGTATTTTTATAGTCTCGTTTATTCTTAAAACACTACTTCAATAGTATCTTATTATATTTATCAAGCTTTCTAATATAAGTTTAGTAGTGCTCGGTCTTACACCAAGCGCTCGTACTGAATAGTGCTCGGTCTTACACCAAGCGCTCGTACTGAGTAGTGCTCGGTCTTACACCAAGCGCTCATTCTCTTTCCTATGATCTATATTGATGAAAATAACGTTCGTCCAAATTTAATAGAGTTCTCTCTCTACCGTGCTCGGTCATTGACTGACATTCGGTTTTCTTCAGGCTAAATTCAAACAAGCTAAGTATTTATAAACGTTCGGTTTCTTCATGTAACTTCTTCTAAGTATTATTCTTTGAATGTTTTGAAGTGTCTGTATCCATTGGTTCCAGCCTAGAGTCTTAGTACTTGGCATGGTCTTTTCGGTGTTCGGTTGGAGCTCTCAAGATTCAGTTCATTTAATTGGCTCACTTTGTAATTAACGTTCGTTCCATTCGTTTCTTACAATATCTATTGCGTTCGGTTTCTTTCTCAGCCCGATAGTAACCTCCTTGGTCTTAATCTATTCTGGACTGGAGGTCTCTTGGTCACACTCCAAGTGTTCGGTCTATTTAAAAGGTGAAATTTGAACGTTCGGTAATTGGTATCCTTGCGGATTTTTGTTCGAAATGTTTAAGTGAAATGATTATTAATGAAAGAGGAAGAGAATTTGATATGGATTGAAATGTTTTGTATTATGGACGAGCGTTCCTGGGAGGAATGACTCATGAATGTATATTGGATTTGGTAAAGTATGAATGTGGGCATGTTAAGCTGACGGTTCATCCTGATGTTCCGTGAGTACTCGTCCTCATGTAGAGGAGGGTAGGTCATGTGCGGGAACGGCAGGAGGTCCTAGTCCTTATGGTTAATTTGGACAGATAGGACTAACCTCGGGTGACAGCTGTTGATGGTATCCTAGTTACTACATCACCCGAGTGCACGAACGTCTGTAGCTACACAGATTTCATACAGTCCGGACAGTCAGTCTAGTATTAGGCTTTGTATGAGATGTATGATGAAATATATCTTGTGTGTTTTATGGTGTGAACTGTATGCTTATACATGAATTAAATTACATAAGCTTACCCTGTGTTTCCTGTCTTGTCTTGTTTTGTACGTTCGTCTTTGTCATTGCAATGATCATCCGTGTGGATGTGAGCAGAAGGAGATGAGCTGCTGGAAGAGGCGCTGGAGGAAGAAAGCCTAGTTGAGGTTGAAGTTAAGACCGAACAGTAGGACGTTCGGTCAGTAGTTTAGTTGATTGAAAGGTGGTCGTTCGATCACCTTTCCTTTTTGTTTAGTATGACCGTTCGGTATAGGCTTTTGTAAACCGTTCTGTCAGAATTTACTTTTGGCGTTCGATTTTAATTTCTGGTCTTTCTGTAAAGCCGTTCGGTCAAGACGGTACATTCTCTTCTTAGTGTAAGACTGATCTGTATATTATTAAATGTGATTATTCTATTATATAGTTTCAAGCTGTATTTTTGGTATGTTACATCTACTAAAAATGGTTTAAAGAGGAAAGAAAAAAATAGGACTAATAAACAAGAAAGGATAGTGGTTCTATTTAATGCAATAAATATTATTTGATTAGTTTTTTAATTATCGTTTTTTGGTAAAAAAACATTACTTTTCATGTGTTATTTTCAAATTTCATAACATAATTTTTTAATTATACATTTAGTTTAATTGACAAGAATTGAGAAAAATTATTAAGATAACCTAGGAAAATAATAATAATATATAAGTGTAAATTAAAATTAAAAAACAAAAAAAAAATATAATAGATAACTCACTTAAAACTATACTAAAAGTTAAATATTTTACTTAATTTAAGTAAAAAAAAAAAAATCTTAAGAACTAATCTAGAAAAACGACTATAAACTTTAATATTTGCCTTTATTACTTAAACGTACTCTTTAATATAACATTTATTACAATTTCAATTTTCTGAGTGCACCTTACGCCAGTGTTACGAAAAACCGAGTTATGCTCCACAGATCTATGCAGACGTTTTCAAAATTCTGATGATGAATGAAAATGACCCCAAGAAGGAATGAATAGATATAAATATAAACCTCTGAATATTGGAATAATATTAAGAAGGAAAGTTACAAAGATAAACGTCACTACTGGTGCTGCTGAGCTGACCCTTGAACACGTATTATTGTTATCCTATATATTATATATGTGAGTGTGTTTTTCCTCACCAAGAAGATTGAAAGAAAAATGATAGTGAAGGCAGAGAAAAGTATGACTGAGGGAGGTAGGGAAGACGGAGATGTTGTTGGTGTTGGGTTGAAGCAGCACTTTGTGCTTGTACATGGCATAGGTGGGGGAAGTTGGTGCTGGTACAAAATCCGATGCCTTATGGAGAATTCTGGCTATAAGGTGTCATGCATAAACCTGAAAAGTGCTGGAATTGATCAATCTGATGCAGATTCTTTGCTATTCTTTGATGATTATAATAAACCTCTAATGGATTTCATGTCTTCTTTGCCTGAGAATGAACAGGTGGTCCCCCCTCCTCTCTTATGACCCTTTCTTTGAATGTGATTACATAGAGTGGCATCAGAACTCATATCACTGATGTGGTTGCTATAGGTTATATTGGTGGGGCACAGCGCTGGAGGCTTGAGCATTACTCAGGCCTGTCACAAGTTTGCAAATAAGATCCGTTTAGCTGTTTATGTGGCAGCCACTATGCTCAAATCGGGATACTTGACCGAACAAGATCTCAAAGATGTGAGTCCTTTTCGTAAACTCTCTCATCTGTTCTCGATTGGTATGTTTTGAGATTGAATTTGAATTATGCTTCTTTCTTGATATTGGAGTTTGGTAGTTTCTGTGCTCAAGGTGAATGAGTGTCATAAACTTGGGATTAGGGGTAGTTTCGCTGATCGGTGTTTGGAATCTCGAAGGTTTCCAGCAAGGATGATGCCGATGCCCTGTTGAAATAATTGGTTGCCAACTGTCTTCACAAACAGATTGTAGATTTTAGTTCTTAGCCAACTCTGAGACTCACTAAATTATGCTTCTACTCACCTACTCTCAGTTTTTTCCCAAGGATAGCACCATGTGCAAACAAATCAGCAGCTGTTTAGCAATAGGAATAGGAGAGTTTGTTTGTTCGGCATGAAAGGGACGTTTTTCAACTGGGACTTCTTTCATTTCTCTATTTTACGTTATCCCTCTTTTCTTTCCTTTGTTTAGGAGAAAATTCTTTTTCGTTTATCTCACTATTAGAGTTTTTGATTTGGTCAATGACCTTTTCTACTCAGATTACCACCTTTACAGGCTTTGACAACGAACTAGTTGGAATTTAATAATGATCAGTAAAAGGGACAGGCATTCTGACCCTGGGTGTTTATGGTTTATTTTATATTATGCAGGATTCTTATTTAACTCTGGAAAACAATGAAAAGAAAGCTATCTCTAACCCAATCTCGTAAAAGCCTAGACCTAGAATGTGTACGAACAAAGCTAATTGTCTTTATTCAAAATCATTATAAATTTCCTTGTGTCTACTCTGGTTTATGAATTATCATCCGTAATTGTGTGCCACCCAAACAAACTCCTATAAAATAACAATCCCTGTATTAATGATTATAAGCAATCTTTGTTTGGAGACAAAAAAACTTCCAAACCTCTTTCTTTCTTTTCGGTCCGACAGCCCTTTCTTTTCCACAGATCTAAATTGTAGCCAAAATCAAATTTTGACCGTGTTCATTGTGCCCCTAATGATTGAAAGGCAACACAGATTCACGAGCCTAATTGCTAGAATTAATTATGATAGTAGAGTAGCTAATTTTTCTGTGCCACCGATAAATAGCAGATATAATAGAAAGTTTTTCTGGTGTCTAACAAACAGGGTGTGCCTGACTTGTCTGAATATGGGGATGTGTACGAGCTAGGATTCGGATTGGGACGTGATAAGCCTCCAACCAGTGCTTTGGTGAAGAAAGAATTTCAACGCAAAATCCTCTACCCTTTGAGCCCTCAAGAGGTACGTACATAAATATGATAATTAATTAATTAATTAATATCTCACTATAAATGATAAAAAAAAAAAGACATGCTATGCTATGCTACATTTCTGAAGCTATCCTATGTTGCACTGGAATTGCATGCAGTGTCTATAGACCTGTTTGATAGTATGTCACTTTCTCGAAGCATTAGGGAGTAGCGTACCCCACATGACATACATTGGCCTATTGTTAACGTTATCCTCATTTTTGCCATGTGTAGGACCATTTTTGACGATTCCTTGAAAAAAAACATAATTATTCTTCCAAATGAAAACAACTTTAAGAAAAAAATGAAGTTGGCATGTGCATGCAGTCCATATATATATATAGTTGAACTGTGAGTGAGGAATGAATAGTGGAATGATGTGTCAGGATTCAACCTTGGCTGAGATGCTGTTGAGGCCAGGGCCATTGGTAGCATTGACGAGTGCACAGTTCAGAGAAGAGGGTGATGAAGGAGTGGAGAAGGTGCCCCGCGTGTACATAAGGACAAAGCAAGACAAGGTGGTGAAGGCAGAGCAACAGGAAGCCATGATAAAGAAGTGGCCACCATCTACTGTGTATGAACTGGACACAGACCATAGCCCTTTCTTCTCTTCCCCATTCCTTCTCTTTGGCTTGCTTCTAAAAGCTGCAGCTTTGGATGTTTAATTCCATGCAACTGCTCTATGAACACTGCTCTTCCATGCTCTTTTCTTCGTTGCTCTCCAAAACTCTGAATCAATTTACTCATTTATGTATTATACATTAATTGTAATTATCATCAATAATATATAAATTATCATACTATAAATCTATCTCTCCCAAGATTTGTTGGGTCATATCATAGACACATTTTATTTAATTTAATTCAGATATGATTGTTTCTATTCTTCCCGTCTTTTGGACATTTGGACATGTGGTTTAATCACATTGATTTTCCTGTTTTTGAAGTTTATGAAAGTTGGAATGCGGAAAGATCATCCGATGCTGAGTAAAAGAGTTTTAAGATCTATAAAAATGGAATAATGAATATAAGAATGAGTTAGTATTCTTGTGAAAATATTAATTGTATTTATAGAATTAACATGAGTTGTGGATCAAATAATATCATTGAAATAATAAGTATATAATAATAAAAGAGTAAATAATAATAACAAAATACCTTACCGTAATTGATAACCATAGTATCAAGATTAGTTATGATATGTGAATATTTTCTATACATTTATTTTGGGTACTTTTAAAATGAAGAGGCTTAATGAGTCTCGTTGGATTATGCTCTTTAATATATCTATTGGACTCAATAGGCACATAACCCCCATAGTCTCAGGAGTTTGATTTAGCGTATGAAGGGTTATCGTGATCGATCTCTTGGTCGGGCTATGGCCGACTTGTAGAGTTTGCATGTGGATTAATCGTTTGGCCAGACTGGCCGAAAGTTGTTGTGTAAGAATAGGTTTTATGCCAGAATACTGGCTTGGCATTGGTAGAACTATGCTGAATTATGTTGAAAGCCCCAACCCGTGCATTTGAAAGAAGAAGATGAACCAGGCATTTCGTCACATGAACAGTGCTTCCATAACTCTTACTAACCAAAACGAACATGATTGAGTGAGACACTTTATCTAGTGAGGAATAATTCCATGAGCACATGATTACATCTATGCTTAGTTAATTGATCATTCATGAGAATAGCATTTGTTGGATACTATGTGAACACCACAATGAGCTCGATTGAATCAAAGCATGTGTGCATCTTGAATGAATTCTTTTTTATAAGCTGACTTGAGTAATTAGTTGTTTTGAAAGAAAGAGTTTTTGAATATGGTGAACCATTGTATTGATTGGTGGAAGATTGAGTTACATCTTGTTTACTTGAGGACAAACAAAGTTCTAAGTTTGGGGTTGTGATAACGGTTGAAAAACCGTTATTTTTATACTTAATTTTGATATTAGAAACAACCTTTATGACTGAAACTAGCTTGAAATCGTGCTTTTGCTTAAGTTTTGGAAATAAGAGAGTTGGATGGGTTTTATGCTTGGTTTTCGTTGTTTTGGAAGGAATTAAGATGAATTAGATGAAAGAAGTTGAAGTACTAAGGAGCTGGACTCAGGAAAGGAAGTAAAAGTGCACAAAAGAAGAGCCGCAGTCACCGCTGAGCGGAACTTTTACCGCTGAGCGACATTCTGAAGCACCGCAATCATCGCTGAGGGCAAAAATTGCAGCTGAGCGTCATTTAGAAGAACCGCACTTACCGCTGAGCGCCAAAAGTGCCGTTGAACGACATTTAATTGGGCTTGGGCCTATTTTCTGTAATTTTTAATAAACTATATAAGGGTTTAGTCGACTTAGGGTTGGTATCTTTGGATAGAAAGAGGCGAAATCACACTTTCTTCACCCCTTGGAGGCGGATTTTGGATGCGAAAGCTCCGTTCTTCAAATTCTACGGTTCTATCTTTCATTCTTTCATTGTTTTTGATCTAGTTTCACCATGTCTATGGTGAACTAAACCTCCATTGTTGTTGGGGAACCGATGTAATCCTTTGAAACTCTCATGTATTGAATTGGTTCTATATTTTATATGCTTTGCTTCATTAATTGTTAGGGTTTTTCCTCTTTACTCTATGCATGCTTTGTTTAACTCATTCAATTGCATGATCATTGATGTTATCTATATGGACACATATATGTAAATCTAGAATTGGGGAAATTCTCCCGGAAGCAATATTACCTAAACATAGGAATAGGAGGATCAATTGACTTTAAGCTTCTGTGCGAATGTAATGCATGAATAATTGCTAGGGAGACAAGACATTGTAAACTAGTGATTAGGATTAGGCTTTCTTCACCGAGACATCGGGTTTAAGGTAAATTAGAAAGTGGCATTAACATTAATGAAGAAAGATGAATTCATGAATACATGAGAGTGGATAGGATGAGTCGAAAACCCCAACAAACATACTCATTCATATTTTACATCAATCACTTTTGCATCTTTCAATCCAATTGATCAAAACTTGCATTCATGTTTATTTTCCGCAATTCAAACACAATGATTTTGTTTACAAGTCTAATTTAATCAAGAAATCACATAACTGTTTAGGCCGTGAGTCCTTTGGAAAACCATACTTGGTCTTACCATTTTATTATTACTTGATACGATTCAGTATACTTGCCGAGTGTTAACAAGTTTTTGGCGCCGTTGCCGGGGACTCGTGGTTTAACTATTCTATTTGTGTGATTATTGATTAACTTTGACTTGATTTTTATTTTGTTATCTTTTTATCTTTTATTTTATCTTTTTATTTTTTTTTATCTTTTTATCTTTTCATCTTTTAATTTTTTTTATCTTTTTATCTTTTCATTTTATCTTTTTATCTTTTTATCTTTTTATTTTTTTTATCTTTTTGTGCTAACAAATGTTTTCTAGGGTTTTATGCCTAATGCCTGCAGGATGCAATTCGGACAAGAATTTAACTATATGGGCACTCAATTCTACCAAGGTAATCTCAACCGCTGGAGGGAATCTCACTCAAGCATGGATCAAAGTCAATTTTGACAAGCTGCAGGACAATTTGAGAACCAACCACAACAACAATGGCAGCAACAAAGCTTTCTATTAGAAAGAATGGCAAAGATGGATGACGTCTTTCAACAATTTATGCAAGAGTCCATCTCCACTCAGAAAAGCATTGACGCATCATGTAAAAGGATGGAGATGCAGATTGGTTACTTAATTAAGAGATTGGAAGATTTTGGGGTTGAAACTGAAGTTAACCCTAAGCAAACAACGTTACTGATAAATTAACGGAGAGGGCTTAATTGGCTCATTTTAACAAGTTTATGGACCCCATTGAGATAAAAAAAAACGATGACCCACTTGAGATTGACACACAAATACGAGGACCAAATGAGAGTTTAAACCTAAAATAAATAAAAAGATAAAAAGATAAAAAGATCATCAAACTAGTTTTCATCTGAATCTTCCAGCATCCATTAGTAGATGCAAATCCTTTACATCAGCATCCATCAGTAGATGAAAATCCTTCACATCAGCATCCATCAGTAGATGTCTAGTAGCATAGCACCCATGAATAGATGCTTTCAGTAACATCCTTTAGTAGATGTCTAAATTTTCTGATCAGCATCCATCAGTAGATGTCGTTAGTAGCATCCATCAGCATACGTGGCTGACGTCACTACTAAAAAAAGTATTTTAACTCGCGCATTTGACATCGATTTAGTTGTAACCGTAGCAAAAAATGGCTGGTGACATTTTTGTAATTACCGCAAACGTATATGCCTCGGTTTAAAAAGAACCGATGCCTAAACTAACGTAGTGATTTTTGTAATTATCGCAAAGGTCTATTACCTCGGTTGTTTAAAGAACCAAGGCATAAAATAGCTGAATTATTTTAGAGGGTTTAGCCATCGGTTCTTTATAGAACCGAGGCCGTAGCCCTAATTAGATTTCACTAAGAAAACCCTGCTTTGGGGTCGCATAACGGGAAACTCTTCCACATTCTCTTCTCTGTTCCGGTTAACGAGAAACCAACTTCTCTTATTTTTCTTCTCGCAGACCACCCAGTCTTCGGGGCGAGAATGTTCTGCGTCTCGAGCAGAGACAATGGCCTCACGGCGGCGAGAATAGCGATACTTTGGAAGCGCGACTCAGGCGTGTTCATGCCTTCGATGGTGGCTCGCGGTGGACTTCTAGGGTCCTTTGTTGCGTGCGTAAACCTTTTCCTTTCCCCCTTCTTTTCTGGCTTGCGATGTAAGATGATGTAGCGTCACTCTCTTCTTCCCTTTTTCCTCTTTTTCTTTCGTCTTGGTTCAAGCGTCACAAGGAGGGTTTTCTTTTTCTGATGTCTCAGTGGGTGTTCTCGTGGTGGTGGGATCGTGGAAGCTTTCCTCCTTCGAAGCAAACACGGGTTTAGTTCTGACCGAGCCTATATGAGAACGACGTCACGGTGGCGAGAGAAGACGACAGCGACGCGTCGCGAGTGACCTTTGGTGACGACGATGAGGGAGAAGGGTTGAGTATCCGATGACGGTAGTGTAAAAAATGACACTATGATTTGGGGTTTTGGGTCTACGATTTTAGGGTTTCGGTTTCAGTTCTGTGAAAACAAAATAAAACACTCAAAAAAAGAGAGGAAAAAACACTTGTATTGCCTTGGTTGGATTTGAAACGAGGAAAAAGCACACACCTTTTTGCCTCGCTTGTATATGCCTCGGTTGCGGAACTGTTGCGTATAAGCGAAAATAACCGTTGTTGTTTCCTTTTATTGTATTAGTGCGTGGCTGCATTATAGCGGTTGAACTCGAAAAAACAAACATTGCACACGGGAACAAAAAGTCACTTGACTAAAGATTATTTTGTTATAACTTATTTTATGCTGGATTTCGTTCTTCAACGTTGCTTCACTTTGAGCGTCCTCTTTGAGCATTCTTCATTCCCTTCCTCGAGTCTCTTGCTTTTGTTTTTAGTTTTACCTACTGTCATAGGTGTGCCTACCTCTTCGTCTTTTGATATCGGCTATGGTCGTCACGCCTCCTTGCTAACTAGGGAAATTTCTCCAATGAGTGAGAGATCTTCTTCTCCTTCTTTTGACGAGAGACTTTCCTCATCGGAGCCTTTGTCGCCTATTGATGGATTGACAAGTGTACCAAATCGCACAAGTAATATAAAATGGTAAGACCAAGTATCGTACCCCTAAAGACTCTCGACACTAAACAATTGTGTGATAACGCAATTAATTAAGACTTAAATAAAACAAGATTGTTGGTTTCAAATGCAAAGACATAAAATTAAATATGAATGCAAATTGATCAATAGTAAGTAACAGAAAGATGAACGAATGTTGTTTAATAAAGTGGGATGATTATGTTGTTAGGGTTTGATTTCACCAAGTTTACTCTCATGTATATAAGAATTCTTCTTTTTACATTAATGTTAACGTCACTCACTAAATTGCTTAGAACCCGATCCCTCGGCGCAATAATTCTGCCTTAATTCCTAGTTCGTGCAATTCCTAGCGTTCCTAGAAAATTAAGTCTGAAGATCAAGAGCTTAAGACGACCAAGTACTCATACCCTCATCCTTGAGAAATATTACCCTTGGGAGAATTCAACAAGAACCTGAATTGTCAGGAACCTCCCGGCACTCATGCAATTCATAAATCATGCTACTAAATGAGTTAAATAGAGCAAGCATTGAAACAGATGAATTCTCTAACAATTAATAAAAAAGCATATATGATTAAGAATCAATTCAAATACATGAGAGTTCACAAGGTTACATCATTCACCAGCAACAAATAGAGTTTAGTTCCCCATAGACATGGATAAACTAGATGAATAATGGAAAAACATGAGATAGTGAAACCCTAAAAGTAGAAGAGGAAGCTCTCGCCTCCAGATCCGCCTTCAGAGAGTAGAAGAGTGTGCTGTTGTGTTGCTCCAGCCAGAGATGCAACTCCTAGAGCGCTTAGGTCCTTTAAATAAAGTCAAAAAATAGTAGAAACAGGGCCTAGTCCAAAAGAGTCGAAACAGAGCAAAAACTGGGCCAGAATTGCGACGCACGACGATCGGGCGCCCGGGCGGTGGACGGTCCAGCTGTAGGGCTTGAGCCTTCAATTGGACGCCCAGGCTTCGGGGTCCGCCGCTCAGGCGCCCAAGATGGGCGCCCGGGCGGTGGACGTCGAATTCCCAAGTGCTTTTCCAGGCCTTTCTGAGCTTTGTCTCCTTGGTTCTTCATCTCTACTTTCCGTATTCTCTCATTGTCTATCAAAACAAGGGAAATTAGTCACAAAATCATCAAATTCAACCTCAACTCTCTTATTCACACAACTAAATGATAAAGCATGATTTCAAGCAAGTTTCTAAGTGAAAAGGGTACAATTAGTATCAAAATCACATCACAAATAACGGTATTTTAAACCGTTATCAAAACCCCAAACTTAGAACTTTGCTTGTCCTTAAGCAAAACAAAATGTAACTTAGCTCTCATCAAATATCACAGTGGTTCAGCAGTTTTTCAAAATCTTTTTCCAAGACAAGTAATCACTTCAATCAGCTCATCATAAGAATATCAGTCAAGATGCATAAATGCCTTTAATTCAATTAAACTCAATGTGATGCTCAAACAGTTCAACAAATGCTTATGAGTATGAATGATCAATCAACCAGGCAGAGAGTAATCATAAATTCAAAGAACTATTCCTCACCAAGGTAAGTGTTTCACTCAAGCACTCAAAAGTGTATCACTCAAGCACTCAAAAGTGTATCACTCAACTCAAAAGTGTATAGTGGGATCTCTCAATCACTCTACTATCACAATGTCCTACAAATTAATTTTGCCTTTCATTTTACCAAAATTAAACATACTCACAAGCAGGTTTTCATCACAAGGGCTTTTCTTGGCTTGTAACTTGGCTGGGCTAAGAAGAAACATGGTTTTTCAGGAATGCAAAAATCCTTTTGTTAAGAGAGATATTTATGAAATTAATAATTACACACAGGTTCTCTTTTCAAGAAGATCTTTCCCAACCTTTTTCCCCTTGTAGTGAGCTTTCTTTTCTTTTCTTTTTTTATTTTTCTTTTTGCTCACTGCTTATTTTTCTGCAACCCCAAACTTGAACCTTTTTCAATACCTCACAAATATTCTTAACTCAACTCAAGGTAAAGAATTTAAAACAGGGTTTTCCAAACATGCTTAAGGCTAAATGTTCAAAGGATGAAAGAAACTGTTCTCTTTTTATTTGAAAAAAATTCATGAGTAGGCTAAAAAGGGATAAACAACAGATGACCTTGATCATGTGAAACCTGCAAGCAAGTAATTCAATCACAGAAAATTTAGGCAAAATCATTCATGCTTCCAAAGTAATAACAATTATTCATAATAACTCTGAAGTTCAATCCTCACACAAGTTAAATTCAAGTTCCAGAATTCAGAAAAACACCCTACCCAGTATTTCAATCAAAATTTTACCTTAAGCATCTGTTTCACATTTTAGAAGCAACCACCTGTATATTTTTACATCATGCATCATCTCAACATCAACCCAAACAATAAGCATAAAAAAACAATACTCATGACAACACAACATCAGAAGAACCAAACTACTGCAATAAGATAGAGCAAAGTACATCATTCCTATACTACAGAAAAACAATAAAAGCAGTAATATAAAAAGAGTTCCACAATAAACAAAATAACAACAATAAACTAAAAGTAAGGGAAAGTAAGAGAAATCCTGTCTAAATCAAAGAGGCGTCCATCAGTAGACGCTGAATACAATCAATCTCTAGTCATCAGGGTCCTCATCATTATCAGCTGCTCCATTTTCTACTCCACCCTCAGCGTGTGTCGGGTCCTCTGGCCATGCCATACGAGCTTTAAACTCGTCCATAAACATGCGGTGCCAAATCTTAGGTGGATCATATAATCAGCTAATCATCTCGGCTGCCGCCATCTGGCCTCTGTAGAGAGCCTCCATCCTTGCATCCATCAAGGACATGTACATGTCCCGCATCTGAAACGAGGCGGCCTCATGGGCAGGCTCCTATGCTGGTGGTGGTGCCCTCCTGTGCACCCTGGGATCTTGATGTGGTGGCATAGCTGGACCCTGCTCCTCTATAAGTGAAATAAGCCTCCTCCAGCTCCTTCCTTAGACGCTCTAGCGGCGGCGCTGACACATCAACACCCATAATCCCACACAGATGTGTGATCAGAGAGGGGTGTCCTAGGGGGGTCCTACTGCTCACAGCACGTGCACAACTCTTGATCTGCTTAGCAATAATTGCCCCTAAGTTGACCTTCCTTCCACTCAAAATAAAATACAAGAAAATAGCCCTCTGGGTGATGATATCAGACATATGGGAACAAGGTTGGATGTTGGCCTGGGAGAAGGTCATCCAATATTTTGCCAATGGTATCAAGGATGCCCTCTTGATGTGGATGGGTACATCAGATCTGCTCCTCTCAAACTGCCCTCCAAGCACGCATAGGGTCCTCTCCACATCCTCATAGTCGACCCCTTCAGCCATAGCCTGCTCATACTGGCATTGCTATCCTTCCTAATCAGTGCCCAAAAAGGTGTTGATGGTGTCAGCATCAAAAGAGATTTTCCTGCCCCTCACGTAACTGACATACGTCTCTTGCTCTCCACCTAACGCCTTAGCGTTGGTATAGAACTCCTTCACAATAGCGATGCTGGCAGGAGCAGGGTAAGTAGCTAGGTTCCCCTAGCCTCTGATGTTGACCTCCCTTCCAAACTGGGAGCCAAAGTAGGGATCAGTCCCACCCTACGTTCCATGAGTAGCTTCCTAGCATCCACTAAGGGGAAGTATCTCTCGTGGGCAGCCATCCTAAACTGGTGGGAGTAGTACTGCTCCTTTTCCTTTCTCTTGTTTCCTATAGTCTTCAAATGTAGTCCTGCCAGATGAGGATACCATTCTTGCACAGAGATTAAAAAACAAAGCCAGAAAACATCAAACGTTAGTTCCAAAAATCTAATAACTCAGTACCACTATTCCCAAGACACGTAGGGAACCATCAGTGCCATCTGCATAGGACCACACAGCCAGAAAACAGAAAAATCAGTGTGCTGTCACAAACGTCTGCCGCCCGGGCGGCGAGCGTTGCTGCCAAGCGTGGGTTTCTTTCACTTTTCACTTTCCAAAACAATTTCTATTCAATCCTAGCCAAAATTAGCACAATTTAATTGGTCCAAACAGTGGCAAAACAAGTTTACACAGCACCAATCAACAAAATCAATCAATTTCATCAATATTCATCAAACCCTTTTTAAGAACATGCATCTTCATAAAAAATTCATTAATTGAAAGATTAGAACTCATGAGAAAAGAAGAGGCTGAGAGAAAAGAAGGTGAGAAAGATGAGAGGAGAAAGAAAGAAGAAGAGTATGAGAGGAAAAAAGAAAAAATAATGGAGAAGCCCCTTCCTAATCCAAAAAGTTTTTCAAAAACTGAAAAAGAGAAACAATTTGGGCATTTCATGGAGATCTTTAAGCAATTGGAGATTACTATGCCTTTGACCGAAGCACTGCAGCAAATTCCTGCCTATTCTAAGCACATGAAGCAATTCCTCAGCAAGAAGAAGAAATATTTAGATGAGAAAACAATTTAGATGAGGAAACAATTGAAGTGCAGGGCAAATGCAGTGCCATTATGTAGAAGACTCTCCCTCCAAAATTTAAAGATCTGGGAAGTTTTAATATCCCTTGTACCATTGGGAATCATGATATAGGAAAGGCTCTAGTTGACTTAGGGCTAGCATCAACCTGATGTCCCTATCTTTGCTCAAAAAGATTGGTGGTCTGGAGGTCAAACCCATAAGAATGGTGTTACAAATGGTGGATAGGTCCATCAAGCATCCTTATGGTGTAGTGGAAGATGTTCTGGTTCAGATAGATAAACTCCAATTTTCGGTGGACTTTCTAGTGATGGAGATGGATGAAAATGCAGAGATACCACTCATCCATTCATGAAGACAACTAAGGTTGTCATTCGTGTAGATGATGAAGTTTTACCATTGAAGGACAAGAGAAAGAGGTAATTTTCAATGTTTTTGAAGCTGGGCAGCCAATTCAAGAAAAGCAGACTAGTCTTAAAACAACAGATGAAGTTCTATCAGTGACTAGTCTACCTGATAAAGCTGCCAAGTTGGTCAAAAAAAGCCTTAGCTATTTCTCTATAAAAGTGAAAGGAGAGGACAAAGAAAAGGAAGAAAAATTGGTTCACCAACACCCTGATGTGAAAAGTGATGAACCCAAACCTAGCACACCAGTGAAATTTAAGAACAAGTTATGGGTTGTCAAGACTATTAAGGCAAATAAATTTTTTTAGATAAAGGATCCTTACTCTAGGAGAGTCAAGATGGTGAACAAGAAGTTGCTAAAGATAAGTTGGTGTGATGAAAGTAAGAGGAATACCAACATCATAAATTCAAACTGAACTTTATGGCATCAAGCTAGTGATGTTAAAGAAGCGCTTACTGGGAGGCAACCCAGTTTTTGACTTTTTCTTTTTAATTGATTATTTGTGTGGTTTGGATTTGATTTTGCTTTGCAATAATGACAACATCTAGTGATGGATGTTGGACAACATCTATTGAGGAATGCTAGGAGGACTCAGATGATACAATCTACTGATGGATGCTAAGATGATTTAGATGAGAACATCTACTGATGAATGCTGCTATGAAAAGAAGCATCTACTAATGGATGATACTAGATTAAAGCATCTATATATGGATGTTATGATAATGAAGATTCAGATGAGAGCATCTACTGATGGATGCTACTAGATTAAGCATCTATTGATGGATGATATGTGATTAAGCATCTACTGATAGATGCTATTGACGACATCTACTTATGGATGCCGATGAAGATGAGAAAGATCAACATCTACTGATGGATGCTGATGAGAAGGATTTGCATCTACTGATGGATGCTGGAAGGTTCAGATGAAAGCATCTGATGCCGTTGGATCAAGATTTTTATATTTTTGCTTTATTTTATGCTTATTTGAATTTTATATAAAATAAAAACAAAATAAACAAATGGTGGCTTTAGTGCTTTTATAATTGGTAGCTTCAGTTGTATAACCTGTATCTCCTCCAACTTAGCTAGTTGACCAACCTATATCTCCAAATTTCTAATGGTAGCTTCAGTGCTTTTATGATTGAAGATTGACACTTGCATGAATTGTTGGAGTGTCTCCTCTATCTTTGCAGTCCTATCATATAAAGAGGGTTGTTGTTGCCATTGTTGTTGTGGTGGTCTATTGAATTGCCCAACTTGCCCTTGACCCATGCTTGGGTGAGGTTTCCACCCTTGGTTGTAGTTACTTGGGCGACCATGATTACCCATAAAATTGACTTCTTCTTGGGTAATAGCTTGCATGGCATATTGTCCATTGAGATGATCTCCACCACACAACTCACAAAGTTGTTGTTGAACTTAAGACACATTTTGCAACTCCCTTGGCAATTGGGAGATTTTCTTCATCAATGTTTCCAGCTGTTGAGTCATAATCTTGTTTTGTGCCAGCAGAGCATCTTGAGATTGTAATTATAAAACTCCTTTCTGTTGAAGTTCAGTTCTTTCACTATGCATCTCATTATCATTTGTAGCCATATTTTCAATCAGCTCATAGGCTTCCTCTAGAGTCTTGCACTTGATATTACCTCCAGTTAAGGCATCTAGCATCAATTTAGTTTGTGAGCTTAGACCTCCAAGGAATATAATGACTACTGTAGGTTAATCAAAACCATGAGTAGGCGTCTTTCTCAACAAGCCTTTAAATCGGGCCCATGCTTGACCTAATGTTTCCTCCATGCCCTGCTTGAAAGAAGAAATTTCTTGCTTACCTTTGTTCACCTTTGATTGTAGGAAGTATTTATTCAGAAACTTTGCAACCACGGCTTCCCACTCAGTAAAACTATTCTCTGAAAAATAGTTCAACCACATTTTGGCATTGCCTCCCAAAGAGAAAGGAAACAAACTCAATCTAATAGCTTCATCTGGCACTCCATTGATCTTCACAATATTGCATATCTCATTGAATGTGGTCAGATGCTCATGGATTTTCATGTGATAATCCATTGAATTGGTTGCTCTTCACCAATTGAATCAGAGAAGGCTTCATCTCCATGTTTGTAGCATTAACCCTCGGCCTTGCAATGCTATTAAGATGATGAGGACCAATGACTATTGCATAATCTGCCAGGGTATGTCTACCATTATGCTCTTCAGTCATATTTTTTGTTTCCTTATCAAATCATTAAGGTGAAGGCTGTAAAAGAGTGTTAGGAGAAGGGAAAAGTTCTCTGGACGTCCTGTTTCTCCTTTTTCTTCTACTGTTGTCCAAACCTGCAAGAAGCGGTTAAGAATCTTTTGTGTTTCTAGTCCGAATTGTATCCTGCATACACTAGAGAAAAAAACACTAGAGCACCTAATTAGCACTAACAGATAAAAAAAATATAAAATTAAAGATAAAATAAAAATTATAGATAAAAAGATAAAAATAAAAGATAAAAAGATAAAATTAAAGATAAAATAAAAATTAAAGATAAAAGTAAAAGATAAAAAGATAAAATTAAAGATAAAGTCTAATTGGTTAAGAATCACACAAAAGTATAGTTTAAACCATGAGTCCCCCGGCAACAGCGCCAAAAACTTGTTAAGATGTCGACAAGTGTACCGAATCGTATCAAGTAATAATAATTGGTAAGACCAAGTATCATTTCCCAAGAGACTCACGACACTAAATAGTCATGTAATTTCTTAACTAATTAAGACTTTGAAGAACAATTTTAGGGTTTTGAATGCAAAAAATAAGAAAGTAAATATGAATGCACTTTTGATCAATTGAAGAAAACACAAAAAGGAATGGATGATATTGAAAATATGAGATGAATATGTTGTTGGGGCTTAGATTTCACCTAGTTTACTCTTATGCATATATGAGTTCATCTTCATTAATGTTAATATCACTTTCTAAATTACTTAAAACCTGATGTCTCGACGAAGAAAGCCTATCCTTAATTACTAGATCACAATGTCTTGTATCACTAGTAATAATTCTGCATTACGATTAGAAGCTTAAGATAACCAAAACTCATATCCCTATGTATAGGCAATACTGCTTTTGGGAGCAATTCTCCAGATCTAGGTTTCCCCGTATGTGTCCATATCACGAAAAGCAATGATCATGTCATGAATGAGTTAAACATAACAAGCATAGAGCAAAGAAGAATAACCGTAACAATTAATGAAAGAACCATAAATAAATTGGAATCAATTCAAATACATGAGAGCTCACAAGGTTACATCATCCCGCAACAACAAATTGAATTTAGTTCCCCCTTGTCATGGGGAAACTAGATGAACAATGGAATGAGAATGAAAGATAAATCCTAAAAATTGAAGAGGAGAGCTTCCGCCTCCACTTCTTCCTCCAGAGAGTTGGAGAAATATGAATTTGTGTCAATTCTGTCAAAAGATACTCCCTCTAGGACGACCAAGTCTTTATATACAACTGAATTGGATCATGGGCCAATGTTGACACCGCTCAGTGCCCCAACTTAGGGTGCCCAAGCGAGCTTGCGAGAGGAGTGGCGCTTAGCGCCCCAAGAAAGGCGCCCAGGCATGAAACGTTACTTAAAGACTGGCGCTCAGCATCCCTGAAAGGGCGCTCAGCGTCCCTGAAAGGGCGCTCAGGCGTGAGTGCGAGACTCCTGCGCTGAGGGCCCTAGAGGAGGGCGCTCAAGCGTTCTGCAACCTTCAGTAGCCTTCTCTTCTGGTGCTCTTTTTGTCCTTTCTGAGTTCCAACTTCATGACATTTAACTTCTCTTCGAATTCATCCTAGTTTCCTACAAAATCAAGGGAATTTAGTGATAAAATCTTCAAGTATAACCTCAACTCTCTTATTCACCAAAATAAGCTAAAAACAAGAGAACAAGCAAGCTTCTAAGCAAAAAGGGTTCATTTATTATCCAAATTTAATCCCAAATAATGGTGAAATCAACCGTTATCAATGACCTCAAGCTGGACCTTCAAAAACTCTATAGCTAGTATAACAACTTTTCAACTTAGCGGGAGGCTTTGTTGAAGTAGAGAGCTAATATGACCAAAGAGAATGGAGTTCTCAGTGATCCTGGTATATGCCGAACACATTGTGGGCTTTAACAAGGACATCTCTTAGGCAACTCTCTTCTTCAACGTCCTTACGAAGTATGAAGTCTTTGACATGATGAAGCGAATGATGAATGGCCACCTGGTCGATATTACTACTCCTCCCAAGGTTGAAAAGAGGGAACCAAATGATCAAGGTAAACCCCAACACATCGAGGTTCATGAAGAAGTTGAAGTTAAGGGGGAAGAGGATAAGGCCCGAGTGGGGGACGATGAGTGAGCGGGCTCCCGAGGTGTAGGGGTTAGGACACATTTTAGTTTTTGAAAAATGAATAGTGATTGTTATTCACCAAATGAGGCTTTTGAATGAGGCTCTCCTTTTTCACGATGACTACATTTGCTAGCCCTGTGATATACGTGACCTCCCAAACAAACCCTGTCTCAAAGAGCTTCTTTACCTTTATATCAACCGCATGTTTTTTCTCTTCACCAAACCATCTCTTCTTTTGAGTCACGAGCCATGCCTCCTTGGAGCCCCAATTTATGGGACATCACATTAGGGTGAATGCTCAACATATCAACAGTCGTCCATGCAAACAAGTCCCAATTGGCTCTTAATGTTTCGCCCAAAGCCTTCTCCTGCTCCGCTCTAACCAACTCTCCATAGAGGTCACCTGTCCCTCTTCCCCAGCTGAAAGGTTTCATACCGCCTTGTAGTTCCATCTTTTCTTCGGTATTGGTTGTGGTGTTCAAGTCATCCACGACTACCTCTAAACTCCTGATCTTCCTCGGAGGGATGTATGGTTCCACCTTTAACTTTGCCACATAACTTTCTCGGACTGTCTTCTAATCCACTTGGACCGTGCAGATTGTCCCCCTATTGGGAGGGAACTTCATCGCCAGATGAGGTGTAGAAAAAATTGCCCTAAATTTGTTCAGACATGATCGTTCGATCAACACATTGTAAGAAGTATTTTCTTCCACCAACAAATACATTACTCTGAGCTCCTTTGCATTGTGCAATGCCCCATCCTTGTTCTTAGATCAACATAACCGCGCATATCGACTTGCTCAGTGGAGAAGCCTACAATTTGTACGTTGTAGGGGACGATCAAGTCTTCTGAAAGGTCCATCTTTTGGAAATTCTTCTAGTAAACGATGTTCACTGAGCTCCCTTGATTGATAAGGACTTTGCTTACGCCATATTGAGCGATTTCTATAGTGCTGACTATTTGGTCGTCTTGATCAGGGTCAAGGGCATGGAAATCTTCATCCATGGAAGTAATGGGCATCGACTTCTATTTCCTATCCATCAGGTGAATAGTCTTCAAACTCCTGAGTTGCTTTTCCAAGAGGACGACGAGGATCCGCCTCCTGCAAACCCCCTAGAGATAATATTGATGTGATCACGTAAGGGGCAGTCACAACTCCTTCTCCTACTTCTACGCTAGTTGTCATGTCGATGATCGTCACGATGAGGATGCAAGTCGAGACTTCGCCTTCGGAGGGACTCCTTTTCGGTCGATCAGTTTTCACTTACCTTTGGAGATGACCTACCTAGATAAACTCTAATATCTTGTCACAGAGTGTAGGACAGTCATCCGTGGTGTGCCTCAGGTTTTGGTGGTATTGACAATGCTTCTTACCATTCGCGTTCTTGGGGGTGGTCTTCTTCTTGATCTAAGGAAGGAGATCTGCACTCATCGTTTCCTCCAAAATCCTTGCCTTTGGTGCGTTTAAGGAGGTGTATTGATGGAACTTTGGCCCTTGGGGGAAAATCTTTCGGCCAAGAGCCACCTTCCTTTTCTCCATCATCGACCAGCTTCTTCTTGTCTTTCCTATTGTCGCTCGTCACTACGGCCTCCTCCTACTTCTTCTTACGAAAATAGCACATGTCCTAAATGTGCATAAACATGATTGATTGCTCTTGCACCCGTCTATGGTCTTGGCCAGTCTAGCACACAAGCTATCCACGAATGGTCCCGACCTCAAGGTCGTCGAGAGGTTGTTAAGGATGAAATCTTGACTCACATGCTTAACTTGCCCGGTGGTCTTTTTATAGTTGTCTATGAAGGTCTTCATGGATTCATCCTTCCCTTTCTTGATGCTTACTAACACAAGATGTGTCAAGCTCTAAACCCTGCTAGTCATGTACTAACAGTCGAACATGGTGCAAATAGTGGCAAAAGATTCCACTGTGTTGGGTGTCATAGTGTTGAACCATTCCAGCGCTTCCCTCTTTAGGGATAGAGAAAAAGCTCTACACTAGACTGGGTCACTCGACGAGTAGAACACCATGGTGTTAATTTACGAGCTTAAATGCTCATACAAGTAAGTCGATCCACCATACTTCTCGAAAACTAGAGTCGTCGACCGCTCAGGCATAGACACCTCCTTAACAACAACTGTAAAAGGTAACAGGCCCTCGACTTATATCATCTACACCGTGAGGGCTCCTTGCTTACCCTTGTGCTAGCCTCCTGAACTGTCATGGTCGATCCCTCTGCTTGATTGTTCACATTCGACGGGGTATGAATGACCGACATAAAGTGTTGTGGGATCTGCTCCTGATGGCCAGCATTATGCCTGACCCTCAATGCCATTATCTCAATTTCATGTCTTCGTTGCATCTCCTGCATTTGTTGTGACATTTCTCTAATAAACTCCATAGGATCCTGTTGATCGCCCATGTTTCTTGTGGTCACCATTGGGTTTCTTCGTATGTCCTCGAGCCTCACGGTAAACGCTAAAATGTTAGGGTTTGTGGGGTTGAGGTCAACTGCTCTCTCTAGTCTGTTCATCCTACTCCAAGAACGAGTCACTATTCTTTCTTCACTTCACTCTCGTCATCGTTCAGTCAAACTTCGAAATTACTTGGAGAAGGTACCCCGATGACAAAGTCATTAAAGATTCGACAATTCTAGCAATAAATGGATATTAAATATCACCAACCTACTATAATACTTTAAACTTGTATTTATAGATTTCGAAATAAGTTTCAAATTAATGTTGACCTAATTACGACTCAATTAGTAATGGTGATACTTAAGTTTAAAATAATATCCATTGCCTTAATTCTCAATCCGACTACTCTGTTTATCTTCCTCACTAACTAGTTCCCTAGGCATTCCAAATTAGTAGAACCGGTATGGAACAAAAATATAATACTATTACTTTTATTATTTGTAAAGATATTTGACAACTCCTTTCTTTGTGCGCTTGTGTTGGATGCCGTGTATGTGAAAAAATTTTAATTTTTTTTTACATTTTTATTTCCTAACAGTATATTCTTTAATATATGTCATATCAATTTATTAATTTTCTTTTCATTAAAACATTTTTCATTCTCTTTATGTTCCATATTTTTCTTGTTAAAATTGGAAGTCTTCTGTGGCTTACCGAGTTATGGTTCAAAAGTTTTGATTTGGTTATTCTAAGTCAAATCTCATAACACAAAGTATCTTGTGTTAAACATTATTTGCATTTGAATTAAGAAGAAAAAAAATGGTTGTTACTAGTAGCCGAGCTTCATTGGTTGGGTGGTCTCAAGTCTTCCACTCTATGGCCAAATCCATACTTTTTTCGACAAGAACACGATTAAGATTAATGTTCTTGATGATTAAGGATAGTGCATGTGTTCCATATATTTATTTACAACTGTAGGAGGAAGCAAAACGTCCAAGTTACTTGCAATATGTGAAAAATAAATTTTAATAATTTTGCATGAATATTTTATATTAAAACTACACTTAATTGAAATATGTATAGTATGATATCCAGACCGAGTGGTTAAGAGAGTTAGCCGATCGGTTAGTTGGATTGGGCCGCAGTTGGGCCAGCGATTGCGTGACTTATACTAAGAGTAATGCGTTGATGAGCCAATAAGTAATTGGGTCAGCGCTTACACTATTATTGGGCTAATAGTCCAGTAGAGGATAAAGTAATCAAAGATATCTGATTAAAGATACTGATCAGATATTGATAAAGCTGTTTGTGAGCAACTGACAAGATTTTAAGGTTAAGGTAAGTTCGTTTATATTTCATTGGGCTTATGAAAGCCTATAAGTACAGAGGCAGGGCAAAAAGCTAGGTACGTTCTATTCATGCTATACTGAGTTTACAATACTCGATTACGATAATACTTGTTAGTGAACAAAAGCTCCTTCAACAAACGCCTAACTTGAGCGTCAGAGTGCCTTTGTAGGTACCTCTCAACCCTTTGTCAAAAAGGTAGCCGAGCGGTCACAACTGAGAGAAACCGAGTGGCTCCAGCAATCAGACAATCGAAACAAGAAAAACATGTCAAATAGGTCAGTACCTCAGTTCCACAACATCCACACCGAAATAAAATATATTATATAGATTCCCATTGTTAATTAAGATTCGTGAATAATTATTACCTAAATTTTATTTTGAATTTGAAAAAAGAAATTTACATTCAATAATATTAGTTGAAAAGCTATCATTAAGAACAAAGAAGGTGTTATAAGTTGTTTAAAAGAATATAAAAAAATTTATAAAAGACAAAAAAAAGCTATATTTTTGTTACTTTAATTGGGGAAAAGATAAAAGAATGAAACCAATGTTTGAATATAAAGACATTTTACCTTTATAAGAATAAGTAAACATAACCTGCAGTAGAGGTAGAATAAAAAGCTGAAAATAATTGGGTTTACCTAAACAAAATATTTCCATTCGGGAGAACATTATTCTTTAACTAAATTACAAATATATATATATATATATATATATATATATATAATTTTTTTCAGATTTTATTTAATCTTTTTATTTATTTTTCTACAAAGTATTTTTAATATATCGTAATCTTAAAAAAAATTAAATGTGTTAGAAACATATGATTTTTCAAAACAAATAGAGTTGGCGTAAAACTAGAAAAATGAAATGAAACATGTACTATATAAAAATTGTCCATGACATACGAGGATAACTTTCTCTTATTATTTTTGTTGGTTTCGTTCTTTTTTCTTTGACTCTTAATTTCAGGATACTAGAATTCTTTATTTTCTTTTTTAATAAATTGCTCTGTCTCTAAAATATTTTATTTGAGTACACATGTTTTAGTCTAATGTCCAAATAATAATATTTTGAAAATGGCTAGTGTCAATCCGCGTTTTAGGGTGAAGGGTGGAAGATATAGACAGAAAGAAAAAAGACAGAGAACGAAGGATAAATGTATAACTTATTAGATTAGACAGATAAAGAAAGACATAGGAATGAACAAAGAAAACTAATAATACAAATGATAAATATTTAACAATTTATATACTAAGGGAGTACGCAGAGAAGGGACAAGGCGCTTGAATTGATTATTAATATTTTTTAAGACTTTTAGTCAAAAATTTAGTTCTTGACATTTGTTAATAATGAAAAGAGTTTTTGTGGTAAAAGACTTCAAGAACATAATGCAAAAAAAAAATAAAAAAAGATTCATGTAATTTTTTTTTATTGTTTGATTATTCCTATTCTTGTAGAAGAGGTATCTATAAAGATACTTTAATTTTCTACATTTCTTCTACCTTTACTCTATTGACTACTCTTCTTTTTTATCTCCATGTTCGTTCTCTGCAAAATGTACGAGAGTTGTTTTTGTAAAAAAATCTCTAATCCTTTAGTCAATTATGTTGTAATGAAAAGTCAAACTTACAATTAATGTAAAAAATAAATATAAATCTCGATTACTATTGTATTTATAACATAATTTAATATTTATTGGTCCTTGTCTAAATGGGTTTGGATATGTGTCCAATGGCACAATAACCCATTTACCTAAGGTAATGGTAGTTGATTTTGATTAAGTTATGCTATATGTGTTAGTCGTTATCTTCTGCAAGCGTTATACGATCATGGTAGAAAGCATGTAGCTCCTAGCAAATGGTAGTTAGGTATTAGTAGAGGACAACAAGTTCTAAGGGGTAGCACATATTCCTCGGCAAGAGACCATCATCCATCAACATGCAATGCTTAATCTTTAGCAGGGAGTACGCGACTGTCGACATGTGGCACACACGACACATTAGTTAGTTTTCACCCTTCGAAAAACGGATCTTGATCTTTGGCTAGCAGTGTTTGGCCTTCGACAAACAAATATTAACCTTTTGTAGGTAGTATTCGAGTTTCGGCATGAGTACTTAACCTTTAATAGGTAGCATGTAACATTTGGTGGATACATTCAATTCTTGGCAGATAATATCTAAGGTGTGTCGGGCACTAATATGTCTTAAGAAGAGATCTACATTGATAAAATTGAAAGGTATTTGATCTATACAATATATTCTCGAATCTACACATTCAATTAATCCAAACAATCTTAAAAGAGATTTTTTACTAAAATCTTGAAATTGTTTGATGACAAACAAATCTTATGCAAATAGACCAAGATAGAAATAATTACTCAAAAATATATTTTAAGAAGATTTTCATGGCAAGGAAAACATTGAATTATATATATATATATATATATATATATATATATATATATATATATATATATATATATACATATACATATATATATATATAAAGGGGTTTGCTAACTTGCGTACGCTCTTTTTCAATTGGTAGATTTTAGCAATGTGTACCGGGTTTTAGTTGATAAAATATCCTCATATATTATGGATTCTAAGTTTTAAGGTCAAGGGTATTTCATTCTCAAAACTAAAAAAAAAACAAGAAACCCCCAAACCCTTACCCACCTTCCTCATTCCTCTCAACCTTTTCTCTTTCATCTCTCTCACTCCAACATTTTCTCTGTCATCTCTATTGTAGCCCCAACTGAAAAAATCAGAAACACTCACCTAACCCTAATCCACCTTCCTCACTTATCCAACTTGTTTCTCTCTCATCTTCATACTCTCTCTCACCCACACACAACAACCTGTGACACCGTAATTTGTTACTCTTGCTCTGTTCGTTCATTTGTGATTATTATTAAATTTCGTTTTTAAATTTTAGAATTAGTAGTTTATCTTTGTTCTTATACACTTAAACACCCTACTTATCTCAATTTAGTCCCTCATTTTAAAAGTGTTTAAAATGGATCCTCACTTTTAAAATTTTGAGTCAAATTAATTTCTTCCGTTAAATATAACCAAATGGAGTTAATGGGTGATGATCTGGCAGTAGTTATGGTTACGTGTTATATGTGCATCCTGACGTGTTCCTTAATTACAGAAAAAGGTATAGGCGCGATCTTGCTTTCCTTTTTGTCGTTGTTGAGATGTTTCTGGGCTGAATGACATTCGCTAACTGCAGGTGTGAATCTCAATTCAGAGAACACAATCCCTCTCTCCCTCTTCCCCAAAACCCCAACTTTCCTTTCTTCTCTAAGAAAAACTCTCTTCTCTAAATCCATCACCTTCTAGAGACTTCCATCATCATCCCCACCGTTGCCCCCGCCGCCATCATCATCGTCATCATCATCCAATTCCCTTCAACCCATTGAAGACCTTCCTCCGAAGCTCCAAGAAATCGTCCACCTTTTCCAATTCGTCCGCGAACCCAAGGTCAAATACAAACAGTTCCTCTTCTATGGCAAAAACCTCAAACCCCTTGAGCTCCACTTCAAAACCAACAACAACAAGGTCTAAGGTTGCGTCTCCCAATTCTGGGTTCGAGCCTACCTCAACCCCAACTGCGACGTCATATGAAGCCGACTCCGACTCCGTCCTCACCAAAGGCCTCGCCGCGTTGCTCGTTCAGGGCCTCTCGGGTCGAACCGTTAGTAAAATCATTCGGGTCACACCGGATTTCGTCACGCTGTTGGGGTTGCAGCAGAGCCTGACCCCCTTGAGGAACAATGGGTTTTTGAACATGCTTTAATTAAAGCAGAAAAAGGCGCTTATGCTATACGTGGAAGCTGAAAGGGGTGGTGAGTTCACTGAATTGAAGTCACCCGAGTCGAATTTTGATAGCATTGTTGAAAATCCTTCAAAGGGTGGAGAAAGTTCTAAAATTGGTGAGGGTGATGTTGGTTTGGATTCTGTGTTGTTCTTGGTTGAATGGAGGCATTGAGGCGCTTCTGCGTCGCGGCTTGCGCGAGGTTGTGCTCTTGTGAAGATGCTTCACGATGGCGGCGGCGAGTTTGGCTAGTGCGAGGATGATTTCGACATGTTTTGTTCATTGGATTGAATAGGAATATATACACTATGGATCTCAATTGTTAGAATTTGTGGCATTTTAGTGTATCAATTTTATCAAAATCCCCTTATTACCCTTCCGTCTTCTCCCAAATTCCCACCCCAAAATCTGACAATGATGACAACAAAGACGACAACCACAAAACCCCAAACCACAACCGCTTCGACTTTCTCAAACTCTCCGTAACCCTTATCGTCATCTCTGCCTCCCTCCCCAATCCACCGTCGCTACTGCCGTCGTCGCTGCCGCCGTCACCAAGGGCAAGAAACACTCTTCCAAAAAGTAGTCCGCCAAAAATTCTGAAGCTCTCTCGCCGGAGGAGCTTAAACATGGTCTTGAGGGCTTCCCGTGGTCTCTGATCGCCTTTGCTACAGCGAAATCGTCGAGCTCAAGAAGGATGCAAAGCTTAAGCACATAATCAAATCTATTTCTGCGAAATTGATGCAGCTCAGCGAAGCGGTTCTGGTTGTTTTGGACGATTCGAGAGTGTTGAGGACCAATAAAAAAAAACCCAATTTCTTAATAAAACCCTATCTTTTGTAATTAAGGAACACGTCAGATGCACACAAGTAAATTATGACATGTAACCACTAAATGCAGCCAGATCATCACCCCATTAACTCTGTTTGCTTATACTTAACAGAAGGGACTAATTTGACTCAAAATTTTAAAAGTGAGGACCCATTTCAAACACTTTTAAAACGAGAGACTAAATTGAGATTTGTCAACGAAACTGGGGACAAAATTGGCTATTAAACCTAATCATAAAAACTAAACAAAACAAAAAATTGCTATCGACCCTGTTAAAATAGAATGACTTAATTTTCAACACCAAGAGGGGGTGTGAATTGGTGAAACCCAAAAACAATGTTTTCTTTAAATCTTTTTCGCAAAGTAGATGCCTTTAAAAGCTTTATTTAAACGCAAGGAAAAAGACTTTGTAGTGCAGCGGAATAAAGTCGAATTCGTGAAAAGTAAAGTCGACTGAATGTACCAGAGTATGGATAGAAAACTCAAACACTAGGTTTTTATACTGGTTCGGCCTTTTAAAGGCATCTACTTTGCGAAAAAGATTTAAAGAAAACATTGTTTTTGGGTTTCACCAATTCGTGAAAAGTAAAGTCGACTGAATGTACCAGAGTAAGGATAGAAAAATCAAACACTAGGTTTTTATACTGGTTCGGCCAAGCCTACATCCAGTGTCCTTCCACCACAGGAAGCAAATGCACTATAATGATCAATGTTTTTACAACAAGGCTTTTATAGCGACCTCCACGTCAAAAATATAAAACATCTCTCTAATCTTCTAATTAAAATATAGACATATACACACAAAGACCAGCAACAAGAATCCCCTCTTCCGCTGTCTACACCCTTTGAGAAACCCCTCAAAGTCAAGAACGTCGCACGCTCTTCTTCCTGTAATCACAACAGGGAAATAACCCAATCTTCAGTAGATTGTCAACTCTGATCTTTCAGTAAACACCTCTTTGTGCAGATTTGATCAGCTCTTTCAAAGCACAATAAACTTGCTCTTCAAGAAATCACAAGAGATGATCACCACGTCCTTCTTCTTTGATTCTTGGAGCTTTTCCATGTTTTGTAAGATAACACTAATATGTAATGAATATGAAAATGTTAGAATTCACAAATGTTATTACAGAATTCAAATTCGCGTCTATTTATAGATTTTCATAATTCAGACGCATTTTAATCGACTAAGCTACTAATGCAGTCGAATATCAGAATTTAGTTAAAGTAGTTAGCAACAATCAATGCAGTTAATTGAATGTACAATTAATGCAGTCAAATCTCATTTAATGCTCGGTCGACATATTAAAAATATAGTCGTTGTAACATTTAATTCAAGCATTAACAGAATTTCAAAACTGTAACAGACTTAGTCGAATGCAGGTTGCATGTAGTCGACTATATAACATAGTTAAACAAAGTTTTGAAAAACTTTCACTTAGAAAATCTCACAACACACTTTAAAAATTGTTTGTGCAATGCCATGAGTTTTAATCGACTTACTTCATAATAAAGTCGACATGAAATTGCTATTTTGCCACACAATTAAAAGTTCAACATAAGTGCTTGTGGTTTTCCTTTTATAAAACATCAAACATGCATTCACCAATAAAATCAATTATATAGCACAGTGAAATGCAATGTATCAACACAATCATGTTCTCAATGCTTTGAACAGATTTACACAATGATTAAAAGATATAGCATGTAAGCAATAGAACATGTAACACTTAAAGAACACATAACAACACATGTGTTATTAATTATGTTGTCATCATCAAAAACCAGAAGCTCTGAGATTGTAAGGTTTAGCTAATCCAATGCTCTCCCTATCAACAATCTCAACATACAACAACATGTAATCGACTATGTACATAATCGATTAAAAGTCGTAAAAATTGATTTTCACATAAAACAATCTCAATCAATAATCATACATTCATCAAACAATCATTCAAACAAGTATCAGGCATGATGTAGTGAGATAATAATCGTTACCACCTGTAGATACTCAAGAACTTTGATATCATCAAGTTAGCTCATCCTTGAGTTATGCACTGCTACAGCAGCCTCTGCTATCCCGCAAAACAATTTAAATTTTTCGATGCTGGTACCCATTTGAATTTGGGTCATTGCTTGTCAGTTGTAGAATGTTGTTCCTTGGGAACCCATTTGTATTTTCCCTTTACCAACATGTCTAAAATAGAAGTTTCTTACTGTGTGACCAAGTGTATTACAGCAAAAGCATGCATTAGAAGTAGGTTTACTTAGATCAATAAATTTCTTTGAGTTTATCCTATTACTTTTAGCCTTATAACCAATACCTTGTCTGTAGATAGCTGTTCCAGATGATCTCAACACATCATCAAGATTTTCTTTGCCTTGAGTGAATTTTGCCAATGTGCTGGTTAAGTACTCAATCTTCTCAACATGTAGAGGACAATTATCACACTCTTTCTCAACAACTTGTACTTCAGTCTTTACTTTGCAGATTTCAGAGCTTCTTCAAGATCTTTTTCAAGCTTTTCATTATCCTGCACAAGATTATCAAATTTGTATTCATAATCTCTTCTCTCAGATGATAATCGATTCAGTTTGTACTGAAGTCGCATGACCTTTGCATGAATTTCCTTAAATGCATCCAGTAGCATGTAGTACTTGACTTCTATTGGTTCATTTTTGAATTCACGATCACTATCATCGTTTGATTGTGCAGAGCCTACCATGAAGCATATATTTGACTCCTCTTTAGCACTATTGTCATCATCACTTGAAGAGTCTTCATCACTGTTTTCCCAAGCAATATAAGCTTTCCTCTGCTTCCCGTTCTTGTCCTAAGGATACTTGGAGAATTCTTTCTGCTTGTTCTTCAAGTTTGGACAGTCAGGCTTGATATGACCATCCTTTCCATATTCATAGCATTGAATAACGTTGCTTCTTGAACTCTTCTTTCCTCCTCTTGAGAAACCTGCATTGTTAGTTGTAGAATTTTTATTTTTCATGAATCTGCTAAATTTTCTTACCATCATATTCATCATTTCTTTTTCTGGTATATCTGCATCTGATTCAGTTTCAGGTTCATGAATATTTGTAGCTTTGTTGCTTGTGGCTTTTAGAGCAATCGATTTCTTCTCTTCAATTTACTCTTCCTCCTTTAGCCTTCCAAGCTCCAACTCATTTTCTCTGAGTTTTCCAAACAATGTGGCCATGTTCATGCTGGTTAAGTCTCTTGATGCAGAAATTGTAGTAACCTTGGGTTGCTAGCTTCTATTCAGACTTTTGAAAATCTTGATGTTGATCTCTTCCTTGTCAAAAACGTTTCCTAGAGCCATGAGGTGGTTGACTATATGCGTGAATCTTTTCTGCACCTCGTAGATAGTCTCACCAGCCTTCAATCTGAATAATTCATACTCTTGTATCAGTGAATTGTTTCTGGCTCTCTTAACTTCATTTGTTCCTTCATGAGTCACCTCTAATACTTCCTAGATTTCCTTAGCCGTTTTGCATTGGGATATCTTGAAAAACTCATCAATAGTTAGTGTAGAAGAAATTACATTTCTAGTATTAACATTATACTATGCTCTGCTGTTCTCATCTTGAGTCCACTCAGAAAAAATTTTCAAAACAACTTTTCCATTCAAAACATGAGTGGGTTCATATGGACCGTTTATGATTGCACGCAATACACCTTTGTCCACAGATTCAAGAAAGATTTGCATCCGAATTTTCCAAAAGCAAAGTTTTCACCAGCAAGTAGAGGTGGTCTATTTGTTGATGCACCTTCACCAAAGGTTTGAAAATTAGAAGCCATTTTCCAGGATCAGTCGATTTAAAGAAAAAAGTAATCGACTTGTTTTTCAAATATTTTATGAAAATCAGCTCTGGTGCCAATTGTTAAAATAGAATGACTTAATTTTGAACACCAAGAGGGGGGCTGAATTTGTGAAACACAAAAACAATGTTTTCTTTAAATCTTTTTTGCAAAGTAGATGCCTTTAAAAACTTTCTTGAAAAGCAAGGAAAAAGACTTTACAGTGCAGCGGAATAAAGTCAAATGCGTGAAAAGTAAAGTTGACTGAATGTAACAGAGTAGGGATAGAAAAATCAAACATTGGGTTTTTATACTGGTTGGACCAAGCCTACACCAGTGTCCTTCCACCAAAGGAAGCAAATGCATTATAATGATCAAGGTTTTTACAACAAGGCTTTTATAGCAACCTCCAAGTAAAAAATATAAAACACCTCTCTAACCCTCTAATCAAAATATAGGCATACACACACAAAGACCAGCAGCAAGAATCCCCTCTTCTACTGTCTGCACCCTTTGAGAAACCCCTCAAAGTCAAGAACGCCGCACGCTCTTCTTCCTGTAATCACAATAGGAAAATAACCCAATCTTTAATAGATTGTCAACTCTGATCTTTCAGTAAACACCTCTCTGTGTAGATTTGATCAGCTCTTTCAAAGCACAACAATCTTTCTCTTCAAGAAACCACAAGAGATGATCACCACGGTCTTCTTTTTTTATTCTTTGAGCTTTTCCACGTTCTGTAAGATAACACTAATCTGTAATGAATATGAAAATGTTAGAATTTACAAATGTTATTACAGAATTTACAAATGTTATTACAGAATTCAAATTCGCGTCTATTTATAGATTTCCACAATTCAGATGCATTTTAATCGACTAAGCTACTAGTGCAGTCGATATCACAATTCAGTTAAGGCAGTTAGCAGCAATCAATGCAGATAATTGAATGTATAATTAATGCAGTCGAATCACAATAAATGATTTGTCAACATATTTAAAAATATAGGCGTTGTAGCATTTAAAACAAGCATTAACAAAATTTCAAATCTGTAACAGACTTAGTCGAATGCTGGTTGAATGTAATCGACTATACAATACAGTTAAACAATGTTTTGAAAAACATTCTCTTTGAAAATCTCACAACAAACTTTGAAAATGGTTTGTGCAAAAACACGAGTTTTAATCGACTTACTTCATAATGAAGTCGACTTAAAATTGCTGTGTTGCCACATATTATAAGTTCAACAAAAGTGCTTGTGGTTTTCTTTCTATAAAACACCAGACATGCATTCAGCAATAAAATCAATTATATAGCACAGTGAAATGCAATGTTTCAACACAATCATGTTCTCAATGCTTTAACAGATTTACACAATGATTAAAACATATAACATGTAAGCAATAAAATATGTAACACATAAACACATGTGTTATTAATTATGTGTTGTCATAATAAAAAACGAGAAACTCTGATATTGTAGGTTCAGCTAAACCAATGCTTCCCTATCAACAATCTTAACAGACCCTTTAGCAAGGTGCCTGCCAAAGAATAAATGCACTTTGCAATGGAAAGAGATGATGGAAAAACTGGTTTGGGATTTCGCCGGTGGTGGCGGCGGATGAATAAAGGAATGAGTTGCAGCAGTGGCGACAACACGCTCAAATCTCAGGTAAGAACATAGTGATTTTTTCACGAAACTTTACTTAACTTTTCTCAACTCTATATGGTTTCATTTATATTTTTTTTAAAAATTGAAGTTGGTTATTCAACACGGAAAATAACTGAATCTGTCGCCCACTAAATTAATCACAAAACATTCTCGTATCATTCAATTAAGTTTCCAAAAACAAGAAAAAAATATATATTAGATTTCAGTGCCTGAATTTCTGATCATCCATCATTCCAGCCCTTATTTTAATGATTTAAGAACACCAAGAACTTGAAATTATACAATCTCAACCCGAATATTCGATCCATATGAAAAAGTGGGTGGTTGACATCGGCTAATTAAGGTTAGGCGAGTGTTTCTGATTTTTCCAGTTGGGGCTACAGTAGGGATGACAGAGAAAAGGTTGGAGTGAGAGAGATGAAAAAGAAAAGGTTGAGAGGAATGGGTGAGGTGAGTAAGGGTTTGAGGGTTTCTTGTTTTTTTTTTTAGTTTTGAAAATGAAAATTATTCAAATACCTTTGACCTTAAAACTTAGAATGCATAATATATTAGGGTATTTTTTTCTATTAAAACCCGGTACACATTGCTAAAATGTACTAACTGAAAAAAGAGTGTACACAAGTTAGCAAACCCATATATAAATATATAAATAAACATCAATTACTAGTGCACGAAATTTGAATCAAATTAAAAAAAAATATCACTTGTTTTGTGATTGATTACATAAAATATGAACATATAGCTTGAACAAACTCCCTTGCTCATTTGTGTGAAAAATCTTTCTATCACAAAATCAATTTTTCATAAGTACTCTTTAGCAACGTTTTTATAGTTATGCTTTCTAACTCTGAAACAATCGATTAGTCTTCAACATAATCAATATGTTTTAACCTTATGAAAACAAGTTTTGGACATATTAATCGGTTATTGTTAAATATAATTAATTAGAAGCATATCTTTGAAAAACTTTCTTAAAATTGAAACCAATTATCTTTTAACATAATCAATTTTTTCTGATGTCAGTTTAAAAATATATGTTTCTTCTTAACGTAATCAATTATGTATTAAACCTAATTGATTAATTTGTTCATATAAAATCCCTTTTTGTGCTCAAGGTCTCTTCAGAAGATATTTCAAACTTTACAAAGGTATACACTACATCACAAAAAAATTCATATTCTTTAGCTTCATATTCATATTTTACCAACTCAACCACAAACAACAATCAACACTCACTTGAATAAATAACAATAACAATAACAAGGATGAGAGCAAAGAAGAACAATCACAAGAAAAAAATGGAAAAAAAATAAAAAATAAAGTGATTCTTTTAGTCTTGCATGAAATTTTTTTATCTCAACTAGGAAGAAAATTTACATAAAAAGTTGTCTGTTGAACTCGAGATAAAAGACAAACTTTTTCTATCTTAACAAATATTAAAAAATTCCTTTAATTACTAAAATATCACTTCACATTTTAACTTCACACTAGTATAGAAAAGGCCTTTAACGTCACCCTTTAGACGTCCGACCCTTGAATATCCAACGTAAAAAATGACCGATGGCACTTCTGTAAATAAGTTAATGTTGTAGATGTCCGACGGGGATGGTCCCCAATGTCTATACTCACGAAAACGTCAGCTCCTCCCAGTCGGACGCCAAAATGTGGTAGAAAATATTTTTTTACAACTCTTAGACGTCATATTGGAAAGACCCCGACGTCGCATGGTGGCACCAGAATACCAAAATTCATTTTATTTCGTAGTGTAGACGCCTGGGCCCTTATGTCGAACGTCTAATGTCTATATAGACGTCTAGGCCCTTATGTCGGACACCTAAAGACCTGATAGGTAGGTGAAAAGTTGCCCTGTTCCATTAATTAGACGTTTGGGCCCCTATGTCGGACGTCTGATGTCTCTATAGACGTCCGGCCCCTATGTCGGACGCCTAATGGCCTGACAGGTAGGTGAAAAGGTGCCCTATTCCATTGCTTTAGACGTCCGGGCCCCTATGTCGGACGTCTGATGTCTCTAAAGACATCCGGTCCCCATATATTGGACGTGGATAGCCTCCGCCAAATTTAATTTTTTAAATACACATAGATGTCCGGGGCCCTATGTCGATCGTCTGATGTCTCTATAAACGTTCGATGGGGGAGGACCCCGACGTCTAAGGCTGTTTTATTACACTTTGCATGAACTCGGGGCAGTTACGCGCACTATTCATCATCTTCCTCCTCGCGTTTTCTCTCGCGGCTTTGCATTTTCAGGTTGGTTTTTTTCTCTTTTGGACCGTTTAAACTTACTTTTACTCCGATTAAATTAGTCTTTGGTGGATTATCTTCCATTTGAACCGATTAAAATGAGTTTTCACTGTGTTTTGGTGCAGTTTTGCTCGTTTCCTTAGGCGACGATTTCTTACGTTCTTGGGCAGCGGTTTTTCGTTTTCCACTCCTCCAATTCCTCCACTACGTTTGTAATTGGTTAAGAAGGTTAGCATTCTTGTTTAAAAGTTTTTGTCTATGCATGTTATTGGCTTTTCGGTATGCATGTTTTTGGCATTTGGATATGCATGTTATTAACTTTTGAATATGCATGTTATTAACTTTCGAATTTGCATGTTGTTGGCTTTTGGATTTGCATGTTGTTGGGTTTTGGATATATACATGTTATTGACTTTTGTGTATGCATGTTATTGGCTTTTGAATATGCATGTGATAAAGTTTTGTTGTGTTGTTATGATTGATATGTTAGATTATTAGTATCTAATTGAGTGAAACTTAGTACCCATTTGAAATTTAACACAAACGATTAATCTTTTAATTGTTTGTATTAAATTTTGAATTGTCCGTTATAGTTTATGGATAAGATTGATAAAATTTCGATTCAGTATTTGTGTTGTTCTCCAGATGCATATTTGATTATGGTCATCCTTGACTACTCTCATTTCGTGTATATCGGAGAACAATGCGAAATGTTGCCGAAATCTTATCAAATTTATGTATAGACTTCTTTGCATGTGTCTTAGCAAATTATGAAAAATAATTTTTCTGAATGGGTAGGGCCTAACCTTGTGAGAGTTAAAAAATTGAAACTGATGAAGTATATTACGAACATAGTATGGATCAAAGTTGGATGAATGAACGTCGCATTAGTGAAGAATATGAGAAGCGTGTTTCAGAGTTCTTGCAATATGTTGAACAAAATGCTAAGTCTGTGAACGAGACATATTTATGTCCTTGTGTTCGTTGTCGTAATCAAACACTCCGAGACTTAGGCAATATGCATGACCATATCTATTCATGTTCAGCATAATGAGAACTTATACCATTTGGACTTGACATGGAGAAGTACTAGACCAGCCTACCACGTCACGAGGAATAAATTATGTGGAAGAATGGTTGACTGATCATTTAGAGGACATGATACGTGATGTTGGTGAAGATAATTTTGGAAGAGCTAATTTGTATGATTCTCTTAAACATGATTCATAGCAACCGTTGTTTCCAAGATGCCCCAAATTTACACGTCTGTCTACAACTTTGAAGTTGTTTCGTGTAAAAGCAAGGAATGGATGGACTGATAAAAGTTTCATAGAGTTGTTGGAGTTGTTGAAGGAGATGCTTCCGGAAAATAATACTCTACCTATTTGTCATTACGAGGCCAAGAAAATTTTATGTCCAATGGGACTCGAATATCAAAAGATACATGGTTGTCCTAATGATTGTATTTTGTACATAAAGTATTTTTCTTCACTAAAGTATTGTCCAACGTGTGGTTTATCCCGTTTTAAAAAGAAAAATGACAAAAACACTACTGATGAAAGTAATGATGGTGCACATGCTAAGGTGATGTGGTATTTGCATATAATACCTAGGTTCAAACGTATGTTCTATGTTAAAGAAGATGCAAAGAACCTTAAATGGCACGTTGCCGGAAGAAAGTGCGATAATCTTCTTCGACACCTAGCTGATTCACCATAATGGAAGAAGATCGATGCAATATTTCCATAATTTGGTACAGAACCAAGAAACTTAAGACTTGCACTTGCAACTAATGGTATGAATCCTTATGGGAACTTAAGTATCAAACACAGTTCATGGCCAATTATGTTGATGATATACAATCTTTATCCATTGTTGTGCATGAAGAGAAAATATTGTGATGTTATCCATGATATCGGGTCCTAGACAACCTGGAAATGACATTGATGTTTACTTGAAACCTTTAATTGATGATTGGAAAATGTTGTGGGAAGAAGGGGTCGAAGTGTTCGATTTAGGTGTTCAAGAAACTTTTCGTTTGCGTGCAATGTTGTGTTGCACTATAAATGATTTGCCAGTGTATGGAAAGTTGAGCGGTTATAATGTTAAAGGTCATTTTGCATGTCCCATTTGTGAAGAAAACACTAGTTACATTCAATTGAAGCATGGTCAAAAGACAGTATATACAAGACATCGAAAATTCCTTCCTCGTAATTACCCTTACTGTAGATTGAAAAAAGCATTTAATGGAAGTGTTGAGGATGAGGTTGTCTGCAAACCCCGCAATGATGAAGAAGTGTACAATGAAGTCAAAAACATTGACATTGTCTTCGGAAAACATCATAAAAGTACCTTTGCAAAACACATTTGGAAGAAACGATCAATATTTTCTAATCTTTTATACTGGTGTATACTTGATGTTAGACATTGTATAGATGTCATGCATGTTGAAAAAAAATGTTTGTGACAGTGTCATCGAAACTTTATCAAACGTGAAAGGGAAGACAAAAGATGGAATAAAAGCATGACAAGACTTGGCTGACATGGGAATCCATTCTGAGTTACATCCACAGTCAATTGAAAGACGCACCTATCTGCCCCCAACATGTCACACTCTTTCTAAAAGAGAAAAACAAAGTTTTTGTAAATCTTTAAGAAGTGTGAAAGTTCCACAAGGTTATTCTTCAAATATTAGTAACCTTGTTGCTATGCAAGAGTTAAAGTTAGTTGGTTTAAAGTCTCACGATTGTCATGTATTGATGCAACAATTGTTACCAGTTGTTATTCGAGGCATATTACCTGCTTCTATTAGAGATATCCTGACACGTCTGAGTTTGTTCTTTAATGCCATTTGCAAGAAAGTTGTTGACCCTCAGGGTTTAGATCAATTGGAAAATGAAGGAATAAGCATACTGTGTGAATTGGAGATGTATTTTCCACTTTCTTTTTTTAATATCATGGTTCATTTGATTGTTCATCTAGTTAGAGAATTTTGAATATGTGGACCGGGTTTTTTAAGGTGGATGTACCCTGTTGAAAGATACATGAAGATGTTAAAGGGATATGTCAAAAATTAGTATCGACCAAAAGCTTTAATCATAGAGCGATACGTTACAGAAGAAGCCATTGAATTTTGTTCAAGTTATATGCCACGTTGTGAACCAGTGGGTCTTCCTAAGAGCAGACAAGAAGGAAAATGTGAAGGTAAGGGTGTTCGAGGTGTGAGAATTGAGTGTGTTAGTAGAAAAGAAGTTGATCAAGCTCATTTGTACAACTTAAACAACACTATTGATGTGATTCCTTACATTTCTGAACATGTTAATGAAATAAAGGTAGCATACCCAAGAATGAGTGAAAAATGACATCTTAATGAACATGTCAAAACCTTCTTACAATGGTTTAAGAAAAAGATTTATGCGACTCCAGATGTTTCTGAAAGTCTATTGAGGCTATCTCGCGGGCCGAACACATATGTCATTACATATGGTGGGTACTATATAAACAATATTTCTTTTCAAACAAAGGTAGAAGATGACAAAAGTAGAGTTCAAAATAGTGGGGTTACACTACAAGCTGAGGTTGTGCACTTTGCTAGTTCTAAACACAAAAATCCAATCACAACATCCATGAGTTATTTTGGAATAAACAAGAAATATGGGAAGTTGATTATGTCAGTTTTAGAGTCCCAGTTTTCAAGTGTAAATGGGCTGATATAGATTCCGGTGTCATGACAGATGACTTTGGTTTCACATTGGTGGACCTTAATGATGGACAAATTTATGAACACCAAAATATGATGTCACAAACTTGTTTTTCAATCGGCAAGTGTGACCGAATCGTTCAAGTAATAAACTTGGTAAGACCAAGTATCGTTCTTCCCAAAGGACTCACGGCCTAGTTTAGTTGTGTGGTTTCTTGATTAGCTAAGACTTAAAGACAAAATATTTGGATTTTATATGCAAAAGACGAAAATTAAATATGTATGCATGAAGTTTTGATCAATGGCAAAAAGCAAAAGCTAAACACTTTCAATGAAATTTATGTATGAATATGTTGTTGGGGTTCAATTTCATCTTATCCACTCTCATATATTTTAGGAATTCAACATTCAAATCATCAATGTTAATGCCACTCTCTAAAGTACCTTTCAAGAAGGCTTCTCCCTAATCACGAGTTCATACAATTCCTAGCATTCCTAATGAACAATTCATAAGTACAGGAGCTTAACGACAACCAATATAATATTGGGAGAAATTCCCCGGATCTAGACTTCCCCGTACGCGCCCGTATCGACAAAACCAATAATCATGCATCGAATGAGTTAAACAATGCAAGCATTACGCAAAGAGGAAAAACCTAACTAATGATGAGAGAAAGCATAAGTCTTAATTAAAAGATGTAAAAGCAGATTCCATATATGAGAGCTTCAAAAGATTACATTGATTCCCCAACAAACATACAGAGTTTAGTTCACCATATTCATGGTGAACCTAGATGAATTACAATGAAAGAATGAAAGATAAAACCCTAAAAAGGTGAAGAGGAAGCCTCAGCATCCAAGATCCTCCTTCAAAGGGGTGGAAGAGAGAGTGTTTGCTTCGTTCCAGCCAAAGATACCTAACCCTAGGAAACCCTAAAGCTTATATATTATTCGTAAATTACAGAAAATTAGGTCCAAGCCCATAAAAGTGCCGCTCAGCGGTAAGTGCGTGAGACATTTCTTCCCCTCAACGGCCATTTTGCCCCTCAGCGGACCTCCCGTAAGCTCCTGAGTGCCGCTCAGCGGTAAACTGCCGCTGAGCGGTGACTTCGGCTTCTCCTTTTGCACTTTTTGATGTCTTTTCTGATTCCATATCTCTCCTTCTTCACTTCTTTCACCAAATTCACCTTAAAACCTGCACAAAAACACTGAAATCAAGCATAAACCTGTCCAACTCTCTTATTTCTGAAAATATGAAGAAAAGCATGATTTCAAGCTAGTTTCTAAGTATAAAGGTTGCTTTTAGTATCAATTTTAAGCATGAAAATAATAGTTTTTCAACTGTTATCACTTAACAAGATGGATTACACTGATGAACCATTTATGATGGCTAGTCAAGCAAAACAAATATTCTACATAAATGATCCAGCAAATAAAAAATGGTCAATGGTTTTGGAAGGAAAAAACATGCAAGGATATGATGATGAAGATTCTCTTGATATACTTGAGACAACATTTGTTCCATCAAGACCCATTGAAGACAAGGTTGATGACGTAGCTGATGACATCCATGCAAGTCGTAGTGATCAGAATGAAGGGATCTGGGAGAAAACAATATCTTAATAGGTTTTGTGATATTTTTTTTAGTGATTTTAAATGTTTTATTCATGATATTTGATGTAGTACTAACCTTGTATATATGTTGCAGATATGTCGACCTCAGGATCAGGATGTCGTCGATCTGTCACACGATTTCCAGAAGTGACATGCCAACGTGTTGATGGCAAGAGGAGACATGTTGACATTGACCCCAGATCAGGTGTGCCATCAAGGCCAAATGTTGATAGGTTTAGGAGTTATTTGGTGTGTTAGCAAAAACCCATGTGTCTATCCTTCTTGCATCTTGGGATGATGTCCCAGAGGTCGACAAGAACCTTTTATGGCAAGATATTCAGGTATGTTTACCTATTATGACTTTGATATACTTTTTTCTCTTATAGGTTTATGTCATTAACATGTTCTATATTTTAAACAGGAAAATTATGAAATTCCAAACACTACCCAGGTTAGAAAGAAAGTGTTATCCCATGTAGCAACCAGATGGAGGGATTTCAAGACAAGACTAACACGTGTATATGTCTTTGGAGACAGACAACATAAGAATCCATGGGAACACTACAATTTCACACAGGAGGAGTGGATGCAGTTTTGTGCATCTACAGAGTCTGCCGACTGACAGGTTTGTCTCTTAACATCTACAGAGTCTTTAGTTAATGCATTTTATTATGATTTTACACTTATGAATATACATGGTTTCACAGGGTAAAAGGTTAGCTGCCCAAGAAAGGCAACGGCTAAATGATGCACCACGCGTGTTATCACGAGGTGGTTATGCAAAACTTGAGAAGAAGATGAGGAAGACTCGAGAGGAGGCCTTAGGGCTTGAGTCCCCTGACCTAGCACCTGCACCTGCAAGGTACGAGCTATGGAAGGCTGCTCGGAATAAATCTGATGGGAAAATGACATCTTCCTCAGCTGTCTTGATCTCACAAAAAATTGTAAGTTCAAACCAAAGCATTGTTTGATTGTGTATTTATCATCGCATGTATTTTATGTAACAAAGTTTTTTTTATATGCAGGATGAGTTGGTTGAGCAGCAAACTTAGGGAACATTTGTTGGCCAAGGTAGGGACGGAATTCTAACAATGGCCATTGGAAAGCCCGAGCAGGCAAGACGTGTACGTGGAGTTCCTGGGGCGATTGGTCTTCGTGACTACTTTGGCCCTAAACAAAAAAAAAACACTCAATTCATGAGTCAGGAGGCACTAAGGAAGATGGATCTTCAGTGGGAGGAAAGGCTCAACCAAAGCATGAGATCAATGGAGCAACGATTCATGGAGCAACTACAAGAACAAAAAGAAATTCAAAGAGCGCTTGAAGAGAAGTTGCATTCCATGACGCAACCCACCATGGGGTTGCCCACTAAAGCTCCCACACCACCTAGGGTCAGCACTAGGGGATCATGCTCTGCTGTAGACCCTACTAAGTATAGTGGTCAGTATGAGCTGTTAGTTGATGGGGATCCCCCACGCATTGTGGCTGTCGGACGAGTACTTGAGGGAGGACAGACTGTTCATGGTGTTCACCTATTAACCCACCACGTGCGTGTGACGATTGACAAGGTTCGGGATCCCCAGGCTCAGGTGCTTGTACCCACTTCATAAATTCATTTTGTGGGGGAGGCCATAAGAACATTTATAGCCTGGCCTAAAACATTGATTATGGAACACATTGCTACACCACAAGTATAATATTTTTATTATTAGTCTTTGTATGTTAAATTTAAAAATATTTATTGATAACTTTGAAATTTTTATGTACAGTTCATATGTCCCCAGAAGCAGCAAATGCATGAGCCAATCATAGTTGAAGATGATGACATGGCTAAAGCGGAGGATGATCCTCTAGCAAAACTCATGACAAAATTACCCAGGATGAACAGAGGACCAGTAGAAGTGTACTGGGATAATAAAGTATTTGGCATCCCCCCATGTCCAGTATATATCACACTCAATGATGCACCGGAGGTCATTGAGGGAGACAAGATGTTGAATATTTCCATCCTTCAACTATGGTGCATGTAAGATAGTTAATTTTGTCTTCCATATTAAACTTATTTACATTCTTAGTTTCTAACAACTTAACTTTGTTGTTTTAGGTACATGGACACAATCATTATGGACCAAGGTCGGTCTTCCATGTACGGATTTGTTGAACCTCAAATCATCCAATCTTCTGGTAACACAATTGAGAGAAAACAAAAGTATTTGGAAACATGGATGGCTGAGTCAAACAGAGACATATACTTTGTGCCATACATTGATGGGTATTGGTTGCTTTATGTAAAATTTCATTAAAGTTTTCGTAATTAGTTTACTAACTATTTATGAATCATGATAGGTCTCATTGGTAGTTGATGCTCATCATTCCCAAACAATGTAAAATTGTATGGTTTTGTTCGCTACACAGAAGATGAAAAATGACTTGAGAAACATGCTTCAAGGGTAAGTGTTTCTCTTTTTATGTTTCAAATTCATTTTGACCTTCAATTTTTATGATAAATATAGTTATATTAATATTACCTTGTGTTTTCAATGTAAATAGAGTAATGGGTAAAAACCGAGGTCAGCTAGTATTCGTCCTGTATCCAAAGGTTGTAAGTTATTTATAGTTCTAATTTATTTTACTAGTTATTGAATGATCTAAATGCTTGACTATTTAGTTTGTCATTTTAGTGTAACAAGCAGCTAGATTCATGGGAATCTGGTTACTATGTCATGTCTTGGATTAAGACCATCATTCGAGCTGTCATTAGCAATGACTGGAATGAGGTAATGATTCTTAACTTATTTAGATTCTTAGTTTCTAACAACTTAACTTTGTTGTTTTAGGTACATAATGCATCTTTCTTCATTTTGCAGCGCTTCAAGAGTACATCTGCTATACCAGAAGACGTAATTAAGAAGATGAGACAGGAGTGAACAACTTAACTTCTGGAAAGATGGACTTAGATAGGAAGATTTATTATTTTTGTTGAACATATTTACATTTAGTTTAACTTTAACTTTTGATAGTTTAGGTTTTAGATTCTTTTTAGTACTTTGTTAACTTGAAACGAGTTTATATATATATATATTATATTATAATGTTCTTGGACAATTTTCTACTTTTTCAGGTGTGGTTTTATTGCAAAAATAAATCAATTTAAAAGAAAATACCCACTAGACGTTTGTTAATGCCACATCATACGTCTATAGACGTCTGTATATAGAGACGTCCAATGAATTACAGAGGCCAAACACGTTCCAGGGTCTTAGACGTCCAACATGTCCAGTCAGACGTTTATATAGACGTTGGACCTGTACAGTCAGACGTCCCATCAACGTCACCCATATAGACATCGGGTAGGGGTCAGAATTAAAAAGCCCAAAATAAGAGATGTCTAAAGTGATTTCTGCACTAGTGTCAGCTTCCATGTTAATGGATGTAAAGTTTGAGATGTGAATGGTTGCTTTTTGCACCAAGAAGAACGACTTTTATTATTATTAAATAAAACTTGTTAGAACATGATTTCTTAAAATACTATATACGTTTATTTAAAAGGGATAACGAGTTGACAATATGATTTTACTCTGACGTGATTAATGTTTTTTCATAATTTAATATACGACTATTAATTTTCTAATATTAAGATTATCTTCTAGGAAGCCTTTATTTATGTTTTGGAATAGATTCCTAAGTGGTAAAATCTTGGGGGTGGCACTACTACTTAGCGAAATACTTGAAAACAATAACCAGGTTGAATAGTATCATAGGAAAACTTTATTTTAAAAAGATAATTTAACAATCTTGTCAAGGATTAAAAAGATTTATCACTAGTACAAAAACACTGTTTTAAATCTCTCTAAAACACAAAACACTTCTTTCTTCATTTCTTCCACCGGGACAAATTTTTTTCTCTCTTCATCTTTGCTCATGTCCAACCCCAACAAGTTGTGTCGTAGCCTTTGTGTGCGAGATCTCCCCTTTATCTTCATGCTAGATCTCCCTCATCTGCGTCCAAGGGCGTGGTTTTGTAGCCACCGCCTTACAGGCCGTTGCGTCCAAGGGCGTGGGTGTTGTAGATCGCCCTCATGTGCTGTCGGTGCCAAAGTCACGTCTTGTCGCTACCATTGCCGCTATCGCCGTCGCGTCTTGTCGTTGCTGTTGCCGTTGCCGCCATCGCCTCGTGCTGCTGTGTTCGGCTATGTCCTCATCACCCTTGGAGTCCCCAATTTTGAATACCTTCTGTTAGATTTTTAGGGTTAAGAAATTTAAGGGTTTTAGCGTTTCTTGTGAGGTGATGACTTCAATTTCTATTCTCAGTATTTGATTTGTATTATGTTGTGGAAAGAATTTAATTAAATTGATGGGTTCTTGTTTTATTTATTTGAGTGTGAAGATGAAATAGAAGAGAGATTGGTTATGAAGATGTATTTATGTTATATTATATTCAATTTTATTTTTATTGTGTATGATAACTTGCGAAAGATTAATTTAATGGTCCTTGATTATGACTTGTTAATTTCTTAGAGACGTGCCACTAGATTATATGGTTGAATTTGTAATTTTGGACAGAAAATCTAAGTTTGTTAATTCACAACAGATCTAAAATTTAAATCTATTACTTAATAACAGACTTAAAATTTAAGTTTGCCGAATCTAAGTCTGTTCTAAAACAGACTTAAAAAGCTCAAAATAACAGACTTAAAAGACCTATTTTTACTAGTGTATATCAGTTGTAAACATTTGACTTGAAAGTTCTATTCAAACTGCAAGTTCTCAAATAAATTTTTCTCAATCGTTTAATCAAATCTGCTGCAACGTTTTGAGAAAAATACCTCTTAATAAAAATAGTGTTTTGCGATAAAATCTTTTATAAATTGTTGAAATAATAAGCATCTTCAGGTTTGTAAGAAAAGCGTTTAGCAAGATTGAAGTAATAAGCACACAATTATTTTTATACTGGTTCACTCCACCGAGCTACATTCAGTTTTTCTCTAAGACCTCTTAGAGAGTTCCACTATAATCTTCAACAAGATTACAACTGAGTGGTCGCATCACTTCTGGTATCACCTAGTAAATCTGAGTAACCCATGTTACTTTGACTAGAACCAAGTTTTACCCACTCCTGGTTGTGTAGTATTCTTCATCACTTCTAGTATCCCTAGACACTCTTGATATCTTCCCAATACATTATATAGTTGAGTTTCACCCACTCCTGGTTTCCACTAGACAAATTTGTGTAGCTACCGTTTAACCCCACCAAGTTAAGCGTTAAGTGTTTGAATTGTCTTCAGAATTTACAATCAGTCAGATTGCTTACAATGCTTTAGACGATTACTCTCACAGAGAGGATGTGTATACAATGTAAAGTAATCTAACAGATCTTAGAGTTTTCTCTCTTCTTAGAACAGGTAGCTTATGATTCTATGAAGCTTGAGAGTATTTTCTTTTTCTTTGGAGATTGCTTTTCTTCTCAAATACTTTATTTCGTCCGTGTGCTTATTCTCTTGCACTTTTCTTCAACGTTCTTCAATTTATAGGCTTCAAGAAAATGTCCGTTAGATAATACCTCCTTTGATCTTTAGATCTTTTTAGCCTTGTCATAGGTAGCAACCGTTGATTAAAGTCAACTTGTTAGAGTAGGCATACATTTTCAGTGTAGTACAATTGCGTTTAGCAAAGACTCTAAGACAGCACATTGACGCATTTTATGAGGAAATCGCTTAGTAGTGCGTCTGCTCATGTATTAATGTGTTTACTAAAGCTTTTCTCAAAGTATTTAGTTTTCATAAAGCTCTTTCAAAAAATACTTATCTTTTAACTATATTATTTTTCCAAAGAAAAGACTTTGTCATATGTTTATTTTGTTTATTATTGTTTTTTAAACTTCAAAACATACGAAGACGTTTGGGTAGTTCAGTCTTATAGACGATTTTGCTTTCAAAAATTGTTCTTTCAAAAAGCTTTGCAAAATCTTGATTTTTCTTGAAATCAGTAATGCAAGATATATGAATCAACAATAAAGGAGAAAGGATAGAAAGATCAATACAATGATTTATACTAGTTCGGCCAAGCCTACATCCAATATTCCTCCATCAACCTTAGTTGAAGGGAATCACTATAATGATTAGATTTTACAAGCAAGAATACAAAGATATCCCCTCTCAATGCACTCTCCTTTCCCACTCAATATCACTTATATTACAAGATGTGAACACCTCACAATCTCACAAACCCAAAACGCAATTCCAACTTTTTGTACACCTTGAGAGCAATCCAAACTCTCAATGTAGAACACTCAGGTTCTCCTCCAGGCTAACAGCAGTAGGAACACAATCCTTTTGATCTCAAAGAATACACCAGAAGTGCAGAATTGATCAACAATGTATCAGCTCAACTTTCTTGCAAAAATCTTTATTAATTTCCTAAAAGAATCATCTTGATTCTCCAAGAACTCTTAGGACGCACCTGCAATAAGTACTTAAGAAACAAGTCATTTATGAAAATATAGTTCATGTCAATGCATTGAAACAACACGTAAGGCGTCTATTCATAGGATTTTGTAATCTGACACAATTTAATCGATTTTGCTATTAATGTAATCTGTTAATCTTTTCCTTCTACTTTAACAGTTTTATATTTGTATCAGATTTAACAGATTAAACAACGTATGTAATCGATTAAACAAATGATATAAGCCAACAACATTCAAATATGACCGTTATAAGAAATTATGAATTTAAATGAAAATGATTTTCAGAAGATAAACATTTTAATGTAATCGGTTAACTTCCATACTTAAGTAGTTTATCAAATAATTTTCCATTCCAAAGACATCAATGTACTCAACAAACTCATGTTTGCATAGCAACATGTTTTAACCGATTAAACAACTAATGGAATCGATTATTTCACAGTTGTTTTGCCCCTTTTAAACATGTATTGAAATCTGAAGAAATTTAACAAATTATATAAACAGTTTAATCGATTATTTCTTCTAGATATACAATGTGCAATATGTTTCAACTTATGATTCATTTCCATACAATGAATACATATATCAATCAATTCAAGCATAAACACCATAAACTTTAAAACACATATCTGAGATGGTTTTGCTAGATATAGCTCCCCCTATAAACAATCTCCCCCTTTTTTAATGATCCTCGACAAGAAATATGTTTTCCAGTTACTCTCCATTTTTGGACATTAGAAAAAAATGGCAGAATAAGTAACATGGAAATAAAGTGCTAAAAGAGACATCAAAATAAATCCTTACACACCATTGAAGAATGTGATGCTCCCCCTATCATCAAGCAATGTAGCACTTAACCAAAATGAGCAGTACAAGATTTATCACAGTGTGAGAGTCAAAGCTCAGTTGATCATATTCAAAATAGTATAACAATATAACAGTATACAAATTAGAGTATTTCTACTGAATTTCAAATAAATGTATCATGTGATATCATGTGCAATTTCAAATACTCAAGATGACATAAGTATGCAAATAAGATGATGCACAAAGTATTATTGCAATATAGCTGTATGATTGAGCTAATTCAACAACAGAATATATGAACAAATTGTTCAAAATAGAATGGCTTAGTTTCAATACCAAGAGGGGATGAATTGGTGAAACACAAAAATCAGAGTCTTTTAATTTTTTTTTTCACAAAACGATGATCTTTCAAAAGTTTCTTGAATCGCAAGGAATAAGATTTTTTAAGTGCAGCGGAAATAGTTGACTATGTAAAAAGTAAAGTCGACATAGAAAATTAAAAGTGTAGGGATAGAGAATTCAAACGCAGGTTTTTATACTGGTTTGGCCAAACTGCCTACATCCAGTGTCCTTCCAATCCCAGGAAGCAAATGCACTGTAATGATCAAGGCTTTTACAATAAGGCTTTTATAGCGACCTCCACTTCAAAATATAAAACACCTCTCTAACCCTTTAATCAAAATATAGGAATGTACAAACAAAGAACAATAGCAAGATGTCCCCTCTCCTGCAGACTTTAATCACTTTGAACAATCCTCAAAGTCCAGAACGCCACACGTTCTCTTCTTGTAGTCACAACAGGGCAGCCACAATCTTCACAAGATTGAGAGAAGAAGTTGATCACGTATCAGACACCTCAAGTGCAGGTTGATCAATCAGTCAATGCACACAGATTCTTGCTCGTCAAGTAATCACTAAAGAATGAACACCTCGGTCTTTCTTGATGGATTCCTGGAGCTTTAGCACGTTCTACCAGAGATCAATAATCTGAAAAAATTCAATCAAAACGTTAGATTCACAAAATTCTCTATAGAAATTAAATTTGCGTCTATATATAGTTTTCCATAAAACTGACACTCCTAAGTCGAGTATGCTACTAATAGATTCGATTATACTTAGACAGTTATAACAGTTAGTAGCAGTCAAACCAACTTAATTGATTTTGCATTTAATACAGTTGACTCACAATCAATGCTTGGTCAAAGATACAAAACATGGCCGTTAGACATCACAAGCATTAATAGAATTTCAAAACATAACAAACTTAGTTGAATAGCTTGCACACATAGTCGACTTTGTAACAGTTAAAAACATAGTTTTGAAAAATTTTCTTTTCAAAAATACTCATAGCACACTTTGAAAAAGTTGGTGTAAAGCCACGAGTTTTAATCGACTTACTTCATAATGAAGTCGACTTAAAACTGTTGTTTTGCCACATATTATAAGTTCAACAAAAGTGCATGTGGTTTTCCTTTTCTAAAACATATGTCATGCATTCATAGATAAGCTCTCATGTAAAACACAGTGAATTGCAGCAATGACAGAATCAACACAAATATGTTCTCAAATAATCATAAACATGAACACTATGAACATGTAACACATTTAACAACACATGTTGTTACTAATAATGTTGTCATCATCAAAAACCAAAAGTTCTTTAAGATTGTAAGGTTTGGCTAAACCAGTGCTCCCCTTATCAACAATCTCCCCCTTTTTTTGATGATGCACAACCATGATTAATAAAGAACCACGTTGTACAAATCAAATCATATCATATCAAAATGTATCAGAGCAAATGATCAAAATGTATCAGAGCAAACGTTGAAATATTCTCATTTTTTATTCAGAGCAAAAAACATATCAATTCATATCAGAACATATCAGAGTATATCAAAGCAAACAAAATGTATATCAGAGCTCAAAGTGAATATCAGAGCATTCTCCAGCTCAAAATGAATATTAGACCATTCTCCCAGCATTCTCCCCCTTTGTGCATTAGCAAAAAAGGTATGCCTTGTCATAATGATATGCTTACAAACAGTTATTCAGAGATGCATCAGTAAATCATATTAATCAAACAATGATGCTCCCCTGTCACAGATAATCACATGATAAAGATATAATCTCCCCCTTAAGTGTAGGCATGTGAAATTATCTAAGATCCTATGCCATGCTCTCCCTGCCATTATGCATGTTTTATAATCAAAACGTAAATGCACAATGCAGTATTCACAGAACATTTCAGAGCATGTATAAGCATGTGACAGTATTGTATCATATCAGAAATTGTGCAAACACATCAATGAAGCATAGATACAATATCAATCAACAATCTCAATAATATCTTAAGTAATTTCAATCAATTATAGAACAGAGATATATTGAAAAACAAACAATTAATAATATGTGATCAATAAACCGAATAACCAAAATTCCAAATCATGGAACTTATAACCCCTGTTAAACAGTAATCGGTTAATCCATTGTTGCAATCGACTTCATTGCTTTCCATTTGAGTTAATCTCAAGTTGTTCTTCCAGAAGCAATGTTCCTGCAAAACCTTTCAAGATTTTTTCTAGATGAAGCATTCTAGAATCATTTGAAGTATAGGAATTGTTACAGGTGCAAATGTATGAATGCAATAGTAAATAGTAAAGCATTCAACTTCATACACAACACAATCGATTTAATTCAAACATAATCAGGTACTCAATATAGAAATAATTCTGATTTCATTGACTTAAACCATGATTACAATCAGAATAACCAAAAGAAATATGACATATAAAGCCTACTACAAAAGAAACACTTAAAACATTAAAGCAAACAAACTAAAACAAACAAGCAAAACAAAACACATAACACAAGACTGTAAACACAAGATCCCTATTCTGTTTCAGATGATTCCATAATATTTTCTTCACTGGTCTCATCATCTTTATCTATTGATTCTTCTATCGATGTAGAACTTTCCACATAATTCTCTATAATTCTCTATAATTTCATCCATCTTCTCATTCATTTTCATAAGAGATTTCTTCATCAGGTTAGCTCTTTTGGAGACCTTCTCAAAACTATTTAACACACACTTTTCAAATTCAGACATAGGAGAGGGTAATATCTGTTCACTGTCAGAGTCAGGTAATTCATCTTGATTTTTCGTTGAGTTTTGTATATTACTGAAAATCCAACCTAGAACAGTTTTTCTTCATACCAATACATGTTAGTATTGCCTTACCAATTTGATTAGCTTTATCAAAAGGGACCTTGATTTCACCAGTGAGATTAATTCCACTAAGAGACAATATTTTGCTAATGAACACTCCACAGGGTAGTTCATATCAGTCATTTACACCAACATTAATGATATGCCACTTGGAAACAGCTATCCAGTTTGTTGGTATTTTGAACATTATAGCATGCAGCAGATATATATCCTCTAAAGTCAATTTTTCATAACTAGATCTTTTAGGTAGCAAAACATGACCAATGATGAATGCAATGATTTTCTCTTCTTTGTCCAGATACCTGTGTAGAAATGATTTTTCCTTCTTGTATCTTCCTGGATACCTCATGCATTCTTTGAACATTTGTGTCTTCCTAGTCCATATGTTTTGTAAGCAATCAGGTAGATGTGACATGCGTCCTTCATTTTTTAGATTGACAACTTGTAACCAAGTATCATTGTTGATAACAATGTCTACTCCTTTTACTCTTGAGTGGATATCCTCGTTAACAACTTTCAGATTGTTATAAAACAAATTTACCAGATTCGGGTAGCAGTCACCCTTCATTTGAACAAAGGTGCGTACACCTTGATGATCAAGTTTTTCTGGAAATGTGAAGCCTTCAGTTCTGAAAAGAGATAGCTCAATTGATTTGTGTGCAACCACTTCCTTGATATTCTTCCAACATATATATCTTTCTCTAGCATCGCTGTCACTGATCCACCCTGAAGGACTTACATTTCTTTCGGATGGAGAAACACACTTGGTACGCTTAGATGAGGATGATGATGTCATTTTTCACAAAATTCACAGCACACATTTCATAGAAGTTTCTAGGGTTTTGAGTATCACAACTATAGAAACATGTGTTTATGGCGTGAACCAAGATACAAATACACTTCAAGCCCATTTAAATTTTCAAAACAAAGAAAGCCCAAAACAGAGATATCTAGTCGATTTCATTAATTGTAAAGTTAACTTCTGTATGATAGAAGGTTTTCACAAAAACAGAAACATACATAGAGTAAAATAATCGACTATACACTTAATCCATTCGATTAAAATTTGTAAAACTGGATTTTCACAAAAAACAATCTCAATCAATCAATCAACAATCATACATTCATCAAACAATCATTCAAACAAATATCATGCATGATGCAGTGAGATAATAATCGTTGCCACTTGTAGATACTCAAGAAATTTGATATCATCAAGTTAGTTCATCCATGAGTTGTGCACTGCTACAACAACCTCTACTATCCTGCAAAACAATTTAAATTTTTCGATGCAGGTACCCATTTGAATTTGGGTCCTTGTTTGTTAGCAGAAAGTTGTTCCTTGGGAATCCATCTATATAATCCTTTAGGAACTCCAACCTTTCTATAAAAGCAGTTTCTAACATTATGTCCAATATTATTGTAGTAGAAACATGCACGTGTAATAGGCTTACTTATATCAACAAATTTCTTTGTGTTTGTCCTATTCCTTTGAGCTTTGTAGCCAATGCCTTGTCTGAATACAACTCTTCCAGATGCCTTCAGCACAACATCCAAGTTGTCTCTACCCTGTGTGAACTTTGCTAACGTGCAAGTCAAGTAATGAATCTTTTCAACTGATATAGGACAGTTTTGACAAACCTCCACGTCAAAAATATAAAACACCTTTCTAACCCTTTAATCAAAATATACGCATATACAAACAGACTAGTAGTAAGAATCCCCTCTCCTGCAGTCCAAACCCTTTGAGCTAGCCTCAAAGTCAAGAACGCAACACGCTCTTCTTCCTGTAATCACAACAGGGAACCTCAATCCAATCTTCACAAGATTGTAGTCTTTGATCTCTCAATTACACCCAATGTGCAGAAATGATCAGCCTTTGTACGTGCAGTTAACTTGTTCTTCAAGAATCCACAAGTAGATGATCACCACGGTCACTTCTTGTTTCTTGGAGCTTTTTCTCTCTTTCTATAAGAATCCACTTTCTGCAAAAGATATCACAAACTGTTAGATTCACAAAAGTTCTTACAAAAATCAAATTCGCGTCAATTTATAGATTTTCAAAGTTTAGACGCATTTTAATCGACTTAGCTACTAATGTAGTCGAATATAACAATTCTGTTATAGAAGTTAGCAGCAATCAATGCAGTTAATTGAATGTACAATTAATGCAGTCGAATTTCATTTAATGCTTGGTCAACATATTTAAAAATATACCCGTTGTAACATTTAATTCAAGCATTAACTGAATTTAGAAACTGTAACATACTTAGTCGAATGCATGTTGCATGTAATCGACTACATAACACAATTAAACAAATTTTTGAAAAACTTTCACTTTGAAAATCCTCACAGCACACTTTGAAAATGGTTTGTGCAAAGCCACGAGTTTTAATCGACTCACCCTATAATGAAGTCGACTTAAAACTTCTATTTTGCCACACAATTAAAAGTTCAACATAAGTGTTTATGGTTTTCCTTCTATAAAACATCAGACATGCATTCACCAATAAAATCAATTATATAGCACAGGGAAATGCAATGTATCAACAACAATCATGTTCTCAATGCTTTAAACAGATTTACACAATGATTAAAACATATAGCATGTAAGCAATAAAACATGTAACACATAAAAATCACATGTGTTATTAATTATGTTGTCATCATCAAAAACCTGAAGTTCTGAGATTGTAGGTTCAGCTAAACCAGTGCTCCCCTATCAACAATCTCAACAATCTCCCCCTTTTTTTATGATGCACAACCATGATTAATAAACAACCATGTTTTACAAATCAAATCATATCATATTAAAATGTATCAGAACAAACGTTGAAATATCTCATTTTGATTCTGAGCAAAAACAATATCAGTTCATATCAGAACATATCAGAGTATATGAGATCAAACAAAATATCAAATCTCAAAATGAATATCAGAGTAGTATTCTCCCAGCATTCTCCAAATGAATATCAGAGCATTCAGAAAATGAATATCAGAAAATAAATATCAGAAAATAAATATCAGAGCAATCACAGCATTCTCCCCCTTTGTGCATTAGCAAAAAAGGTATGCCTTATGATACTGAGATGCTGACAAACAGTTATTCAGAGATGAATCAGTAAATCATATTAATCAAACAATGACGCTCCCCCTGTCACAGATAATCACATGATAAAGATATAATCTCCCCCTAAAGTGTAGGCATGTGAAATTATCTAAGATCCTATGCAATGTTCCCCCTACCATTATGCATGTTTTATAATCAAAACCCAAATGCACAATGCAGTTTTCATAGAACATTTCAGAGCATGTATAAGCATGTGACAGTATTGTATCATATCAGAAATTGTGTAAACACATCAATGCAGCATAGATACAATAGCACTCAATAATCTCAATATTATCTCAAGTAATTTCAATCAATTATAGAACAGAGATATATTGAAAAATAAAATGTTAACAACATATAGAAAAGATAACAGAATTCCAAATCAGGATTTTTTAACCCTTGTTAATTAGTAATCGATTGATCCACTGTTGCAATCGACTTCATTGCTTTTCCATTTGAATTAATCTCCAGTTGTTCATCCAAAAGCAATGTTCCTGCAAAACCTTTCAAGATCTTTTCCAGATCAAGCATTTTAGAATCATTGTAATACAGGAATTGATACAGGTATAATCTTTGTGTGTAAATGTATGAATGCAATGATAAACAGTAAAGTAATCAACTTCATACATAACACAATCGACATTAATCAGATATAAATCACTACTTTATACTATTGTCATTTAAGATTCCTAGTTCATTTCGAATAGTATAAAATCTTTCTTTGTTCAACGATTTTGTAAAAATATCAGCCCATTGATGTAAGGTATCTACATATTCGACCTTAATTTGACCCTTGAGGATGTGGTCTCGCATGAAGTGATGTCTTATTTCAATATGCTTAGTTTTCGAATAAGGAACAGGATTTTTAGTCAAATTTATTGCACTTGTGTTATCACATTTTAACGGAATGTGATGTAGTGATATACCGTAATCTTCTAGTTGGCTCTTGATACAAAGAAACTGAGCAACACAGCTACCAGCTGCTATGTATTCAGCTTTTATGATAGATAATGTCACACAAGCTTGTTTCTTTGAATGCCAAGAGACTAAAGAAGATCCAAGTAGATGACAAGTGCCACTAGTGCTCTTTCTATCTAGCTTACAGCCTCCAAAGTCACAATTACTATAACCTTCAAGAAAAATATTTGTACCGTTTGGATACCATAGTCCAAGACTTTTGGTTCCTTTAAGATATTTAAAAATTCTTTTTACAGTAGTTAGGTGTGATTCTTTAGGTGAAGACTGAAATCTAGCACAAAGACATACATTGTGCATGATGTCAGGTCTACTGGCAGTTAGATATAACAAAGATCCGATCATACCTCTGTACATCTTTTGATGAACGTCCTTACCAGCTTCATCAAGATCTAGGTAGCAGTTTGTAGCCATGGGAGTTGCAGCTTCAACAGATCAGTACAGTACTTGGATTGGTGAATGAAAATGCCATTTTTAGCTTGCTTGACTTGACGACCAAGAAAATAAGTAAGCTCTCCCATTATGGACATCTCAAACTCATCTTCCCACAAAATATTCTAATTGTTTAAGTTTTTAATAATCTTTGATCGTATTGGGTGAAATCTTGAGTAATTGTATTATTGATTTGTATGTATGGTTGTATCATTGATTTGAATATTATTCTATTTTAAGCTATGAGCATGATATTGGATCAAATATGTATTGCATGATGAATGAATTGATGAATATGATCATGAGATTGGGCAAAGGTCTCGCGGAGAGATTCTATGTTTGTAATTTGTTAGTGCATAATGTTAGGAGTCTTGTTGTTGGAGGTAATCCTGATACTCTAATAATAATTCACTTTCAAGTAGAGAAGGATGAGTTATGTGGTGAAAGGGGTAGGGGACCCTAGTTTATGTGTCGATTTTGGACATAGGTGTTAACAGGCTAGTATGATTGTTATATGATAATATGAATATTGTTATGTGTAAATATTTATCAATGTTTTATGAATGATTTTATGTATGTTAACTCACCCCTACTTGTTTATGTTTGTGTTGGTATTTGTGTTTCGTGCAATGATCGTATAACGTATGTGTGATATGAGAGTAGATAAGGGAATAATGTCTGATCCAGTGCAATTGAAGAGAGAAGCAGAGGAATAGTGAATAAGAGTTCTAGTTATTTTATGAGTGTTTTATTAAAAATTAAAAATATGTATCTTCCATGTGAACTCCTTTATATTTCCTTATTGACGAGTGTAATAATGCTACAACATGATAACTATGAAATATTATGTGTGAGATAAATAGAATGTTACATTAGTGGTATCAGAGCGGTTCGCCCTTAGGATGACATGAGGATTATGGGTTTTTCCTAAAAACTCATTAATAAATCATACTAATCATATTTTTCTGTGTGAACAGAGTTATAGCAGCTAGACCACCTACTCTTCAACCTCTAATGCAACAACACGAGATGGCTCTACAACAATTGGAAGTGGCTAGACTAAGTTATGAAGCCAACCAACAAAAACATATGGAGGCTTTGAGACAATTAGTTGAAAATGGGACGTCTACCGAACCATCTCAAGCTCCACCTCATAAGGTTCAAGAGTGAACCCTTAGAAAACTTTTTACAACACCACCCAACTACTTTCAACGGGAGGACAAGTTCAGATGAGAGTGATTAATGGATCAGAAAACATGGAGAAGATCTTTGATGCTAAGAGGTGTTCACCTTAAACTAGACTAATGTACTCGGAGTACTAGTTCTCTAGCGAAGCAGTGCACTTGTGGGACAGCATGAAGCTAATGCTAGAGGAAGGAAGTGAAGTTATAACTTGGGAACTCTCCAAGAATAAGTTTTACGGTGAGTATTTTTTCGACAACATAAGACATGCCAAGGACGTAGAACTTCTTGCAGTGGATGTAATAAAAAAAATCAATGGCTGAGTAACCAAACAAATTCAAGCACTTAAGACACTTCTACACCCAACGTATGAATGAAGAGTAAAGGTGTAGAAAAATCACTAATGGACTGACAGCCCAAATCTCGTTAGTCATAACGTCGTTGGCCATTAAAAAAATTTTTGGGTTTAACTATTCTCGTACTCCCGATTTCTGTTGGATTTTCTCAAATAGGTCACTTTCTTATTTTTCTTTCTCAATTGAGTCCTTAAAAATGAAAAAATGAAGCAATTGGGTCTCTCTTGTTAAATTGGGTTAATGGGGTGATAATAGTTGAAAAACTGTTATTTTCATGCTTAAAATTGATACTAAAAGCAACCTTTAACACTTAGAAACTAGCTTGAAATCATGCTTTTGGTTATATTTTTAGAAATAAGAGAGCTAGACAGGTTTATGCTTGATTTCAGTGTTTTATGCAGGTTTTAAGGTGAATTTGGTGAAAGAAGTGAAGAAGGATAGAGATGGAATTAGAAAAGACATCAAAAATTGCAAAAGGAGAAGTCGCAAATACCGCTCAGCGGCAGTTTACCGCTGAGCAGCACTCTGAAACCCACATTGGCTCCGCTGAGGGGTGAAAAGGCCGCTGAGGGGAAGAAACGACTCACGCACTTACCGCTGAGCGGCACTATTTTGGGCTTGGGCCTAATTTTTTGTATATTTTAGAATAATATATAAGCTTTAGGACGTCCTAGGGTTTGTATCTTTGGCTGAGACGAAGCAAACACTCACTTTTCCATCCCTTGAAGGAAGATCTTGGATGCTCAGGCTACCTCCTCATCTTTCTAGGGTTCTATCTTTCTTTCATTCATTATTGTTCATCTAGTTTCACCATGAATATGGTGAACTAAACCTTGTATTGTTGTTGGGGAATCAATGTAGTCTTGTGAAACTCTCATAAATGGTCAATGCGCCTTCCCAGTGGAAGCTTTAGAGGATGTTAACTTCATGGCCAATCAATTTCCATACTGTCAGGGGAACTTCAATCAAGGGTGGAAACCACACCCAAGTATTGGTCAAGGACAAAGTGGGCAAGCTGGACAATCAGGGCAATTTCACAAGCAACAACAGCAACAACCAACCCTATGGCAACAAATATCTACACTTAATGAAAGATCAATAAGGATTGAAGAAACTCTTCAGCAATTCATACAGCCAACTGAATCCACTCAAAAGAGCACTGAAGCTGCTATTAAGAACTTGGAGATTCAAATGGGTCAAATTACTAAGTAGTTGGAAGAAAGGCATGACAAGAATTTTGGGGCTAATACTGAGGTTAACCCCAGGGAAGAGTGTGAAGTGCTAATGAGTGTAAATGTTGAAAAAGTTGAGTTGGAAAAAGAAGAGAGAGGAGAGAGAAAAGAAAGAGAAGAAAAAGAAGAAGAGAAAATTTGTGTGAAAATTGAGAAAGTGAGTAGAAAAAGAAAAGAAAAAAAGAAAGTGAGAGAAAAGAGAAAGAGGACAAGAGGAAGAGAGAGAGAATCATATTAAAGTAATTTCTGAAATCTTCAAGAAGTATCATAGGAAGAAGGAATTTGAGCGCTTTATGGAAATCTTCAAGAAATTGGAGATTAAAGTTCCTATGATTGAGACATTTCAACAGGTTCCTAGTTTGATCAAATTTCTGAAGAAGTTTAGTAGAAAGAAGAAGAAAAAGAAGATGGAACATGAGCTTTGTTGGGTTAGGCTCGTGACGTTAAACAAGCACTACCTGGGAGGCAACCCAATTGATTGATGATATTTTTGTTTATTTTATTGTAGTTGCATAACAGGATTTTGCATGAGTAATCTGGAAATGTTATTGTAGAGAGTAAGTGAGAGGCATGGTTAGGAGGCACTTAGGTTAAGCTAGGGAGAAGAAGAACACTTCCCGAAAGTGCCGCTGAGCGGTAGTGTCGCAGACTGGGCTTAGGTTGCCCCTTAGCGGAACCCGAGCCCATTAGGGTATTTTTATACCCTAAGCTGCGCATTGGCTTCTCTTTTCAGATTTTTCTCTGCACATACACTCTTACTTACCTTTTCAAAGGTTTTTCTACAACTTTTCCCTCATCCATTTTAAGAAAATCTCTTCTCCACTCACTTTCTCACTAGATTTCCATCTAAGCTTGGGGTTGGAAGAGAGCACCATAGCTTGAAAGCATTCTCCATTCATCTAGCATCTTCACCCAAGTAAGTCAAGCATTTTTCATTCTAGGGTTCTTGAGTTGAATTTGATTGTTAAAGCATGAAATTTTAGGGCTTTTGATTTCTATGCATGATTTGATGATTTAATTGATGTTTGAACCAATTGAACTGAATGATTTTGATCTAGAAGACTGAAAATTGCTTGTGGATGGAGTTAGGACAGGTTAAAAATGAATTTTTCAAAAATCTGTAGAGTTACCGCTCAGGGATAAATTGCCACTGAGCGGCACTCTGACAGACATGTTGTTTCTGCTGAATTGCGGTCTGGATTGCTGCACTGGTGGCGCTGAGGGGTGATTTTGACCCTCAGCGGTGGTTTAGCTTCGAAATGAGGTGTTGTCTGTGTTTTACTAATGATTAACAACATGTTTTGTGGTTTTGTATCTGTGTTTGATGTAGGAATGGCATCCTCTTCAAGCAAAAGAATGAAGACCATGGCATCCAAAAGGAAAGAAAAGGAACCAGAACAACCCCATTCTAGTAGGTTCCTATCTTGCAAACATGAGAAGCACTTTAAGGTGGTCCAAGATAGGAGACTCCTTATGGAGAGAAAGGTTGGAATGATACCTAACTTTGCTCCTCAATTTGGAGAGCAATTGTTAGGGAATGATTGGGGGAAGCTAGCCACATACCCTACACCTGCCAATATAGCTGTGGTTAAAGAATTTTACACTAATGGAAGAAAGATTGGTGATTATCCAGCTGAGAATTACCTAGGTTATGTCAGAGGCCATGCTATTAGGTATGATCCTGATTCCATCAACAACTTCTTGGATACTGTGTGGGCTGGTGAGCAGTGCCAGTTTGCTCTCTGTATGGAAGAAGGCGCTGATTTTGATGATGTGGAGAGAGTTTTATGTGTACCTGGAGGACATTTTAAGAGGAATAGAACTGGCTCTGTGGTGAACATTAGGAGGACTGACTTAACTCCTCTTGCTAAGTATTGGGTGGCGTTTTCTCATGCCAACATTCAGTCATGTTCTCATGTGTCAGACATCACTCTTAGCAAGGCACTCCTCCTTTACTGTGCAATCAGGAACTTGAATGTCAATATTGGACAGGTAATAGCTGATGAGATAAGGGTGTGCGCTAACACAACAAACAACAAAGCACCCTTAGGACATCCTTCTTTAATCACACACCTCTGCAAGATAGCTGGGGTGGATACTTCTGCTTCACCCTTTAAAAGGCCAAGGAAAGCAATTGATGAGGCGTATTATAGACAATACTATGGAGGTGAGGAAGCAGCTCAGCCAGTTCCACCACACCGTACTCGCAGAGAAAGAGGGCAAGCACAGAGTCGGGCATCTACTGAGACACATGAAGCAGAACCTTTCCAAATGAGGGACATGTACATGTCTCTTATAGGTGCACAGTTACAGTCTATCCATAGAGGGCAGGTGGCCACTGCTGAGATGATTGTTGGAATGTATAATACACCTCTAGCACATAGGTGGACTACGGAGGAGTTTCATAATGTGGTAGCTTGGCCAGAAGAGCAGGTACAAGGCAATAGAGATGGAGCAGCTGAAGCTTCAGCTATGGAGATGGATGAAGATGAAGCTGATGATGATGATGCATTTGAGGATGCTGAAGATGAGGGAGAAGAGGAGGATACAGATGACAGCTCAGATTGATGAGGAGCTGAGATAGCATTTACTGATGAATGCTATCATAACTAGAGCAGGACTTATGCTTTTGTTTGGTTTTGTGTTCTGAACTTATTTACTTTTGTTTTAGAATAGGGTTTGATGTACTCAATTGGAAACTTTGTCTGTTATGATGGTTTGCTTATGATGATTGTTTGATAAGTAATGCTTGATGATGCTTTGATATGGATTGATGTTGAGATGTGCACATTAGATGCTTATACAGGTGATTCACAAGCGTTGTGAAAAAATGCATGATGTTGTGATTGTGATTGTGATATTAAGCAGGATTTGTATGTCAAATGTGAATGAGCTTATATGTGAGGTTTTGAGCTCCAGAGTTTGTGTGAATGAATGTTATTACTTTGGAAGCATGAATAACTTTGCCCAGGTTTTCTATGATTGAATCAATTGCTTGTTTTGCATCATATGATCAAGGCCATTTGTTGGTAACCTTTTTATTAGCCAAAATCATGAATTTAGCCCACTAAAAGAGAGCACTTTGTATTTTATCATTTGAACCCTTAGCCTTGAACATGAATTGAAAACCCTTGTTGAAAAGCTTTACCTTGAGTTGAGATGAGAATATTTTGTGGTATGTATAAATGTTCAAGTTTGGGGTTGTTGGAAAATAGAAAGGGAAATTGAAAGCATTGAGCTAAGAGCTAAGAATTAAATATTGGAAAAGAAAAAGAAAAAGAGAAAGAAAAGAAAAGAAAAAGCAAAGCTTAATGCAAAAGAAAGTTGGGGAAAAGTAAGAATGATTGTGTTTATATGATTCTCTTAACTCAAGGGTTTTGTGATCTAGAAAAACCATTTTCTTGTTAGCCCAGCCACATTATAAGCCATAGAAAAGTCCTTGTGATGATGCTTGCTTGTAAGTGTTTTTGATTATGGTTAAATGAAAGGCAAAGTTGATTCATGTGACATTGTGATAGTAGAGTGAATGAGTGAATACCTCTTATACACTTGTGTGTTTGAGTGAAACACTTTATCTAGTTAGGAAAGATTACATGAACACATAAGAACATCCATGCTTAGTTGATTGATCATTCATGAAAAGTAGCATTTGTTGGATAATATGTGATTGTGTGAACACTAAAGCATGTGCATGTCTTGATTGAAATCTTTGCAATAAGCTTAATTGAGTACTTACTTATCTTGAAAAGGAAGTTTTGAATGTGGTGAACCATTTATATGGATTGGTAGAAGATTGAGTTACATCTTGTTTGCTTGGGGACAGGCAAAGTTCTAAGTTTGCGGTTGTGATAATAGTTGAAAAACTGTTATTTTCATGCTTAAAATTGATACTAAAAGCAACCTTTAACACTTAGAAACTAGCTTGAAATCATGTTTTTGGTTATATTTTTAGAAATAAGAGAGCTGGACAGGTTTATGCTTGATTTCAGTGTTTTATTCAGGTTTTAAGGTGAATTTGGTGAAAGAAGTGAAGAAGGATAGAGATGGAATCAGAAAAGACATCAAAAATTGCAAAAGGAGAAGTCGCAAATACCGCTCAGCGGCAGTTTACCGCTGAGCGGCACTCTGAAACCCACATTGGCTCCACTGAGGGGTGAAAAGGCCGCTGAGGGGAAGAAACGACTCACGCACTTACCGCTGAGCGGTAGTTTACCGCTGAGCGGCACTATTTTGGGCTTGGGCCTAATTTTCTGTATATTTTAGAATAGTATATAAGCTTTAGGACGTCCTAGGGTTTGTATCTTCGGCTGAGACGAAGCAAACACTCACTTTTCCATCCCTTGAAGGAAGATCTTGGATGCTCAGGCTACCTCCTCATCTTTCTAGGGTTCTATCTTTCTTTCATTCATTATTGTTCATCTATTTTCACCATGAATATGGTGAACTAAACCTTGTATTGTTGTTGGGGAATCAATGTAGTCTTGTGAAACTCTTATATATGGAATTTGTGTTTTAACATCTTATTTTAAGATATATGCTTTCTTTCATCATTAGTTAGGGTTTTTCCTCTTTGCTTAAAGCTTGCTTTGTTTAACTCATTCATTGCCATGATTATTGATTTTGTCGATATGGGAACGTACGGAGAAATCTAGATCCGGGGAATTTCTCCCAATAGCATATTGGTTGCCTTTAAGCTTCTGCACTTCAGAATTAATTACTAGGAATGCTAGGAATTGTATGAAATCGTAATTAAGGATAGGCCTTCTTGCAAGGTGATTTAGAGAGTGGCATTAGCATTGATGAAGAGAATGATGAATTCCTAAAGTATATGAGAGTGGATAAGATAAAATTGATAACCCCAACAACATATTCATCCATCTAATTCATTAAAGTGTTTGTATTCCTCTTTTCCATTGATTAAATTCATGCATACATGTTTAATTACTATCTTTTGCATTTAAACCTACAATCAATTGTTCACAAGTCTTAAATAATCAACAAATCATATAACTAATTAGGCCGTGAGTCCTTTGGGAAAACGGTACTTGGTCTTACCTAGTTTTATTACTTGATACGATTCCGTCACACTTGTCGATTGTTAAACAAGTTTGTGGCGCCGTTTTTCGCTGTTCATAAATTTGTCATCATGGGGTTAAATTTCTGGTGACTTGTCAATGAGAGCATGAATCATTTAATGATGTGGCATATGCAGAGCCTCTTAGGTGGAAAATGTGTAATTAATTTTTTTTAAAAAAAAAAGTGTTCTAAGACGTGAATGCCTTTCCTCACACAACCATCGTAATCATCAAATCACCTTTCCTCGCATAACCATCCACCAGAGAATGCCACCACACTCTCTTCCGTTCACCACTTGAGCAAAGTAGTCGCGCTTCCTCATTGCGAACCATATTAATCGTGCCACCTCCTTCCTCCTCCAATCTCAACCAGGAAGCTCCACACCTTCATTCAACCTTCATCACCTATCTTCTCCACCACTTCCATCCCGAAAACCCCCATCACAATCTACATAAACCCTAATCATAAACAAGGACCCAACTTTCGGCCATCCACCATCAAACTTGCAAAGAGGAAAAAGAAGAAACCAGATGAAGTGAACATCAACCCAATCGAAGCAGAATCTCAAACTCAGCTAAATGAAGAGTAGAGGTGTAGAAAAATCACTAATGGACTGAGAGCAAAGATCTAGTTAGTCATAACGCCATTGGCCATTAAATAATTTCCTATGTTTAATTATTCTCGTAGTCCCTATTTCTATTGGGTTTTCTCAAATAGGTATCTTTCTTATTTTTTTTTTCTCAATTGAGTCCTTAAAAGTGAAAAAATGAAGCAATTGGGTCCCTGCTGTTAAATTGGGTTAATGGGGTTAAATTTCTGGTGACTTGTCAATGAGAGCATGAATCATTTAATGACGTGCCATATGCAAAGCCTCTTAGGTGGAAAATGTGTAATCAATTTATTTTTTTTAAAAAACAAGTGTTTCTGGAATGTGAATGTCTTTCCTCACACAACCATGGTACCCATCAAATCACCTTTCCTCGCACAACCATGCACTATAGGAGGCCTCTTCCATTCACCACTTGAGCGAAGCAGTCGCGCTTCCTCATTGCGAACCATCTTCATCGTGCCACCTCCTTCCTCCTCCAATCTCAACCAGGAAGCTCTACACCTTCATTCAACCTTCGTCACCTATCTTCTCCACCGCTTCCATCGCGAAAACTCCCATCACAATCTACATAAACCCTAATCACAAACAAGGACCAACCACCACAAGCAAATCCTAAATCCCAAAATTTCCAAAAACCCTAAGATGCGCCTCCTCCACCATCTTCGAACCCAACTTTCGGTCATCCACCACCAAACTTGCAAAGAGGAAAACGAAGAAACCGGATGCAGTGAACATCAACCCAATCAAAGCAGAATCTCAAACTTAGCTAAATGAAGAGTAGAGATGTAGAAAAATCACTAATGGACTGAGAGCAAAGATTCAGTCAGTCATAACGCCATTGGCCATTAAATAATTTTCTGTGTTTAATTATTCTCGTAGTCCCTATTTTTGTTGGGTTTTCTCAAATAGGTCTCTTATTTTTTCTCAATTGAGTCCTTAAAAATGGAAAAATGAAGCAATTGGGTCCCTACTGTTAAATTGGGTTACTGGGGTTAAATTTCTGGTGACTTGTCAATGAGAGCATGAATCATTTAATGACGTGACATATGCAAAGCCTCTTAGGTGGAAAATGTGTAATCAATTTATTTTTTTAAAAAAAATGTGTTTCTCGAATGTGAATTCCTTTCCTCACACCACCATGGTAGCCATCAAATCACCTTTCCTCGCACAACCATCCACTAGAGAAGGCCACCACGCTCTCTTCCATTCACCACTTGAACGAAGCAGTTGCGCTTCCTTATTGCGAACCATCTTCATCGTGCCGCCTCCTTCCTCCTCCAATCTCAACCAGGAAACTCCACATATTCATTCGACCTTCGTCACCTATCTTCTCCACCGCTTCCATTACGAAAACCCCCATCACAATCTGCATAAACCCTAATCACAAACAAGGACCAACCACCACAAGCAAACCCTAAATCCCCAAATTTTCAAAAACCCTAAGATGCGCCTCCTCCACAATCTTCGAACCCAACTTTCGGCCATCCACCACCAAACTTGCAAAGAGGAAAACAAAGAAACTGGATGCAGTGAACATCAACCCAATTAGAGCAGAATCTCAAACTCAGCTAAATGAAGACTAGAGGCGTAGAAAAATCACTAATGGACCGACAGCAGAGATCCAGTTATTCATAATGCCATTGGCCATTAAATAATTTCTTGGGTTTAATTATTCTTATAGTCCCTATTTTTGTTGGGTTTTCTCAAATAGGTCTCTTTCTTCTTTTTTTCCTTAATTGAGTCCTTAAAAATGAAAAAATGGAGCAATTGGGTCCCTGCTGTTAAATTGGGTTAATGGGGTTAAATTTCTGGTGACTTGTCAATGAGAGCATGAATCATTTAATGACGTGCCATATGCAGAGCCTCTTAGGTGGAAAATGTGTAATTAATTTTTTTTTTTAAAAGTGTTTCTGAAATGTTAATGCCTTTCCTCCACACCTTCATTCAACCTTCGTCACCTATCTTCTCCACTGCTTCCACGCGAAAACCCTCATAACAATCTACAGAAACCCTAATCACAAAAATGGACCAACCACCACAAGCAAACCCTAAATCCCCAAATTTCCAAAAACCCTAAGACGCGCCTCCTCCACCATCTTCGAACCCAACTTTCGGCCATCCACCACCAAACTTGCAAAAAGGAAAATGAAGAAACTAGATGCAGTAAACATCAAGCTAATCGGAGTAGAATCTCAAACTCAGCTAAAATTGCGCAACAAAACAGAAGGACCCTTCAAGAAACCCATTCATCATCTCTAATCGCGCCATCGTAAGGGGAATCTCAAATGGCACCACTGCGACGGAGAAACCCTAACTTATCTCGCGCAATAGCACACGTCGTGGTGAAGTTGGTTTACCATTTGTAAGAGCACTAATGGGTTTGTGTCGCGAAAATGGTGGATATGCGAATCGGTGAGGTTGAAGGGGAATGCGAATTTGGGTTTTCTGTTGGGCAAATCGTGATGGCTCACATCTAGGTTCCACAATGGTTTCCATGGAGGTTCGAATTAGGCAATTTGAAGTAGATTGCGATTGGGGTTCTTGAGTTTGTGAAATTTGGGATTTCTCTACAAATCTATTGTGAGGCGCGATTTATTGTAATTTGGCGTTGATTTTTGGGATTCCTTTTGTAGGCTTGATGCACAGGGAAGAAGATTTATGGGTGATGCTTAATTACGTGAGGTTGATGGTGTTTGGGTGAGGATAATAGGATTAAAGCACGAAGGTGAAAGTTTGTGTGGTGGTACGCGTGACGAGATGAGTGGTGGCGCGTTAGTGTTTTGGGTGGTTCAATGTGAGAATGGAGGATGACACTTTTTTTTATTTTTTTAGTTACACATTCCACCTAAGAGGCTCCACGTTATTAAATTATTCCAACTCACACTAACAAGTCACCTGAAATTTAACATCGTTAACCTAATTTAACGACATGGACCCAATTGCTTCAATTTTTCACTTTTAGGGACCCAGTTGAGAAAAAGAATAAGAAAGGGACTTATTTGAGAAAATCCAACAGAAATAGGGACCACGATAATGATTAAACCAATTCCATGCTCTAATCGAACATGCTAGAATTATGGAAATACTAAGGTGAAGTTGAAACACAGCGTAAGTTACAAAGAGTAGGAGGACCATCTAGATCGAGAGTTCGGCAGAACATAAAGAGTCGATCTTATGAAAGACCTTAACCTTAAAGATTTCAAGGAAATCCTCATCAATAGTAGCTCTAGCAAAAAAGAATCCAATGTTGTTTTACATGGAAAATGTTTTCTTTGCGGAACAAAAATGCACTTTGTTAGAGATGATCCCTCTAATAGAAGGGAAGCTACCCATCCTTAACAAGCACCACAACAAAGAAGGAATGGTGATAGACCACAAGCTATTGGAAGGGTCTACGCCTTGATGGGAGTTGGCTGAAGCTATTAAATCAGGTACTCTCATCATTGGGCATTGTATGATAACTTAAAGAAATTTGAATGTGTTGTTTGATTCAAGAGCAACACTCGTTTTTTTTTTTCTAAAACTCTTCTTCAAAAGTTGAACATATTAGTAAGAGAGTTACAATATGATCTTATGGTATCTACTCTAGCCTCTAGTCTGATAAAAACATCGAGGATGTGTCCTCAATGCCCAATAGTTGTAGAAGGATGTAGTTTCAAAGTACACCTCATATGCTTACTTCTGCAAGATCTAGATATAATATTAGGAATGGATTGGTTATCTGCCAATCGTAAACCCTTGTAGTAGCTTGTTGCCTATCACCATTTCTTCTCTGTTGGGGTGCTTGTTAAGGTTGGGTTGCTTATTTTCTGTTAGAGGGAAGATCTCTAACAAAGTTCCCTTCTATTTCGCAAAGAAAACATTTTCCACGTAAAACAACTTGTGGACATACGTTCTTCAGATGATGTTCTCCACAAACGTAACATTGGATTCTTTACTGCTAGAGATGCTACTGATGAGGATTTTCGTGAAATCTTTGAGGTTGAGGTCTTTCGTAAGGTAAGCTCCTTACGTTCTACCCAACTCTCGATCCAGATGGTCTTGCTACTCTTGGCAACTTACGTTGGCTTTCAACTTCACCTCTTAACCTTTCCACAATTCTAGCATTTTTTACTAGAGTAGGAAATTCTTTAATGACTAACGACATTAAAACCAACTGGATCTCCACTCTTAGACCATTACTGAATTTTCTATACCTCTATTCTTCATTTTGCATACTTAGCCACTAATTTGTTTCCTTGCATCAGCTAAAAGAATTCTACTTCCTTGGCATGTCTTACGTTGACGGGAAAATACTTAACGTAAAACTCATTCTTGAAGAGATCCCAAGTTATAACTTCGCACCATGTTGTCCCACCAGTGCACTGTTTTGATGGATAATTAGTATTCCGAGTACTCTAGTCTTGTTGAAGAGCCGATGCAATGGATTCTAAAGCCCTTGCCAAGTTAGGCATATCAGAGGTTAAAGGGCTAGCATGCTTAGATAGAACTAGTCTAATGACAATTAAGAAATGGAAATTGAAAAGATTTAAAATGGAAGAGATAAGGATGAGAAGAACTTATGAACTTGAGGACACGCCACTTGAAATGATCCAAGATAAGTGCCAAGGTTGGATCACTACTTGCTTCTCACAAGATAAGATCCAAAATATGACTTAGAGATAGATTTCTATCTCAAAAAAGATAAGCAATAATGCAAATCACTCTTAAAATTCATTCAATTCAAAGGTGTCTACAAAGGAGACCCCTAGGTTGCTTATATAGCCTTAAAGATGAGTTAACTGGAGAAATTTAAGGGATGTGGGACTTAGAATGCTTCCAAGTTTGGACAGCCACGTTTTCAAGTGCTCTTAGTCCCACATCTCTTAATTCGTTTATTCCTAAAGGGTTTATAAGCTTCCTAACAAGTCTAGAAATCAAAAACTACAAATTATGCATGTTTACTTGCACTACAAGCAACAAAAGGAGAAAGGTTATTTATTTCTTCTTTTCTTTTAAGTCCAAACTATGTGAAGTCTCACATTGCTTATACTATAAAGAAAAGAAGATTTTATAAGCTTCTCCAAAACTAAAAATAACGAAAGCAGACAAAAGAGGCAAATGCACGCCAAGAAACCTATTATACTCTTTTTGTGCTTTTTATCACTTTAAAACTCTTCATTGTTGCCCCTTCTATGATCATATCAGTCTAGGTGCCATAACTCTGTTCACAGAGAGAAATATCATGGGTACGATTTATTAAATGAGTTTGTAGGACAAACCCACAACCCTTAGGTTGTCTTAAGGATGAATCGTTCCGATATCACTAATGTAACATCCCATTTATCTCACACATAATATTTCATAGTTAACATATTGTAAGCATTATTATAGTCATCCATAAGGAAATATAAAGGAGTTCACATGAAAGATACATATTTTTAATTTTTAATAACATACTTATAAAATAACTAGAACTCTTCTCCACTATTCTTTTTCTTCTCTCTTTACTTGCACTGGATTTGACGTTAGTCCCTCATCTACTCTCATATAACACATATGTTATACGATCATCGCACGAAACACAAATACCAACACAAACACAAACAAGTAGGGGTGAGCTCACATACATAAGACCATTCATAAAACATTGATAAATATTTACACATAACAATATTCATATTATCATACTACAAGCATACGAGACTCGACCATCCGAATGAAACGTCGATGCGAAATCGCGGAAGGTTATGCACTTCTAGCGGTCTCCACTGGTTTTTATAGAGACATAACCAATACATATATATCATGCCCTCCACAAGGTTATGTCCAAAACCGACACACAAACTAGGACCTTCTGCCCCTCTCACCACATAACTCATACTTCTCTACTTGAGATTGGATGTTTATTAAAGTATCAAGATAACCTCCAACAATAGGACTTCAAACATCAACATATACACTAACCAAACAGAACCTTTCCACAAGATCCTTGACTAATCTCATATCATGTTCATATTCATTAACTCATTCATCATGCAATACGTATTTGATCCAAATCCATGTTCATAGCTTAACATAGAATAATGTTCAAGTCAATGATACAATCAAACATACAAATCAATAAATTCAATTACTTAAAATTTCACCAATATGATAAAAGATTATTAATAATTTAAATAATTAAAATATTACATGGGATGATTGTTCATTCTAGACTTTTAATTAAAAATCTAACTTATCAAAGTAAATAACATGTTTATAACCTATTGTAAAGTTTTTAGTTCGATCCAACTGTTAATGAAGTGGAAATATAAATTTTACCTAAATGTCCTAAAAACAGAATTAAGGTGGTGTTGAGTTCCCTAGTAAAACACGAAAATAATTTCTCTAACTATAGAAATCCAATTAAAAATCAGTATGGTCAAGATAAATCAATATATCTTATGAACTACGTATCAAAATTTCAGATCCATCTAACGGTTAACTAGGTAAAAATTGAAGTTTTACCGAGGTAACTTAAAAATAGAATTTAAGTGGTTTTCAACTCTACCCACATGTGAAAATTATTTTTCTAAGCACAAACTTCAAATTAATGACCCGAGTGGTAAAAGTGAAGTAATATATCTCTATAATCATATACCAAAATTTCAACTTAATCTAACGGTAAACAAAGTGGGGATTAAGATTTTACCGAGGTAGCTTAGGGATAAATTTAAAATGGTGATCAAGTTACTTCAAATTACAATTCCGAACGGTCAATTTATATTATTGTAATTCAGGAATCATATATAAAAATTTCAACTTAATCTAACAATAAATAAAGTCGAGATTGAGATTTTACTGATGTAACTCGAAAATAGAAAGTACAAAAGTCAAAACCACACAAGTGAAGAGATAACTACCATTACTAACATCCAACATGCTCAAGTGTCATGTCACTAGTAAAAAAACAGCTTTAGAACGCATCTAATACGCTTCAGTTTTGAAAAACCCAAAGCATATTAAAACGCGGTGGCGTTTTGTAATTAACGGGAACTTATATGCTTCAGTTATGAATGAACCGGTGCCTATAGGTGATACTGCTTCAGTTATGAAAGAACCCGAGGCATAAAACTCTCTGCAACTCACCTACTCTCTCTGCTGCTCTCTACAAGTCAGATTGACCAAGGGGATACCGCCTCGGTTCTTTGCAGAACCGGTGTCTAAAGTCTCTGATTTTCTTCTGAAAATGTGTGCGCCGCAGCATGGACTACCTCGGTTTATCCAGAACCGGTGCTGAAATACGCTACGACCTCGATTTTGAAGCAAACCGAAGCATATAGAATTATTTTGATTTTTTTTAAAGATGTTTAGGCATCGGGTTTGAGTAGAACCGCTTTAGTAGCTCGCATACGGCTTCGGGTTCTTGTGAAACCGAGGTAATATCCTTTGCTTTATTTTTTCAAAATGATTTACAGTTCTTTGTCTTCCACCGAGCCCCTCCTTTCTCAGAGCTCTCTCTTCCACCAGAGCCCCTCCTTTCTTAGAGTTTTCTCTTCCACCAGAGCCCTTCTTTCTCTTCGACCAGAGCAAACCTCCGTTTCAATTTCTCTTCGACCAGAGACCAAACGCGAACTGCTATAAGGCGAATCTCCGTTTCGATTTCTCTCGCGGGTGGCCTTTGTCGTCTTCTCCATGCATCCACCGTCATGCCGCCACAGCACCGCCAACAACTTCGCTCCGATTTCGATTCAGAGATAGCACCGCCAACGCCCTCTCCCGCCTATTGCTCTCGATGCCAGAATGGTAAGCCACCGTGACGCCACCACTCCTCTATTTGTAAGCAGCTCTCCCATTTTCAAGCTCTCTTCTTTCTTCCATTATTCACCACCGCCAACACCCAACTCTCCATTACCATCCACCTCTGATGCAGATCTCGAGGCCAAGAAGAGCCGGAACGAGCTGAAGCGCAAAGTTCCCACCTTTGCTCAAAACTTGTGTGCTTTATGTTGGGCTGATGCAGGAACGAGCTGACGGTGGTGATGGGAAGCTCGGAGGCTAATGGCAACCGAGTTGGGCTGAGTTGGGGATGGGGATTTTGGGACTGTTATGGATGATGTTGATAATGAGGTGATGCGGTTGGGGTTTGAGTATAAGGCGGAGGAAGGGGAGGTGAATTACAGTGGGAGTTGTCGGGAGAGGGAAGATGCGACGGGGAAAGGCTGGTGGAAAAAAAAAAACACTCTATTGCCTCGGTTCAAGTCCCAACCGAGGCACTAGAGTCCACAATACTACCTCTATTCGCAATCGAGGCAAAAAGGGGTAAACTTTTTGTCTCGCTTGTATATGCCTCGGTTCAGAAACCGCTGTCTATGAGCCAAAACAACCGATGCCATATCCCTTAACTGCACTAGTGTGTAATCAAAATCATAAACATAAATATACATCTATCATACATAAAGAAAAGAATTAGCTATCCCTACTTCTTTTCCAAAAAATTTCTCAATCGAAGATTATTCTCAGAAGTCTTATAGAAGCTCTCGTATTCTTACATCAAAAACTAAAGTTTCTTTCTTTTTTGTTTTTTCTTGTGTTTCTACAAAGAGTTTTTTTTTTGCCTATTTAGAGGGTAGAAAAGGTCTTTTTTTATTATTATTTTATTATTAGTATTGTTATAATATACATTGAAAGAGTGCGTAATAGCTCACTGATCGAGCGCTCTTGTGCTGAAGATGAATGGGGCTAAGCGATCTGTCGAAGTTGTGGGATCTCAAAATGAATCGGTAGGGGAGCGTTCCGCCTTAAGGGGAAGGACCTGCACGAACAGTGTTGGACGAAGCGAAAGCAAGAATGTCGGCTTGAGTAACGCAAACGTTGGTGAGAATCCAATGCCTCGAAAATCCAAGGGTTCCTCCACAAAGTTCGTTCACAGAGGGTGAGTCAGGGCCTAAGATCATGTCGAAAGGCGTAGTCGATGGACAACATGTGAGAATCGAAAGTTGAGTTTGTTGCTGATTGAAATCTTTGTTGGTTGAACATAGAACATGATTAGAAATAATACCTAAAGTTTGATTATTTATTTTTTTTAAATGTAGAAATTTACCAAATTTTTTTTATTACTATTAATAATAAGAAAAAAAAATAGTATTTCTTGATGTGAGTATTTCCATGGTCTTAGATTTTGTAAAGGAAAAGAAAAATGTGTGATGCGTGTAAAATTGAGAATAAACTGAAATGAGTGGCATGGAATTGTATAGAAAAAAACCATGAGTGATACTAATGCTGTAATTCCACTAGCTGACTCCAGCAGTGTTGATGGGCCAGTGGCTGCAAAGAGACCCAAACGTACGTTGAGCGGGAATGAAAAGAAAAGAGATCTAAAACTAATTAGCCTGCTTTTTCCAAAGGATTTTGCAGAGAAATGAGAAATAAAAATAGCTAAAGTGGGGAAAGTTTATGTCTCTGGGATTTCTTGCTTCCTGCTGTAACATCATAATGGATTTATCGAGGGAATCTTAGCGTCCATCCTTATCAACTTCTGCTACGTACAGTTCCACATTGTGATGTGAAGAGAACATGTTCTGTGCATGAGAATTTATGTCAAATAATTGATAGGTGTTGCTTAATTGCACAATCATTAGTTTAACCAATTCACAAAAAGCTTTTCTCTTAGGACCCACTACCTCCAGAATCCATGTGGTATGTTTGGCATCGAATGTGAGGGATGGGTCATTCTCATCAGGAATGAACAGCCCTTATTACGCTTCAAATATCCTTCACTGACATGTCCAATATTTCTTCATATACAAAAACTAATATATAACAAGTCAAGTAACAAAATATGATGTCATCTTTGTGTTTTGAAACTAAATAATAATGTGTACTTTTTAATTTTACAAAACATTTTTATATTTTACTGTTATTATTTGAAGAAATTTCCATATTTTTTAATAAATATTCTATTAAATTTTTAATTTTTTATTTTAAAATAATTCTGTTCATTTCTATTTAAAAAAATATACTATATCGTAGATTTTTCTCAGCATTATTTTTTTATCATCTTTTTATTTATGAGCTGTAAATAGTTATGCTTAATAGAATGTATTAATCTTCTTTTAGTATTATATAATTTTATTTCGAATGCAAAAGAATTTTATTAACCTTTCTTTATATGTGTGGTAAACTTAATCATCAACTTTATTATAAAAATGATTAATAATTTGAGATTTGAAACATATATATTATCTTTCTTATAACTTTTTCCAATATACTTCTTTAATTCTTTTTTCTTTCATATTTATATTTTCAAGCGTGATTCCCAGTGTTTTATGAATTTATTTATTTTCTCGACCGTTTTCGCATATGACTGAGTATTTCTGTAAAATTAATTTATACTTTTATTCGTATATTTTAAATGCAAATTTTTTTTACATTAAGATTCGACCTGTTTTTTTATCTCTGGTCTTGATCGTTGAGGAAAAAAACCTCAAATCGTCAAAAAAATGCTCTTAATTAAAAAAAGTCTACAAGTCAAAATATTCACACAAATAATGTGAGCGAGGGTTAGTTCAAGAATTAGTTTTTTCAGAAAAAATATTTATTTTAATTATAGGAAAAAATACGATTGATTTCATAATTTATGGCAAATTTAAGTGTTTTTATTTATTTTTTAATTATATATACATATTTTAATTAGACTAACATAAACTTTGTGAAAGATTTCAACGAATTTGATTGTTTACTTATTCAAAAAAAATTAAGTAGCAACACTACAATCCTTAACTAATTAAATATATTTAATTTTTTTACTAACTAAACATATTTTTAAAATATATAAGATAATCTATCATTTAATTTTGTTGTACGAAGAAATCTAAATCTTGAATCAAAACTAAATTAGACATCTCGATTTGAAAGTTTAAAATAATAAATTTATAAATAACAAGTTTATAAATTTTTTTAATTATATGTTATTTTTTTCTCTTTTTAGTGTGACATAAATTTATACTTAAATTATATCAATTAGTTATTTTTCTTTAAAATCAATAAATATATATTATATATATATATATATTTTGATTATAAAAAAACTTTAGGCGTGAATTTTATTAAAATTAATATAATATTCTCACTTATTGGAATGCATGTTTCTTTTATTATGTCTGAGATTTTATTACAATGTATTTTTATTAAATGTTATAAGTTTTTTTCTAAAAAATTGATAAAATTAATAAATAAATTATAATTAATAATTGTATTAAATTATATATTTTATTTAATAACATAATAATAAATATCATATAAAAATATTAATGTTATCATATATTAGACTATTTATATATAATTTTATATATACATAAATGATATTGTTTTTAAGGGTTAATTAAAATTTTGTAGTAGGGTCAAATCCAGCTTAATCTTTAGCAAACTTACTGTAGAGGAAGTTTTGGGAATAGAATATTTTTTAGTCTTCACTTAAAGAGACCTCATAAAAGATAGCTTTTTTAAAAATAGAAAGGCTCACCTTTAAATATGGTGAAATTCATACCTCTTTATGTATATGTTTCTTGGAATATATACTTATTTTATTACATATTGAGATTTATCATTATTATGTGATTAGATATATCTTTCTCTTAATTTAATTAATGAATAGAAATGCATGTAACACTAGTACAAAATGGGCTACAACGTCTAATGTTCAACGTCGGATAACTAAGCATCCAACGTTAGAAATTATTGATGACAATATTATAAATAAAATCACACGATTAACATTGGTTGGTTAGAGGAATATATGTTAATTGTCTTTTTTAAGTCTCTTGGAGAAAGAACATACGCCTTAGTTTTCAAATTCATAAAAAATTGAGTGCAAAGATATTTTAAGAGACCCGTTAGACATCGGTTGGTTAGAGGAACAGATGTTAATCGCCTTTTTGAAGTCTATTGGAGTAAGAACAGACGTCTTTTAGTTTTCAAATTTATAAAAAAAATAAGCATGAAGATATTTTAGGAGACCCGTTAGGCGTCAATTGGTTGGAGAAACACACGTTAATTGCCTTTTTGAAGTCTGTTGGTGAAACAGCAAACGTCTTATAGTTTTCAAATTCATAAAAAATTGAGCGCAAAATATTTTAAGAGACTTATTAGACGTCTGTTGGTAAGTGGAACAAACGTTAATATGAGTGTGAAAATATTTTAAGAGCACGAGAAAGAACATTTGCTTCACTATTTTTGTGTACACTTTCTTCATTGCGGGTCGAACGCCTCTAGGGAAGCTTTCGACGACCACCAAAGGTAATATTTCTTCCACTTAACATAAATGTTCGTTGATTGATGACTTTATAATTTGATTTCCTTTCATTTTAACCCATTAGTTTCGTGCATAGACATCATTTGGAGCACCGCTGAGTTATCTTCAGCGACCACCAAGGGTAATGTTTCTTCCACTTAACACAAAAAATCGTTGATTGATGACTTTATGTATGATTTCCTTTCACTTTAACCGATTTTTTCCATGCGTATACACCATTTGGAGCACCGTTGAGTTCTCTTTTTTCTCTCTTTGGCTGTGGTTGTCTTATCCTCACCCTCAGAGCGGCACTTGTCTACTGTCTCACATTCACCGTTAATTTCATTTTTTATTTTTTATGTGTATTGGTTATTGCATTTTCATTGGTTATTGCACTTTTTATTCTAAAATTTTGGAAATTTTTGTAGCGTATTCTTGTGTTGTATATTAATTTTTCATGGTTTCAATGGAAGAAAATATTGACGATTTTTTTTAAAAAACCCATAAATTAACGTCAGACATAGAACAATATCCAACGTCAATTTGCTTTATGTTTCTCGTGAGTTTGTTCTATGTTCGACGTCAATTTAACATATTCCAATATGACGTCGGTCTCGACTTGATAGATTGAGAATCACAAACACTATGGGGTATTTTTGTACTAGTATAAAGGCACTTAAATTTTAAGTAAAATGTTATGTAATAAATGTATAATTAATTAATATTTTATATTTCACCTACTTACAATATTCAAATATGTATATACTAACATGGACTTGATCCCGTGCATAAAATAATCTTTTAGCACCTGCTTATCATTTTAACATTTTTCTAACAATTGAGTCTAATTTTATTATTTTCATATGGACTCTATTCATATAATGACCCTCAAGTTTGAGGAAGGACAAATGAGGAAAAGCCTTTAAAAAAGTTCTTCTGTCAATTCCAAGTTTACTCCATTCATGCATTGACCAGGTTCGAGAGAAAATAACTGACGAAGAGTGTTCAAGAAAAATAATTTCTCATAATATTATTCATATTTGAATATACTTTGTTTTATTTTACTTCACTTTCCCATGATTTTAACTTTTTTAAGTACATATTTATATTGCAATATATATATATATATATATATATATATATATATATATATATATATATATATATATATATATATATATATACTAAATATCACTGAATTATTATTTTATTAACAAGAAATATTAAAATGATATGATTAATATAAAACTATGCTAATTATTAAAAAAAATAGTTTAATTAATAGAAATTAAAGATTATATATTAAAATATCCTTAGTGATAAAAGTAATATAAAATGATAATTATTAATAATATATATAATGATAAAAATTCTTATAGGAAGAAAAAAATAAAAATTATTTTTTAAATGAAAAAATATGTATTTAAGTAAAGTGAAGTAATTATGTTTAAAATATAATATATTTTTAAAATAATTTAGTAGCAAGTGTTAAATTTTTTTGCTGGTTTAAACCATGCCTAATCAATTTGATTCTCATAGCTATAAGAAAAAAAACATATAGAAACCCAATTGATTGCTATGACTAAGAAAATGGTAAAAAATAATATTGAAAAATTTTCGGAAGAGCTAGTTTGGGACATTACTTCCATCATCTAACTAATTACTTTACTTCCATCATCTAACTAATTACTTGGAAGAAAAACAAACATGAAAAAAAAAAAAGAAAGGTTAAATTAGTTTGTAGATCATCTTCAAGACAATCTAATTCAAATTTTAAATTTTCTAAATTCCTTGCTTTCAAAACCAAAACCTCGTTTGGAGAGAGCAACTATAAAATGACGCATATTTCAACCATTCTAACCAATTTGATAAAAAAATATTAGGTAGGAAGTGAAAAGAAACTTAATACTTATTATATACAATAAAACAAATAAATAGAAAGCTTCATTTTCACAAAATGAGAAATTAGATGCCCATGATCCAATTGGGGTTATTATAAATTACTATAACAACTTACACTTCTATTTGAAAGTTGATTCATCATAAAATAATCACACCTACACCAACACAATAAGTGAATATGCCCTCTACAACCAAGCTCCACCATAACCAACTTGTCAATCTCTCCTACATATCTCCAACACAGATGCATAACCTTTACAACTACTTCCACTTACACCACACTTCCTCTTCCTAAAACCTATAACATACAACATGTATTAGAAGAATGTATACTACCATTAAAATCTTAGTCTCTCCTGCTTCTTCCCACAAGGCCTGTGTATTGGGAATCCAAGTGTGAGTCCAAGTCTCACATTGGATAGAAATGAGAAAGTAGAGCGCTATATAGAGGTGAAAGACATCATTACCTTAAAGTTTTTGGATAGAGAGTGTGTCATCTCTTATATGGTTGGGCTTAGGATTCATTGGTATTGTGTCTCCCTAGTGAACCTCTTCCTCGATAAACCCAACATTGTGGAAGGATAACTTCTTGTTGGAATAAGATACTTGGTTGCATCTTCTTCTTCAAGATCTTTCATGCCATGGATGAACAACATTGAGTTAATATTATAATTTATGTATAACTTTCATGTGCAATGCATTTGAGAAGCGCCACATAATTTTCATATTATATATTTCATGATGAGTCTATGTCATTTGATTCTTTCAGCATTAGTGATAATGAAAAATTCTAAACTCATAAAGTCTAACACATTTAAAAGGATTGTAAGTGTGTGTGTGTTATATTACATAATTAAATGTGTTAGGATCATTATTTTATTGACTAGATTAAAGTGATATGATTAATACAAAAATTATGGTTAAGGGCATATATGTCATGAAAGACTAATTGTGTAGATATCATAAGCAATATTTTTAATTTGATGAAGGAACAAATTAGAAATATTACAAATGTAACTTATAGAAGTAACGTAAAAAGGTTATGGTAACCATTTTTAGAAACAAAACAAATTATTCCCAATCTTTTTCTTTTCATTCTCATCTAACTAGAAATTCAAGAAAGAATCCAAAGTGGTTTACATTTGGAAGATCACATAATCATTGTGAATCTCATCACCTTCATTATTTCCAATCACAATGCATGTATGCTTTCGTAAGCTATTTTCAGCATGAATTGGAGAATGGTTAATATTTGATTATGCTGTAATTTTTGTTGTATATGGGAAGCATATTCTAACATATTACTAACCCAAAAATAAAAAATTGTTCAAGTAGTTCTAAATGGAATGAATTATGGCAACCAAGAAAGAAAAGAAAGAAAGAAGTTGGTCTGATTAGACATATATGTTGAAACTGATATCGCGCAACGGAAAGATTTTAGAGTGTGTTATGGTCAATAATCATGAGGAGAGGGGTGAATTGGTTCTTTTAAAAATTGTGATTTTCTTTTTGAACTTTTATCAAACAGTTGGTAAACTAAAAGTGTAGAGATAGAGAAAATCACACAAAATATTTTATCCTGGTTTGAATCAAAAGATTCTACATCTAGTCATTAATCACTATAAACAGTGATTAACCTTTTTCACTAAATATTTTTTCATATTACAATCGGATCATATAAAGATTAAAAACAGAGAACGCCTTCCTTCGACAAACGATGGAAGAACTTCAACTCAATCAACTTGAAGAGAACCACTTCGACCTTAGACACACTAAGCGCAAGTTTCTCCTATTTACAAGACTTGATTTGAGCACACTAACACTTGAGAACTTCCTCAGAACTTTTTCTGTATTCTCAAATGGCTTAGTTTCCTTTTCACACACATAGAGAGTTTCCCTTAGGCACAACTCTAATACTCTCAAGTGAAAAGTTAAGTTTTAAGAGTTATGGAGAACTCTATTTATAACCCAAGATTCGTACAGTGTCAAAAATTGAAAAGACATCTCCTAACTTAGTGATAATCGATTATCATAAGTGATAATCGATTATTTGCGGCCATTATGGGGTTTTCGAAAAAGTGATAATCGATTATCCTGAGTAATAATCGATTATTTGTGCACCCTAGACAATATTAAACCAAGCAGTGATAATCGATTATTTGCGCGAGCAACTCTTTTCTAATTTGGCTTGTAATAATCGATTATGCTAGTGATAATCGATTATCGTCTCAACATAGCTATACTAAAAAGTAATTTACAAGTCTTCTTATGATGTACACAAAGCAAAAGCCTAATACAAGGCTTTCTACAAAAATGCTTTAACTATGTAAGTAAATAATATTTCAAGACTTCAAGTGCATCATCATCAAAATATCTTCAAAGTATCAATGCTTCTCATTAGTAACAATTTGAAGAAAACTCTACAAATCTTCGATGGACAAATATTTTTATTAAAATTCCACATTAATTAAAGATAAAATTAATATTATGTTTAGTTTAATTTTATTATTCTTTCGAAAATAAGAACAAAGATTAATCTTGTTGGTAATTAATCTTGTTGGTAATTAAGGAGAGTAGAGATGTTCCATATTATTTGTTATTTGTAAGGTTAAGGTGGCGTAATACACTTGTGAGAGGAAGAAAAACTCTCTCACATTACATTACAAAGTGTTGAAAATAGATTTTAGTAATTTTGCATGGAGATTTGACATTGAAAATATGTTTAGGTTAGGTATGCTAGTATCTATCGTGGTTTTTCTTTTTCACACGCCCATAATATAAAAAATAGTTTTGAATTGATTGAGATATTATGACACTGTCATGTTGATATTTTTTATATACCATGGTGGAGTGATAGAGATTTTATGGGGATAAAAAAAAGAATAATCCTGTGTTTGGATTGATGAGTATGAAACAAGAGAGTAATGTTCAGCCCACGATACATAGCCCATAATTCAGCTTGGATCATGGAACAAGCTTCTACTTTTTCCACCACCATAAATTTATTGTCATCTCTCATTCAGATTTTTCAAACGATAAAAACTTACATTATGAAAAGCGCATCAGAATATCTGGCGGTACTTAAACACTTTTTCTGGATTCTTCATTGAGACTTAAGATTTAACAACAAAATTTAAGTTTTATTCCAGAGCTAAAAAGCTAATACAAGTTCTTATCTTATTTTAAATAGACCCCACAATTTATCTATATTTACCACCTTTTTTATGATGTGAGTCATCCTTTTCCTTTTCCTTTTCCCATTTCTTATTTCCACCTTTCATCTACCTACTATTTCCTTTTTGTTTGAATCATTCCTCATTTTATTCCAATAGTGAAACCTAACAAGAACTGGTTCTTAACTTTAAGAACTGTGCAAGATCCTGTTGTTGGAGAAAGAAGATGTCTATTAATTTATTGGGAAAAATATCCCATCAAAATCAACAAGAACAAACTTAACTCAAACATACCAAACTAGATAAATAAATAATAAAAAGTTACATCTTATCAAATATCCACTTTACAACTTTATTTTAATGATATATATTTTTTATCAGCATTTTAATGATATAGCAATGTATATCAATACTTTAATTTAAAAATTTAAATGCATATTGTTACAATATTTGTATAATTAATTGCCAAATCATTATGTCTTTATAATAGGTTCTAAAAGTATCCATACCCTAAATAATATATTTTATTGGTTTTTATAGTAAATAAGTATATGCCTATATTTATGTCATATAATTTACTTGGTTTTAATAAAATACACATTTCACTTTCACTCATATGTCTCTTACATTTTTCTCTATCGTCTTCAAATAATATTGTATTAATTCAGAAGAAAATATAATTGATAAACTACAGTAGAATTTAACTGTTGTTAGAAGATTAAAAGATCTTTTTATAATCTTTACTTTAGGGTGATGTATACAGAGATTCATACAGTGTTTCAAACCAATTAATTGAATAAAATATTTCTTATTTAAATTAATCTTTTTCAAGTTATTTATTCTCGATCTTGTCACTTTTTTTAATTGTTTTTATGTATATCTCTCTTCTTTTCGCCTAAAGCACCTGTTTAATAAGAAGAATTTGAAAGGAAAACTTAATGGGTCACCTTTGGTGTGCAAAATGGAACTTGAATTAAATCCAGAGACTGAACAACAATGAGCCAAATTTTTCATAACTTTGTGAAACATGAAGGAAGCTGTTAAGGTGGCAACATGAATAATAAAAAAAAAAAAACATGAGTAGTATTTTACAATGAAACATGCTTATTAATTGAGGACAGAACAAAATACGAGAACACCCCATTCTCTTGAAATTTTATTACTCTCCCTCTGAAACAAAGTTGAAGGAAAAGACAAAAAGATTGATCATGGTGTTTGCACATTAGATTCAGACTCAGAAGATGGCCGGTTCTTCAACTCCGGATGCTTTATTTCCTCAATCATTCTAGCAACTTCATCCATTCTAGGCCTATTTTCTGAGCCCTTAGCTACACATGCCAATGCAATCTGAAGCATCTGCACCATTTCCTCTTCAACGTACTGCCCTCTCAGAAGCTCCTCATCAAACACTTCTGCAGTCCATTCCTCCCTAACCACAGACCTCACCCACCTTGGAAGATCAACCACATCCTCATACCCTGGATACCTCAGTGGGGTCTTCCCTGTCAGCATTTCAAGCAGCACCACGCCAAAGCTGTATACATCAGACTTCTGAGTGATCTTCTTTGAGTCTGTGACTTCTGGAGCTCTGTAGCCATTGGCTCTAGACATGGTTGCTGGGGTGTTCATTAGAGGTGGCAATCCAACATCACTGATGCATCCTTCTAGTTCTTGGGTTATCAGCACATTGTTTGACTTGATGTTGCCATGTGTGAATTTTGGACCTCCCTCGGAGTGGATGAAAGCAATTCCCTTGGCAGCTCCATGCAAAATCTTCACTCTGGAATCCCAGTCAAGTGGGGTTCTTCCTGCACCTCTGTTTCCTGTTGTTTGGAACACCATAGGCAGGGAAACCAAAGACATAACAGTGTTACAATTCAAGTTCATAAGTTGTAGATGCTACCACTGTTTTAGTTCAATCATTAACTCAAGAATGGAATTCAAGACATAATTTTGCAAATGTTAAGGATGTTGAGTATATAGTGTTTGCACCGACAATGCAAAAGCTTTTGTATAAACTACCTAAATTTGTCAACTTTCGATCAGAAGTTTTGGTTACACTGCCATTGTCAGTTTCAGTTCCTATTTGAATTTAATGAACTATGATTAATACTATGTAAAGTCGATTGATCATAGTTTAGTTAAAACTGAGAGGTTCATGTTCATGTAGAATCAAAAGACATGTTAGTTCTGAAGAAAATGAGAAGAGTTTTGTCATCAGGTAGAACTTACCGTGCAACAAGAAAAACAAGCTGCCACCTGGCATGTAGTTGTAAACCAGAAGTTTTTCATCTTTGGAATAGTAATAAGCCCTTAGGGGCATCACATTTGGGTGGCTTCCAAATTTCCCTACAATCTCCAAATGCTGCTCAAACTCCTTCTTTCCTACCACAACTTCTTTCAACCTTTTCACTACCACTGTTGTTCCCTCCTCCAAAACAGCCTTATATGCTGTTCCATAGCTTCCTTTTCCAAGAACTTCAGCTGAAGCCTTCAGCAAATCCTCAAGGTCAAAGGTTGAAGAGGAACCTTCAAAGAAAAATAGTTTGTTTTTTTCAGCCCCTTGCACCCCACTTCCGAAACTCTTGGAAACCTCTGTCTTTCCAGTACACGAAGCCTTTCCTTTCAGTATGCCACTGCTTTTACTGTTCTTCTTCCTCTTCAAACAGAAGACACAGATCACTACAACTAGCAGAGAGAGGAAGGCAAAGACCCCAATGACTAGAGCAAGTATAGGAGCCAGGCCAAAGCTTTTCTTATGGTTGGTACCCTTTTGGTTTTGGATGGTAGGTGGGGTGAGTGGCGGGTAATCATCAGTGGAAGCAGATGGAGAAGGGGAGATTGTAGAGCAATCATTTAGTGGTGGCCCACATAAGAGAGAGTTCCCGACAAAAGAAGAATAAGGGAATGTCTTTATGGAATTTGGAATTGAGCCATTGAAGTTATTATAACTCAAGTTCAAATGTTTGAGACTTGGAAGGTTGAAGTCAGGAATAGCCCCAGATATGGAATTGTTTTGGAGATACAACCAAGTGAGTCTTCTCAGGTTCTGAATTGCAGGTGGGATGCTGCCAGAAAAGGAGTTACAGGAGATATCCAATGCAAAGAGTTTAGGGGACACAGGAGAAGGAATAGCACCAGAGAAGTTATTGTGCTGAAGGTATACAAATTGGAGTGAAGGAATAGAGAGGATGTTAGAAGGAAGATTTCCTCTGAGACCATTGGAATGAAGACTGAGGACCCTAAGAGCATCTAGTTTTCCTATGCTGCTCTCTTGAATGGTCCCAGTTAATCCCATTCCTGGAAGGTGAAGGCCTATGACACGTGTGCCATTTGAGTTGCATGTCACACCAACCCATGAGATGCAAATTGAAGCGGAGTCATTCTTCCAGTTGAGTCTTGGGGCATGTAGGACACTTGAAGAAAACTCCAACAGAGCTTGTTTGTCAGACTTCAAGTCAGCTACAATCATGCCACAGAAAGACAGTGTGGAGCCTAATAGAATAATTGCAACAATAGAAAACTGCAACTTCATGATTATTGTTTAATGCAAAATCAAGGCAGGTGGTGGTTCCGGCTTCTGATCTTAACTGTTCTTCATTCTCTCCTAGTCTTGCTTTGGAAGATGCAGCAGGTTGTTGGCTGATCCTGTAGCTGAGAAAGTACAATATTGTCAAAGTTCAAATTAACAAGTTTTTGTTCAGACAAATGATCATTTGGGTAAGCATGATTACATGAAGCTTTCCTAAAATCAGTGATATTTTAATTTTCAACATTAGCAGCACGCAACAGGAAGTGTTTAGTTTAAAGGATGAAAGGAGTAGGATGAACACATTGTGAATTTAGACATTACAAAGGGTTGAATTAAAAAAGTTTGAACTAAGTTCTATTGCAGAAAATTTGAATTTTACGACAAGTCTCCTGTTTATGCAGAAAACCGAAAACAGCACTTGTTGCAGCTTTTGCAGAGAAGAAAAAAATAAAGCAAAATAACACAGTGTCATTCATGCTTGCTTACCATTTACAAAGGAAGGGAACATCCTTCTTTCAAATGCATCGGTTGAGGCATTTTCTTTCATTCAATACCTGAAGTGTTATGCTGACTCCTCCATTTAAAAAGAAAAAGTAAAAGGCCAAAGGTTAGCCTGTGAACTTTAAATAATGGGGGACTAAAGTGCATTTTTCACCGAGAATAAAGAAATTGGCTCACAAATCGGTGGTTATAAGTTTCAGAAACATCCAAGAAGGGAGAAGTGAAAAGAAAAACAAAGTTCATTCTTGTGATAGTTAAGAATCCAAGAAAAAATAGAACTCAAAAAGAAAAAGTAAAAGTTTGATTCTCCGGTGTACTTTATAAAGAAAAAGCATTCTTTACCTAAAGCAGACCGCATTCTCATAATTTATAAAAGATCAACATAAATCATTGGTGTTGATTTCTCATTTCGGCCACCTTATCTGGTCAGTGAATACTGCAGAAAGGTCATTTTGAAGCACACAAAAATATTTGATTAACCAGATTTTGACACGCACAGAAACAAAGGATAATTAAAGAGATGCAGATGGGTCAGGTCTTGTATTAAACAACTCAAAGCTAACATAGAATCAACATCTCAACAAAAACAATTCACTGATTTTTCCTCCACTTAAAGCAAACAAAACAAAACCTTTGTCCATCATCCCAATTACATAAAACATTAAAAATAACAAAGTTTCGAGAAGAAATTGAAGCCATACAGTTCACACTAGAAAAAATCTCCGGTTTGTAAGACATATAAGGAGAAAGACACTCAAAACTGAATCATGAAGATGGATAGAAACTTTATAGGGATCAGGACCCGAGAACAGATATGTTATGAGTATCAGTAATGACATTAATCATGGATAATGCAATATTCATTAAGTGTTCCCAGTTAATGACTACAAGTATTCGAGATGGAATTAGAAAGAAAGTGAGAGATGCTACCTTGGCATGAAATTCAGTTCTGGGAGGCTGAGAACACATCACAGAGTGAAGCATCACTGCGCAAAAAATGAGTTAAGAAATATCATGGAGGTCAAGAAGAAAGCAAGTTAATTAGTAAAGAAAAGCACAGTGTGAAATGGAGCGCAATAGTACTTGACTATTTATTTTCTTACAAATATAGTATGACTTGTAACTTTAAAATTGAGAAGGAGCCTAGTTTCCCTTAAAGTTACTTCCAACTCAGCACAGTTGGAGTTGGTGGCATCAGACTTGCCATTACAGTGTTACCAATAATAAGAGTATGATTTCTTCTCTTTTCAAGAGATTCACACACAGCAAAAAAGAGGGTAGCTGAATATGTTTTGATGAAAAACCGGAAGAAGAAAAAAAAAGAACTTTCCTACTCGCTACAATGACAGCAATAATGAGGGAGTTCAGCAAGCCCTTTATCTAGCTAACTATAGTACTAGTACATTAATATGCACCTGCTGCTGTTGAAAATGGCCCAACATATAAGGAACAATGCATGAATTTTGTAGATTTAATCGTATGAAAAAGAAGTACAAAGACCACCGAGGCATAAATAAGGATTTGCCGACATGCCACTCTGAAAACTACTGAAGAACCGTATAATGGAGTACTTTAAAAACCTCACTTTCCCATCATTATTTCACTCTTCCAACATAGATATTAACTCTTGTATTTCTCTCCACAGTCAAAATTTTCAGAGTGCTCCAACTCCCTCAGATATGAGTTAGACTTCGTCAAAACTAGAGGTTCATGAAGGAGTAATTAGAGGTTGATGAAGAGGAAAGTAATGGAGATACATTCCTGTTTTGAATTGTTATTGAAGATCAAAATCCATGAGAATGGTCCCCCATGAGAATTAATTAATTAATAAAAACAACAGGGCACTCAAGTATTGCACTCTAAAACCTATTATTGTATAGGCCATGATCCGGTATTAATGAGGGAATGAGAATGAGCTAAAAACTGGGCATTGTTAACAAGTTATGAAAATCCATTACAGTCCATTTGATTAAGAATATTTTGATGATTACCTATTGTCATGTTCCAAAGTGTTTGGACTAAAGAGAAGTAAGAAAAAGACGAGCATTCATTGATGAAAGTAGGAATAGGATAAAGGTGTGAACAGAAACTAAACATTTAAAATTGGCACATATTGGCTATGTTTGTGAGAGAGACTAGACCATGATGGGGCCAACTGTGTAATGAGTTACCCATAAAAACACGAAGAAGGTAGTTGGCTGTTACAGAACCATTTCAAATCCTTTCCTTTCCTTTCCATCCTTCCACACTATTCTTAATTCTATTTTAGATATAGGTAGCCTGTCACTCATAACTCATCGTCTCAACATATCTGTTTTGACTTTTCCATAAATTATGACTTTTTATAATAACCACCAATTTTACATTACCATGATCTTTAAAAATCTTACACTTCATGCATCAACTGGTTGCTTAATGAGTAAGTTTGGATTAAAATTCCTCCAATAGAAAACTCAGAATTTCACTTGTGACTCATGCATGTACCAATCCCAAATCCCTTTTAAAAACATATTTTTTAGTTGCTTGAAAAAACTCCATCATCCAAAATTCCCATGATCTAGGGTAAGAAAAAAGTGGGTTTAATTATAGTATAACTTTATCTAAGTCTGATATGACCTTACCCATCTGACCTAGGTTTAGATTTAAATTGGGTATATATTTTTTATGTTTGTAATTTTTTTTAAAGTAAATGGTTTTTTTTCTTTTACTTTCATTTTCAAATAAGGTTGTTAACTTGATAAAATGAATACGTTGGTAGTGACACATGCCGTTTTTGCGAGCATTTTAGTCTACTGAATTTTTTTTTATATGAACTTTTTTATTTTGTAGATTTTTTTTTAATACGACGCACGTGGATCAGAAATAAACTGAGTTGGGTGAAATTGACATTTTAATGAATAAAGCACCCGTGATGAAATATTTTTTCTATTGTATTTAAAAAAAGTGCTAACTGTACATTTAAACTTACATATAAATATAAATATTTTGTTGAATATAATAAATATTTAGGATTAATCTTTACACATAAACTCTTTTATTTATAATAGAAGAAATATGAGTTAAGCACAAAATAAAAATAATAATAGTAACAAACTAACTAAAAATAAAAGATAAATATAAAATAAAGATAATATATCTAACACTCTCTTCAAACTTATGTATACAAATTGTAGACCAAGCTTCTTATAAATATAATCAAGGTTTAATTATTTTCGAGGTCCTTATTTATCACAAACGTCTCAAATAGGTCCTTCTATTATTCGTTATCTGAACTAGGTCCCTATTCGTGTAAAATTGATTCAATTGCAATTTTACCGTCAATTTGAGTGAACGACAAGATTATAGTCACATGGCATGATGACTTTGCAAATCTGAACCATGTGACAGAGTTAGGTCGCATTACGTGATATAATATGTTTTAGTTGGTGGCAGTACGTGGAATTTAGTTTAGGGTTTGAGTGAGTTATTTCTTTTCGTTCCAAATTCAGGTTCATTCAATCAAATTAGTTTTCCATCAATAAGATTAGGGTTTCGTTGAAGGATTTTATCGTCATCTATCAAATGTAGTTTGCTAGAATCGCCAAGTTGTTGGAGGTGAATCAAGTGAAAGGTTAGTAAATGTGGCTTTGATTATGGAAGCAAATTCATGGCATGATTAAAGGAAACGTGATTTGCTCCGATTAAGTCTCGTACATGCTTACAACGCCACCCAAATCGCAAAGTCACCGCAAGCCGCCGTAGAGCACCGCTGCGATTTGTCCAACCTTCATAAAATCGCGAGAATCGCGCAAGCAACCACACCTTTAACCATAAATCGTCATCCCCGCGTCTTCACCTACAAATGCATAAAAATCCCCAACTAGAAACAACAAACCCAAATTGTCACCGCCGTGAACCCTGATCGCGTCTCATGAACCATATTTGTGTCCTTCATCATCTTCAAGCACCCAAATCGCGATTCAAGACCTGTAATCAGAAAACACCACCCAGTCTATGAGTTCATCTTCTCCGCGAGTTGAAACTTAAAGAAGCCATCCCCAATTCGCGAATTCTCCATCATGTCTTCACGCATCAATTTCTTCGAGTCGTGAACCTGCAATTTTGTACAACAAGGGAAGTCATCAAAACGTGAATACCATTGCGTTATTATGTGCTTCCATATGAAAGGGGTGAAACCCTATTTGCATTAGCAATCATGAAGAGAGAAAAGTCATAGGAGCAAGTTTTCCCCAATTCAAAAACCCTAATTTTTGGGTCAGAAAGGGGTTGTCACATGTCAAGCCTTCATTGGTGCGATCCACTACATGTGGAAGAACAACATGAATGGTCCTCTGAAATCCTCTTCAAAGAAGAAGAAATACATTCACCATCCAAGCACCTTGCATCGTAGAAGAACAACTTTGAACACCTCAGGCACCCTTTTTAATTAGGGATTTTTGCAAATTAGTAATTTAATGAAATCCCAATTTTTTTTTTCATTTCAAAATTACAAAACCTACATCACTAACACCCCCAATGTGCCACATGGTTCATATTTGCAAAGTCAGCATACCACGTGATTGCAATCTTAATGTTGTTCACTTAAATTGACAGCAAGGGTGCAATTGAATCAATTTTACACAAATAGGGACCTAATTCAGATAACGAATAATAGAATGACATATTTGAGACGTTTATGCATAAATAGGGACCTCAAAAATTATTAAACCTATAATCAATTCTCAATCCCTATAAAGACTTAGTGAAAATACCTGCTAACTCATGATCACTTGAATTGGCAAACTCAGTCTTGATATCTCCAGACACAATCTTCTCTCGAATGAAATGACAGTCAATCTCAATGTGTTTGGTCCTCTCATAAAACATAGGATTATAACTAATATGAAGAGTAGTCCGATGGTCACATATAAGTGTCATTTGAGTGACATCTCTAAATTTTAACTCTCTAGCAATTGCTTAAGCCAAACAAGCTCACAAGTGGCTGAAGGCATAGCTCTATATTCTGCTTCTGCACTAGATCTTGCCACAGCACTCTATTTCTTGCTTTTCCATAAGACCAAGTTATCACCAATGGAGACACAATATTTGGATGTAGATCTTCTATCAAAAGGAGATCCAGCCCAATCTGCATTAGAATAACAAATCACTCTTGTATGGTTACTAGAATCATATAACAACCATTTTCCAGAAGATCCTTTAATGTACTTTAATATACGAATAACTAAATTTCAATGATCTTTACATGGAGAATTAAGGAATTGGCTTACCACATTAACTGCAAAGGAAATGTCAGGACGAGTAACTGTAAGATAATTCAATTTTCCAACTAGTCTTCTATATTTCTCGGGATCTGACGTAGGCTCCCCTATTTTGGTAGAAGTTTAGTAGTAAGATTCATGGGTGTATCCACAAGTTTTGAATTCATCAATCCAGTTTCCTCCAAAATATCCAATGCATATTTCCTTTGATATATAACAATACCATCGTTGGATTGTGCCACCTCAATACCCAACAAATATCTAAGTTAGTCAAGATCTTTATTCTGAAAAGGGTTGCAAAGATGTTGTTTCATCTGAGAGATGTCATGACTATCACTACCTATAAGAATAATGTCATCAACATATACTATCAAGTCAACATATCCAACACTCGAGTGACGATAAAAGACTGAATGATCTACCTTACAGCGAGTCATACCAAATTGTTCAACAACATTACTAAATTTTCCAAACCAGGTCCTAGGATATTTTTTTAGGCCATATAAGGATTTGCGAAGACGACATACCAACCTAGAAGACTTCCCTTAAGCAACAAATCTTCGAGGTTGCTCCATATAAATCTCTTCTTGCAAATCTTCGTTAAGGAATGCATTTTTGACATCTAGTTGATAAAGAGGCCATTGCTGAATAGCTGTCATGGCAACAAACAAATGTCATCTTTGCCACTGGAGAAAAGTATCACCATAAACCAATCCAAAAATTTGTGTGTAACCTTTGACCACAAGACGAGCTTTGAAACGATCAATAGTTCCATCAAGACCAACTTTGATAGCAAAAACCCATATGCAACCAACAACAAGTTTTATACACGGTAATGGGACAAGCTCCCAAGTTCCATTAATCTGAAGAAAAATTAGTTCATCTAACATGGCTTAATGCCATCTAAGATGGGCTAAGGCATCAGTGACAAATTTTGGGATGATCACAAAAGAAATAGATGAAAGTCAAGTATAAAAAGGTGAAGATAGTTTATGATAACCTAAAGTAATATAATATGGAGAAGGATTACGAGTAGAATGTATACCTTTTCGGAGGACAATTGGAAGGGTAGACTCAGTTGTCCGAGTTGGAGGAGACAAGGTAATTGGCACTTGAATTTAGTCACTTGGTGGTTGTTCAGAAACACCTGGTGAACTAGGCACAATTAGAAGAGCACAAACAACGGGAATATTGATAGTGTTAGAAGAAGACATATCAGAAGATGAACGATCGTTAAAATAAAAGGAAGACTCATTGAAGGTGACATCTACATATATAAAATAACGATTAAGAGAGGGAGAAAAAATACAAAAACATGTAGACCCAAAAACTTATCAAGACCAGGACCAAAAATACATTTGTGTAATTGAGGAGCTAACTTATCAAGACCAGGACTAAAATTATGAACAAAACATGTAGACCTAAAAACTTTTAGAGGTAAGGGTGAAGGGGTTCATGAGGAAATAAGATAGAAGGTAACATAAGGTAAAGGATTTAAAGAGGACAAGGAAAACAAACATTTGTTACTAGTAATGTGATTTGTGGCTCCCGAGTCAAGAACCCAAGAGCTAAGAGAAGAAGATGGACTCAGACCAACAAAATATGTACATGTGTGTGCTAAAGATGTACTGAAACTATAAGGTTGTTGATCCTTATACCATTTGAGAAATTTACTGAAAATAACAGAGTCATCGGTAATATCAGATGAAGGATGATCCCTAGTAAGTGATTGTGAGGGAGGAACAGTCTGAACAATAGTAGGATATATAGGAGGGTGACCATGTAATGCATAACACTTGTCAATCGTGTGGTCTAGCTTGCCACAATGGTTACACTTGAGACATCATTTTCCCGGTTTGCGAGAGTGATTATGATCATGACGTTGAGATGCCAACGTAGAGGAAATATATGTATCATTGATGGGTTTACTAGGTACATGCAAAAGAGTGGAACAAGTACAAATCAAAGTGGAAACAACATGTGAACCCAAAATCTGATCATGAATATGAGAATACTCATAAGTAAGGTCGTGCAATGCTAGTAGCATGAATAACTTTGATTGTTGCTCTATTTCTTTGGTAGGAGTATAGGCCGGTGGCAATAATTCATAAATTCATGAAAAAGAATATGAATTTTACCCATATAATAAATCATAGAGTCTTGATGTCGAGGAGCAACAATATTGAGAATATCATGACAAACACCATAAAGACATTGAGTATCATTGGTGTATAGTAATTTGACGTGTTCCCAGTCTTGATGCTGAGGAGTAAAAATATTGAGAAGATCATGACAAACACCATAAAGACATTGAGTATCATTGGTGTATAATAATTTGGTGTGTTCCCAGATTTCAAAACATGTTTCGTAGGAACGAAAAATTTGTTTTAAAGAGGAATGAAGGGTACTTTTGAGAACAATGCATAACTGAGCATCAACTTTCAACCAATGGGTAACCGTAGTGGAATCAATAGTTGTCACATTCTGAGTAATATGATCAAGATACCCCTGACTCTTAAGCCAAAGTTTAACGATTGATGCCCAAGTCGCATAATTAGTATCATCTAACTTATATCAATAGATAAATGCACATTGACATAGTTAGTATATATAGACGAGTCAGAACTCATGAACAAGTAAGAGAGTAAAAACCTAGAACTTAAAAGATGCCCAATCAACACAATCAGGCCAGATTCAGATAGGGGGGGTCATGAAGAGTCCAACAAAGATGGTCAACGACGAAGACAACGACACATGTGTTGTCACGAGCGATTAGAAAGTAATGCTCTGGTGACGGCGATGGCGACTAGGGTTAGGCATAATTAATTGAACTGTACTAAACTATAGTTAACTATATTTTTAATAAACTAAAGAAAACTGAATTACTCACTATAACAACTAACTGTATTGTTTAACAGTTCAATTTTAAAAATATGAACTTATACTAATTAACTAATAATTGAACTTACATCAGGAAGTCTTTTCTATAATGCGAGTTTCTATACTGCGGGTTTTACTCAAGTGTCTGTATCGTGGGTTTTACTCAAGTTAATGTGTGTACAGTGATCATATATTACTACAATTTTTAACAAATCAGGTCAAATTAGCTATCACCATTTCAATTAATTTATGAAAATAGACCAAAAGTGACGCAGCTCTCCACTGCAAAAGTTCTTCAGGTAATTCATAAATCAAAACTTTTAAATTAACACTATTTCATAATACTTTTTATAACACTCCCTTTACCATCTCAACTAACATTTATATTGCTCACATGTAATTTTTTTTTTACAAACTTTTATAAAACTTATATATATACAAATACAACATTTTATTGGATAAATGATAATTTAATCAAAATTAAAATTTCACATCAATCATGTAAAAATTATCTACAAACTGGTGTCAATTATGAAAACCAAAACTCAAAATTGAATATAAAACATTAGTGTCAAATCATCCATGTTTATCTATATTTTATATGGTTTATTATTCATAAAGTTACTTGATTGAAGATTTTTGTTTTCAAGTACTAGAACAACTTGGACATTTTAGCACTTAAAACTCATTAATCTTTCTCTCTCTTCCCGTGTGTAACATTTGCAATGGAGCCATGCAGCTAAATCGAAGCAGAAATCAATTAAACAAGTGGTGAGAGAGAGGGGAATGGGGTCAGCAAAAAAATAAAAGAACAAAATTTCAGTTAACTGCACAAACTGCACTGAAAATATTATAAGTTCAGTTTTTCTAACTTGAACTAGATAATAGTATAAATAGTTTTTGGTTAAAATGGATTAGTTTTTTTAGTATAAAACAGTACAGTTAACTATAGTTTAGTACAGTTAAGTTATTTTTGCCCAGTCCTAATGGTGACAACGACGACTTTAATGGCGATGACGGTTGTAGTGGACAGGACCAACGAATAAAGAACCTTATGCTCTAAATATCATGTTGAATATAGTAAAATATATGTATAAGATTAATCTCTCTTGTATTAAATATACACATAGGATCTTCTATTTATAATAGGAAAAATATGAGTTAAGTCCAAAGTACAAATAAAAAATAATAGAAAATTAATTAAAATTAAAAAATAAATATAAAATGAAGATGATATAGCTAACCAAATATATAAAAGAAGTTTATTTGATAAAACGAAAGTTTCGGTAACCAATAATATAAAATTTGTTGAGAAGGGTGATGGTTATATTTCCTTAGCATTGAAAAGGACGACATCCCAAAAAGTTTGTCATGAGGAGACACCAGTCTTGTACAAGTGAGAAAATGATAACTTTTCTATAACTTTTTTAATTTATCTAGTGAGTTCCTGATGATATCTGTTGAGCATTGGCATGGCAATGGTTAATAGTAAGATATATATATATATATATATATGTTGATCATATATGATAGCAATAATTTTGAAAATGGTAGTTGAAGAAGGGACACGTAGTTGAAGGGCATGAAGTCACATTCAAATATAGAGCTATAGACAACTAACATAAGTGCCTCATTAATATCAAAAGCAACTTGAGCAGTCCATTTCTCACTTCTATTTCAGACATAGTGGCGGTGTAAATGCACGGAATATTTCAGCAATCACACACTGCACAATACTTCACTTTCTCAAAACCCTTTAATTCCTAGCTAACAAAACTGTCATTCAATGAACATTCATGTGCTTCTCAAGCTCTTGCTAACCATTCGTTTTATTCTATATCTACTCACATTTCTTAATCTTCTTTCTGCCTGTTAGGAAATAATTAATTGACATATATTTCATCTAAAATACCTTTACTTCCAATTGCATTTTAGATTTTTATCTCTCTAACTTCTATCTTCCAACTAAACCATAAATTGCCATGTCTTATTAATTCCCTATATTCAGAATTATATACATAGAAAAATAATTCATTAGATCTTTAATTCCCAAAACATCAATAGGTAGTATGAAAACAAGTATAAAAACAAGCATAAACAATCAATATTTTTTTTATATTTTCATTCAATAAAAGATCCTCATCTATATAATTTTTAAACGATGTTATAAAAAAATTACACAATATTATTTGCTTTCGAAGGAATTATAATTGTAGTCTTTATAATTTTTTTTAGACCTCAAAAATGTCATAACGGTAACAGATGTAAAAGCAATACTGACAAGTATCATATAAATAAATAGGGAGACTAATATATTTAATATCACAACAGATATCTAATTTAGAAGAAAAATTTCTTTTACTTTGTTAGAGAACGGTTAAACCCGTGAAACTACAAGGCTCATATCTAACAAAAAAAAACTCTTACCATTTTTTTATCAAAGCAAACAATATATATATATATATATATATATATATATATATATATATATATATATATATATAATATGTATGGACACCTACAGACCAATCATGTAGGAAATCAACTCCAAAAAAATCATAACTAGATAAATCCAATAGGCAAATACTCAACTGGGTCATTCAATCTAAATATTTGTTGAATAACAAAATAAAAACATGCTTAAATTTAGATCACAATTAAACCAACCCTAATACAGAAATAAGATAAAAAGATAAATAATTACATTTATTAAATATTTATAACTTAACTATAATAACTAACAGGTAATTGAAAACTAACTTAAACAAACATTACAGTATCTTTAACACAACTCACTATTCAAATTTGGACTCTATCGAAAGAAAATCGATAAACCAGAAGAAAAAGAAAAACGAAATCAGGATAAGAGATTAGATTAAATTATGAAAATATGATTCTCGACCTACGTACTGAAACCAAAAAAAAAAAAATATATATATATATATATATATATATTAATTTTAAATGACAGGAAAACTTAAAAGAAAATCGTGATTTTTCTTTCTTTTTCTCCGCTTCTTTTCTCTTCAGTTAAACAGTAAACTGATTCAAATTTTAAAATTTTATTTCCCTTGCTATTTTATTGCTTTCCAGTTTGTAAATGCGACCTGGATTTTAAATGTTTCACTGTAAATTGACCGGTGTTCTTTTATGTGAGCTACATTTTTAACTCCGCAACCGAACTGGTCGGATCAGGGAACCGTCTTACCTTAGAATTTCAGCACTCACTGTAGGTTGTTGGAGGGTCCAGTCACACTGAGAATCCTTGGAAAGTCGGAGAAGCATACTAGAAACAACTTTCAAGGGGTAGGGGGAAGGTGGTCAACACTTAGGTCTCTGAAATGACATCCAACCATGGCAGATAGTAACCATATCGTGGGCAAGGATTATACACTTGAGACAATGCAACATCGAAACCGACAGATGCTGAGTCCATTTCCAGTGCACGTTGATCCCTGTCAGCTTTATTTTCTCAACTTTGGTTCAGATAAACTTGGCCATTTGTTGTACAAGGGTTTCTAAATCTAGGGAAAACTCGAACTGATACAAAACAAAATGTGTTGTAAATAACATCAACTCCTGCAATCATATAGAAAATAAATCAGAAGAAAAACATCTGGAAAGCCTATTACTAGGTGCCACTCTTTTCAAGCTTTTCAATTTCTTCACGCTGCTTTCTTTCATCCTCCAGGCGTTCTCTTTCAGCATCTTCCTCTTCCTCGATCTCATCAAGAGCATCAAATTCCTTGGTTGCCGCCATTGCCTTCACTACAGGGTCTCTAAGCTCGGATATTAGCCCCCCACCAACTCTGTACTCGTTTTCATCCCCAACTAGATACAACCGCTGGTCTGGACCAGAAGCCATGGGTACATCAACGGCCAGAAGCTTCATAGCATACTGCGTATAAACATAATGGGAAAGGTAAAGTAAGCAAGCATACCCTGAAACAACAAATATCTTTTTACATTTTACGTTTATTTTTCTCGAGAATAATTCTTGCTAATAATTACACCATAATAAATATAGGGCTAACAAAAAGAGAGAATGGTTTTGTCAAGCATAAAAAAATTCTATTTGTTGGATGTACATAGATAACAGATGGACACAACCACAAGCAACTACCTAAGGGGATGAAGCTAGAAGCTACAAGCTAGAGCTCAGTTGGAGGGGGGCCAAAGTTGACCACTTCAAAATGTCATGCAGCCTCTCAACTTTTAAAATTTAGTATGGATTTTCTCTGATTTTTAATAATCACAAGTAACACTTCAAAGAAAACTGCTATCGTAATAAAAAAAAAAAAGTTATTTCAAAAAAATTCTGAAGCTAAAATCTACTTCATATAAATAAGTTCTTCTATTTGAATTGAAAGTAAGCACTAAAATAAAAAAAATTATGTCTCAATCATATTAAAAAATGAAATTGTAGGACTAGAAGCCTGAAGGATATCATCATGCATAATAGATCATAAATTATGAGTGCAGTCATTACCAGCCCATGCTAAATTTTCTCTAAATAAACAGAACAGATAACTAAGGTTATTGATTCCAATTAACATTCTTAGGCCAGGCATAATGTCCTATTGGAAGAAACACGTGAGAAATTAGGAACATACACCGAAGACCAGATATTGTATCAACTACCTACGCCTGCTCTAAAGTAACTTGGGGGATATTGCTGGAAACGAAACCATGATATTGTCACATATAAATAACTTCATGGGGAATATCTACGTCATGCTTTCAGCTTCAAAGACTGCATTTTCAGTTGAGTAACAGTTTTATAATAGAATTAAACACCTTTTCATCAATTCTGATCACTCAACCAAAAGTAAGATTTAACAACCACAAAATAGTAGATGTTGAAGTTAATATGCTACAATAACAGCAAGCAAAAATCAACAGAAACGTTGTAAGCTTGGCATCAGCCGTGATACTTTCGTGGTAGGAGAAATGAGATATATTTCAAAACAATCAACAAATCGACAGAAACAAGACATCCTTCTTCACATTTCAACCCTTTTGAATTTAATTCCAAAATAGGAATCTACTTGCAGTTGCCTCATCCACTATTCCCACAAAAGCTTTACCTCTCATTATGTTTCTGTTTTCACTTCTTAGATATATTTAGATATCACGATGTAGATCATTTTGGGTTGTAAATAAGAGCCGCTTCAATTTTTTGGGCATGCATATGTCAGTGTATTATTTTTCAGCTTTGGGTGGTTTGAAGAACAGCAGACTCCTCTCCTCTCGACTATTCTTCCACTAATGCAAGATTCAGGCTTAAAGCATTTTATTTTCTCATTAAGGACAAAACCATTCCTCTATTCATGAATCCATGCCAATTGAAGTACTAGAGAACTGATACCCGTAGCATCCTTGCACAGCAAACTGCTCTGTTATTCCTTTGTTATGCACTTACGTGGTGTGGCAAGTTGGCAGCCACCCAATCATCTTAGTGCGAGGCATGTTTTATTTTTAAACAAAAGAAATTACGTAGACAGCCAACAAAATTACATGGAATTTAAAGTATAAGCAATCCTCCTTAACCGAAAAGGAAAACAAAAACAACAACGATGTAGCCAACCCTACTTAATGGGAAAAGACTCCATTGGTGATTGTTGTAGAGACACACCCCAATGGAGCAAAAGCATCCCAATCCCCCATCATATCAGTTAGGTAATAGCTTTAAACAAAATTAGTTGCAATGCCAAGGAACCACAGGTTTCAAACACGAGCATTATGTGCCAAACCTCCAACCAAATGAGCCAAAAAGTCGCATAGATTGCCCATTATCATATGTCAAGCTAAGTTTTGCAATATAAATATACCAAATGCATTAGTATCTTCCTGTTTAGACATTAATAAAAGAACCCCTCATTTACAGGCGACACAGCCGTATCAATCTATTGATTTACAATATGAGAAAAAGAGTAAAAACAATTTAAAAAACGTTCGAAGCTAGGATTCTAGGTACATGCTCAATGCGAGATATTTGTATGTTTACTTTTGGTTTCGGCTCGAATGTTTATCATCAACATTGATGCATTGAATAAAACCTGATGTGCTTACTGAAAATATATTTATCATACAACACAGATGGAGACGGAAATACCAATCACTAGATAAGAATTTTTCCATGAAACGGTCTTGAATCATATAACTAACAATTCTCAAGACATGGGAAGGGAACAACAAAATGTACCTAACTCAACAACATTACTAGCTTTGGAAGCAAAACTACAATGTTCAGACGGATGATGGAAGCAATAAATGTAAACATAAGACTAACAAATTCTGTGAAGTGATTTCCTAATATACAATTTATTTACCTGGCCATTCTTTTTCTTGACTTCAACGTTGACCAGTCCCTTTTTCTCAGACCCTCTAATGGGGAAAATGAGAAAACACCGTTTGCTCCTAATACTCGGCTTGAACTTCTTTAAGGTGAGGCCACCCCCTGACATGACATAGGCTCTCAAATCAGTTCCAGAAAGAGGGGCACCCATAACTTCAAGAATCCCGGCAGACGTGTTAAGTCTCGTCATTGCCATTCTATAAACTTTATCCGGGTTGATTGTGAACCTCGAGCGGATATACAAGCCCTGAAAGACAACGCGAAGGAAACAATTAGACAATGTCCCATTCCATGTACCATTCATTCATACATGATCCACCACCAGCATTTCCGATCTTAAACGAGCATACGTTAACATGATGCAAATTAAGTATATGTTCGGATTTCACTGGGAGAACTCAAAAGTAATTTTACTCTCAAAGCATTATTCTTCATTTTTCATTTTGTGCAATGGATGCGGAAATGTGCATTGTACTTGCCTAACTTTCATCCAAACATAGTCCAATTGTTACTTATATCTTAATGGAAGAGTTTGTATTGAACAATCATAATAATTGACGTAGCCTAGAACATGTGAAACAAGCTGGCGAAAGAACTTACAGTAAAAGCAACGATAGCAGATGAAAGGGCAAGGAAGCCATACTTAGCCAAGCCTTCGGAGATTCCAACGAAGAGGTTAGCGACTCCAAAGAGGATCCTCCAAAGAACACCGCAAAGGATAACTCCACCAGCGCCCAACAGAAAGAGGTAGTTCCTCTTGCAAAACGCCTCGATTTGCAACCCAATTGCCTCGCGGTACCGGGAGAAGGCCGAGCTCACTGCGGCCGCGGGTTTATCAAACACCTTCTGCGCAAAGCCTTTGTCGAAATTGGAGGAGAAGAATCGAAACGTGCTACTACCCAGGCGTTGTTGTGGGTGGAAAATCGGCGAAGGGGAGCGGAACGCGACTGCATCGGAGAAGGAGGGGCGGCGGATAGAGTGGCGCTGGTTGATGGTGCCGCGGACTAAAGCTTGGAATTGGGTGATTTTTTGCGAAGATGCCCTTGACACCTGCATTTCCGATTTTCAAATAAATGACTCACAAATGCAAACGGAGTGCTGTCAACCGTGGAATTCACAACACAACACCACTTTCTGTCGGGTCCACCTTCACTACCTAACTGCGCGACCCGACCCGATCCGACCCCTTACAATGCTAATAAGGGTCGTGAATGGAGGTGGATGAAACGTGCGGAGGAAGTCAGCAATCCCCTTCCGTTTTTAAACTACTAAACCATCTAAGACTAATTCATGAGTCTGCACCCAAAGTCTTTTATGCACCTAAAGAATTTTAGATTGTGAACTGATTAAAATTGTTTTTAACACGACACACATCATGATTTATAACTAAATGGTGAAATAAAAGAAAAATCTACATTTACTCCCTATTTTTCCATTAAATTCGTGTACCTTCATCTAATGGCAATATCCACATCCTTGCTGCTAACTCTTTGATTGCAGAGGATTATGCGCCTGCTTACCTATACTATCGAGCTAAAGTCTCTCGTTCTAGGATATTAAAGATATGAAAATAATTTCATTTAAACGAATTATTGCCCCGAAGTTGGAAGAACGATGTTCTGCAGCAATCTGACTCATCATAAATTACTCCGAGGTAATTATAGTTTCATAGAACTGTTTATGTGATGGCAAAATCAATGCATATATTGAATTGTTGTAAATTACAACTGAGGCACAACCCTGTTTCAACGTCTTATTAAATTTATAGTATTGCTTTATGAGTAATGATGTGGTTAAACCATTTTTTTTTCTCACTAGACACATTATCCTGTTAGTATAACAGGATGAGCAAACTGTTGTTTTCACTGGAAATACAATGGTAAGTTATCTGATCAATCATAACTTTTTGCATTATGCTACTATCAAACAAATCATCAGGGCAAGGAAATCCGAACTAAAAATACCACTCATTCCATTCATTATGGTTTGTAAATAATGAGATAAACTCAATATAGTTTAATATTACGGGTAGAATAAATAAGAAACTTGAATTGAGTCGGAACACAACTATTAGCTATAAAGCCCACTCTTGGCAAGTAACAGTCATTTAGGCAGTAGCACTCGTCAGAAAAGCTCTTCCAGGTTGACGATTTGCCAGTGGTCCATGGCACCCAAGAAGCTGCAAGACAGCACGAAGAAATTTGTAAATTAGATAAGCTAAAAACAACTAAAAAATAGACCCACTGAATGCATAAGCAAAAATGTTCTTCAAACAAATCCAGATCCAAGTGCAAATTAGGTAAAATATAAAGGTCCTCGAGCATGAAAAGTAAAATTTCAATATGTTCGATTAGTATATCCACATGCAGGTCTTTGCGTTACCTTAGCATTCACACCATCAGGCACAATCCTGTTCTCTGACTTGTACTTGAGATAATCAGAACGGTTAAACTTGGTGAAACCCCTAAACAAGCAGTTAAAACAACTACAGTCAAATCAAACGCATAAAAAAGATCCTAATGACAAAGGACTGAAATAAATAAACTCCAATCGAAATCAAAACCTTTGAACAAACAGGCAGTAATTTCAACACAATCACAGGATGACAATGGATAAAAGATATAAGGATTTGTTTCAGAAATAATAAATATACTCCTTTTAAATCAAGGTATTATAGCAGAAACTCTACTCAAGTAAAAAAAATGGCCTTAACTAATCTAGAAGTATTCGTGTTCAGATGTGAAGCTTGCTGTCAAAAGAATTAAAATATTAATATTAAATACATACCACTTCCTGCTAACAATGATCTTTTGACGACCAGGGAACTTGAACTTGGCACGACGAAGGGCCTCCTGTGCATGATGACTGTTACTGTCCTTACAGCGGACTGAAAGAAGGACCTGGCCAATGGCCACTCTAGCACATGTACCCAGTGGCTTTCCGAATGCACCTCTCATTCCAGTCTGAAGCCTATCAGCTCCAGCACATGAAAGCATTTTGTTGATCCTAAGAACATGGAACGGATGTACTCTGACTCTCAAGTGGAAAGCATCCTTTCCAGCAAACTTTGCCATATATTTGTTGCATGCAATCCTAGCAGCTTCCAATGCTTCACTTGAAACATTTTCCTTTTCCCAGCTAACCAAATGGACGCAGAAAGGAAATTCATCAACACCTTTCTTCTTCATACCAACATCATAAATTCTGATTTTAGGATCAGGAACACCACGACAGAAGCGTGATTTGGGGTATGGTTTGTTCTTTATCTGCCGATAACACCTTGCAGGCCCTAAAACATACACCATCATAACGTGAATATGAAAGTATATATTACCAGTTTCATTCAGATACCATTCTAAAAAATTACAGCATATATTACCAGTCATCAGTGACACATGGACTGTAGGTGCAGAGGGAAGAACATTAAAACACAGAATAATCTCCTAAACAGGTATCAATACTATAAGATCTCAGAAAAGACAACTGCCGAAAACATAACTCATGAAATAATTGAAAAACAATATGCCACTGCAAGACTAAGCCCTGTACATGTGACTTGATAGTGGTTTTTCCGGTAGAAAATGTAAAGAATGTAAAGGATAAAAAAAGAAAAAAAAAAACTATGTTCGTGAAGCATAAACCATGAGTAACAGAAGGTATATATCAATCGGGTAACTCTTCATGAAGAACTTTGTAAAATTCAAACAAGGGGGTGACCATTAACAAAAATTCAAAGGACAACCGTAGTCAATGATTTTACAGAATAACAAAATGCATGCTTTTAAATCTAAAGAAAACAATTAACCAACTTGCCTACATTTTATTATAAACATACAATATATGATCATCGGAAGATGTAGTCCAGTAGCAACAACTTCAAAATTATATCACTTTTTAAACAATAAAAAAACAACTCCAACCCATTTTTTTTCTTTGTAAGATAAACCAAATGGCGAACAGAACTGTACATAACATAAATTTTATCGACGCGGATAATCAACGTATTGCCCGTCATAATATCTACCAAACAGAAACCAGAGGCAACAATGAAGCTTCCATAAACAAAACAGCTAAAACGGCTACAAATATTATTGTCTGCTTGCATACAAAGATGCAACGTATCTTTATTCAAAGCATGTTTCAATCTAGCTATCCACCAAATCTAATGAATCCTAAAGATGAACAAGAACAAAAGGGAATATAAAAATTTCGAAAATCTTACGCAACTACGAATGAACAATAATAGTGTCAAACAAAAACGAAGCAACGAAGAGGAATCGAACGAGAGAACGTAGAATAGATAACAGAGAATGGAGATGCTTACTCCTCCCCATTGCGACGTCTCTCTCCGCAACGCGGTGGGTTATGGCTGTGAAGGGAAAAGAGAAAACCTACTCCTGATAACCCTTGAAATTGCAAGATGCCACATAAGTAATTTCGATCTTCGTTTATGATCTCCTATCGGCCCAATGTAAACAATCTTCCTTTTTTTTTTTACTATTTCTTTATGTACCTCCCACAAAACTCACTCCTTTTCATAAATTTCTTTCTTTTTTTTTACATTTTATCCTTTTTAAATTGTACAATTTGAAAATTATTTTTTGACATTTAGATTATACAATTTATAAGCTTTTTGTACAATTCAAAAATTATTTCTTATGTGATTTTTATTTGAGTTTTCTTCAACGAAGATCTCCTGTTTCAAAACAGATTATATTAATATTTGTATTTATAGTAGATAAAAATAGTGTATTAATTAGAAGGTTAAATTATATTAATATAATTATTTGACATGTTTATTATTTTCTTGTGTATTTAAAGCCTAATGTTGCAATCACCTGGAATGAATTTAGTACGAATTTTCACAATAAAAGGTAACATATGTGCTTTTTCAATCGCTTAATGTAACTTTTAAAAGTAAACCTCCGTTGTTCGTTATTATTTGGGTTAAATATGTTTTTAGTCCCTAAACTATTGGCCGTTTCTGATTTTCGTCCCTCTTTGAAAGTAAGGTACAATTTGGTCCTCATTCTTTTCGAAACGTTCGTTTTAGTCCTCGGAATTTTGGTTTTAGTCCTCATTTGTTGCTAAACGAGGACCAAATTTTTAAACAGTGTTTAGTTTTCGAGGACTAAAACGAACGTTTTCGAAAAGAATGAGGACCAAATTGTACCTTACTTTGAAACAGGGACGAAAACCAGAAACGGCCAATAGTTTAGGGACTAAAAACATATTTAACCCTTATTATTTTATGGTTTAATGTTTTGATAAGTATATATTTTTGTCCAGAATTTTAAATAAATTCTTTTCTTTTTCGACATCTCAATTGGGTCCTTACTTTTGTAAAATTGAATCTAATATAGGTTTGTCGTCAAATTGGACAAACGTAATTTAGGAGGCCCTAACGTGGCATGCTGATAGTATACTTTTAATTGACGTGGTAGTAAATACCTGATTATGAAGTAAAAATCTAGTGGTCGATCACTCGGTCTGGTGGTCGACCTGTGGTCGGCCACTCAATCTGGTAGTCGGTCGGCCTGGTGGGTGGTCGGCCTGATGGTGCCAATTCAATGAAAATTTATGAGAATTAGTATATGAGAAGCCAATTCAGTGAAGATTTATGACTTGTCATAGCAGTAACATATGACTTGTTTAATAGTTTACTACCCGTGAAATGTAAAGAGAATTGGTATATAAATGCTCTCATTATTTAAGCTTTTGAAGAATCCTTTATGTACCGTACAGTCTCCTAGCAGTACTAGGCTGATCGACCACCAAGTCGACCACCAGACCGAGTGACCGACCACCAGGCCGACCACAAGTTTTTACTTCACAATCAGGATTTTACTGTCACGTCAATTAAAAGTATACTGTTAGCATGTCACGTCAAGGCCTTCTAAACGACATTTGTCCAATTTGACGGTAAACCTCTATTTGATTCAATTTTACAAAAATAAGGACCCAATTGAGACGTCGAAAAAGAAGGAAACATATTTGAGATTCTGGACGAAAATAAGGGCCTACCGAAACATTAAACCTTATTTTATTTTAATCATTAAACATTGTTCTAAATAAAACTTGTGTTGTAACGTCTTTAATTCAATTATTATATCATATTATTTAGTTAGAAAACATATTATATTATAATATATATATATATATATATATATATATATATAACTATTTCTTTTATTTATACTTATACAACATTTTCACCTGGAATATTATCTATTATGTCACACTGGTTGTAATTGAAACACAATTAACAAAAGGTTTAAACCCTCATTTGGTCCTCGTATTTGTGTGTCAATCTCAAGTGGGTCCTCATTCTTTTTTTCGGTCTCAATCGAATCCATAAACTTGTAAAAATGAGTCAATTAAGCCCTCTCCGTTAAGTTTTCACTAACGGCGTCTAACTGTGATGATTTGTTTATGCTGATGTGCATTGTTTCATTATGTGAAATTTTTATTTAAATTAAATAAGTATGACATGGCAAAATTGAAAAGGGAACGAGGGATTTGGAAACCACCACTTCTGAAAGTTCTTTGCAAAAGCCTAGAGAGGTGACCAATGTCCATCGCTTGTGGATCCCTCTGCAATATTAGTGTTTCTGGTCTCCAAGCTGTCGTTGTTAGGGATTCAGAGTTTTTATATCCTACAACGTCTTCATCTTTCCTTCACGTACTATCGTCGTCTCTATGAGGTCACTGAGAGTAGATTCCAGTCACCGACGGTGGATTCCGGCGTCATTAGCACCTACACGGGGAGAGGCTTCTCGGCATGGGTACCTTCAGCAACATCTTCGGCGGCTGTCTCGAAGGACAATCTGGCGCTAATCCGGCGTTGTTGGGAAGCGGCTTCCGTCGCATCTCCGGCGTTTGCCATAGAAGAAATTATTTCCCTGGCCCAAGATGCATGCATGTTGGACCAACTCTCTGCCATTAACTGTGCCAGGATCACCAACTTCGTCCTCCCTTACCACCTCGAAAGCAACCTCAAATCCTTCCCACCAACCAAATCTCGCACATTTCCCACCCCCACTTCAAGAAACGAGGCAAGTTTCAATTTTTTGCCCTATTTCTACTCAGTATGATCATCCCTGGGAACAACTTTCTTTACCTCAACCTAGCGATAGACGAAACAGTATTGAAGATGACCGAATATCAGAAAATAAAAAAGTGTTGAAGATCTATAATCATTGTTCTCTAACAAACTACAATTGGTATGGACAAAACTTGGATACAGTTTTCCAAGTATTAAATACAACACAATAAATATATGAAAAGTTACCAACGAGTCGAAAGAATTATATATGAGCTTGTATATCATGAGCAAGAGCAATGGCTAGCTAAAACACTCTCTGTAATGTCACAACTCACAAGATTCTATCCACAGGATAGACGTCACACAAGAATACATTTTTATTGCAAGTTTATATTTCAATTCTCGTCAAAAACTCCAACCACACATCGTAAAGCAAATTCCGGGTAAGTTGATTTTTTCCTTGCATCAATTTCTTACAAATTCTGGGTAAGTTGATTTCAATTTCTCTGTCATTCTCTTTATCTCATGCATGATTGAGTGGGAGGCGTTTCTTCTCATAATCTTTCAATTACTACTTTTACCACAGATTCGTGACAAGTAGTGTGTGTCTCCGTTTAGTATTTTTGAAGAATTTTAGTAATCAATTCTTAATTAAACCCTTTGTCGTACGCGCTCGTGAATCTTCCATCCTAATTTTATTGTTTAATTCGTTTTCAGGAAGCAAGCAGGTTCATAGACCTAGAAAACTTCAGAGTTTTCCCTCTGATTCTGGTTCTTGTAGTGATGGGGTTGTAGATGAAGATTCAGTGAGCTTTCTATTTCTTTCAGCTTTCATATCTAGACGCTTGGTTACGACTTACTTAGCTGCATTTCAGAGTCATGAACCATATTTTCTTACTTGAACGCACTATTATGTTCAAATTAACATATTGCATTACGTACACCTTATGTGTGGTTGGGGGGTGCGTAATCAGAGAAATTGACTATCATGAGAAAATGCATTGATTTTTTTCAGGGATCATAAGCCTACAAATTGCAAAGCAAATGCTCAACTCTGAATCCTACTGTCTGATTGCCCAAAAAAAAAATATCACCAATGCCTATGCTAATTCCGGTGACACTAGCTTTTGTGGGGTAGCTGCCACTTAATGTTTGGTCTTTGGGAATGTCAAGATCTTTAAATATTGGCTTCTGAAATCTCCATGTACATATGCTTTTGCACTTGCAGTATTTATGTTCTGCAGCTTCTATCAATGGATGGTTGTACCCATCAGCTCAATTTTGATTAGAATGTATGATTGAATTGATCAACTAGGAAGAAGCAAAGATGGGGTCAGTTCAGGATTCTCAAGTGTTGATTCCTTGTTCGGAGACCAAGCAAATACACTAAGCAAAAAAAGGAAAGGGAAAATCCCCAAAATCTCGCTCCGTCTTTCCTTTCTAACCTCTTCTCCCAGTGCTTCAAAACGATACAGTTCTGTTGTGACCGGCGACGAGCTTGGCAGCGACCGGTGGTGCCCTGGCTCGTGGCTTGCAGCGGCCGGGCTCGCTCAAGAGGCGATTGACGGAGGAACAAGGGTGCTCCTCTCTCACACGTGAAGAGAAGAAGGAGAAGGGAGGACCCGATGCCATGCCGGCAATGCCTCCAACGGTGAATAGCGGTGCTGGCGACGCCTTGGACCGCGACTCGCAACGGCCTTTGGATGTCAGGGGTCCCTTTAAATGTTAGGGCTACCAACATAAAAATATAGTTCTCCACGTGGAATGATTGATTATAAAACAGAACACTCATTCAATTTAATACCCATTGCCACGTCAACTAAAAAAAATTACAGCTCAGCATCTGTAGACGACGTCAATGAAAACTTAACGGAGAGGACTTAATTGACTTATTTTTACAACTTTATGGACCCAATTGAGACCGAAAAAATAACGATGACCCACTTGAGATTGACACACAAATACGAGGAGCAAATGAGAGTTTAAACCTTAACAAAAAGGATAAGCTAAGCTACATATTTGTGGAATATCATGTACTTAATTTAATGCACTTTTTATTACATACATTTTCACAAAATTAATATTAATAGCAACCAGAAAAATCAATTGTTAACACTAACAACGAAATTGTTTTTAACATATGTTATTTTGATAGACATTTATTAAAAGTTTAACATCATAGCGAAAGACCTTAAATTTATTAAAGGTTTTAACAAATTAATATTTATTGTATTTGAACAAAAGTCAATTAACATTGATTACATTTATAATATATATTAATTGACGTTTGTTGTTCTTATATCAGACGTCAATTTATATGCTTGTTTTTTAAAAAAAAATTGTCAATATTTTCCACCACTGAAACCATGGAAAATAATATACAATAGAAGAATACACCACAAAAATTTTCAGAATTTTAGAAATAATAACAAACAATTAAAAGTGCAACAACCAATATACATAAAAAACCAAAAATGAAACTAACCGTGAGGGTGAGGGAGTAAACATGTGCCGCTATGAGGTGAGGAAAAGACATCCACAGCTCGATAGCAAAAAAAGAGAACTCAATGTAACGTTTTCTTTTTCACGTCTAACAGATGTCAAAAAGGCAATTAATGTTTGTTCCTCTGACCAACAAACGTCTAATAGGTCTCTTACAATATCTTCGCGCTCTAATTTTTATGAATTTGTACAACAATAGACGTTTGTTCTTTGACCAACAGACGTCAAAAAGGCAATTAACGTTTGTTCCTCTGACTAATAGACGTCTAATGAGTCTCTTAAAATATCTTCGCGCTCAAACTTTTATGAATTTGAACACAAATATACTTCTGGTCTTTAACTAACAGACGTCGAAAAGGCAATTAACGTTTGTTTCTCTAACCAACTGACATCAATCGCGTGATTTTATTTAGGATATTGCCACTGGTCACTTTTAACGTTGTGTACTTGGTTGTCAAACATTGTACGCCCATTTTACATTAATGTAATATTTCAAAATAAAACTAGACATTTAGCTCTACTCATAGGTTTTACACTTGTCATATAACATCTCACTCCTGAAAATCACATCTCAAGGATTAAGTTTTTATTATATGACCATGAAAAATTTCATCTACATGCAAGACACAATTTTCTTTCGCACCACCCCTCAAATTATAATAATATTCATAAACTCTCATTATGTAATATATTTCTCTATATATGTGAGTTCAATATTATTTAAACCTCATTCTCAAAATTATAATTCAATACACTTCTTAAAATCACTCAACATAGTATTTCATCTGTAACATCTCATTTTTAATAGTATAAAACTACTAAAATAAAACATTACAAAGATGATAATAGAACAACTAGGTAAGATAAACCTACCACAAAGAAGAGATCTAAATTTGTAGAACCATCTAATTACACATCTATTTTACCCTCACCTCTCGTTGGAGCAACTGAAAAAACATCTCCCTAAGCTCACACAATTTAGGTGATCATTGCAAAAGAGAAAACAAACACGCAAACAAACAACACAAAAGCAAGGGTAAACTAGTGATAAAATGGTTCAACATGGTAAAATAAAATTCCTTCATATATTAAACTTCACACATAATGAAACATTCATCTTAATCATACCACAAACTTAGACTTGACCATCTAAATATAGTATGAATGTCGAGCTACAGAGGTTCCTGCACTTGTGTGGTGGAACAACTGACCCACTCAAAGCTACCATACAAGATTAGTTCGTTAATACGCCCTTTGCCAACTAGAAAAAGGCCCTCGGGCTAGGATCTCTTCCTATTCTCACGACATGATTCATCACTCTTTAATTTAGCATGGATGATCATTAGAATGTCAGGATAAACCCCAGATTAACTTTGTCCATTCATACTAACAACAACTGAAACCACCAATAAGAAGTTCCTTCTTGGAACTCTTTTCCACAACCTTCCATCGACATATATAATGTTGTGTAAACACAGTAAGAAATCTCATGAAATAAATGCACAACCATCAAATTAAAAGAACCAGTTTAAGTAAAACCACTAAAGAACCCAAAACATCTAAACAAGACTGACCAAGGTGGTGCTTAATGCCCTAGCTACTGGAAATTTGCGCTCAGGCGCCCCATAACTAGCGCTCAGCGCCAGGGCCACTAGAAAGTGGCACCAAAGCGCCCCGACAAAGGTGCTCAACTACTTAAATTGGGACTTATTTTGGCTTACCAAATTGGGTCTTTAAACATTATAGTTTATGTGAAAACATGTTTATAGGTAAAACCAGGTACCTATTTGATCGTTAGACCTAAGACTATGTGCATTAAACTATTTGACAACTCCAAAAGTACCTAAACTCGATTCCACACCTTCTAACACCAAATTCTTCAAACTAAAGATCTGAACAAGTCCTAGTAGACTCAATAACATACCCCAAAACATCATTTTAACCACATCCTTTATACTTTAAGATTTAACTAGTTAGAACCTCCAATTTGGACTAAAACACAACAAAAAAAACAACATATTAACCAATAACAGTTCCATGTCACATTTTTGGTTTAACATAACATATAAACAAGTTTATTATGACTATACATACCTTAAACCTCAATTTTATATCATACTTTCTTCCTTTAGATTTCTGCTTATTAAAACCTTTAAAATTGAATCTAAAACCTTCTAGAATCACCTTATTAACTAACACCTATTTCTAACTAAGATGTTTACCATCTCTAAGCCCCTACAAGCTTTAATTAACCTAAAAACAGACTTGAAATACTATATTTATTAATCAAATTCTTCTCTCACAAACTTGTCTATCAAAACCTCTACTTTTAACTACAAAACACATACCTTTTATAACTCACAACCCCTTGAACATGACATCTAATTCCAATCATCAATACAACTTCATAACATATTATTCAAGAACATCAAAATCACATCATACCAGACATTAAGGCATTGTACTATCAATTAACATCATCCAAGCACAACGAATACTAGAATAGATATCACAATTACAATTAAATAATTATATCATCCAAACAATCATAGATCATACTTGTAAATTGAAATTTCAAGAATGAACACTAACTTCCTTTACCTTTTAAGAAGACCAAATTGTTCTAGAAGTTCTTATACCGTTTTCATAGCTCAAAAAGCTCTCTTTGCACCTACAAACCATAGAAACATGATCAGGGTACGCTGTTAGAACCATTGATCAGTAAAGAACCTATAAGAAGACTTGAATCATACATGCGATATAGTCAAAACATAACATGCATTACAAAACGTGAAATCAGAGAAAAAAAACAGAAAATTAACTTAAGAGAGTCACACAAGCGATCTCCGATCTTCAAATAGATGAATAAGGTGCAAGAACCCTTAGAGAGAAGACAAATGACTCTAGAAAAATATTTTCTAGAGATGGTGTGTTTTAAAATTATGAAAATTGTTTATAATGAACTATTTATATTAAAACCACTTACTATTAAAATATTTGAGACTCACTATTTTTAACTCACTACCACTTTTAAAATATCATTTTCTAGTGATAACGGTTGAATAACCGTTATTTTTATACTTAATTTTGATATTAAAAACACCCTTTTTGACTTAGAAGCTTGCTTGAACTCATGTTTTTGCTTTAGTTTTGTGAATAAGAGAGTTGAAGGTGAATTTAATCGTTTTGTGCTAGAACCCCTTGATTTTGTAGGCTATTGGAATGATTTGAAAGAAGAGTTAAAGTACCGAATGGTTGGAATTCATAAAAGTCAATCAGAATGCATAAAAGTCAACCAGTCAACCAGAATGCAGAAAAGTCAACCAGAGTGCAGAAAAAGTTGCGCTGAGCGGTAATTACCGTTGAGAGGCAGTTTTGAAGTGCGGAAATCACCGTTGAGGGCTAAAAATGCAGTTGAGATTCATTCAGAAGATCCGCACTTACCGTTGAGCATCAAAAGTGCCGCTGAGCGCCATTTTTATGGGCTTGGACTTGTTTTATGTTATTTTTATGTTCTATTTAAGGACTTGCATGTCCTAGGGATGATATCTTTTGATGGCTTGAGCACAGAAACACACTTTTCACCCCTTAGGGGTAGATTTGGGGATGTGACAACTCTCCTCTTCTCTCTAGGGTTTTTTTCTATCTCTTCCATTGTTCATCTAGTTTCTCCATGACAATGGAGGGCTAAACCTTATTGTTGTTGGGAAAGATGTAACCTTTTTAAACTCTGATGTATTGAATTGATTCTTGATTATATATGCTTTACTTCATTAATTGTTAGGGTTTTTCCTCTTTGCTCTATGCATGCTTTGTTTAACTCATTCAATTGCATGATTATTGATTTTGTCGATATGGACACATTCGAGGAAATCTAGATCTGGGGAATCTATCCTAAAAGTAGTATTGCCTAGACATAGGGATGTGAGGGTTGATTGCCAAGTATCGTTTCCCAAAAGACTCACGACACTAAACAGTCATGTAACTACTTAACTAATTAAGACTTTGAAGAACAATTTTATGGTTTTGAATGCAAAAACAAGAAAGTAAATATGAATGCACTTTTGATCAATTGAAGAAAAACACAAAGATGAATGGATGATATTGAAAATATGAGATGAATATGTTGTTGGGGTTTAGATTTCACCTAGTTTACTCTTATGCATATATGAATTCATCTTCTTCATTAATGTTAATATCACTTTCTAAATTACTTAAAACCCGATGTCTTGGCGGAGAAAGTCTATCCTTAATCACTAGATCACAATGTCTTGTATCCCTAATAACTAATTTAGCATTACAATTAGAAGCTTAAGATAACCAAAACTCATATCCCCATCCCTGAGCAACATTGCTTTTGGGAGAAATTCTCCAGATCTAGGTTTCCCCGTATGTGTCCATATCACGAAAACCAATAATCATGTCATGAATGAGTTAAACATAACAAGCATAGAGCAAAGAAGAATAACCCTAAAAATTAATGAAATAACCAAATATCAATTAAAACTAATTCAAATACATGAGAGTTCACAAGGTTACATCATCCCCCAACAACAAATTGAATTTAGTTCCCCCTTATCATGGAGAAACTAGATGAACAATGGAATTAGAATGAAAGATAAACCCTAAAAACCTAAGAGGATAGCTTATGCATCCACTTCTGCCTCTAGAGAGTTGGCAAAATCTGAATTTGTGTCAATTATGTCAAAAGATACTCCCTCTAGGACATTCAAGTCCTTATATACAGCTGAATTAGATCATGGGCCAATGTTGACACCGCTCAGTGCCCCAACTCAGGGCGCCCAGGCGAGCTTGTGAGAGGAGTGGCGCTCAGGGCCCAGGAAGGGTGCCCAGGCGTGAAACGTTACTTTAAGACTAGCGCTCAACGGTCATGAAAGGGCGCTCAGGCGTGAATGCGAGACTCCTACACTGAGGGCCCTAGAGGAGGGCACCCAAGCGTCCTGCAATCTTCATCAACCTTATCTTCTAGTGCTCTTTTTGTCTTTTCTGAGTTCCAACTTCTTGACATTTAACTCCTCTTCCAATTCATCCCAGTTTGCTACAAAATCAATGGAATTTAGTGATAAAATCTTCAAGTATAACCTCAACTCTCTTATTCACCAAAATAAGCTAAAAAGAAGAGAACAAGCAAGTTCCTAAGTCAAAAAGGGTTCATTTATTATCAAAATTTAATCCCAAATAACGGTGAAATCAACCGTTATCAAGGTCCCACTAGGGAAATAATAACATTACAGTTCCAACACACAATTTATTTAAAACATATAAAATCCCTTTCTCAAGTTCCCCACTCGCAAATCCTCGCATCTACTATGCTCCATCTTCTTCTGTCACCGCATCTACTCTCGTGTAATATCACACATCATATGATCATCGCATTTACATGCACAAAAACACACAACAGGGTGAGCTAACTTACACAAACATATACATCATCCATAGATTCTCAATATCATATCATTATTCTCAACATAATTCATACACGATAAGCACACCCATTGAAACATAATATTACAATATTATCATTCCATAATCATTACCCCATTTATCAAAGTGTCATATCATACATCGTCCTGCCTACTTACCAAAGCAGTGCAATACCAATTTCCATTGCCGACTTACCAAAGTGGCACAACATTGTGATACTGTTTACTTACCAAAGCAACACAATATAGAGATTTCTGCCTACATACCAAAGTAGTACAAAAACACTGTCTACTTACCAAAGCAGCACAATCCATCTACTTCGTCTACTTACCAAAGCAGCACGAAGTATAATATAGAAATTTTCGTCTACTTACCAAAGCAGCACAGTCCATCTACTCCGTCTACTTACCAAAGCAGTACGAAGTATAGTATAGAGATTTTTGTCTACTTACCAAAGCAGCACGGACCATCTCCTCCGTCTACTTACCAAAGCAGCACGAAGTATAGTATAGAGATTTTCGTGTACTTACCAAAGCAGCACGAACCATCTACTCCGTCTACTTACCAAAGCAGCACAAAGTATAGTATAGAGATTTCCGTCTACTTACCAAATCAGCACGGAAACACTGTCTACTTACCAAAGTAGCATAGTTCATCATTCCTCTGCTTACTTACCAAAGTAACGCAGGTTATCATTTATCTGTTTACTTACCAAAGTAACACAAGTTATCATTTATCTGTTTACATACCAAAGTAACACAGATCATCGTACCTCTGCTTACTTACAAAAGTAACGCAAACCAACCTTCCTCTGCTTACTTACCAAAGTAACGCAGATCCACAAAATCATGTTAAGCAATATATCAGTCATGATCAACCACTATCCATCTAAACCAGCAATCCCAATACAGTTATGCTCAACATGCATATCGTACCAACACAGTATCATATCAACCATATCATATATTACCATTTGTCTATTTATCAAAATAGCACAATCAAGTATATTCTGCCTACTTAACAAAGTAGCACAGATCCAATACAACACACATCTCAACACATCGTAAACAATTCAATTCACACTTTAAATCATAGTCCATCATGATTCAACACAATATAGACATATACAACTCATTTCCATACCATTTCACATCATTAAACATATATGCCTACTTAACAAAGTAGCACAGATCCAATACAATACATACCTCAACACATCAATAATATTCCAACTCACTTTTAAATCATTGTCCATCATGATTCAATCACCATATAAACATATACAACTCATTTCCATATTATTTCTCATCATTAAACATATTCCCAAACATGTTTAAACTCATCAAAAGCATTAAATCAACTTAAAACACCCAAAACAAGGTTTCTAAATCGCGTGCCATTCGCCCAGCAAGTGAGTATGACTCGTCCAGTGAGTTGAGCTAACTCGCCCAGCGAGTGGAGCTAACTCGCCCAACAAGTTGGGCTTGGCTAGAACAGCGAGTTAGTCGTTCCAGACCTACATAGACTTAGTTTCCATATCGCTTTATCAATTTCTCTAACATCCCAAACTTCTCACCATTTTTAGATTCATTAAATAATCCTCACAGACGCCAAATAACCACAACATCATAAATTCATATTCTGACTCCTCACAACTCATTTTCAAGAATTCCAAACTAAGACAACCATCACTGCCATCAGATTTTACATCCAGATCCAAGGCCTGAAATCATACCAAGATTTTATCCCAATCATGCAAACCACCCAAACTCAACACTATCTCAAAGATATCTAAAACCACAACCAACAACATCATGCATCTGGAAAATTCACCGATTAACAATATATACAGATTCAAATCCAACATTTCTTCATAACACATACTCATTATTCATGTTCATAAGCATGGATTCAACATTACAGAACCACAGTTCTTACAAAGCATCCTCAACATTCATAAACATATATCCGAACGTGAAACACCACCAAAAACAAAGTACAACTCGTTTTCAAACCATAAATCATACATAATCATGAATTTGATTGCAAAAACATAACCAAACAGAGGTTTAATCCTGTTTAAACCTTCCTCATATTCAAAAACATAACCATCATCATAAATCTAGAACATGCAAGAACAAAAAGACACAAGATTAGCTCCCCTTACGATTTTCTCCTTAGCTTGTTCTTCAAGAACACTTTGTAAACGTTCCCCTAACTTAAAGTCCTTCCTCGTGACTCAAAACACTGCTCCAAAGCTCCCTGCACCAAGATCTTCCTTCCTCTGGTCTCTAGTTCACATATGAACAATTTCCAGCCCCCCCTAACGTCCTATAATTAGCCAAAACGCGATCTGGTCGCCTAGCGAAAGGGTTATGCTCGCCCAACGAGCTTGGTTAGCTCGCCCAGCGAGTTGGTTGGCTCGCCCAGTGACCCAAAAAGTCTCTAGACACCTTTTTGTGATGTCGGGGACTGTCAAGCAACTTTTTCACTCGCGCAACGAGCCTTTACTGCTCGCCCAGCGAGTGTGCACTGCTCGCCCAACGAGTGGAGAAAACTGGCACAACTTTGACAGCTCGATTGAACCCCTTCCCAACATCAGAATTAGGTGTATGAGTACTTGAATCGAAGATCTTCGAGTCTACTTTCCAATGCAACAAGAATCAACTCAATATCATAAGTGTACAAAAAGTTATAATTAAAATATTAGACCATGTCAACACTTGACAACATTCTATTTTACATTATAACTTAACTTTTTACAACTTGGTAATTCTTGAACTTCTAGGATCTTACACTACAGACAACAACAAGGCTTATATTACTTTGAGACTTTTTCACCTGTTGTCAAACTCACAACAGTAAGATTGGTTCTGGCTTTAGCAGCTTCCAAACGTTGGTATTTACATAAACTAGATGTAAATAATGCTTTTTTACATGGGGATCTAGATGAAGAAGTATACATGTCTCTTCCTCTTGGATACAAAACTAAAAAAACAGGGCAAGTTTGTAAGTTGTTGAAGTCTTTATATGGACTCAAGCAGGCCTCTAGACAATGGAATTACAAGTTGACAACTACTTTACTTTCTTTGGGCTACATACAATCAAAATAAGATTATTCACTTTTTGTCAAAAGTGATTCTGCTCATATCACCATCTTACTTGTTTATGTAGATGATATAGTCTTGGCAGGTGATGGACAAATTTGTAAGCACCAAAATATGATGTCACAAACTTGTTTCACAATCGGCAAGTATGACCGAATCGTTCAAGTAATAAAACTTGGTAAGACCAAGTATCGTTCTTCCCAAAGGACTCACGGCCTAGTTTAGTTATGTGGTTTCTTGATTAACTAAGACTTACAAACGAAATATTTGAGTTTAAAATGCAAGACAGAAAATAAACATGTATGCATGAATTTTGATCAATGGCAAAGACAAAAGATAAACACTTTCAATGGAATATATGAATGAATATGTTGTTGGGGGTCAATTTCATCTCATCCACTCTCATATATTTTAGGAATTCAACATTCAAATCATCATTGTTAATGCCACTCTCTAATGTACCATTCTAGATGGCTTCTCCCTAATCAAATAGTTCATACAATTCCTAGCATTCCTAATGATTAGTTCATGAGTGCAGGAGCTTAAAGGCAACCAATAGAATATTGTCAGTATAATATTGGGAGAAATTCCCCGGCAACGGCGCCAAAAACTTGATGGACAAATTTGTAAGCACCAAAATATGATGTCACAAACTTGTTTCACAATCGGCAAGTATGACCGAATCGTTTCAAGTAATAAACTTGGTAAGACCAAGTATCGTTCTCCCAAAGGACTCACGACCTAGTTTAGTTATGTGATTTGTTGATTAGCTAAGACTTAAGAACACAATAATTGAAGTTTAATATGCAAAGACGAAAATTAAATATGTATGCATGAATTGATCAATGACAAAGACAAAAGATAAACACTTTCAAGGAAATATATGAATGAATATGTTGTTGGGGGTCAATTTCATCTCATCCACTCTCATATATTTTAGGAATTCAACATTCAAATCATCATTGTTAATGCCACTCTCTAATGTACCATTCTAGATGGCTTCTCCCTAATCAAATAGTTCATACAATTCCTAGCATTCCTAATGATTAGTTCATGAGTGCAGGAGCTTAAAGGCAACCAATATAATATTGTCAGTATAATATTGGGAGAAATTCCCCGGATCTAGATTTCCCCGTACGTGTCCGTATCAACAAAACCAATAATCATGCATTAGAATGAGTTAAACAATGCAAGCATTGAGCAAAGAGGAAAAACCCTAACTAATGATGAAAGAAAGCATATGTCTTAATTCAAAGATGTACTCAACAAATCCATATATGAGAGCTTCAAGAGATTACATTGATTCCCCAACAAACATACAAGGTTTAGTTCACCATATTCATGGTGAACCTAGATGAATAACAATGAAAGTATGAAAGAATAAACCCAATAAAGTGGAAGAGGTAGCCTGAGCATCCAAGATCCTCCTTCAAAGGGGTGAAAGAGAGAGTGTTTGCCTCGTTTCTGCCAAAGATCCCTAACTAAAGGACGTGCAAGCCCTTATATACTAATCTAGAGTTACAAAAGATTACAAAAGCCCAAGCCCAAAAAGTGCCGCTCAGCGCCATTTACCGCTCAGCGGTGGTTACGCGTCTTCTTTCTTCCCCTCAGCGGCCATTTGTCCCTCAGCGGTTCCAACGCCACCTCTTGAGTGCCGCTCAGCGGTAGTTTGCCGCTGAGCGGTGCCTTCGACTTCTCTTTTTGCACTCTTTCTTGTCTTTTCTAATGTCCTCTCTCTCATTCTTCACTTCTTTCACCAAATTCACCTCAAAACCTGCACAAAAACACTCAAATCAAGCATAAACCTGTCCAGCTCTCTTATTTCTGAAAATATAAACAAAATGCATGATTTCAAGCTAGTTTCTAAGTCTAAAGGTTGCTTTTAGTATCACTTTTAATCATGAAAATAACAGTTTTTCAACTGTTATCACAACCCCAAACTTAGAACTTTGCTTGTCCTCAAGCAAACAAAATGTAACTCCATCTCCAACCAATTCATATGATGGTTCACTCATTCAAAATCCTCTTTTCAAGATAAGTAATAACTTCACTCAAACTTATGACCAAGAGTTAATTCAAGATGTGCACATGCTTTAGTGTTCACAAAGTCATTTAAGTTCCAACAAATGCTATTTTTCATGAATGATCAATCAATTACGCATGGATGTTCATGTGCTTATGGAATCTTTCCTCACTAGGTAAAGTGTTTCACTCAACACACAAGTGTATAAGAGGTAAAGTGTTTCACTCATTCACTCCACTATCACAATGTCACATGAATCAACTTTGCCTTTCATTTTACCACAATCAAAAACATTCACAAGCATGCATCATCACAAGGACTTTTCAATGGCTTATAATGTGGCTGAGCTAACAAGAAAATTGGTTTTTCTGGATCACAAAATCCTTGAGTTAAGAGAATCATAACAACACAATTATTCTTATTCATTCCCAACTTTCTTTTGCCTTTGCTTTTGCATTTGCATTGAGCTTTGCTTCTTTTTCTTTTCTTTTCTTTGCATATTCTTACTTTTTAGCTGTTAGCTCAATGCTTTTTCCTTTTTCATGTTTCCCCAATAACCCCAAACTTGAACATTTAACAATACCACACAAGATCTTCTACTTAACTCAAGGTAAAGATTTTCAATCAAGGGTGTTCAGTGTATATTTAAGGCTAAGGGTTCAAAGGATAGAACACAACGTGTTCTCTTTTAGAAGGCTAACTTTATGAATTTGGCCAATAAAAAGGGTTTCAAAAACACGGCCTTTGATCATATGATGCAAAACAAGCAATTGATTCAATCATAGAAAACCTGGGCAAAGTCATTCATGCTTTCAAAGTAATAGCATTCAACAATAACAACTCTGGAGCTCAAAACCTCACATATAAGCTCATTCACATTTGACATACACATCCTGCTTAATTTCACAATCACAATCATGATACCCTGCATTTGTTCACAAAGCTTGTGAATCACCTGTATAAGCATTTTAATGTGCACATCATCTCAACATTAATCAATCAATAAGCATCATTCAATCATTACTTATCACACAATCACAGTTAATAGCAAACCATCATAAGGAACCAGGTGTTCAATAGAGTACATCATACCCTAATCTAAAAACAAAAACAAATAAGTTCAGAAAACTTAAACCACAAAAGCATAATCATATGATAGCATTCATCAGTAAATGCTATCTCAGCTCCTCATCAGTCCGAGCTCTCTGTATCTTCCTCTTCCTCTTCATCATCATCTTCATCAAATGCATCCTCCTCCTCTGCTTCATCTTCCTCCATATCTCTGGCTGAAGCTTCAGCTGCTCCAGCTCCTCCATATACTGGTTCTTCTGGCCAAGCTACCACATTATGGAATTCATCCATAGTCCACCTGTGTGCTGGAGGGGTATCATACATCCCCACTATCATCTCAGCCGTGGCCACCTGCCCTCTGTGGATGGACTGCAACTGAGCACCTATAAGAGACATATACATGTCCCTCATCTGGAATGGTTCTGCCTCATGAGTATCAGCAGAAGTCCTGCCCTGTGCTGGCCTTCTCTCTCTACGAGCCTGGCGTGGTGGAACTGGCTGGGCTGCCTCCTCACCTCCACAGTACTGTCTGTAATAGGCCTCATCTATAGCTTTTCTTGGCCTCTCAAATGGTGGAACAGAAGTATCCACCCCAGCTAGCTTGCAAAGGTGAGTGATCAAAGAAGGATGTCCCAGTGGTGCTTTGTTGTTTGAGGTGTTAGCACACACACTAATCTCATCAGCTATCACCTGCCCAATATTAACATTCAAGTTTCTGATAGCACAATAGATGAATAGTGCCCTGCTGAGAGTGATATCTGACACATGTGAGCATGGCTGAATGTTGGCATGAGAAAATGCCATCCAATACTTTGCAAGAGGAGTCAAGTCTATCCTCCTAATGTTAACCACTGCTCCAGATCTATTCCTTTGAAAGTGTCCTCCAGGTATGCACAATACTCTCTCAACATCCTCAAAGTCAGCACCTTCCTCCATGCTAAGAGCAAACTGGCATTGCTCACCAGCCCACACAGTATCCAGGAAGTTATTGATGGAGTCAGGATCATACCTGATAGCATGGCCTCTAACATAGCCCAAAAAATTCTCAGCTGGATGATCACCAATCTTCTTTGCATTGGTGTAGAATTCCTTGACCACAACTATGTTGGCAGGTGCTGGATAGGTGGCTAGCTTTCCCCAATCATTCCCTAACACTTGCTCTCCAAATTGAGGAGCAAAGTTAGGTATCATTCCAACCTTTCTCTCCATTAGAAGTCTCCTGTCCTGAACCACCCTAAAGTGCTTCTCATGTTTCCTAGAGAGGAACCTGCCATTCTGGGGCTGCTCTGGTTCCTTTTCCTTCCTCTTGGTTGCCATGGTTTTCAATCTCTTTCCTGAAGAGGATGCCATTCCTGCATTCAAACACAAATCCAAAACCACAGAACATGATGTTCATCATTAGTAAACTCAGAACACAACTCCTTTCGAAGCTAAACCACCGCTGAGGGCCAGAATTTCCCCTCAGCGCCACCAGTGCCACATTCAAACACGCAATAAACCAGAAAAAACAAATCTGGCAAAGTGCCGCTCAGCGGTAAATGCCGCTCAGCGGTGATCTGCAGATTTTTGCAAATCTCTTTTTAAAACAGTCCTAACTCCACCCAAATGCAATTTTCAGTTTTCCAGTTCATAATCAAGCAGTTTAATCGGTTCAAACATCAAATATATCATCAAATCATGCATAGAAACTAAAACCCCTAAGTATTCATGTTTTGACAATCACATTCAAATTCAAGAACCCTAGAATGAACAAAATGCATTTTACTTACTTGGGTGGAGATGCTAGATGATATGAGAATGCTTCCAAACTAGAATGCTCTCTTCCAACCCCAAACTTTGATGGCACACTAGTATAAAAGTGAGTGGAAGAGAAATCTTCTAAAGAGGGAAGAGTAGAAAGATGTGGAAAACCTAGGAGAAGAGGTGTGGAAGTGTTTATGCAGAGAAGAACTTGAAAGAGTGTAAAAACACGCAGCTTAGGGTTTAAAAATACCCCAATGGGCTCGGGTTCCGCTAAGGGGAACTTAAGCCCATCTGCGTTAGTACCGCTCAGCGGTAAATGCCGCTCAGCGGCACTTTCGTGATGTGCCCTTCTCCTTCTTTTCTTGACCTACGTGCCTTCCTAGCATACCCCTCATAGGTTCCCTGCAATTCAATGTTAAAAATGCTTATGCAAACCCTAACTAAAATAGACAAACAGAAAACAATCAATCAACTGGGTTGCCTCCCAGGTAGCGCTTGTTTAACGTCACGAGCCTGACCCAAAATCCACCAACACCCATCAGTAGGTGTTTCAAACTTACCAGCACCCATCAGTAGGTGCAAAATCTTCTCACCAACACCCATCAGTAGGTGTTACAAACTTAGTATCCTTCAGTAGATACTTAATCACCTAGCATCCTTCAGTAGATGCTAGATCCAACAAAATAATGTCCAGAATAATGTTCACAAATTATAAATTACAAAACCAAATCAAAAGTTTGTAAATCCACTGGGTTGCCTCCCAGCAAGCGCTTCTTTAACGTCACTAGCTTGACCCTGTTAAAGCTCACGTTCCATCTTCTTTATAGTTGACGTAGTCCTTCCACCAACCTTTCAACTGCTTCCTTTGGACTGTCTTAGATTCTCTAGAATATGGAGACTCTATCTCTATCATCTCCTTCTCTTTAAAGCCTTTAATAACCCACAACTTGTTCTTGAGTCTTACAGGTGTGCCAAGTTGGAGTCTTAATTTTTTCCAGTCTCTAGGAACTTCTTCTCCTTTTCCAATCTCTTCTACCTTGGGTGCCTGAAAATACAAACAATGGTTATCAGAAACCTTAAGATTTTTATTTTTACCTCTAGTTATGGGTGCATCTCGAAATGCAGCTTTATAACTGGCTTCTTCCTCCTTTGCTTGTATCTCATCTTTGAACACATCCACCACCACTCTCTCCTCTCTGTCTTGGAGAACCACTATACCTTCATTCACATCAATGATAGCCCTAGCCGTTTTCATAAACGGCCTTCCAAGTATGAAAGGTATTTTCTCAGTTTCCATCTTCATCACCACAAAGTCTGCCAAGAACTGAAGTTTGCCAACACAAACTACAATGTCTTCTGCAATCCCACATGGCTCCTTTGAAGATCCATCAGCCATTACAAGATTAACCTTTACAGGTTTTATTTCAACATGGCCAATTTGCTCCAATAGAGAATAAGGCATCAAGTTAACACTTGAGCCTAAATCAAGGAGAGCTTTCTTTACCTTTTTCTTCCCTATAATGCAAGGGATAGAAAAACTGCCTGGATCTGCTGCTTTTGGTGGGAATGATTCTTTCTTAACAGTTATACACTTTTCTTCCTCATCCTCTCTACGTCTTCTTTTTGTAGAGGTTCCTTCATCTGATTTGGTGTAAACTGCTATTTTCTGTAGAATTTGTTCCCAAGGAGCTTCATTATCAACCATTTTGAATAAATCTGTGAAATCCATTGGTTTCTTTTGATTTGTTAGAAAAGGAAAAGTGTCCTTTCTTTCTTTTTCTCTTCTCTCTTCTGTTTCATCTTCTTCCAACTCAATGATCTCTTCATTTACACTCTTGACCACTTTGCACTCTTCTCTGGGGTTAACCTCAGTATTAGCCCCAAAGTTTTTGTTGGGTCTTTCTTCCAATTGCTTGGTGATCTGACCCATCTGAACCTCCAGATTCTTTATAGCAGCTTCAGTGCTCTTTTGAGAAGATTCAGTTTTCTGGATGAATTGCTGAAGAGTTTCTTCCAACTTTGTTGATCTGTCATTAAGCATAGATAATTGTTGCCACAAGGTTGGTTGCTGCTGCTGCTTATTAAACTGATTAGCCTGCTCAGTTTGTCCTTGGCCAATGCTTGGATGTGGTTTCCAACCCTGATTATAATTCCCTTGACGGTATGGAAACTGATTAGCCATGAAGTTAACATCCTCCACGGCCTCCACTGGAAAAGCACACTGGCCATTGATGTGATCACCTCCACATAGTTCGCACAACTGGGTTTGTATCTGGGCAGCAGACTTCAACTCTTTAGGTAATTGAGCCAAAGTTTTTGTCAGAGTCTCTAGCTGTTGAGTTAGAATTTTATTCTGTGCTAGCAGAGCATCATGCGTTTGTAATTGTAGAACCCCTTTCTGTGGCATAGGAGCTCCTCTTTCATTGTGCAGCTCATTATCACTTGTAGCCATATTTTCAATGATTTCAGTTGCTTCCTCTGGAGTCTTCCGTTTGATATTGCCTCCAGCTGAGGCATCTAGCATCATCTTGGTTTGTGAACCAAGCCCTCCAAGGAAAGTTAGGACTACTTCTTGATCTTCAAAGCCATGCGTGGGAGTTTTACGTAACAAGCTTTTATACCTATCCCATGCATGTCCAAGTGATTCTTCCATGCCCTGCTTGAATGAAGATATCTCTTGCTTTCCCTTAGTCACTTTAGATTGTGGGAAGTATTTATTCAAAAACTTTGCAACCACTGCTTCCCATTCCGTGAAACTTTCTTCTGGAAAAGAGTTCAACCAAAGCTTAGCATTGCCTCCCAATGAGAAAGGAAACAAGCTAAGTTTGATAGCTTCGTCTGGCACCCCATTAATCTTGACCGTGTTACAGATCTCATTAAATGTTGTAAGGTGCTCATATGGGCTTTCATGTGATAACCCATTAAATTGATTACTCTTTACCAGTTGAATTAATGCTGGTTTGACCTCCATGTTGGCTGCATTGACTCTAGGCCGAGCTATGCTATTGAAGTGCTGAGGTCCAGCAAGATTAGTGTAATCTGCAAGAGTTCTTCTAGCATTATTATTGTTCTCCATACTCCCTGTGCTATGAACATAACCTTGTGGTGATGATTGTAGGAGAGTTTCAGGAGAAGGGAAAAGTTCTCTGGACGTTCTGATTCTTCTCCTCCTTCTACTCTCGTCTAGCCCTTCAAGTAGTGGTTCTGTTGTTTTCTTACTTCTAGTTCGAATTGCCTTCTGCATGCACAAGAAAACAAAACCCTAGAACAGATTTGTTAGCACAAAAAGATATAGAAGAAGATAAAAGATTTAGAAGATAGAATCAAATAAAATAGAATAAAACCTAATCTAAAAAATAAAATCTAATCTAAAAGATAAAATAAAATAAAATCTAACCTAACCTAAAAGATAGAATAAGAATAAAATAAAATCTAACCTAAAAAGATAAAAAAAAAATACAATCTAATAAAATAAAATAAAATCTAACCTAAAAAGATAAAAAAAATAAAATCTAATAAAATAAAATAAAATCTAATCTAAAAAGATAAAATAAAATCAAATAAAAACCGAAAAATAAAAAACAGAAAACAGAAAAACAGAAAACAGAAAAATAAAATAAAAATTCGAAATTAAAATAAAATCTAATCTAAAAAGATAAAAATAAAATCTAACCTAAAATAAAAATCAAATCTAAAAAGATAATAAAAAAAAAAAAAATAAAAACAGAAAAAATAAAAACAGAAATTCAAAATTAAAGTCAAAGGTAATCAATAATCACACAAATTAACCAGTTAAACCATGAATCCCCGGCAACGGCGCCAAAAACTTGATGGACAAATTTGTAAGCACCAAAATATGATGTCACAAACTTGTTTCACAATCGGCAAGTATGACCGAATCGTTCAAGTAATAAAACTTGGTAAGACCAAGTATCGTTCTTCCCAAAGGACTCACGGCCTAGTTTAGTTATGTGGTTTCTTGATTAACTAAGACTTACAAACGAAATATTTGAGTTTAAAATGCAAGACAGAAAATAAACATGTATGCATGAATTTTGATCAATGGCAAAGACAAAAGATAAACACTTTCAATGGAATATATGAATGAATATGTTGTTGGGGGTCAATTTCATCTCATCCACTCTCATATATTTTAGGAATTCAACATTCAAATCATCATTGTTAATGCCACTCTCTAATGTACCATTCTAGATGGCTTCTCCCTAATCAAATAGTTCATACAATTCCTAGCATTCCTAATGATTAGTTCATGAGTGCAGGAGCTTAAAGGCAACCAATAGAATATTGTCAGTATAATATTGGGAGAAATTCCCCGGATCTAGACTTCCCCGTACGTGTCCATATCGACAAAACCAATAATCATGCATTAGAATGAGTTAAACAATGCAAGCATTGAGCAAAGAGGAAAAACCCTAACTAATGATGAAAGAAAGCATATGTCTTAATTCAAAGATGTACTCAACAGATTCCATATATGAGAGCTTCAAGAGATTACATTGATTCCCCAACAAACATACAAGGTTTAGTTCACCATATTCATGGTGAACCTAGATGAATAACAATGAAAGTATGAAAGAATAAACCCAATAAAGTGGAAGAGGTAGCCTGAGCATCCAAGATCCTCCTTCAAAGGGGTGAAAGAGAGAGTGTTTGCCTCGTTTCTGCCAAAGATCTCTAACTAAAGGACGTGCAAGCCCTTATATACTAATCTAGAGTTACAAAAGATTACAAAAGCCCAAGCCCAAAAAGTGCCGCTCAGCGCCATTTACCGCTCAGCGGTGGTTACGCGTCTTCTTTCCTCCCCTCAGCGGCCATTTGCCCCTCAGCGGTTCCAACGCCACCTCTTGAGTGCCGCTCAGCGGTAGTTTGCCGCTGAGCGGTGCCTTCGACTTCTCTTTTTGCACTCTTTCTTGTCTTTTCTAATGTCCTCTCTCTCATTCTTCACTTCTTTCACCAAATTCACCTCAAAACCTGCACAAAAACACTCAAATCAAGCATAAACCTGTCCAGCTCTCTTATTTCTGAAAATATAAACAAAATGCATGATTTCAAGCTAGTTTCTAAGTCTAAAGGTTGCTTTTAGTATCACTTTTAAGCATGAAAATAACAGTTTTTCAACTGTTATCAGCAGGTGATAACATCCAAGAAATCCAAACTGTGAAGGCTCTACTGAATGCAAAGTTCAAGGTTAAAGACCTAGGCCAACTCAAGTATTTTTTGGGCTTAGAAATTGCAAGATCTCAATAGGGCATTAATTTGTCACAAAGGAAGTATGCTCTAGAGTTACTAGAAGATGCAGGATTGTTCGGATGTCAACCTGTTTCTACTCCCATACAGCCAGGCACAAAATTTTCCAAGACAGAAGGGAAACCCTATTCAGATGTTCATGCTTGTAGAAGACTTATAGGCAGATTATTATACCTAACCAACGCAAGACCAGATTTATGTTTTGCTGTTACTCTCAGTCAATTTCTTTCCAATCCTTTGGAAGATCACTATGCAACAGCAATAAGGATCCTGATATATATCAAGAACAATCCAAGACAAGGATTATTTTTTCTCTCCAACACTGAACATGCTCTCAAGGCTTTTAGTGATTCTTATTGGGCTGCTTGCCCTGACACTAGAAGGTTTGTGACTGGTTTTAATGTGTTCTATGATGCATCCTTAATCAGCTAGAAATCCAAGAAGCAAGGTACTATATCTAAATCATCAACCAAAGCAGAATATAGAGCCTTAGCTTTCACAACATGTGAAATTCAATGACTTCTATATTTGCTCCATGATTTGAAACAACATCTACCACAATCAGTTCCTCAGTTTTGTGACAATCAATCTGCTATAAAAATTGCACAGAATCCAGACATTCATGAGAGCACAAAGCATACTAAAATTGATTCTCATCTCCGTTCAAGCTGGTGTAATTAAGCTCCTGCCCATTTCTACTTCAACCCAACTTGCAGACATTCATACTAAAGCTTTGCATCCAACACAATTTCAATATTTGTTGTCCAAGCTGAGCACTAAGAATATATATGCTGCAACATGAGGGAGGATTGATAACTCCTCAATTTTGCATGATTTTCTGTGTTTAGAAGTCTAGGATAGTATATTTTTGTCTTTAATTTTGTAGAATTAGGTTAGTTTTAGAAATTTTTCTTTAAGTCTTTACATTTGTAAAATTTTAGTTAAAAATAGATTTTTAGGAGTATTTTTTAGTTCTTGTTAATAATTAGAGAATTTATATTTTTTTTAGAAAATCTTTGACAAAAATGTTTCTTTTTAATTGTTAGATTTCCTTTTCTTTTCTTTAATTTGGTATTGATTTTTTTTATGCAGATGTGAAATAACAATAGTAAAATATTGATCTATTACCGCACACATTATGCATCGGTTAACCAGAACCCGAAGCATAATATTGCGCGGTGGCATTTTTGAAATTATATCGACAATATAGGCCTCGGTTGCAACAAAATCGAGACCGTATATACCCTTAGGCCGCGGTTCTCCAAGGAACCGTGACCTATAGTCCCTGCAAAATTCTGACATTCCCACCCAAGTCAGTTTGAAATCAGACCCACAGGGAATAGGCTTCGGTTTTGGGGGGAACCGCGGTCTATAGTCCCTGCAAAATTTTGACATTCCCACTTAAGTCAATCTGAAATAAATTTGAAGTCAGACCGTCAGGGAATAGGCCTCGGTTCTGGGGGAACCGCGGTCTATTGTCCCTGAAAAATTCTAACATTCCCACCTAAGTCAGTCTGAAATAAATTTGAAATCAGATAGTCAGGGAATAGGCCTCGGTTTTGGGGGGAACCGCGGTCTATTGTCCCTGCAAAATTCTGACATTCCCACCTAAGTCAGTTTGAAATAAATTTGAAATCAGACAGTCAGGGAATAGGTCTCGGTTGTGGGGGAAACTACGCTCTATTGTCCCTGCGAAATTCTGAAATTCCCGCCAAAGCAGTCTAGAAATAAATTTTGAAGTCAAACCATAAGGGAATAAATCGTGGTTCTCGGGGGAACCGCGGTCTATTCCCTGATCTGAACAAATTTTAAATATTTAAGACAATAGGGCTCGATTGGGCGGGGAACCGCGGCGGAAAGGTTGAAAAAAATTTCAAAATTGCCATTTCAGAACAATTTTTAATTTTTTTTAAGAGAATAGGCCTCAGTAATGTTGGGAACCGAGGCCGTATCCCCTCTATTACTGCGGGTTTCCAATGAACCGCGGTAGTAACATTTGATTAGGTTAAAAAAAATATTATAGAGTGAACAGTTTCGTCTTCCTGGAACAGTTTCGGCCCCTCTAGCCATTTTCTCTGCAACGACGTTTATGTGTCGCGATCTTCCTCCATTCTTTCTTCCACCATTGTTGCATTGCTGCCGTCACTGTAGAAGGACTTCCTTCCTCATTTTTCATCACCTACGTTTGTATCTGATCAAATTTGGCTTTGGTCGCCGGAGTTTTTTCGTTTTTCTTTAGTTTTTGGGTTGGTTTGATATGTTTTTTTATTGATTCCGATTATCAAACTTACGTTTTGTTGTATTTTTTTGTAGGTATTGTGTTTTTTGTTTTAAATTTGTTCTGTTCAGACCGCGGGTTGTTCAATCTTCTTCATTATTGTGTGGTTTTTCACGCTCCCAGGTTTGTATTATTCTGTTTATTAATTTTCATTTTGTGCATTTTTAATTTTTTGTAGGTTGAATATGAATAATATTGTATGATTGAATGTTTGAATTGATAATTTGAATGCTTATTGTTTGAATGTATGATTGTATTATTCTGTTTATTAATTTTCATTATTTTAATTTTTTGTGTGTTGAATATGAATAATTATGTATGATTGAATGTTTGAATTGATAATTCGAATGTTTATTAATTGTTTGATTGTATAATTGAATTGATTGTATGATTAAATTGATTGTATGTTGAATATATTGTAAAATTGTATGATTTTAATTTTGTAGAATATTTACGTATGGATCGAAATTGGATTAATTTACCACGCATTAGTGCTGAGTACGAGAGAGTGGTAGAGGAATTTATACAATTTGCACAACGTAATGAGGGTAGAAGTGATGATGAAGTGAAGTTTAGATGTCCTTGTGTGAACTGTTTGAATGTGAGAAAGTTGAACGCAACCCAAATTAGAGAACATCTTATCTGTGATAGTTTCCTAAGATGCTATACAACATGGATATGGCATGGCGAAGAAATGCAATTTCCGACTGACTGCCAAACTGAAAATGTCATTGATTCCACCATGGAAGAAGATCGATCGGATGAAGACAAATTAGAGGACATGATCCGCGATGTTGGCGCAGAAAATTTTGCTAAAGCTCATGTCTATGAGACGATGTCAACTAATGCGGAAACACCTTTGTATGTCGGTTCAACTAAGTTCACACGTTTGTCAGCGTTGTTAAGGCTCATGAATTTGAAGGCGACTAATGGATGGATTGGTAAGAGTTTCACAGAATTGTTGATGTTGTTGAATGAAATGCTACCAGATGGAAATACACTACCCACTCGTAATTATGATGCGAAGAAAATTCTTTGTCTGATGGGTATGGAGTATAAAAGGATACATGCTTGTCCCAATGACTGCATTTTATATAGGAAAGAGTTTGAATTTTTGACAAAGTGTCCAAAATGTAGGTTATCACGATACAAGTCAAAAAAAATAGTGAAGATAATGGTCAGATAGAAAAAAATGGATCTGCTTTGAAAGTTGTTTGGTACCTTCCAATTGTGCCCAGACTTAAGTGTTTGTTTGCGAATCCAAAAGATGCTAAAAACCTTAGATGGCATGCAGATGAGAGAAAAATTGATGGGTTGCTTCATCATCCAGCTGATTCAAAGTAATGGAAAAATATTGATCAACAATTCCCCCAATTTGGTAAAGAGTGTAGAAATCTTAGGCTTGGGTTAGCCACTGATGGAATGAGCCCATTTGGTAATCTAAGTACCCATCACAGTTGTTGGCCAGTTATATTGATAATTTACAATTTATCTCCTGCATTGTGCATGAAGAGGAAATACATGATGTTGTTTATGATGATATCTGGTCCAAAGTAGTCTGGAAATGACATAGGTGTTTATCTAAAACCACTAGTTGAAGACTTGAAGTTTTTGTGGGTGGATGGGGTTGAAATATTTGATGCATTTGCTTCTAAAACTTTTGTGATGCGTGCAATGTTATTTTGCACCATTAATGACTTTCCAGCTTATGCTAATTTGTCAGGATACAGTGTCAAGGGTCATAAAGCATGTCCTATATGTGAAGAAAACACTACAGCTCATCCATTGAAACACGGAAGAAAGACGGTGTATCTGCGTCATCGGAGATTTCTAAAATGTAATCATCTGTATCGAAGGTTAAAAAAAGCATTCAATGAATATCAAGAGAGGGACGAAGCACCAAATCCACTTACTGGCCTTCAAATTCTTGAAAAAGTTAATAAAATACATCATGTATTTGGGAAAACATCCAAGAAGTCATCTATAACGAATCCTTGGAAGAAGAAAACAATATTCTTTCATCTTCCATACTGGTCAAAATTAGATGTTAGACATTGCATAGATGTGATGCTGATGACAAATTTATGAACACCGAAAAACGGCACCACAAACTTGTTTAACAATCGGCAAGTGTGACCGAATCGTATCAAGTAATAAACTCGGTAAGACCAAGTATCGTTCTCCCAAAGGACTCACGGCCTAGTTTAGCTATGTGATTTGTTGATTATTTGAGACTTGTAAACAATTGATTGTAGGTTTCAATGCAAGAGACAGTAATTGATCAATGGAAAAGAACAAAACAAACACTTCAATGAATTATATGGATGAGTATGTTGTTGGGGTTATCAATTTCATCTTATCCACTCTCATATATTTTCAGGAATTCATCATTCTTATCATCAATGCTAATGCCACTCTCTAAATTACCTTGCAAGAAGGCCTATCCCTAATTACGAGTTCATACAATTCCTAGCATTCCTAGTAATTAGTTCTTAAAGTGCAGGAGCTTAAAGGCAACCAATATGCTATTGGGAGAAATTCCCCGGATCTAGACTTCCCCGTACGTTCCCGTATCGACAAAATCAATAATCATGGCAATGAATGAGTTAAACAAAGCAAGCAATAAACAAAGAGGAAAAACCCTAGCTAAAGATGAAAGAAAGCATATATCTTAATATAAGACATTAAATCAAATTCCATATATGAGAGTTTCACAAGACTACATTGATTCCCCAACAACAATACAAGGTTTAGTTCACTATATTCATGGTGAAACTAGATGAACAATAATGAAAGAATGAAAGATAAAACTCTAGAAAGGTGAAGAGGTAGCCTGAGCATCCAAAATCCTCCTTCAAAGGGGTGGAAAAGAGAGTGTTTGCTTCGTCTCTGCCAAAGATACAAACCCTAGGATGTCCTAAAGCTTATATATTATTCTAAAATTACAGAAAATTAGGCCCAAGCCCAAAAATAGTGCCGCTCAGCGGTAAACTACCGCTCAGCGGTAAGTGCGTGAGTTGTTTTCTTCTCCTCAGTGGCCAAATCACCCCTCAGCGGATCCAACGTGACTGCTTGAGTGCCGCTCAGCGGTAAACTGCCGCTCAGCGGTAAACTGCCACTCAGCGGCAGTTGCGGCTTCTCCTTTTGCACTTTTTTATGTCTTTTCTGATTCCATCTCTATCCTTCTTCACTTCTTTCACCAAATTCACCTTAAAACCTGCACAAAAACACTAAAATCAAGCATAAACCTGTCCAACTCTCTTATTTCTAAAAATATGACCAAAAGCATGATTTCAAGCTAGTTTCTAAGTGTTAAAGGTTGCTTTTAGTATCAATTTTAAGCATGAAAATAACAGTTTTTCAACTGTTATCAGATGCATGTAGAGAAGAATATGTGATAGCTTGATTGGTACACTACTCAACATTCACGGAAAGACAAAAGATGGAGTGAATGCTCGTTTGGATTTGGTTGACATGAATATCCGAGAATAGTTGGCACCCAGGGAGATTGGTAAACGTACTTATTTTCCTCTTGCATGTTACACAATGTCTAGACAAGAAAAGATAAATTTTTGCCTTTGTTTAAAGAGTATCAAAGTACCACAAGGATCCTCTTCAAATATGAAGAGTTTATTGTCGATGCAACACTTAAAGCTTGTTGGCATGAAGTCTCACGATTGTCACGTCTTAAGACAACAATTGTTACCGGTGGCTATTCGTGGAATTTTGCCCAAAAATGTTAGGCAGACCATAAATAGTTTGTGTTCATTTTGCTCATCAATTTGTAGTAAAGCCATAGATCCTACAAAATTAGATGAACTTCAAGGCGAGATTGTTATCATCTTGTGTCATTTTGACATCATGGTACATTTACTTGTTCATTTGGTTAGAGAAATCAAGTTGTGCGGACCGGTATACATAAGATGGATGTATCCTATTGAGCGTTATATGAAGATTTTGAAAGGGTACGTTAAAAATCCATATCATCCCGAAGGTTCAATGATTGAAAGGTATATTGCTGAAGAAAGTACCGAGTTTTGTTCAGACTACATGACATCAGCAAATCCAATAGGAGTTCCTCACACATCATGGATGAATAAAAGTTCTACAAGTAAAAGCATCCGAGGTGTGAATGCGGTGACAAAGGATCGCGAAGAATTGTTGCAAGCACATCTTTATATATTGAACAACACAGATGAGGTGATCCCTTTTTTGCAAGCACACAAAGTCATTGTGAAGAATAAAAATCCAAGACAATCAGAGAAATGACAGTTGATGGAGCATAACAAAACATTTATGTCTTGGTTCAAATCTGAAATTGACAAAGAGCCACATTCTTCTCAAACTTTGTTATGGCTTGCAAATGGTTTAAAGTTTGATGTCGTATGTTGTACAGGTTATGAAGTCAATAATTGCACATTCTATACGAAGACTTTGGATGATAAAAGCACAATACAAAATAGTGGAGTCAGTTTAGAAGCTTAGTCGCTTTAATTTTCCACATCAAAAGATCAATCTCCTGTACTTGGATCAATGAGATATTATGGTATAGTTGAAGAGATATGGGAGGTTGATTACACCCAGTTTTTTGTTCCATTGTTCAAATGTAAGTGGTTTGACAATAACAGTGGTGTGAAAATAGATGAATCGGGTATGACACTAGTTGATTTTCGAAAGGTGGGTTATCGAGACGAACCGTTTATCATGGTACATCAAGCATCTCAGGTTTTTTATGTCAAAGATCCTGCGTCTAACAATTGGTATGTCGCTCTTCAAGACAAAAAACAAATTGAAGTTAACGAAGACAATCTTATTAATATTCATATTGCTGACAACCGTTCATTTCAAACTACGATAAATTTGGATGACCAACCTCTAGTTGATGATGTACATGCAATTCGGTCAGATCATAATGAGGGAATATACATATGATGAATCCATATCTTTATGTATGAATTTCAAATTTGTGTATGTAAGTTTTTCATTAATATTACATAAGTATTTTATTAATATTTCCTATGACTACTATTACATGTTTTGTTAAATTATATTTTATTAATATTACATGTTGTTATTTATTTTGACAGATATATGGCTGACCATCCACATTCATCAGGGGATGAGACTCCCCCATCCAGACCTACTAGAGGACCCACCAGAATGAAACAACTTTTGGTCAGAAAAAATAGTGGTGAAAGAACACCCGTGAATGTTAATGTGATCACAGGTGTGGCATCTGGCCCAAATGCAGATGACTTCCGATCATAACTTGGAGTAGTGACGCATGATAAGATTAATATTCTTATTCCATCTTTTGACCATGTGTCCGAGGTTGATCGGAACATTATATGGAACGATATATTGGTAAGTTAATTAATATCATTTGAATTAGAGTTTGTTTATATTGATAATTTTGCACTGATACAACTTTATTATGTTTATTTCAGATGACATTTGACATTCCAAATGTCACTACACTTAAAAATAAGTGTTTATCAACTGTTGCTGAAAACTTTCGGGGTTTTAAGAGTAAGTTGACCTCGAGATATATATTTGGAAGCCAAAAAAATAAGTCTCCATGTAAAACATATAAGGCCATTCATGAGGAGACTTGGCGCCTTTTGTACAGAGTCGGACATTAGAGGAATGGAAGGTTAGTATAGTTGATATTATTCAATTCCTCATTAACAAATATATATCAAATGAACTAATTAATTAAACATATGTGACAGGCAAAAAGAAGCAAAACACAAGGAATAAGTACTCAAAATAAAAAACCCCCACATATTATCTCGTGGTGGGTATAGGAAGCTTGAGGAGAAAATCCTCAAGAAAAAGGCAGAAGCTAGACCATCATCTGAGGGTGGTAGCCCCCAGCCTCCTTCTCCACCTTCTCTGCATGAGAAATGGAAGTTGGCTCGTTTAAGATCATCAGGCACCTACTCTTCTGACACTGGACGGGAAATATCTGAAAGAATTGTAAGTTATCACTGTTCCTAAAATAATAATAATTTCATTATACATACTACCTTGAATAATGGTGTTTTTTTATGTTACATGACTCCTTGGTTGAGAAGAGCTCCCAAGGTCAATTCACTCCAGAGGGTCGCCAGGATATTCTTACTACTGTAATTGGACAACTTGAGCACCCTGGACGTGTGTGTGCTGCTGGAACTAGAGTAGGCATTCGAGATTATTTTTGGAGTTCTTGTCGTCAGACTTCAAATGCATACAGCGAAGCACAAGAACAAAAGCTGACACAAGAGATCACAAAAAAGCTTTGAGCAGACCTTAGGGAGGAGCTTAGGACGGAGCTTAGGAAAGAGCTTAGGGAGGAATTGTATAATGAGGTCACTACAGAAGTGACTGACAGAGTTATGCGTCAGTTCCAACAGCAGTTTGAGAGTTATGGCATGCGCCCGATGCCATATCCTGTACAGGAATAGGAACATGTTGTGCCTCCCACAGGTAAAATTAATAAACATTTATGTTCAATAATTTCTATGTTTTGTATAATCTAACATTTACTATGACAGGGAGAAGCGGGAAAGGAAGTTGTTCAGCACCAGCCGTACTAGGGGATGACATGGACGATGGTAGTCCATGTCTGCTATACATTTTAGATGGTACCGGGATGATGCTGGTAGCTCGTGGAACAATGTTTCAGGCAGCGACTGTTGTTCATGGTATGAAGCTATCAGAGGATGAGCTGAAGGTCTCAGTAGACGACATTATCATACCAAATGCCTCAGTTCCTCTGCCCACAGATGAGATTTTCACTGTGGCACAGGCATTCCAGTCTTTTATCGCTTGGCCTAAACACTTGGTTGGTTCGGTTTCTGACCCCCCGGTATGGAATTCTACTTTACACTTCTCAATTTTAAAGTTTACATGTTATTGATGTCAAAACTTATCTTATTTTTCCATGTAACAACAGACGCATGCACAGGAGAAGATTCGTTTATCTGAGGACGATCCTCTTGGTGCATTGCAGCAACTTGCTGACATCATTGGAGATAAGCCTTTGGAGGTTGAATATGATGCTAATGTATTTGGGAGAGGCTCTGAGGTCCCGATATACCTGCATAGCCAAGATGTCAGAGAGCTTGCATCGGGAACAGAAGAGTTGAATATTACATTAGTTCAGCTATGGATGATGTAAGTCTATGAGCAATTATTTATATAAAATTGATTTATATATCATGTATACTTATATCAAAGGTAATTTTTTATTTCAGGTATATGTTTGGTGTTAGTAACAACTTGGGGTACAATGATGTCTATGGGTTCATTAATCCCCATGTCATTCACGAAACAAATGATTTTGATGAGATCACAACATATCTCACAAGAAGATTTGCAAGTGGGAAGAACATACTTTTTATTCCTTATATATATGGGTAAGTGAACTTTGTTAACATAATAAAGTTCGATATGTGATTTTAATATATAATAACTAAGTTATTATGAATTTCAGGCGCCACTGGCAGCTACTTGTTATTTCTGTACAAGAGAGCTATGCTTTGTGGTTCTTCTCATTGCACAAGTCTCCTCCCAAACATCTCAGACAAGCAGTTGATTGGTAAGAACCTCAATGTTGGGACTTTCTTTGTTATATAAATGAATGCTAAAACCTTTTTTTTTATATATAGTTCTATTTCAGAAAGTATGATGTTGGTTGGGAGATCAATTGCTAACAACAGAAAACTTGCATGAATTGCTCTCAAGGTTTGACATATGCTAAAGCCATACTTTCTTATAATTGTTTTGTTTTAATGATTTTCACTAACTATTTACAACTGTGATGGTATATTGTAGTGTAACAGACAGAATGGTTCATATGAGTGTGGATACTATGTAATGTATTGGATGACCCACATTATTCGTGCCCATATCACAAGAGGCTGGGAAACAGTAATATTTAAATTTAATGAATTTTGATTTTCTCCAACATTTGGAATTCATATACACTAATTAATAACAATTGTCTTGTGCAGAGATTCAAGACTTCTACTCCAATTCCTGAGAAGCCACTTACATTCCTGAGGAAAGCAATTGCAAAACATTTAGTTAGATTATATAATAGTTCATAGTTATTAGATTTAAAATACATTAGAACATGTTGATTTATAGTTATTAGACTTTATAAATTATGTGATGTAAATATTGACTATTGTGTTGAATCTGTTGAATCTGTGTTGTTATGATATTGTTTAATATGCATGTCTGTTTTTGTGATAGTGGATATCACAAAAACAAACCTGCTATTAAAAAAAAGGTTTAATCCTTTTCGACATCCCTATTTATGTACGAATGTCTCAGATGGGTCCTCGTTTTTTAAAGTGTATCAAAATGGTCCTTAATTTTGAAAATTGATATCAATTGAGTCCTTTCCGTTAAGTTGGCTGGACGGCGTTAAAAAAATTGATGAGTGGATGCTGAGATGACGAACGAACGCTCGTCCACCAGCGAACGAACGCTCGTCGACCACCGAACGAACGGTCGTCCAGTGTGGAACGAACGGTCGTCCAGCAGTAAGAGGTCGACGAGCGTTCGTTCTCTGGTGGACGAGCGTTCGTTCGCTGGTGGACGAGCGTTCGTTCGCTGGTGGACGAGCGTTCGTTCGTCATCTCAGCATCTACTCATCAATTTTTTTAACGCCGTCCAGCCAACTTAACGGAAAGGAGTCAATTGATATCAATTTTATAAATTAAGGACCATTTTGATACACTTTAAAAAACGAGGACCCATCTGAGACATTCGTACATAAATAGGGATGTCGAAAAGGATTAAACCTAAAAAAAATTGCAGGAGAATAGGCCGCGGTTGGGGCCAAAACCGAGGTAGAAAGGTTAGACGAAAATTAAAAAAAAAAGGGTTTTGGCCGCGGTTCCAGCATGAACCGCTGTCATATCTCCACGTTATTACCGTGGTTGGAACCGCGACCAAAGGTTACACAAAATTTTTTTTTTTTAAAAAAAGGGGGTTTTGGACTCGGTTCAAGAAAGAACCGCTGGCATATCCCCAGGTTATTACCGTAGTTGTAACCGCGGCCTAAAGTCTTAGACTTTTTACCTCACCCGTATATGTCGCGGTTCTAAAACCGCGACGTATATTTAAAAACAACCATGGTCGTTGCCCTTCGCTGCACTAGTGTAAAATGAGTTGCTGCACTTAGATTGGGCCACTGAAATGCTGATTGAAGTGCACATCTGGGCCACTGTTGCTGCATAAATTAATTGGGCCGTGCCTAAATCTATTTAGCTGAAAGGCTTAGGCTGAATCAATTTAGAAGAATTTGGCTGCTAAAGGTGCACTACACTGTTAGGTTGCTGTGATGTACTGATACATTGAGCATTGGACTGCTTGGTTGATGCAATGGAATGGGTTGGCTCAACCTTAAGTGAAACACAATTGTTTAGGTGTTGCTCCTTAGAGAGGTTAATCTCTCGAGCACGTCATTTGGAGAAAAAGAAATTCACCCTTGAGCTAGGGCAGAGAGCGAAGTGAAAGAGTGAGGGAGAAAAAACGAGCTCGTGCTCGTGTCAACCACCTAAGCTCGCAGACCTGACCGAAGAAGCTGCCCGAAGAGGTGACCGGAGCTGAACCTCCAAAGATGGAAGCTGATCAAAGGACTGAGACGACTGGAGCGCAAGAAAAGAAGCGGTTACCGTCCGATCAGAAGCTTGAAGCGACGAAAGCAAGTTTTCTTCTTTACTTTTCGTCTTTCTTTTCTTTCATTTTTTTCCGACCCTATATAAAGGGGTTTTCCTCATGTAATTACACACACTTTACTTTCACAGAGCTTTTACAATTTTAGTTTCTGAGTAGAATAGAAAGTAATTCTAGGTTTATCGCTTTCATCAATTAGGGTTTATGCGCTATCGGTAGATTCGAGTTCTTGCGTTCTCGCTCGTACATTCTTCGTTATATTCTTGTGTTTTCTTTTTTTCTCGTTAATAATACTTTCGTTCTTGATGTTTCTATGTGTTGAGTGCTTGTTGATTTACTCTGTTTCATTACATATGTGTTCTTGATCAATGATGTGCGAGCCTTTCTAGTTTTGTTTTGAAAATTCTGATTTAGACTCTGTGACTCCACACAGTTGAAATTCCTTAGGGAATTACATGACTCCATAGTGAGCATGACTTAACAAGATGTCTTCTCGAGTTTGGAGATGAGTCTAATGAAGAAAAAATACCGTGACTTCAATTCTGCTATTGTTGTCTTTTCAGAATAAAAAAGTTTTGGTTTTATTTAGGTTTTGGATCGTGAAACTGCACTTTATTTTCTCTAATCAAAGAAACTGTATTGACTCCACAGTGAGCTTTTCTTTTCCAAGGTGTCTCCTTGAGTCAGGGTGTAATTCAAAACACTGAATGAATCAAAATATTTGGTCTGGATTCAATGTTCGTGATTGTTAAGTGATAGTTCTCTATTGTTTTCTTGCAAATTTTTGAGTTTGTTTGGATTTACTATAGTGAATTGTGATGTTGATGTTTAGATAGAAATCTTGAAGTTTATATGTGTTTGCTGGTATTAGTTAGAAGATTGAATTAGAGTTGAAATTGTTGAGCAGAGAGTATGCATTTGCACAAACTAAGTTCTGATTTGGGACTTAATTACTCCAAAGAGGGTATACCTTTACAGGACTTAATTAGTAGTTTAGTTTTTTATTTCTTTTTTCTTGCATTTCATTTTTTTCTTTTCTTTGAACAGATTTTAGTTTACCTTTTCTTTTTCTTTTTACTTTCTTTGTTTTCATTTCTTTCCCCACCTTGTCTTTTAGTAGTAGTTAATAAATAGTAACAAGAATTAATTCTACATTTTAAGCTTAATTCTAGTCGAGTCCGAGGATTGATACTAGGTTTTCCCTATACTTCATTAGTGGAGAAACTTAGTTTGTTCTGATTTTAGGCGACAAAAATCAGTTTAACAGGGATATTGGATTTAATTTATTTTCCGTTTATATCTGTGCATTTATGTTCATATATTTATATTCTGTTTTTATATTTATATTCCATTTTTATATTGTTTTAAACAAGTATATATATATATATATATATATATATATATATATATATATATATATATATATATCAATTCTACTCTCTCCTTATTATTGAATAAGATACAAAATACTCATCCTTTCTTTATTCATAACAACAAATGAAATTGTGGACAAATAAAATTATGGCTCACTCAATATTTGATATGTGATTTTTAAAACTTCTTGTTTTTTTTTCTATTAAATGACTAGTCAACCTTTTATCTTTCTAAACATGATATTTTTATAAAGATATGTTATTTCATCCTTTAAATGTTTTACTTGATAACATTTACAAAATAATTTGTCATACTAAAACCCATATTGAGTTATAGGAAACACCTGAACTAAAAATATACATATGTAAAACAAAAGGAGTTTATTTTGAAAATAATTTAATTCCAAATGAGTGATAATAAATATAGTTTTAATCAGATTCATGAGTTTGAAAATATTATTTCTGCAATGAAATTAGAAGGAATTATTTTACTTGACATTATGCTTATGACTTTTATGATTTAAAAGTTGTCTCCTTCATGAGTTGGTTGTGCTCAAAGTTTAAAACAAACTTGAATTTTTTTTATGTCTTGACTGTGTGTCTATGTGTTGAGGAAAACATCATTTTTTTTATGCTTGTTCATAATTTTCAGTCTAATTCTAAACCTGAAGCTAATTGCATTACTATAGGTGTTGCATATAATTTCCTATCTAAAAGGTACGTGTCATTAACCTTAAGTTAAATTATGTTTTTAACTCTAATGATTAGTTTATAGACTATGGGACTACTAATTCATGTGTGTGCTAATAAAAAATATTTTTGTTGATATCAGAAAACAAGCACATGTACGGTAAGTATGAGAAATGAGAGTATGACAAATGAAGTTAGAGTTGTCTCATAGAAACTATCTTATTTTAAACACAGATTTTCATGTCTCTGAATTTAGAAACTTCTTTGTTGTCTAATGATGTGATAAAGTTGTTTTTTATTGCAATAGGGTTGTTATTTCTAGACATGTGTTTTCATTGGGAAAAAATATATTTGTGATGGTTTGTTTAAGTGTTATGCCTTTATCCTGTAATAAAATATTTAGTAGTTTTTTTTATTGTTATTACAAATGTTGAAAGTTATTATATATGACATGTTGTTGTTACAATTGTTTGAGAAGTTTGGTCAGAGACTATTCAAATTATATAATTTTAAGGTATAAAATCAATTAGAAAGATAATTAAGACTTTTTACTATGATAGAGGTGATGAATATAATCTCTAGAAATGAGTGATTATTGTGAAATTCATGGTATTATTCATGAAGTAATATCTTCATATAGTTTCAATTTATCGGTGTAACAAAATAAATGTTTTTGTTTTATATGGTAAATGTTATGATACAAGTTTTAGTTGGTCTAAATTTAAAATACATAGGAACAAGGGGGAAGGGGATGAAAAAATTTTTTGAACTTTTTCCACTATGCAGCGTCTAATGACTTATAAGGAGAAAGTATATAGATTGTAAAATGCTTAGACATTGGTCTTTATTGGATGAGTAAATGGAAAACGTTTTGAATAATAAAGCACTAAACCACAAGTTTTTATATTGGTTCACTCAACCTACTCAACCTAAGCTGCGTCCAGTTTCCCATTAAGAACTCTTAAGGGGTTTCACTAATATTTTCCAAAATTACATGAGTTTTACCTCTCTAAGTTTACACCGAGTATTCTCACCACTCTTGGTTCCCTAGTTAACACGATTAGAATGAGTTTAACCACTCCTGGTTTACAATAAGTATTTTCACCACTCCTGGTTCCCTAGTCAACACAACTAGACCGAGTTTAGTCACTCCTGATTCTAAACCAAGACAACATGTTTAGACAAGTGTTTTAATTCTCTTCATAATTTACAACACAAACAATGTTAAGAGAAAAGGTAAAGATTATAACTCTCAAGGAGAGGATATAAACAATATGAGGTGTTTTATATTTTGCTAAGATTTTTCTCTCAAAAGATATTTAGCTTTAAACGATATATGAGTACAATAATCTTGAATCATTATTCTTCTTATGTTATCTTTCTTGCATTAACATCATCATCTTCTCTCAAGCTTTCTTCTATATATATATAGCTGCTCTTGAAATATGATCGTTAGACATAAAAGTTGACTTTAGGAAAGCAGGTAGCCTTGAGGTGGAAAGTCAAACTTTAGTCTACTTTGTAGGTCTTAGAGTATTTTCTCATAGCCTGAAGCGAAACTTGAGCTTGTACGATGTGAAAGAGCGGATGGCTCAAGGGACACATTCCCAAAAGGTTCTTCTTCTTTCACAATGTCTTTTTTCTTGGATGTAGTGATTTTGATAATATTTTTCTACTTTATTGATATGCACAAATATCAAGAAACAAGTATACAAGCATCGAGGTTCTTTATCGTACATGCATTAAATGTTTTGAATGTTGATAAGCCTTATACAATGTAGCATGTTGAACACATTTTATGATTTTTCATTTCATTCTCGTTTTGTAAAACATATAGCATATATAATTATCAGATGATATAAACAAAAGATATTTTTTCAAAGGCTATAGCATTTAGCGGTCATTCATCAGATGATGTTTTATTTAGAAAGTTTTGCTTGATAAAACACTGTGTTAAATAAGCACTTATTTTAGCCATAGTGTTATATAAGAGATAAACTTATGTTTTCATTAGACGCTAGCTTGTTTTGCTCATATAGTCTATCAGGTGATTTCAAAGAGATACTTTCTAGAAAACGTTATATATATAAACTTGGTTTTAGACATTATAAAATCTTTATTCTTTAGACACTTATTGCTTTAAACATCTTTTTATACACAAAAATATTTCGTTTAATACTTTTTGTTAAACTTTAAAACTTGGGTTGCTTAGACAATCTATTCTCTATACGATCTTATCTTAGCAAAAGTCATGTGAGGTGAAACTTTATATTCTGTTTGTAATATTCTCAAATAGAATTCCTTATAATAATTGTGATAAAACTTTGTATGAGTTATGAAAAAAAAAATAGAATCACATTTAAAATATTTCAAAGTGTAGGGTATCTTGCAAATGTTAATATACTTTTTAATAAGAAAAGAAAAAAGTGTGGTTATTTATTCTGAAGGGAGTGAAATTTCTTATAATACTATTATGGAATCTAGAGATGTTTCCTTTAAAGGATAAATTAACCAATTTTTTTTTTTGTTTGTGATACCTTTAGTACTATTTTGTTTTCTAATTATAACACTATTTATGATTCTTCTAGTAATGACATTAATATGTGAAATTTATTGAGATTATTGAAGGATATATAAATTCAAAATGGATTTTGATTTTGGTGACATAAAATCAATTACTGTTAGTTGTGTTTTTACCAAGGTGTAGTGTTAAATAAATTTGCTAAACAAATTGTTGTTTCATGATCTACATTGAAGCAAAAGTTATTGTTGGTGATACTGCTGTTGTTGAGGGCCTTTTTTTTAGTTTTCTATATGATTTATCATTATTGAATAAGCATATATTTCTTATTTCAATGCATTGTGACAATCAAATTGTTATATCTAAAGTTTATAGAAAAATTGTTAATAAAAAAGAAGGCATATGAGAGTGAAACACAAGTTTATTAGAAACTTATAATTATTCATGGTATTCTTTTTCTTAACTTTGTTAGGTAGGAAAACAAATATTGTGGATCTGCTTACCAAAGGGTTGATGCATCAATAAGTAGTTGAGTCATCAAGGGAAATGAGACTAAATCCCATAAATTGTTTACAACAATAAACACCCATCTCCACATGAATAATGATCACATGGAATGGACATTTATGTATAACAACAAAGTTCTTGTTGACTAAAGTACACCAACTCATTTGATTAAATGTTATGTCTCATTCCTATGAGAGGTATACTATAAATTATAACAGTATTAAGGTTGATGAATGTGCATTATTATCCTTATGTTTTAAAATACCTCTTAATAAATCCAATGACAACCAGTGCAGGGTTGTGAGTCACAAACCACCCATTGAGGGTTTACCTAGTGATTATGATGATGGGACCGCCATTTTGAGACGTAGGCAAGTCTCTAAATGATGGAAGAGTGATCCAGCTGATTCTGGTGCAAGATGGAATCAACGGAACTTCTCCTAGGAACTTCTGGAATCTGAACTGGAAAGGAGGATGAGCATCATTTTGTTGCAGCGGAAAGAGATGACTTATGATGATGATGACCAGAGGAAGAATGGATGATTTGGTGATGAGAAACTGATGAAGCTGTGATGGAGAAAATGGAATGAAGGCAGAGATTTGGGTGCTAAAATGTGATGCGGATGGGTGGAGAGGTGCTAGTAATGGAGCCTAGCTAGGGAGAGAGGCTAGAGGAAACTCTCAAGCTCTCTCTCGGTGACCTTCAATAAGAAGAAAATTCTGGACAGCATCAACAGAAAACTATTCTTCATTCAAATCAAAGGTGGGTTACAACCAATGGAGTAATGTATTTAAAGGAGAAACAAAGCTCCTGGTTCACGCCTTCAACGTTAGCTATGATGCAAGGAAGCAAGTGCTAGCTATGCAAGGGTGAATAAACGTGAAGAGCCACGTGGAGATCTCTTGAATCTGCTGAAACGTTTATGAAGCTGCTGGTTGCACATGAAAGGTGCTGGATGCACGTCAGGCTTCATATGGTGCAAAATTATGCTTTTACTCCTTTGCTTCTCTTGGCTAAACAACTCCTTGGCTGGTTGTTTCATGATCTCCTAGCTTTATTAGACCCTACAAAACACATATAAACATATTAAAGAGAATTCTACTAAGACTTAGAGAATGAAAATTAAGAAAGAGTCTTTAACAATCCTTCTTCACTTCCCTTTCTTAGCCTTAGCTTAAGTTGATACTTCTTTGAATGGAATGCCCTAAATGGGTTTCCATCATACCCTCCCTCTTGAAAAACGATTTGTCCTCAAATCGGGAAGATATAAAGAAGCACAACTTTGGTTTGTCACTTTCCTCCTGGATCAAAAAGATATCTGCAATAAGCATCAAATATATCTCCAATTAGTATCAATCTAAGAAAGAATTTTTTTATGGAAGTAACTTTAGAATAAGGACTTTCTATATTTTGTTTTATAGTTTTAAGGAAATTTAAAAGTCCTAATTCACAAGTCACTTTTCTTTTGTCTTGAGTTGCTTGTTTCCTTAAGGGTAACAATAACTCAAGATTTAAATTGCCATATTTTGAAGAGGGTAGTATAATGATAATTTGTGTGGCAATTGGTTTAAAAGAGAAGTTATCATGCAAAGACTTAAAGATAATTGAAGAAGAATTAAAGGATTGGAAACCTTCCCTTTTTGGTTTCCTTTGAATTGTAGGAGTAGAATTTGCCATCAGTAGCAAATGCTCCTTTTCTCTCTTTTCTTTTTCTCTTCTCTCATCTTTTGCTCTCTTCTCTTCTTCTCTCTTTCTCTTTTCTTCTTCTATCTTTTCTCTCAATTCCTCTTCTCTCCTTCTAGTCTCTCTCTTTCTTCTCTTATCCAAGAGTTTCTCAAGTTTTTCTTTAAATTCAATTTCCCTTCTAGAGAAACCATCTAGACCTTTCATAAATGCTTTTCCCTCTTGAATGAGGTGTCCCATTAATTCTAGGTCTCTCTTCGCTGAAGGAGGAACAAAATTTCTTCTCATGCAAGCTCTTAGTTCATACCAATCATGAATGGAGGATTTTCTACCTTTCTTGACACTATATTGCCTATGATTCCACCACTCACTTGCATGTTCTTCTAATCTAGAAAGATATATGTTAAGAGCAAAGGATTCACTATTTCTAGCAAGAAAAGGATGTATTTTATCAATTTTTCTTTCCCAAGCTAAATATGTTAAAGCACTAATGTCCCTACCAAAGAATGGAATATCTTTCCTAGCTTGGTTGTACCTTTCATCCTTCCTTCTTTCTTTTTGTTCACCTTCATTTTGATTTTTCATGTATTGGGCAAACAAGTTCCTAAGCTCACTCATTTCTATTTCTCTCTTGGTGATCATGATTTCCTCATTCATCTTTTTAATTTCAAAAGTGGATTCTTAGTTTGAAAAGGTTTAAGATTTTACCTAGAGACAATTCCCAGGTAAGAGAGGTGAGCCAAAGGCCGCTTACATACCAAGTCTTACCTAGCCAGAATGTCTAAGGTTACTTACTTGACCATTTTCAAAGTAAGATTCACTATTGAATTTTTAAAAAAAATGGACTCAAACAATCAAAATGAAAGAGTTAAAACACCTATACTTCTAATGGAACAAAATCTTAGAGCATGAAAATAAAACAAAAGAAATCCTAGGTGAGGCTTGTAGCTTTGGCTAACAAGACACACTCACCGTCTACTATCAAAGCAAGCAAAGAAAATTGCCAAGATTAGAGAGAGCACCAAGGACTCTTCTAAACACACTTGGTCTTAATGGCCTTTTACAAGAAAACAAATGAAAACAGATTACAAGTTCAAAACTCAAATAGGATCAAGTTAAACTACTCTACTGCTCCATGTATTCACTAATTTTGAATTTCTTTCTGTATCTCTCTTGGTGCTTTAGCCCTTCAATCCTTGCTCAAAGAGGATTCAATCTTCTGGAACAGTATTGGCTACTGCAGAGTATTGATTCTACTGTTTAGCTCCTGATGCAACCGTGAAACTTCAATTAGAGCACATTCATCTCACTCTTAATGGTCTTCACAAAGCTCTCCAAAACAGTTTTTGAAAATCTGCTGCACAAGCTATAAGACACCCTTCAAGTGAAAACCTGCACTGTTATATCAAACCAGCAAGAATATCTAATGTTCCACTTCAGCAGATCAATTTATTTAATTGGTCCAAAATTGATGATGGAATCAGCTTGAATTTAAGGACCAAACTGGTCAAAACAGAACTGGATGAAAACTGGGTTATTGTCTAGAAGACAACACCAAACTGCACCAAAAATCAGAAAGCTGAATTGGTTTAAACAAGGTGTGATGAAAACTGTTTTGACAATTTTTTAAAAATTGAAATCTGTACCTTCAATTGTAAAAACTAGTTCAATCAACAAGTTTCCAAAATCCTTTTGATCATTTAAAATGTTTCTCAAATCAGAACTGTATAAGCCAATTGCATAACACAAATCAGATTCTGAAACTGGACTGTTTCAGCATTGGACAATAGTGCAGTATTTCTCTCGGCCAAGGCTATTTGGCTTCATGTACATTCACTCAAATCTCACTTCCTGAACTGTTTCAGGGTATTTTCACTCCACTGACAAATTTCTTTTGGATGATATACACTCAATCTCACCATCACTCAAATGTTTGGCTTGTGTCTCAAAATTTGGCTACTAGAGTTGCCAAATTTTCACTCTTTTTCTCACTGCAGAATGGTGTTTTAGGAAGCTATTTTTTTCTTGCTGTAGAGGCACTTGGATCAAGAGCTATATAAGTTTCCACCCTCAAAATGCTACCACTAGCATGAGCAATCACCCTAGCACAAAATCTGCACCAATAAGCATCTAAACAGCACCAGAAATCAGAAAGTAAGGCTGGAACAGAACTGACTTATTATGGACAAAACCAGATTTTCAATTTAAAGACAAACAAGAAATTAAGGCTATTAATAAAGGAGGCACTGCAAATAGAACCTAACAAAGCTCTAGAGTAGATCAATAAAGCAAGAAAAGCCAAAATGTAGGTTGAAATCAAGGTGAAACCAAACTGTTTGATATTTTCCGAAACTGTTTGATGAAATGCCCCAAAGAGAATCAGATTTTGTGTTTTTGATTTTTCAGGGCCTGTACTCTGGATTGGTTGGTTCTAACAGCTTTTTAACACTTGATTCTTCTTCTTTTGATCATGTATTTTCATTTTTAAACATTGAACCAGCTTTTTCACAATCCAGCAATGAATTTTACACTAAAATTACCAAAACAGTGGCTAGAAAACAGAAACTGCACTAGAAAAATGAACTAAAATGGTGGTTTTGGAACCCAAAATGAGTAGCAGTGTTTCAGCAGCTTGGATGAATGTTCAAACAACTTTTATTCATGATATTAAACATGTTTAAACTCTTAAACAGCTGAATTAATGCTTACTACTCAAATTCACTGTCCACTTCCAATTTTAACTCAAAATTGATGGTTTAAGTATCCAATCTGCATATAACTTCAATTTTGACCAAATGAACAGTATTAGCAACTTTTAATCATCCATTTAGACTTGTTCAATTGCATTTCATTGCTTGTAATGGTCTGCTACACTTTTAGCATCATTCACTATCATCAACCAAATTTGTATAAAGCACTAGAATAAAAAAAAATCAACTGGAAAACAGATTCATGATTTAAAAACAGAATTGAAATTTTGCAGCAGAGTTCAACACAGATTTGAAATCAAAATGGATTTCTAGTGCTTTAGCTTGTATCACCAAGGCTAGAACAAATTCTCATTGCCTTTATTGGTTGATATATAGTTTATCTAGCACTTGAACTCAAGCAAAACGAATTAAACCAGCAGAAAAGAATACCAAAGCAGTGACAGAAATTAAAACTGCAATATTCACTTGCACATGACCAAGACAACACTGAAATTGAAAATTAAAGCTGGAAATGACTCAAACAAAGAAAATTCACCGTTTAAAATGAAAGGACAACATCAACACACAAAGGAAACTCAAATTGAACTACTGGAAAAGTAATACACATCAAAACAGAAATGAAAAACAACACCTCTGGAAACAAAACAGAACACTGATTTGGAAAACTGAAATAGAAATTAGATCACCATTGGAAGCAGAAAATGGAAGAGAAACTTAGCTCTGGTTTGCGTGGACAACCAAGGCTCTAGATACCACTTGATGGAAGAGTGATCCAGCTGATTCTGGTGCAAGATGGAATCAACGGAACTTCTCCTAGGAACTTCTGGAATCTGAACTGGAAAGGAGGATGAGCATCATTTTGTTGCAGCGGAAAGAGATGACTTATGATGATGATGACCAGAGGAAGAATGGATGATTTGGTGATGAGAAACTGATGAAGCTGTGATGGAGAAAATGGAATGAAGGCAGAGATTTGGGTGCTGAAATGTGATGCGGATGGGTGGAGAGGTGCTAGTAATGGAGCCTAGCTAGGGAGAGAGGCTAGAGGAAACTCTCAAGCTCTCTCTCGGTGACCTTCAATAAGAAGAAAATTCTGGACAGCATCAACAGAAAACTATTCTTCATTCAAATCAAAGGTGGGTTACAACCAATGGTGATGGAAGCTTATCCATGCTTGAATGACCTGGCCTTGCAGACAAAACAGATGCAGCGGATGAAAAACAGTATTGGTGCAGTGAATGAAATACAGCAGAGTGGATGCAGTAGCAATTGGGTGAGATTTTGGTGTATTTGAGTGGAATAAGTATGTGTGGGAACCTCACAGCTCAGAAGGCCTTCCTACAATGGAAGGAAGCTAGAGGAAAGGGAAGAGAAAGTAGAGAGAATTAGTGACTCAAGAGCAATAGGGCTGGCAATGAATTTCAGCAGCAATTTACTAAGCTCAAAAGTAACCCAATACAAAGAAAAGGCCCTCTTATTTATAGGTGAAGAGGAGCCTAAATTCTGTTTGTAATTCCCTCCTAAAATTCAAATTATTCAGATTTTGATCAAGCAAAATCCATGCCTCATTCCAGCTCATCCAGCAAGGTGTGTGCTTCCTTCCAAATCAGCCAACATTCACGTGGAAAAAGCTGGTGCATGCCGTAAGCACCTCCTTTGCTTTTTAGCTCCTTTGCTTGGTTCTTTCTTGGATGGCTCAATCATATTCTCCAAGATTTATTAATTCCTACAAAACAAAATATAAGTGCTTTAGTTAAGAGAAGAAGGATTTTTATAAGTAACCTTCCATAGAAGTAAAATGTTAGATGATCCTTCTTCTTCTTGAATCTTCCTAGCCATTGCTCTAGTAAGAGGTCCAATGTGATTTCTTGATGGTTTTCCATCAGACCCTCCCTCTTGAAAAAGATCTGTCCTCAGATCTGCTTCATCCTGTTGATCATCTCCTGTGAAAGGAATTAAATCGCAGATGTTAAAAGTAGGACTGACACCATAACTTTCAGGAAGGTCTAATATGTATGCATTATCATTTATCTTTTTGAGCACCTTGAATGGACCATCTCCTCTTGGACTAAGTTTGGATTTCCTTTGAGAGGGAAATCTTTCCTTTCTCAAATGAAGCCAAACTAGGTCTCCTTTTTCAAAAACTATTTTCTTTCTCCCTTTGTTGTTGTATTCTGCATATTTTTGAGTTTGTTTTTCAATTTGGATTTTAACTTTCTCATGTAACTTCTTGATAAACTCCGCTTTAGAAGCACCTTCTTTATGAAGAAAAGAAGATGATTCTGGAAGAGGTAGTAAATCAAGAGGTGTGATAGGGTTAAAACCATAAACAACCTCAAAAGGAGAAAGATTTGTAGTCTTGTGGACTACTCTATTATAAGCAAATTCAATATGAGGTAGATGTTCATCCCAAGATTTGTTATTTCCTCTTAATATTACCCTTAATAATGTAGAAAAAGATCGATTTACTACTTCAGTTTGCCCATCAGTTTGTGGGTGACATGTAGTAGAAAATAGAAGTTTAGTTCCAAGCTTTTCCCATAAAGTTTTCCAAAAATGGCTTAGAAACTTCACATCTCTATCAGACACTATAGTTTTGGGTAAGCCATGCAATCTCACTATTTCTTTAAAGAAGAGTCTAGAGATATAGCTAGCATCATCTACTTTGTGGCAGGGTATAAAATGAGCCATTTTACTAAAACGATCTACTACCACAAATATAGAATCATACCCCCTTTGAGTTCTTGGCAATCCTAAGACAAAGTCCATGCTTATGTCCTCCCAAGGGGTATTAGCTATAGGAAGAGGTGTATAGAGTCCATGAGGCATAATTTTGGACTTAGCTTGCAAACAAGCTATACATTTAGAACAATGCCTTTGAACATCTATTCTCATGTGTGGCCAATAAAATTTACTTTTCAAAATGTTTAGAGTTTTATCAACTCCATGATGGCCCATGAGTCCTCCTCCATGACTCTCTTTGATAAGAAGTTTTCTAATGGATCCTTGGGGTATACAAAGTTTTCCTTTATTAAAAAGATACCCCTCAGAAAGATAGAATCCATCAAAAGGCTTCTTAAGACATGATGAATAAGTGGATGCAAATGTTTCATCATTTTCATATAACTCTTTTATGTCATCAAATCCTAATATTTGAGATCCTAGGGTTACTAATAATGCATGTCTTCTAGATAAAGCATCCGCAACAACATTAGTACTCCCCTTTTTGTGTTTGATGACATAGGGAAATTGCTCAAGATATTCCACCCACTTTGCATGTCTTTTGTTTAGCTTTGCTTGCCCTTTAATGTACTTGAGAGATTCATGGTCAGTGTGTATGATGAATTCTCTAGTTACCAAGTAATGCTCCCAAGTTTTCAAAGCTCTAATGAGGGCATACAACTCTTTGTCATAGGTAGGATAGTTTAAGGTAGGCTGATAACAGTTGAAAAACTGTTATTTTCATGCTTAAAAGTGATACTAAAAGCAACCTTTAGACTTAGAAACTAGCTTGAAATCATGCATTTTGTTTATATTTTCAGAAATAAGAGAGCTGGACAGGTTTATGCTTGATTTGAGTGTTTTTGTGCAGGTTTTGAGGTGAATTTGGTGAAAGAAGTGAAGAATAAGAGAGAGGACATTAGAAAAGACAAGAAAGAGTGCAAAAAGGAGAAGTCGAAGGCACCGCTCAGCGGCAAACTACCGCTGAGCGGCACTCAAGAGGTGGCGTTGGAACCGCTGAGGGGCAAATGGCCGCTGAGGGGAAGAAAGAAGACGCGTAACCACCGCTGAGCGGTAAATGGCGCTGAGCGGCACTTTTTGGGCTTGGGCTTTTGTAATCTTTTGTAACTCTAGATTAGTATATAAGGGCTTGCACGTCCTTTAGTTAGAGATCTTTGGCAGAAACGAGGCAAACACTCTCTCTTTCACCCCTTTGAAGGAGGATCTTGGATGCTCAGGCTACCTCTTCCACTTTATTGGGTTTATTCTTTCATACTTTCATTGTTATTCATCTAGGTTCACCATGAATATGGTGAACTAAACCTTGTATGTTTGTTGGGGAATCAATGTAATCTCTTGAAGCTCTCATATATGGAATCTGTTGAGTACATCTTTGAATTAAGACATATGCTTTCTTTCATCATTAGTTAGGGTTTTTCCTCTTTGCTCAATGCTTGCATTGTTTAACTCATTCTAATGCATGATTATTGGTTTTGTCGATACGGACACGTACGGGGAAGTCTAGATCCGGGGAATTTCTCCCAATATTATACTGACAATATTCTATTGGTTGCCTTTAAGCTCCTGCACTCATGAACTAATCATTAGGAATGCTAGGAATTGTATGAACTATTTGATTAGGGAGAAGCCATCTAGAATGGTACATTAGAGAGTGGCATTAACAATGATGATTTGAATGTTGAATTCCTAAAATATATGAGAGTGGATGAGATGAAATTGACCCCCAACAACATATTCATTCATATATTCCATTGAAAGTGTTTATCTTTTGTCTTTGCCATTGATCAAAATTCATGCATACATGTTTATTTTCTGTCTTGCATTTTAAACTCAAATATTTCGTTTGTAAGTCTTAGTTAATCAAGAAACCACATAACTAAACTAGGCCGTGAGTCCTTTGGGAAGAACGATACTTGGTCTTACCAAGTTTTATTACTTGAACGATTCGGTCATACTTGCCGATTGTGAAACAAGTTTGTGACATCATATTTTGGTGCTTACAAATTTGTCCATCAAGTTTTTGGCGCCGTTGCCGGGGATTCGTGGTTTAACTGGTTAATTTGTGTGATTATTGATTATCTTTGACTTATTTTTTTATTTTTAATTTAAATTTCGAATTTTTATTTTATTTTATTTTTCTGTTTATATTTTTCAGTTTGTATTTTATTTGATTTGATTTTATTTTTTCTGTTTTCTGTTTTTCTGTTTTCTGTTTTTATTTTCTGTTTTTTTTATTTTTCGGTTTTTATTTGATTTTATTTTATCTTTTTAGATTAGATTTTATTTTATTTTATTAGATTTTATCTTTTTATCTTTTTAGGTTAGATTTTATTTTATTCTTATTCTATCTTTTAGGTTAGGTTAGATTTTATTTTATTTTATCTTTTAGATTAGATTTTATTTTTTAGATTAGGTTTTATTCTATTTTATTTGATTCTATCTTCTAAATCTTTTATCTTCTTATATCTTTTCAATCTTTATTTTCTTCTATATCTTTTTGTGCTAACAATTGTTTTTAGGGTTTTGTGCCTAATGTCTGCAGAATGCAATTTGGTCAAGAGTTTAACTATAGGGGCACTCAATTCTACCAAAGTAATCTCAACCAATGGTGGGAACCTCACTCAAGCATGGATCAAAGCCAATTTTGGCAAGCTGCTGGACAATTTGAGAACCAACCACAACAACAATGGCAGCAACAACCCTTTCTATCAGGAAGTTTGGATAGGTTGGAGGACACCCTTCAACGATTTTTGAAAAATTCCGACTCTACTCAGAAAAGCATTGAAGAATCATGTAAAAGAATGGAGATGCAACTTCGTCACATTAGTCAGATATTAAATGATGATGTTAATACTGATGTTAACCTTAAGGAGGAAGGGCAAGTCATTATCACTGAAAGTGACAAGATTCTTGATGAGGAAAAATTAGAGGGAGATGAGGAAAGGGTAGAGAGAAAAGAGAAAGAAGAGTTGAGTGAGAAAGATAAAGATGAAGAAAAAGAAAAAGAATTGGTTGAGAGAAAAGAGAGAAAGAAAATTTGTGTGAAGATAAAGAAGTTGAGGAGAAAAAGAGAAAGGAAGAAAAAAATAAAAGAAGAGAAAAAGAGAAAATTTAGGGAGAGAAAAAGGAAGAAAAAGAAGATGAAAGGAAAGAAGAAGAAATCACATGAAAAATCACATCCTCATCTAAAGAAGAATCATAGGAAGGAAAAGAAATTCAAGTGCTTTATGGAAATCTTCAAGAAATTGGAGATTAAAGTTCCTATGATTGAGACATTGCAACAGGTTCCTGGTTTGATCAAATTTCTGAAGAAGTTCAGTAGAAAGAAGAAAAAGAAGAAGGAACATGAGCTTTACTGGGTCAAGCTAATGACGTTAAAAGAGCGCTTGCTGGGAGGCAACCCAGTGGATTTAAAAACTTTTGATTTGGTTTTGTAACTTTTAAATTGTGGATATTATTCTGTAATTATTTTTGTTGGATCCAGCATCTACTGAAGGATGCTAGGTGGTTAAGCATCTACTGAAGGATGCTAGGTTTGTAACACCTGCTGATGGGTGTTGGTAAGAAAATTTTGCATCTACTAATGGGTGCTGGTGGAATTTGGGTCAGGCTCGTGACGTTAAACAAGCGCTACCTGGGAGGCAACCCAGTTGATTGATTGTTTTCTGTTTGTTTATTTTTAGGATTTGCATAAGCATTTTTAACATTGAATTGCAGGGAACCTATGAGGGGTATGCTAGGAAGGCACGTAGGTCAAGAAAAGAAGGAGAAGGGCACATCAAGAAAGTGCCGCTGAGCGGCAATTACCGCTGAGCGGTACTATCGCAGATGGGCTTAAGTTCCCCTTAGCGGAACCCGAGCCCATTGGGGTAATTTTAAACCCTAAGCTGCGCGTTTTTACATTCTTTCAAGCTCTTCTCTGCACTAAGACTCCCACATATCTCCTCTTAGGTTTCCCACATCTTTTTACTCTTCCTTCTTTAGAAAATTTCTCTTCCACTCACTTTTACACTAGTGTGCCATCAAAGTTTGGGGTTGGAAGAGAACATTCTAGTTTGGAAGCATTCTCATATCATCTAGCATCTCCACCCAAGTAAGTAAAATGCATTTTGTTCATTCTAGGGTTCTTGAATTTGAATGTGATTGTCAAAGCATGAATACTTAGGGGTTTTAGTTTCTATGCATGATTTGATGATATATTTGATGTTTGAACCGATTAAACTGCTTGATCATGAACTGGAAAACTGAAAATTGCATTTGGGTGGAGTTAGGACTGTTTTAAAAAGAGATTTGCAAAAATCTGCAGATCACCGCTGAGCGGCATTTACCGCTGAGCGACACTCTGCCAGATTTGTTTTTTTTCTGGTTTATTGCGTGTTTGAATGTGGCACTGGTGGCGCTGAGGGGAAATTCTGGCCCTCAGCGGTGGTTTAGCTTCGAAAGGAGTTGTGTTCTGAGTTTACTAATGATGAACATCATGTTCTGTGGTTTTGGATTTGTGTTTGAATGCAGGAATGGCATCCTCTTCAGGAAAGAGATTGAAAACCATGGCAACCAAGAGGAAGGAAAAGGAACCAGAGCAGCCCCATAATGGCAGGTTCCTCTCTAGGAAACATGAGAAGCACTTTAGGGTGGTTCAGGACAGGAGACTTCTAATGGAGAGAAAGGTTGGAATGATACCTAACTTTGCTCCTCAATTTGGAGAGCAAGTGTTAGGGAATGATTGGGGAAAGCTAGCCACCTATCCAGCACCTGCCAACATAGCTGTGGTCAAGGAATTCTACACCAATGCAAAGAAGATTGGTGATCATCCAGCTGAGAATTATTTGGGCTATGTTAGAGGCCATGCTATCAGGTATGATCCTGACTCCATCAATAACTTCCTGGATACTGTGTGGGCTGGTGAGCAATGCCAGTTTTCTCTTAGCATGGAGGAAGGTGCTGACTTTGAGGATGTTGAGAGAGTATTGTGCATACCTGGAGGACACTTTCAAAGGAATAGATCTGGAGCAGTGGTTAACATTAGGAGGACAGACTTGACTCCTCTTGCAAAGTATTGGATGGCATTTTCTCATGCCAACATTCAGCCATGCTCACATGTGTCAGATATCACTCTCAGCAGGGCACTATTCATCTATTGTGCTATCAGAAACTTGAATGTTAATATTGGGCAAGTGATAGCTGATGAGATTAGTGTGTGTGCTAACACCTCAAACAACAAAGCACCACTGGGACATCCTTCTTTGATCACTCACCTTTGCAAGCTAGCTGGGGTGGATACTTCTGTTCCACCATTTGAGAGGCCAAGAAAAGCTATAGATGAGGCCTATTACAGACAGTACTGTGGAGGTGAGGAGGCAGCCCAGCCAGGCTCGTAGAGAGAGAAGGCCAACACAGGGCAGGACTTCTGCTGATACTCATGAGGCAGAACCATTCCAGATGAGGGACATGTATATGTCTCTTATAGGTGCTCAGTTGCAGTCCATCCACAGAGGGCAGGTGGCCACGGTTGAGATGATAGTGGGGATGTATGATACCCCTCCAGCACACAGGTGGACTATGGATGAATTCCATAATGTGGTAGCTTGGCCAGAAGAACCAGTATATGGAGGAGCTGGAGCAGCTGAAGCTTCAGCCAGAGATATGGAGGAAGATGAAGCAGAGGAGGAGGATGCATTTGATGAAGATGATGATGAAGAGGAAGAGGAAGATACAGAGAGCTCGGACTGATGAGGAGCTGAGATAGCATTTACTGATGAATGCTATCATATGATTATGCTTTTATGGTTTAAGTTTTCTGAACTTATTTGTTTTTGTTTTTAGATTAGGGTTTGATGTACTCTATTGAACACCTGGTTTGTTATGATGGTTTGCTATTAACTGTGATTGTGTGATAAGTAATGCTTGATGATGCTTATTGATTGATTGATGTTGAGATGATGTGCACATTAAAATGCTTATACAGGTGATTCACAAGCTTTGTGAACAAATGCATAATATCATGATTGTGATTGTGAAATTAAGCAGGATGTGCATGTCAAATGTGAATGAGCTTATATGTGAGGTTTTGAGCTCCAGAGTTATTATTGTTGAATGCTATTACTTTGAAAGCATGAATGATTTTGCCCAGGTTTTCTATGATTGAATCAATTGCTTGTTTTGCATCATATGATCAAAGGCCGTGTTGTTGAAACCCTTTTTATTGGCCAAATTCATAAAGTTAGCCTTCTAAAAGAGAACACGTTGTGTTCTATCCTTTGAACCCTTAGCCTTAAATATACACTGAACACCCTTGATTGAAAATCTTTACCTTGAGTTAAGTAGAAGATCTTGTGTGGTATTGTTAAATGTTCAAGTTTGGGGTTATTGGGGAAACATGAAAAAGGAAAAAGCATAGAGCTAAGAGCTAAAAAGTAAGAATTTGCAAAGAAAAGAAAAGAAAAAGAAGCAAAGCTCAATGCAAATGCAAAAGCAAAGGCAAAAGAAAGTTGGGAATGAATAAGAAGATTGTGTTGTTATGATTCTCTTAACTCAAGGATTTTGTGATCCAGAAAAACCAATTTTCTTGTTAGCCCAGCCACATTATAAGCCATTGAAAAGTCCTTGTGATGATGCATGCTTGTGAATGTATTTGATTGTGGTTAAATGAAAGGCAAAGTTGATTCATGTGACATTGTGATAGTGGAGTGAATGAGTGAAACACTTTACCTCTTATACACTTGTGTGTTGAGTGAAACACTTTACCTAGTGAGGAAAGATTCCATAAGCACATGAACATCCATGCTTAATTGATTGATCATTCATGAAAAATAGCATTTGTTGGAACTTAAATGACTTTGTGAACACTAAAGCATGTGCACATCTTGAATTAACTCTTGGTCATAAGTTTGAGTGAAGTTATTACTTATCTTGAAAATAGGATTTTGAATGAGTGAACCATCATATGAATTGGTTGGAGATGGAGTTACATTTTGTTTGCTTGAGGACAAGCAAAGTTCTAAGTTTGGGGTTGTGATAACAGTTGAAAAACTGTTATTTTCATGCTTAAAAGTGATACTAAAAGCAACCTTTAGACTTAGAAACTAGCTTGAAATCATGCATTTTGTTTATATTTTCAGAAATAAGAGAGCTGGACAGGTTTATGCTTGATTTGAGTGTTTTTGTGCAGGTTTTGAGGTGAATTTGGTGAAAGAAGTGAAGAATAAGAGAGAGGACATTAGAAAAGACAAGAAAGAGTGCAAAAAGGAGAAGTCGAAGGCACCGCTCAGCGGCAAACTACCGCTGAGCGGCACTCAAGAGGTGGCGTTGGAACCGCTGAGGGGCAAATGGCCGCTGAGGGGAAGAAAGAAGACGCGTAACCACCGCTGAGCGGTAAATGGCGCTGAGCGGCACTTTTTGGGCTTGGGCTTTTGTAATCTTTTGTAACTCTAGATTAGTATATAAGGGCTTGCACGTCCTTTAGTTAGAGATCTTTGGCAGAAACGAGGCAAACACTCTCTCTTTCACCCCTTTGAAGGAGGATCTTGGATGCTCAGGCTACCTCTTCCACTTTATTGGGTTTATTCTTTCATACTTTCATTGTTATTCATCTAGGTTCACCATGAATATGGTGAACTAAACCTTGTATGTTTGTTGGGGAATCAATGTAATCTCTTGAAGCTCTCATATATGGAATCTGTTGAGTACATCTTTGAATTAAGACATATGCTTTCTTTCATCATTAGTTAGGGTTTTTCCTCTTTGCTCAATGCTTGCATTGTTTAACTCATTCTAATGCATGATTATTGGTTTTGTCGATACGGACACGTACGGGGAAGTCTAGATCCGGGGAATTTCTCCCAATATTATACTGACAATATTCTATTGGTTGCCTTTAAGCTCCTGCACTCATGAACTAATCATTAGGAATGCTAGGAATTGTATGAACTATTTGATTAGGGAGAAGCCATCTAGAATGGTACATTAGAGAGTGGCATTAACAATGATGATTTGAATGTTGAATTCCTAAAATATATGAGAGTGGATGAGATGAAATTGACCCCAACAACATATTCATTCATATATTCCATTGAAAGTGTTTATCTTTTGTCTTTGCCATTGATCAAAATTCATGCATACATGTTTATTTTCTGTCTTGCATTTTAAACTCAAATATTTCGTTTGTAAGTCTTAGTTAATCAAGAAACCACATAACTAAACTAGGCCGTGAGTCCTTTGGGAAGAACGATACTTGGTCTTACCAAGTTTTATTACTTGAACGATTCGGTCATACTTGCCGATTGTGAAACAAGTTTGTGACATCATATTTTGGTGCTTACAAATTTGTCCATCATAGGCCCCCTAAGTTTTTCACTAAAGTAAGCTACGGGATGTCCTCCTTGTATTAAAACAGCTCCTATTCCTACCCCAGATGCATCACATTCTAGTTCAAAGGCTTTGGAAAAATCAGGCAAAACTAGAATAGGTGCATGTGTTAACTTGTGTTTCAAAGTCTCAAAAGACAACTCTTGCTTATCACCCCAAATAAAAGGCATATCTTTCTTGACTAGCTCATTTAAAGGAGCAGCTATGGTGGAGAAATCTTTCACAAATCTCCTATAAAAACTTGCTAGCCCATGAAAACTTCTCACCTCTCCTACATTTTTAGGGGTTGGCCATTCTTGTATAGCCTTGATCTTCTCTGGATCAACATGTACACCTTCTTTTCCCACTTTGAATCCAAGGAAAATCACACTTTCTTGACAAAAAGTACATTTGTCAAAGTTGGCAAAGAGATGATGTTCTCTAAGAAGAAGCAAGACTTTTCTGACATGGTTAAGATGTTCTTGAAGGCCTTGACTATAGATTAAGATATCATCAAAGTAGACCACTACAAATCTACCTATGCATTCCCTAAGCACATGATTCATTAATCTCATGAATGTACTTGGAGCATTGGTCAAGCCAAAGGGCATGACTAACCATTCATACAAACCAAACTTGGTCTTGAAAGCAGTTTTCCATTCATCTCCTTCATGAATTCTTATTTGATGGTATCCACTTTTAAGATCAATTTTGGTGAAGAGATTTGCTCCATGTAATTCATCCAACATGTCATCTAGCCTAGGAATGGGATGCCTATACTTGACAGTTATGTTGTTGATGGCCCTACAATCTGTACACATTCTCCAAGACCCATCCTTTTTAGGTACCAACAACACAGGCACAGCACAGGGACTTAAACTCTTTTGGATCCACCCTTTGTTCAACAAGTCATTAACTTGTTTCTCTATTTCTTTTGTTTCCATAGGGTTGGTTCTATAGGCTGGCCTATTGGGTAGGCTTGCCCCAGGTACCAAATCTATTTGATGTTCTATTCCCCTCAAAGGTGGTAATCCACTTGGTACCTCTTTGGGAAATATATCATCAAATTCCTTTAAAAGTTTTTGCAACCCCTTTGGTAGAGAACCAAGTTCATGAGTGATTGAAACAAATGCCTCTTTGCAATAAAGAAGAAAATGAGGTTGTCCAAGAAAAAGATTTTTAGAAATGTTCAAAGTTTGTGGTTGGACAACTTCTTTATTTGAGGCATGGGTTGTGGTATTCTCCTTTCTTTCTTTCCTACTTTTCTTTTCTCCATCCAACTTCTTTTTAAGAATTATTTGGTCCTCTCTTACTTGTGAAGGTGTAAGAGGACACAAAATAATTTTCTTTCCCTTGTGTTGAATGGTGATTTTGTTGGTGACTCCATCATGTAGAGCTTGCTTATCATATTGCCAAGGTCTTCCAAGTAATATGTGCCCAGCTTCCATTGGTACTATATCACAAACAATTTGATCTTCATATTTGCCAATGGAAATAGGTACACTTACTTGTTCTTTAACTACTATTCCATCATCCTCTTTGATCCATTGAAGTTTGTAAGGTTTAGGATGAGGAGTAATGGTTAAACCAAGCTTCTCTACCATTCTAGAACTACAACAGTTGCAACAAGAGCCACTATCCACTATCATTGAACATGTCTTTTCTAAGACTTTGCATCTTGTGTGGAATAGGTTCTCTCTTTGTGACTGTTCTAATTCTACATGTTTACTTTCCAGGAGTCTCCTTACCATAAGTAAGTCACCATCACAAGGTAAAGCTTCTTCTTCTTCAGAAGTGGATGTCTCAGACTCACTATATGAAGAACCCTCACTTTCACTCTCATGCTCAAGGATGTAAGTTGACTTTCTATTGCGGCACTCAGATGCATAGTGCCCTTTTTCCCCACATCTAAAGCACTTAGTCTCCTTACTCTTATGATCTCTTGAAGGTTCTTTGACTTTTTCTTTTCCTCTCTCTCTCTCTGTCTTCATATCTTGGCTTGGTTTGACTACCCTCCCTCTTATACTCTTTCTTATGGTAAGAATTATGAGGGTAATCTTTCTTGGTGGAGCTTTTCCTCTTTAGTTGTTGCTCAACCCTCACACAAAGTTGGACTAACTCATTGAGATCATTGTAGGGTATAAGTTCAACCCTATCTCTTATGTCATAGTTAAGTCCACTTTGAAACCTAGCTATTGTTATCCTAGGTTCTTCTCTTATCCCAGCTCTCAACATGAGTAACTCCATTTTTTGTCTATATTCCTCAACACTCATGTTCCTTTGTTGGAGTTTATGGAGTTTATCCATTATCTCCCTATCATAGTAGGCTGGTACATGCCTCCTCCTCAAGGCAGTTCTTAACTCATTCCAATATCTAATGGGAGGTAAGTGTCTTAGCCTATAATCTTTGATCAAAGCTGTCCACCAAATTAAGGCATAGCCTTGAAAGCTTAGAGAAGCTATGGTGACTCTCCTTTCATCATCTATTTGGTGGCACTCAAACAATTGCTCAACTTTCATTTCCCACTCTAGATATTCTTCCACATCATCCTTTCCATGAAAAGAAGGTAGATCAATTTTAGGCTCTCTTGGGTAATGTTCTCTAACTCTATGTTGTCTTCTAGGAGGCATTTGGTAGTGGTCATCATTGTGATGACTACTATTTTGCTCAATTTCACTTGAAGAAGATGATGATTCTTCTCTTCTCCTATGGGAAGACCTCTCTTTCTTTTTATCTTGATTAATCAAAAGTTGACTAATCATATCTTTGAGCTCACTAATCTCTTTATCCCTTTGTTCAAATCTTTGCTCAAATTCTTCCCTTAAAGACATTTCACTATTGGGTTTCAAACTTCCTTGCACACTTGATTGACTCATTCTTGTCAAAGGAAAAGGTTTTCACAAAGTTTTCAAAATATTTGACAAGTAATAAGTGAAAAGATTTTCACAAGCTTTCTTTGTTTTTGGTGAAAAATTTCTAAAGAGATTCTAGAAGCAAAAGATGTTTCTAAGTAGCTCCCAGGAAGAAGAGGTGAGTCACAAATGGACAAGCTTAGAAACCAAGTTCTTCCTTAGCCAGAGTTTCCTTAGAATGTTCTTTTACTTTAGTTTCTAAGTAGAAATTCTTCAAATTCTTTTTAAATGTTATGAACCTACAAACCAAAGAAAGGTTTACTATATGCTATGCTATCCTAAATACCACGGAGACCTAAAAACAAAAGGATTACTCAAGACATTTAAGGAAAGCAATAAAGATGCAAGAATGTAAATGCTAGACGGCCCTAAGTGAAAGTGCAAGTGACACTTGGAGCCCCTTGACACACTTCCACACTAAGAAAACGAAATTGGACTATTACAATGTTCAATTGTGAACTTGGAATTGCTTCAAGAGCATTTTTCCAAGTCACTTGGCTCAAAAACAGCAAAGAAAAAAAATATACAATTTCTAACAGCAAATTCCGTGATATTTGATGTAAATAAACTTGAAATGAGGCCTAGAAGTAATGTGAGCTTTGTCTTCTTGCTGCTGCAGAAAGCTACTCAAAATGAAGGTGTGAGTTGCTCTTTTTCCAGGTTTGAAATGCTGCTGTAACAGAGTTTTTCAGCTGCTGGACAGTGGTGTTTGGGCTGCTGTTGAGTCTTCCTTCTTGCTCCACTTTCAATGCTCAAACCACTTCCTAGGAGACTACCAAAGTAGGAGAAGAATTCTGGTACTGGATGCCCCAAACAGCTTGCACATACTCTCCAAAACTCAGCAAAATCACACCAAACAGATTAAAAATCTGCACCAAATTTCTGCACACTGCACCAGTATAGGCTGCTGTATGGAACACTTTAGATGCCAAAAAAATAGACACAAACAATTGGACAACACACAAATGAAAGTAGGTACACAAGATGAACTTATCAAAGGCACTAGAATGGATGAAGAAAGCAAGAAAAACACAAGCACAGCTCAGAAATTATTCCAAATGCAAACTGTTTGATAATTTTCAGAAGTGTTTGATAAAATGCCCCAATGAATTTCAGATTTTGTTTTTGATTTTTCAGGGCCTGTAATCTGGATTGGTTGGTTCTAATCAGCTTTTTAACACTTGATACTTCTTCTTTTGATCATGTATTTTCATTTTTAAACATTGAACCAGCTTTTTCACAATCCAGCAATGAATTTTACACTAAAATTACCAAAACAGTGGCTGGAAAACAGAAACTGCACTAGAAAAATGAACTAAAATGGTGGTTTTGGAACCCAAAATGAGTAGCAGTGTTTCAGCAGCTTGGATGAATGTTCAAACAACTTTTATTCATGATATTAAACATGTTTAAACTCTTAAACAGCTGAATTAATGCTTACTACTCAAATTCACTGGTCCACTTCCAATTTTAACTCAAAATTGATGGTTTAAGTATCCAATCTGCATATAACTTCAATTTTGACCAAATGAACAGTATTAGCAACTTTTAATCATCCATTTAGACTTGTTCAAATTGTCCAAACACACAGAAATAGCAGGATTCGAAAATCACCCTTGCTATGGCCAAATTATGCAGCAAAAACCATCAATGAACCAACCAAATTTAGCTTTTCATGGAATCAAAAACTGGACAGCAAAGGAAATGACTCTAAGAAGTGTAAAAACACAGATCTAAGCTAGATTTAATGTGCTTAGCATGACCAAACTCAGATTATACAATTCAAGGAAACTTAGCACGGTGAAAAGCTTGGATTAAAACAGTAACAGTGATTTGAAACCAGATTTCAAGCAACTCAACCACTCATTTTTCAATTCTGTGATTATTAGGAGTTGCTATCACTTCAAACACATGTAAAAACAGTAAACAAACTTGTACAAAGCTTGAAAATAAAGAAATCTGGACTACATCAGCTGATATCAAATTAATCCAGAAATGATGTTTTATGCAGATTTTTCTACTGGAATCAATATTTGCAATGCTAATTGGCTCAAATGATCAAAGCTGGACATGTTGTCATTGCTTTATATGATCAACATAGAGCTAGCAATTGCTCATGACACACTTAAAACGAAAATGAAAGCTAGAACAGAATCAAATACTTGATGACAGAGTTGAAAAACTGCACAACAGGACATGACCATGACATTACTGGAAAATGAAAAAAATAAAGGTAGAAATGACTCAAACAAATAAAATTCACCGTTTAAAATGAAAGATGGACATAAGGCACTGTAAGAACACAGAATTAAAGGCTGGAACAGAATTACAGAAGCAAAATTAAAACTGAAACAGAAATAGAAAACAGAAACAGAAAACAGAAACAGAAATGGAATTCAGCAGAATTAAATTGCAGAATGAGAAGAAATGCTTAGCTCCTTGGTGCGTGGAGAACCTAAGCTCTGGATACCACTTGATGGAAGCTTATCCATGCTTGAATGACCTGGCCTTGCAGACAAAACAGATGCAGCGGATGAAAAACAGTATTGGTGCAGTGAATGAAATACAGCAGAGTGGATGCAGTAGCAATTGGGTGAGATTTTGGTGTATTTGAGTGGAATAAGTATGTGTGGGAACCTCACAGCTCAGAAGGCCTTCCTACAATGGAAGGAAGCTAGAGGAAAGGGAAGAGAAAGTAGAGAGAATTAGTGACTCAAGAGCAATAGGGCTGGCAATGAATTTCAGCAGCAATTTACTAAGCTCAAAAGTAACCCAATACAAAGAAAAGGCCCTCTTATTTATAGGTGAAGAGGAGCCTAAATTCTGTTTGTAATTCCCTCCTAAAATTCAAATTATTCAGATTTTGATCAAGCAAAATCCATGCCTCATTCCAGCTCATCCAGCAAGGTGTGTGCTTCCTTCCAAATCAGCCAACATTCACGTGGAAAAAGCTGGTGCATGCCGTAAGCACCTCCTTTGCTTTTTAGCTCCTTTGCTTGGTTCTTTCTTGGATGGCTCAATCATATTCTCCAAGATTTATTAATTCCTACAAAACAAAATATAAGTGCTTTAGTTAAGAGAAGAAGGATTTTTATAAGTAACCTTCCATAGAAGTAAAATGTTAGATGATCCTTCTTCTTCTTGAATCTTCCTAGCCATTGCTCTAGTAAGAGGTCCAATGTGATTTCTTGATGGTTTTCCATCAAATGGAGTAATGTATTTAAAGGAGAAACAAAGCTCCTGGTTCACGCCTTCAACGTTAGCTATGATGCAAGGAAGCAAGTGCTAGCTATGCAAGGGTGAATAAACGTGAAGAGCCACGTGGAGATCTCTTGAATCTGCTGAAACGTTTATGAAGCTGCTGGTTGCACATGAAAGGTGCTGGATGCACGTCAGGCTTCATATGGTGCAAAATTATGCTTTTACTCCTTTGCTTCTCTTGGCTAAACAACTCCTTGGCTGGTTGTTTCATGATCTCCTAGCTTTATTAGACCCTACAAAACACATATAAACATATTAAAGAGAATTCTACTGAGACTTAGAGAATGAAAATTAAGAAAGAGTCTTTAACAATCCTTCTTCACTTCCCTTTCTTAGCCTTAGCTTAAGTTGATACTTCTTTGAATGGAATGCCCTAAATGGGTTTCCATCACTAAATGACACTTGTGAAACAAGATATGTGCACAAGGTTGTAACGTGCAACCATTTATTAGAACCTAATATAAACACCAGTATGAGTTATTTACTAAAGTTCAATTAGAAAGGATGTAGCTCAAGACAAATAAGTCTTTGTTTTTTCCTAAGTAGAAGTTTATAAGCATTAAGTGTAAGACTCAAACCGGAAAGGTTTCTTATGCTAAAATAAATATTTTATTTTAGAAAATGATATATTTTGTTTTATTTTAATTTTTAAATTATGTGTGGGATTGTTAAAAATATTTAATATAATTTAAATAAATAAATTAGCCTATAGACTATTAGTTTTATAGGTAAATGCTATATATGGATTAACGATTTTAACTTTATTAAAAATTACTATTTTTTTAAACATATTTATTTCAATTTACTGCTATTTTACTCTCTTCTAGTTCTAAATATTGCATATTTGTACGAAGGAAATACACAACAAAACAACATCTTATATAAAATTGTTTTTAGTCTTTTATTCTATATTGACGAGTTGTTTTACATAAGGATCAATTTGACGAGTTGTTTTATCTTAGGAAAGAAGTACATAATAATTTGTCTTACCCATAAAGTGGGGATGTTTTCTCTCTAAGGACAATTATCTACGTGTTTCAACCCAAGCTCTTTATACTCATTTCCCTATCTACAATTTTATCTTATATTCTTATTTTTTGTTATAAGAATTGTTTAGATTTATCAATCTCCATCTTTGCCTTATTATTATTATTAGGGTTAAATATGTTTTTAGTCCCTAAACTATTGGCCGTTTCTGGTTTTCGTCCCTCTTTCAAAGTAAGGTACAATTTGGTCCTCATTCTTTTCGAAACGTTCGTTTTAATCCTTGGAATTTTGGTTTCAGTCCTCATTTGTTGCTAAATGAGGACCAAATTTTTAAACAGTGTTTAGTTTTCGAGGACTAAAACGAACGTTTCGAAAAGAATGAGGACCAAATTATACCTTACTTTGAAAGAGGGATGAAAACCAGAAACGGCCAATAGTTTAGGGACTAAAAACATATTTAACCCTTATTATTATTATTATTATTATTATTATTATTATTATTATTATTATTATTATTATTATTATTATTATTGTTAGTATCATCTAACTTATCAATATATAAATGCACATTAACATAATTAATATATGGACAAGTCAGATTATTGGTGACCGAAAAGAGGTTAGAAAAATTGTGGTCACCGATTGAAACTAATGCTCCAATGATGGTGATGGTGGCAGCGACGATGACTTTAACGGTGGCGACGATGACGACGACGACGATTGTAGTGGGCAGGGGCAACAAACATTTTTCAAAGAACCTTAGGCTCTAGATACCATGTTAAATATAATGAAAATTATGTATGCGATTAATTTACCTTGTGTTGAATATACACATAGGAGTCTTTATTTAAAATAGAACAAATATGGGTTAAGTCCAAAGTACAAGTAAGAAATAATAACAAACAAACTAAAAATAGAAGATAAAAAAAATATCTAACAGTGAGAATCAAATTTCTATAAAAATGTTAATGAAAAAAGAAGACATATGAAAGTGAGAGACAAATCTATTATGAATTTAATTATCCATAATATTATTTCTCTTACCTATGTCAGGTTTTAAAAAGAAATATTGTGCATCCTCTTATCAAAGGGTTAATGTGTCAAACAACTATGGGAGTAGTCAAGAATAATGAGAATAAAGTCCATAAATTAGGTGTAAGAATGGACACTCATCTCCACATGAATGACAATCTCATAAATTTCAATGGATAATAATGAAGTTATTATTAACTAAAGTACATCAACCTATTTGAATAAAGATTATGTCATGTTCCTATTTTAAATTATGACAATATTAAATTGAGATATGTGCATTATTATGCTTATTTTTTAAATACCTCTTAATAAATCAAATGACAATTATTATGGGGTGTAAACTATAAACCACCTTGTGAGGGTTTACCAAATAAGTATAATGTTGGGACGCCATTTTGAGACATGGACAAGTCTTAACACCCATAAAACAAGATCATAATGTGCAACTAGTAACCTAAAATGAACACTCAAATTATATATGTTATTTACTAAAACCCAGTTATATTGGGATGCAGATCAAGATAATTAAGTTTTTATATTTTCTTTTTCGGATAAAAGCATTAGGTAAGACTCACACCCAAAAAAGTTTCTTATATTGAAAAACAATATTTTTATTTTAAAAAATGATATATTTTGTTTTATTTTATTTTTAAAATTAGGTGAAGAATGGTTGGAAATAATTTTATTGTAAATATAAAAAATTTTGATTTTATTATAATTATTTATTTATTTTATAGAAATTTTATAATTAAAAAGTAGCTAAATTTTAAAAAAAATATGATCAAACACTAGTGTAGTCAAGGGAAACGACAACGGTTATTTTCGCCTATAGGCAACGGTTTCGACCCCGAGGTATATACGGGCGAGGTAAAAAGGTGGGTGACTTTTGGCCTCATATCTCCAACGTTTATGCCTCAGTTCCGCTGCACCCGAAGTAGTAAGGAAGAAAAAAAGGGGGGGAGGGTTTATTACCTCTGTTCAACCGAGGTAATATCGTGAGGCTATGGCAGCAGTTCATGCTCGAACCGATGCCAAAGCCATTTGTTCTTCTTTTTAAAATCACGTGCAACCTACTACCTCGATTTTGGCCACAACCGAGGCTTATTCTCCTGGAATTGTTTTTTAATAGCAGGTCTGTTTTTGTGATATCCACTATCACAAAAACAGACCTGCATATAAATCAAAATATATACAACACAGAATCAACACATAATCAAGATTTACAACACAATGTTTTTAAATGATAATGTATAAAGTCTAATAACTATAAATCAAAATGCGCTAATGTATTTTAAATCAAATCCTAATAACTATGAACTATTGAATAATTTAATTAAATGTTTTGCAAGTGCCTTCCTTAGGTATGTAAGTGACTTCTTAGGAAGTGGAGTAGGAGTCTTGAATCTCTGCACAAGACACATGATATTAATTAGTTTATATGAATTCCAAATGATGGAGGAAAACAAAATTCATTAGATCAAAATATTATCGTTTCCCAGCCTCTTGCGATATGGGCACGAATAGTGTGGGTCATTCAATACATTACGTAGTATCTGCACTCATATATGACTCACTCTGTCTGTTACACTAATATATCATCACAATTGTAAATAGTTAGTGAAAATCATTAAAACAAAACAACTATAAGAAAGTATGGCTTTAGCATATGTCAAACCTTGAGAGTAACCCATGCAAACTTTCTACCATTAGCAATTGATCTCCCGACCAACATCATACGTGTTGCAATGGAACTATAAAAAAAAGAGGATTTAGTATTCATTTATATAACAAAGAAAGTTCAAACATAAGGTTCTTATCAATCAATTGCTTGTCTAAGATGTTTGGGAAGAGACTTGTGCAATGAGCAGAACCACACAACATAGCTCTACGGACGGAAACAATAAGTAGCTGCCAATGGTGCCTAAAATTGAACATAACTTAATTGTTTTCTGTGTAGGGCCAAAGTAGTCACGAAGAACAATCGCCCCAGGAACTCCACGTACACGTCCTGGGTGCTCGGGCTTTCCAATGGCCATTGTTAGAATGTCGTCCCTACCTTGGACACCAAATGTTCCCTGAGTCTGCTGCTCAACGAACTCATCCTGCACATTAAAAAAGCGAAGTTACTTAGAAGAACATGCTATGATAAATACACAATCAAACAATGTTTAGAATTTGAACTTACAATTCTTTGTGAGATCAAGACAGCTGAGGAAGATGTCATGTTCTCATCAGATTTAGTCTGAGCAGCCTTCCACAGCTCGTACCTAGCAGGTGCAAGTGCTAGGTCCAGGGACTCAAGCCCCAAGGCATCCGCTCTAGACTTTCTAATTTTCTTTTCCAGTTTCGCATAACCGCCTCGTGATAACAAGTGTGGTGCATCGTTTAGCCTTTGCCTTTCTTGGGCGGCTAACCTTTTACCCTATGAAACCATGTATATTCATAAGTGTAAAATCATAAGAACTCAATGAAATACTTTGTAGATGTTAAGAAACATACCTTCCATTCCTCAGACTCTCTAGATGCACGAAACTGTATTCACTCCTCCTCTGTGAAGGTATAATGCTGACATGGATTTTCATGTTGTCTATCTCCAAAGACATATAGTCGTGTTAGCCTTGTCTTGAAATCCCTCCATCTTATTGCTATATGCGATAACACTTTCTTTCTAATATGTATTGTGTTTGGAATATCATAATGTTGTTGTTTAAAACAAAAAATATGTTAATGACATAATAAGATGAAAGAAATAAGTATATCAAAATTCTTTTAAGTAAACATACCTGAATATCTTGCCATAAGAGGTTCTTGTCGACCTTTGGGACGTCATCCCAAGATGCATGAAGGATAGAGACATGGCTTTTTGCTAACTTACCCAGATAACTCCTAAACGTATCAACATTTGGCCCTGATGCCTGACCTGATCTAGGGTCAATGTCAACATGTCTCCTTTGCCCATCAACGTGTCCAGATGTCACATCTGGCAATCGTGTGACGCCTCGACCACGTCTGGTCTGTCCTGATCTTGAGTCTGAGGCTGACATACTTGAAAAATATATACAAGGTTAGTAATAATTCAATTATGATGAAATTACATATAAAGTCAATACAAAAAATATCACAACCTATTAAGATATTGTTTTCTCCTAGATCCCTTCATTGTGATCACTACGAATTGACTGGATGTCATCGGCAACATCATCAACTTAGTCTTCAATGGGTCTTGATGCAACAGATGTTGTATCAAGTATATCAAGAGAATCTTCATCATCATATCCTTGCATGTTTTTTCCTTCTAAAACCACTGACAAATTTTTTATTTGCTGGATCATTTACGTAGAATATTTGTCTTGCTTGACTAGCCATGATAAATGGTTCATCAGTGTAATTCACTTTGTTCAAGTCTACCAATGTGAAACCAAAGTCATCTGTCATGACACCAGAATTTATATCAACCTATTTACACTTGAAAACTTGATAACTTTTTGGCAAGTATACCAAATCGTTCCAAGTAATACAATGAATAAGTAAAAGTATCGTCTCCCAAGGGACTTGTGCAACACATGACAATTCTTCCTTTTATAACTCAATTAGACATCAAAATGCACAAAACAACACAAGAAATTATTTGTGGTATTTTATCAAACAGTTGGTGTGCAAGGAATTTATATTTAAAAGAAACTTCGTTGGAATTGGGTTTCATGAATCATATGAATATAAAACTCTGTTCAATATTTCATTACTTCATTCAAACATTCACATCAAGGCATACTAGTCCTAATCCCTTAGCAACTAGTTCTAAATTAATATATTAAAATGATAATCCCTTAGTCAATTTAATATACAATTTGCATTAAGTCTGATGTTAAGAATGATCAAGTGATTGAGTCTATCCCTAGATCCCAAATCACTTAAGTGCTCTATCTACATTCATGTCCAAAGTTAGTTTCCAGTAATCAAAGACATTCAAATAACATTATATTTTCATACAATGATAATAAATTCAAGAAAGAGCATATGAACGAACATCGATATATTGAGCAGGAAACTTAAATCACAATGAGTTCATTACATCCAATCCCAACGAAAGAGAAATTTAACTACTCTTAGTCATCTAAAACGTACACATTTGAAGCAATCCCTTGAAACAATGGTGTCTTGATGCCTTGAAGTAGTCTCCGGAAGTTCCTAAGATGTACAATCAAATGAACCATGATATCAAAAAAAGAAGGTGGAAAATACATCTCCAATTCACATAATAGTCTTATTCCTTCATTTTCCAATTGATCTAAATCTCGAGGGTCAACAACTTTCTTGCAAATGGCATTAAAGAGCAAACTCAGACGTGTCAGAATACCCCTAACAGAAGGAGGTAATATTCCTCGAATAACAACAGGTAACAATTGTTGCATCAATACATGACAATCGTGAGACTTTAAACTAACTAACTTTGACTCTTGCATAGAAACAAGGTTACTAATATTTGAAGAATAGCCTTGTGGAACCTTCACACTTCTTAAACATTTACAAAAATTTATTTTTCTTTTTTTAGAAAGAGTGTGACAGGCTGGGGGCAGATAGGTGCGTCTTCCTATTATCTGTGCATGTAACTCAGATCGAATTCCCATGTCAGCCAAATCTTGTCGTGCTTTTATTCCGTCTTTGCTCTTCCCTTTCACATTTAATAAAGTTTCAATGACACTGTCACAAACATTTTTTTCAACGTGCATCACATCAATGCAATGTCTAACATCAAGTTTACACCAGTATGGAAGCTTAAAAAATATTGATCGTTTCTTCCAAATGTTTTTTGCAAAGGTACTTTTATGATGTTTTCCAAACACAATGTCAATGTTTTTGACTTCGTTGTACACATCTTTACCATTCCGGGGTCTGGACACAACCTCATCCTCAGCACTTCCATTAAATGTTTTTTTCAATCTACGATAAGGATGATTACGAGGAAGGAATTTTCGATGTCTTGTATATACCGTCTTCTGACCATGGTTCAATTGAAGGTAACTAGTGTTTTCTTCACATATGGGACATGCAAAATGACATTTAACACTATAACTACTCAAGTTTCCATACGCTGGGAAATCATTTATAGTGCAAAAAAACATTGCACGCAAACGGAATTGTTCCTCAACATGTGAATCAAACACTTCCACCCCTTCTTCCCACAACAATTTCAAATCATTAAAGGTTTTAAGTAAACATCAATGTCATTTCCAGGTTGTCTAGGACCCGATATCATCATGGACAACATCACATATTTTCTCTTCATGCACAACGAAGGAGAAAGATTGTATAACATCAACATAATTGGTCATGAACCGTGTTTGCTACTTAAGTTCCCATAAGGATTCATACCATCAGTTGCAAGTGCAAGTCTTAAGTTTCTTGGATCTGCACCAAATTCTGGAAATTTTAGATCAATCTTCTTCCATTGTGGTGAATCAGCTGGGTGCCGGAGAAGATTATCGCACTTTCTTTCGTCAAAGTGCCATTTAAGGTTCTTTGCATCTTCTTTAACAGAGAACATACGTTTGAACCTAGTTATTATAGGCAAATACCACATCACCTTAGCAGGTGCACCATCATTACCTTCATCAACAGTGTTTTTGTCAGATTTCTTTTTAAAACGGGATAAACCACATGTTGGACAGTACTTTAGCGAAGCAAACTCCTTTATGTACAAAACACAATCATTAGGACAAGCATGTATCTTTTGATATTCAAGACCCATTGGACATAAAAAAAAATTTGCCTCGTAATTACGAATAGGTAGAGTATTATTTTTTGGAAGCATCTCCTTCAACAACTCCAACAACTCTGTGAAACTTTTATCGGTCCATCCATTCCTTTCTTTTAAAATAAACAACTTTAAAGTTGCAAACAGACGTGTAAAGTTCGAGCATCCTGGGAACAACGGTTGCTCTAAATCATTTATAAGAGAATCATATAAATTAGCTCTTCCAAAATTATCTTCACCGACATCACGTATCATGTCCTCTAAATGATCACTCATCCATTCTTCCACAAAATTTGTTCCTCGTGACGTGGTAGGTTGGTCCAATACTTCTCCATGCCAAGTCCAAACGGTATAAGTTCTCATTATGCCGAACATGAATAGATGGTCACGTACATTGCCTAAGTCTTGTCGTATTTGATTAAGACAACGAACACAAGGACAAAAATATGTCTCGTTCACAGACTTTTAGCATTTTGTTCAACATATTGCAAGAACTCTGAAACACCCTTATCATATTCTTCACTGATGTGACGTTCATTCATCCAGCTTCGATTCATACTATGTTCGTAAAATCACTCATCAGTTTCAGTTTTTTAACTCTCACAAGGTTAGGCCCTACCCATTCAGAAAAATTATTTTTCATAAATTGCTAAGACACATGCAAAGAAGTGTACATCATAAATTTGATAAGATTTCGGCAGCATTTTGCATTGGTCTCCAAAATACACGAAATGAGAGTAGTCAAGGATGACCACAATCAAATATGCATTCAGAGAACAACACAAATACTGAACCGAAATTTTATCAATCTTATCCATAAACTTCAACGTACATGTTATAGCAAATTATGAAAAGTAATTTTCCCAAGCTGTCCAATCTGACAATTCAAAATTTAATACAAACGATTAAAAGATTAATCGTTTTTGTTAAATTTCAAACGGGAACTAAGTTTCACTCAATGATTTGATACTTATAATCTAACATGCCAATTATAATAACACAACTATCACATGCATATTAAAAAGCCAATAACACATGCAGACCTAAAAGTCAAAAACATGCATAAGCCAATAACATGTATACACAAAAGCCAATAACACGTATACAAAAAAGTTATCAACAAAGAAGCTAACCTTTTTAGCAGATTAAAAAAGCAATGCAGGGAAATGGAGTAATGCAGGCCCAAAAATGTAGGCCAAAAAGAGTCAAAAGCACCGCCCAAGAACAAGCCAGAAACTGCACCAAAACGTAACGAAAACAAATTTTAATCGGTTCAAATGGAAGTTATTTCATCAAAAAGTAATTTAATTGACGTAAAAGTAAATTTAAACGGTCCAAAAGAAAGGAAACGCACCTGGAAATGCAATGTCTAAGAGAGAAAACGCGGGGAAGACGATGAACAGTGAGCGTAACTCCTCGCGGGTTCGCGTTTTCAATATAAATGGCTGTAGACATCGGGTGTTGGGGGGGGGGGGGGCGACGTCTATAATACTATAGACGTCGGGGCCCTAACTAATATGACGTCTTTCTGATTTAAATATTCATATTTGCAGGGCTTATAGGCGTCGGTTTAGAGGTGCCCCGACGTCCAACTGAACGTTTATACCCTGTCAAACATTTAGGCGTCCGTTAGGAGGGGTCCCGACGTCTATAATATTATAGACGTCGGGGCCCCTCCTAACGGACGCCTAAATGGCTAAAAAAAATAACTCCTCACCTACCCTGTCAACCATTTAGGCATCCGTTAGGAGGGGCCCCGACGTCTATAATATTATAGACATCGGGGCCCCTCCTAACGGACGCCTAAATGGCTGAAAAAAATAACTCCTCACCTACCCTGTCAGCCATTTAGGCATCCGTTAGGAGGGGCTCCGACGCCTATAATATTATAGACGTCAGACCCCCTTCTAATTGACGTCTATATGCCCACTTATTTACGAAAATACCACCGGTCAATAATTTACGTTGGTTGTTTGGTGGACCGACGTCTATTGGGTGACGTTAAAGGTCAATTCTGCACTAGTGTGTTGTATAACATCGCAAGAAACCATCACAGATAAGATGTTCCCCAATTTGGGTTGCGTTCAACTTTCTCCCATTCAAACAGTTCACACAAGGACATCTAAACTTCACTTCATCATCACTTCTACTCTTATTATGTTGCGCAAATTGTATAAATTTCTCTACCCCTCTCTCGTACTCAGCACTAATGCGTGGTAAATTAATCCAATTTCGATCCATACGTAAATATTCTGAAATATTCTACAAAATTACAATACAAAAAATAATTTTGTATTCATCATTTAACGAAAAATTAAGGTTAATTCAATTCAATCATAGAATTAATAAGCATTGAAATAATCACATATTCAACATAAAAGTTTTTAAAAATAACATTGTAAAATTAAAAAGTTAAACTTTAAAATCATACCATCACACAAAATTATACAATCATACAAAAATTTTCATTCCTACAAAGTTATACACATATTATACGATCATCCAAACACATTCAATCACACAATCATACAAAATTATATAATCCTATTCAAAAATAAACTTTAAACATTAATATAAGAACCTGATAGTGTGAAAAGCTAATAACAAAGGACAACCCGCTATAAAAACTATAGAAAATTCAACTATGCAAAATTCAAACATACAAAAATATATAAAAAAATATTAGTTTTAGAAACAAAATCAAACATCAAAACGCAAATAAAAATAAAAAAATTGAAAATTTACCTCTAAGGGGTAGAATCGAAAAAACCAAATCAAAACGACGTTTAGAACTATTTTGATCGGTTAAAAAGCTTCCTAAATGTTGACGATGGCCACGACAACAACCAAAATCAAGATTAAACGGTGAAAAACGTAAGAAAATGGCAAAGAAGGCGCGAAACACAATGGTCTCGAGAGGGAACACAGAGATACTATTTTTCGCGAGGAAGACGACACTGTTCGTCTCCTGTTTTCTTTTTTTTTAACCTACGAAAGATTATTACATCGGTTCTCAATAAAACCGAGGTAATATAGGGGATACGACTTCGATTCCCCCACATAACCAAGGCCTATTCTTTTAAAAAAAATCAAAATTAACCTGAAATGACAATTTTGAAATTCTTTTCAACTTTTATGCCTCGGTTTCCCGTCAAACCGAGGCCAAATCCTTTGTTAAAAATAATATTTTACTTAAAGATTTAAATTTTGTTCAGATCAGGGTCTATGGCCTCAGTTTCCCAAATAGCCGAGGCCAAATCCCTGACGGTCTAACTGTCAACTTTAGTGTATGATGCAAACGTGGAAAGTCAGAATTTTGGCACGGGACAGTCTAACTATCAACTTTAATGTATGATGCAAACGTGGAAAGTCAGAATTTTGGCACAGGGTCTACGGCATCGGTTCCCTTGATAATCGAGACCAAATCCCTAACCGTCCGATTGCCTTTTTGACAACAAACTACAAATGTGAAATGTCAGTGTCTTGTAGGAATTTTTGGCCTCGGTTGTTTGTAGAACCGAGGCCAAAAACCTTGCATAGGGATTCTCATCTAACAGCTGACTGGATTGTAAGTGTCTTTGCAGGGGTTTTTGGCCTCAATTTTGTAGACAACCGAGGCCATATACCCTCCATGGCATCGGTTCGAAAACAACCAAGGCCTATACTATCAAGAAAATTTCAAAAATGTCACCGCGCCATTTTGTGCTTCAATTTTTGGTAAACCGAGGCGTGGTATAATATCTCTTTTTTTTCTAGTGAAATTAAAAAATGATTAAATTTTAAAAATACAATTACTTATAACATAATTATTTTATTTTAGAAAATTATTATTTAAATAGTAAAGTTGCAAAATAAACGTAAATATTAAGGAGGATATCCCATTATATATATAGTTATAGATATATAATTTTTTATATATAACTACTCGAGAAAACACATACATTATGGGCATGTGTATCTATTATTTTATTGTGACAAACATTTATTATACTATAAAATAATTTTGATTAAAAATAATTATAAAAATAAATAATTTGTATAAACTTTTGTTTTATAAATAGTTTCTTTTATCATAAATAATTATTTAAATTTACAAAATAGTTATTAAATATATAAATTAAAAATTATTTTTTATTACAAATAACTATTTGAATTAAAAAAAAGTTACTAAAAGGTGAAATTAAAATATGGAAATAAAAAATAATTTTTTTTATATAATATAATATATACCTATAGGAATATATATTATTATTATTATTATTATACTTCTCCTCATCACCCTTTCAAGGATCCCAGTCCATTCATAATAGAATATCCTTTGAGGGGAACGTTCTTATAAATTTCATAATATCAAAGAACCCGTCACTACTTTTCCTCTAGAAAATTTCATACTTGCTGCCCAAGGCACGGTCAAACGTATGTTTTTGTATTAATTAAAAATATTAAATTTCAGCAAAATATATAAAGGAAAACAAAATATGAAAAAATATTTTTTAAAACTATCTTTTTATAATAAATAATTAATTTAGTTTTTAAAACATTTAAATTTAAATAAATAATTATATAAAATAATAAAATGATAAACTAATTATTTTAATTTTTTAAAAAATTACTTAAAATAAAACTAAAAAATTAATTGAATTTAATTCATAATTATTTAAAGGATAAAAATGATAAATATTTTTTTAATTTAAAAAAAACATTTACCGGTAAAATTGGAGAAAAATATTACATATATAAAAGAAGATTTTTCTCTAAAATGATGTAGATTTCTTAAAATAAAAAAAAAAATCTCAAAACGTATTTTTGGTTTGTTAAAAAATTTAAACTTACGTTTCGATATCTATTTGAACGTCTCGTTTTCTGAGTATTAAGCATTAAGATGAAGAATTTAAAACAAAAGACAAGAAGTGAAAAAATTCCACTTTGACGTTGCTTATTGTTTTGACACGTCAGAGACGCGTGGCGCTTTACGAGCAAACCAACGTAACAACGAAGTATGTTCCCATGCGTCTTGTTTTTCCACACCCTCAGTTTCGTATTGAACTCAAACTAACTCAAAAGAACCAGAAGCCACTCTGCTTGTGTAGTGAATTTTGATAGTGATTGTCGTTTCTCCTAAAATTGAAGTAATTTCACACAAGAACACTGTAATTAACAAACCAACCATGAAAATCTATCACGTTCCTTGTCTGCAAGACAATAATTCCTTCTTGTAAGTCTATACATGTTGTTCCCTGCATGCAATTCTACACAGATTTAACATGTTCTTCATGCTTCACTGTTTGTTATTATTATTGTTTGGTTTTGCACTTCTGTAGAATCGTTGACGAGAGTACAAAAGAAGGTGCCGTGGTGGACCCTATAGAGCCTGAGAAGGTTCTAGAAGTTGCCAATTCGCATGGGGTCAATCTGAAGCTCGTTCTCACCACGCATCATCATGGGTGATAACTAATTTCTACTCTCCATGTTTGTTTTGTTTCGTATTCTAGAACTCTGAGAGAGTGGAATTATTCATTTATTGTTTGAAATGTCAGTACTCGCATTTGTATTTCAGTTTTTCTTTTTTATGATGCTGACTCTTGAGATGAACATGGATCTGTTTATAGATTTTGTTTCATCGTGGCAGTGAGCATGCTGGTGGAAATGAAAAGATAAAGGAATTGGTGGCAGGAATTAGAGTCTACGGTGGTTGGATTGATAACGTCAAGGGTTGCACTGATAAGGTTGAAAATGAAGATAGGGTATCCCTGGGAGCTGATATTAATATATTGTCTCTTCACACACCATGGTAGGTCCATTATACTTGTCAGTTCACCTACCAAAAAATGGAAACTTTGAATTTACTTACCACCCTGCATTTCTAAAATATTAGGACTCTAATTTTGTCGTTTATTTTGTACGAATTCAATTTTTGAGTACAAATGAGTTGAGAGAAAGATTTTACAGACTTTGAGGTTAAGGTTAATGTGGTCGAGACAAAATTTCTTGAGACACATTTGTCTCTCTGTTGTTAACATTAACCGTTTGGTGACCTGCTCAGCCACACCAAAGGTCACATAAGCTATTATGTCACCGGCAAAGAGGGGGAGCAACCGGCTGTTTTTACTGGAGATACACTGGTAAACTCACTCACTAATCAGTTTTATAGCCTTTTCATTTTATGGAACATATAATAGTTATTGGAAAAAAAAATACAACAAATTGGCTAAAAGCTATGCCAAGTGTGTATGTAAATGAATTATGAAGAAGTTGTAGTTTAAATTAAATCCTGATTTATTTTATGCAGTTTATTGCTGGTTGTGGGAAATTTTTTGAAGGAACAGCAGAAGATATGTATGAGTCACTCTGTGTAACATTAGCTTCGTTACCGAAGCAAACCCGAGTTTACTGTGGACACGAGGTAACATAGTACCTACAACTCTCTCTTAGCATCATGCATGCTTTTTCCTTTATGATTTACATGTCATCATATTTGGTTCTAAAAGTTATTGCTGCTCATTATTCTCATCATCATTTTGGACCCACGCCGTTTTTCTGGACTTTCTTTAAAGTTTAGGCTCATATTTCCACTTTGGGATGCATTTTTCCATATTCATTTGCAATAGAGAAGAAAAGTAAAATAAGGTTTTCTATATATAAACTAAAATTAATTTATACCAGATACCAGATCGATGGAACAAAATTAGGAGGAAGTGTAATTTCCAGAAGACTTTGATTTCTTTAAGAGTTAGTTGTTCTTTTTTAAGGCATGACAATCCATATCCTAAAGGTCAAATTAATAGCCAGCCTGCAACTTTGGAAAAAAAAGTGGGTTTTCTTTATACTATTTCAGTTTTGTTATGATAAAATTACCTACTTAGTCTCCATGTTAGGAGGTAATTTTCTGTTTAGTATCCAGTTTTAAAAATGTAGGCATTTGGTACTTATGTTTTGAAATTTATATCAATTCAATCCTATCCAGTTAACGGCGTTATAATTGATGCGAGAAATTAAGGACGTTAATGATAGCCTGGGTGGAATAGCTATCAAATGTTTGAATGCATCTTCATTAACGTCCTTAATTTTTCGCATCAATTATAACGCCCTTAACTGGATAGGATTGAATTGATACAAATTTCAAAACATAGGTACCAAATGCCTACATTTTTAAAACCGGATACTAAACAGAAAATTACGTCCTAACATGGGGACTAAGTAGATAATTAAGCCTAACATTTTTATATTCATATTATTTCTATATCAATAAACGTTTCATAAATAATATATCCTATTTCTAATATTATTATGATCAAATGTATATAGTGTTAAAGATATGAATTCAATAATATTATAATTAACTTAGGCCACGTGTTTGTAAAGTATTCTAACCTTTTAACTAGATTAAATAAAGGCTTAAATACCTACTTAGTCCCCGTGTTAATAGCTGAATTGCCATTTAATACCCGGTTTTAAAAATGAAGACATTAGGTCCCTATATTTTGAAAAGTGTATGACTTTAGTCCTCTCCGTTAAGTTGGTAGTAACGGTGTTAACTCCGCGCTGACGTGGCTACGCTTCTTTTCTCTCTCCTCTGCTCTTCCTGACACCTTCTGCTTTTTATATATTAATGATTTTCATCATTTCTCTCTCACCAAACCTTTCTCTACAACCCCACGCTTGTGGCATTTAGTTGATGCCTGGAAGTCTCACGGTTCAGCACAGAAGCTTGGAGAGCTCTCGGTCCTCCATGCATCTAGCAAACCTCCATGCATCCAGTAAACCTCCATGCATCCAGCAACTTGAAGCAGCTGCAACGGTTGGAAGAAGAAAGAGGTGTGCTTGGCTTTGGAAAAGAAAACAGCAGCTGCAATGTAATTGAAAAAAAAGGAGGCAGCATCTTGAGTGGCGTCTCGGCCTGCAGAATAACAACTTGAAGCCACCACCGGAAAGGTGAAGATCACGGCCTGGCATGGAGAATGAGAGACGCAACGTCTTGGCAAGCAGCTGGAAGTTAGAAGTCAGAAGCCAGCAACCGAGAAGAAGAGGAGGAGGCCGTGAGAGTCCAGCAGCCCACACTTGGGACGTTCCAGCAAGCTCACGTCCTTGGTGCTCCAACATCCAGCTTGGAGGTACACGGTGATGGCTGGAAGCTAGGATGAACACGCTGCCAGCAACACGTAGGAAGCAGCCCTCACTGTGCAGCAAGCTTGCAGCAAAGAGTTGGAAGAAGAAGTGATCCAGTATTTCCACAAACAAATGAATGCACTCTAAATACTTCAAATAATTTACATTTTTATATAATCTCCTTTTTATAATTTAAATTTAGAGTGAAAGATCCAGTATTGTTGGTAGATGGGTCAGAGTGAATACTATAAGTGTTGTTGGTAGATGGAATTTGAAGCAGCCAACAGAGCAGCTCCTATGGAAGATCCATCTTTTGTATGTTCTATCACCACATTGTTTGATTTTTCTGACCCTAGCAGCTCTTTCACTGAATCTTGCAAATAAGTCCTGTATTGAGGATAATTTTCGTATAAGCCCCCATCAATGGCAACAACACTTCTGTTTCCATTGCCAAATATGAGACCTCTGTCATCCTCTTCCATTTTCTGTAGAATCCCCACAATTCCTGCACCAGCTAACCTCCCTCCTCTGTCATGAAAATCATTAATATACAAAAAGCAGAAAGGTGTCAAGAAGAGCAGAGGAGAGAGAAAAGAAGCGTAGCCACGTCAGCGCGGAGTTAACACCGTTACTACTAATTTAACGGACAGGACTAAAGTCATACACTTTTCAAAATATAGGGACCTAATGTCTTCATTTTTAAAACCGGGTATTAAATGACAATTCAGCTATTAACACTGGGACTAAGTAGGTATTTAAGCCTTAAATAAATAAACAATAGAAAAATAAATGTCAAGTGATTTGTACCTCAATATGCAACACAGTCTATTTTCCACAACACAAATAAATATGTTTTTCAGTATCAACACAATTAAGGATGAGGATGAGAATAAGTTTTATTATCATGTAGAAAAGATTTATCTTTAAGAACGAAATTTCTGTCTTATTTTATTTTTATCAACAGATATACACTTATACCCATATCTTTTTTTTTAATATTAAACAACTAATTTTTATAAAATAACAATAATATTATAAAAAAATCATTAAATATTTAATATAGAATATCTAAAAAAATTATAATTATATATATATATATATATATATATATATATATTTTAAATTAGAGTATTATATAAAATTTTATAAAAACCAAAATAATAACTAAAGTTAGAAACATTGAAACAGAGTTGATAATTTTAAAAATATTTTTAAATATTATAAAAAATAATTATTAAAATTTAAAATATTATTTCTTAATTATTTTAAAATTTATATAAAAAATAATTATTAAAATATTTTTAATGAATTTATATATTAGTAAAATTATAATATACTATTTAAATGAAATTATATAAAAAACAAAAATTATAGTAAATAATTTTTTTTAATATAGTTGTAATGATAGAATTATACTTATTAAAAAATAATTATTATATAAAAAGTATTAAAATAATGTTTTAAAATGATAAACAAAAATATTAAAAAAATTACAGTAATCAAATGTTTATTTTAAGATAATTAAAAGTAAATATATAATTAAGGATGTGATAAAATTAAAAATATTATATATATATATATATATATATATATATGTATGTATATATATATATATATGTATGTATATATATATATATATTATATATATATATATATATATTATATATATATATATATATATATATATATGTATGTATATATTTTACATATATATATATATATATATATATTATATATTATATATATATATATATATATATATATATATTATATATATATATATATATATTATATATTATATATATATATATATATATATATATATATATGTAAAATAAAATTTTCCGATACTAAAATAGTCAGTGAAAAATGAAAAAATGAAAAAATGAAAAAATTTGAAATAAAACAAAAATTAAAAGTAAAAAAATAACAGATAAATTTTTTTATATTATATAATAAATAAAGAGTTTATGTTAAATATTTAAATTGAAAGCTATATATTCTCATATGAAAAAATAAATAATAAATAAAAATATTAGAAAAAAAAGAAATATTCAAATATAAATATAAAAAATATTTAATTTAAAACTATATGCAAATTTTGATAAAAAAAGTATGTATATTAAAGATTTGAATTGATTTAGTAATGAGTCAAATAATTAGAAAAGAAAGTATAGTTGAAAAAGATATTATGAAACTAAAAACTAAAAACAATAAATATATATAGTTTTCTTTTCTATTTCTATTTTCGATAACAAAAATTATATACATACTTATATTCATATATAATGCGGGATTTTTTGGTCAAATGAAAATATGTTGAGATAATATTCCATATAGATGAGTTTATTTCTCATTCTTATAAGCAACCTATTTTTCAAAATAACATATAAATAGGGATGGAAATAAATTCCCACAACCTATTTTTCATAATAACATATAAATATGAATCGAAAATATGGAAGTATCAACCAAAATTAGTGGTTGTTTTCTACCAAATTAATTATGTGGACAATGATGGTGAATTTTGCAATAAATCAGAGAATCATTTGTACCAAATTTTGATACGAAATTACAAGTATTTAGATATTGAATGTAAGTTATACAATATCCTTATTATTACTTGAAGAAGTGGGTTGTGTGCATTAATTAATTGTTGTAAACAACTCTTGATTAGGTTTAGTACATAACATGAGTTTGAATTGGTTGTGTTTGTTTGTAGTACGCAGTGAAGAACTTGCAATTTGCTATGACAATTGAGCCAGATAATTTGAGGATACAGCAGAAACTAACATGGGCTAAGAATCAGAACCAAGCTGGCCAACCCACAACTCCCTCCACCATTCAGGAAGAAATGGAAACCAACCCATTTATGAGGGTTCACCTACCTCAGATTCAGGTTTATCCCCACCCTACATGCATTTTCATTTCTCTGTTCCAAACTATGACAAATAATGCAAAAATCTTTGCAGGAGAAAGTAGGCTGCAAGTCTCCAATTGAAGCTTTGAGAGAGTTAAGGAAGCTCAAAGACAAGTGGATGATGGGGTAGTGGTGTTATTATTGTCTATAGTAATATGTGTTGGTGAAAACTGAAAAAGAGATACGAGATAGTTGTCGTGTTTGCACAATGTATGTTACGTTGGTTAGTCTAATGCTAAGATGTTCCATTTCATTCATGTTATATACTTGTGAACTAGAAAATTATTCTTTTCTCCTCTCTCTCTCCCTCACACCATATAACTTTCAACCGCTAAATTTTAATTTAAAATAAGCATACAAATACTAGGAAGATTCGTTTCTATCTGTGGTGTCAGAGAAAATAATGGCCTGCTTTTTACCGATGTGTTTTGTTGCAATCTTTTCGTTTTGGTTCGTGCGGTGATTGCGGCTCTCGCTTTTCTTAAGTTTGGCGTAAGCGTGGCGCTGACTTGTGGCAACTTCTCACGCTGTTACTTCGTGTTTTTCGAAATCATTAAGGAACACTTAAGAATCATATTAAATTAAGACTTAACAGACAAAAAACAGTACTTGATTGGTAATTTGATAAGTGTCATTGAAACCGTGGTTGAAGCTGTAAATATATTGATTTTCAATTGTTCTAGTTAGCGTTAATGCTTTTAGACTTGACATTAAACAGTGGTGGATCAGTCAATTATATGTGTTTTTCATGTTTAAGGATGTACGGATCGTGGTGTGTGTCTGATTAAAGTCGAATAGTTTCAAATTCTTCCTCCATCACACTCAATAAACAAAAATAAATATGACAGAAGCGACAATGTTTTCTTCGCTTAAAATGAAGATCTGGAATTAATATTTTTGGCACTTAAATTGTAAATTTTAATTGTTTTTAGTAATGAAAAAGGTAAAAACATTGTTTTAACTTAACCGGAATGTCTCCAAATTTTGGAAGTAACAAACAAATTCCCAATTAATCCTGTATATTTATATTTTTTAGTGTCATGTACACAGATAAGATTTTTACCCTTCTAGTAAAAAATTTAGCCATAATAATTTGTAAGAAATGGTGGAATTAAAAAAACGTTCAAATTTAATTACCAAGAGAATTTGACTTGTTACCAAACTATAATTTGTTGGAACTGGAATCATTACCAATAATTTAGCGGAGTAAGAAGTTAATAACGATAAAAAGAGAAAAAAAGAGAAAAAAAGAAAAGAAAGAAAAAGAGGTGAGGGGATCCGTTGGAAGGAAAGGTGGAAGGAAAGAAAAGTATAACAATAATAATATCCAATGAAACGCGTTGGTTCATTTATCATGATTGGCTCATCGATGTCAACCTCTCACACACGCTCCGACACAGTCACACACAAAATTAATCGAAAGAGAAGGTTTCAGCTTCGTGACCTTGACTTTTCTCCTCTCTCCCTTTTCTGTTTGCGCTATGCATCATCATCGAATCGCATCGCACGATCCGCGTTCGCATTAAACCCTCTCTGGCCATGTTCATCTTCACTTTAATCTTCTTCTACGTATCTTGATTTTCTTCCTTCATCAAACTTCATCTCTTCGCTCGCGCCCGATAATCTAATCCAGACATCCTCTGCTACGCAAAACGAATGTTGTTGTGAATTCTTATAGGTCAGTACCGTACGGAAAAAGGAATATAAGTTAGTTCAGGTTAGGGTTTCCAACAGATGGAATTGTCACCGTCGTCTTCGTCTTCCTCCTCGTTGTCGTCGTCTTCTGGAAGCGATGCCGGCGGTGGTGGCGCTCTCACGTGGTTCGGGATGAGTTTTCCGTTCCGTTCTCCGCTTTCTCTCGTGATGGATTACTGCACGCGCGAGGATTCCGCGGAGCCCGTGATTATCATTCCCCGGACGCGCCCGCGGTTTCAGGCGCCGGCTGAATCTGCTGCTTCTGTTTCGGCCTCTGACTCTGGCGATAATGTGTGCGGCGCCGCTGAGGAGGTGGCGATACGCATCATTGGGGCCGGCGAGCAAGAGAGCGGTTCGTCGCCGTCGTCATCGAGGAGCCGCGCTGGGGAACCGGGATGTGAGGAGGCGGCGGTGGTTGGGAGGAGCGGGATGCTGTCGTCGGAGGCTCGCCGGCGAATGGCTGAGGAGAGGGTGCCGTTGGTGTCTTTGGATGATGGGATTGGTGGCGGTAGGGATTCTTCTTCGTCTTCCTCTACCTACCAGAGGTATGATATTCAGCAGGTTGCGAAGTGGATTGAACAGATTCTTCCGTTCTCCCTCTTGCTGTTGATTGTTTTCATCCGCCAGCATTTGCAAGGTACTGGTTCTTTCTGGTGTTTGGTTTGGTCTCTCAAGTTGGTATTTTTGTTTAAATGCCAACTAGTAATCAAGCCATTGGATTATATTATTTCTGATTTGTTGTATGTGCTAGAGTTTGAGGATGTGGGTGAAGCAAGTTATCTTGCTCAGATATTAGAGAGACTGTATATGCTTGATTTGTTGGCGTGACTATGATATGATTTGTTTGGGGTATGCTCTTTTTGCATTGTTCTCTTGATATTGATAATTGTGTTTCAACATATCGTGGCTTTTCTGCGCCTTGTATTTGAAGGCCTGTCTTGGTTTTCTCGTGATGTGCTTGGTGGAATAATGGTTGGCCAGAGAAATGCTGCTTGCTGTTTTGAGGGACGGAAGCTGTGAAAATAGTATCAACTAATATACGTGCTACGTATTTGGTTTATATTAATTTTTGGTGCTTATTTCTTGATAAATGTTTACTATTAGTTCAAACTAGGATAAAACAAGCGTGGGCTGCTGTGTGGCTTTCAGCACACTGTGTACTAGCCTAGGAAAGAGTTAGAGTGAAATAAAAGGTTACTTGAAACAATTGCTGAGGATCATGTAGGAATGTGTTTGTACCTTTCTTTCGTTTACTGTTATATTACTCAGAGGTGCCCCTCCTTTGTAAGGAAATTGGAATTTCCTAGTCATTAGAGATGTAAAGATGAATTTGTAGAGTTAATTCAAGATTATGTTGATTCCTCTTGTTTATTTAATGGTTCTTAGTTGATTATATCAAAACTTTATTGTTGAAGAACACTGTGCTGCTTTCTTTTTTATCTTCCCTGTGACCATGAGTCCGTGATTGATCCTTATCTTCTTCTTTGCAATCTCTTATCTCTTCTAATTAGGGAAAGAAGAATTATGGTTTGTTTTATTGAGTTGATTGGTTCTACTGTATTGAGTGGCAGTAAACTGCCTCTCACATACAGTTTCAGTTTATTTTGGTGTTTTACTTTTGAGTTGACTCTTTTGACATAACTATGTTATATTCATTTATGGGAACATGCAGGTTTCTTTGTCACAATTTGTATATCTGCTGTGATGTTCAAGTCAAATGAAATTGTTAAAAAGCAGACTGCCTTGAAGGTGATATACCCAGATTTTTGTAATTTCTTTTAAATTTCCATTTCCCAAATGAAATATTTACGTGTAAAATCCCATCCTCTTGTTGCAAGAGGAAAATAAAATTAGGAGTCTGAATTCATGTTCATTTCTGCAGGGAGATCGGAAAGTCTCTGTTCTTCTTGGTATCTCTTTTGCCTTTATGCTGCATGTTATATGCATTTACTGGTGGTATCGAAATGATGATCTTTTATACCCACTGGCCATGCTTCCCCCAAAGACAAGTCCACCTTTCTGGCATACAATATTCATCATTTTGGTTAACGGTACGTTTTAGTTCTATTTACATGTGGTTGTTACATTGTTTTATGTTCTATTTTCGCTAGATATTTTTATTTCTCTATTGGACAGAGACATGAAATGTATATTAATAGCACGTGTTTGGTAAAAATCTAAGATTTTTTTTTATTATTGATTTTTGATTAATGTGTAGGAGACTTGGAAGTTTTAATACAACAGCAGGGTTATTTACTTGATTAATAATGATGAAATTGAAAACTTCCTTTTCTCTTTGTTTCTATGCTTCATAACTCATTTCTATTTTGAAATATACTGTTTTTGTTTTTCAAAATATATCTTGATTGTGGAAGGACGGAAGTACAATAAAAGGGTTTTTCGCATTTAATCACTGGCTCTGGGCCAAAATTGAATAAAACTGGTTTCAAGATAAATTTTACCGCCAATGGGGGTTTCCTACCTGGTCAACTTTTTCCTTGGAAACCGCATGAATTGAGTTTGAATCATAGGGTCCCTTGACTTCCCCTTGGCCTTAGAATGGGGAGAGCCTTCATCACCCTAAACTTTTTTATCAACAAAAAAAGATGACCGTCCTTTTCTGGTTTTTCCTCTTTGGCATAGAGACAAAGTCTCCCTTTTTGTGCTTATGTACAGTCATTGCTTGATCATATCAGTACATTCCTCGGGAAGGAGGGGGTGGGGGCAGTGTTAATCCAATATGCCATAGTGAAGACAATTTTGATCTCCGAATATTTATACCCACTCATTTCAGGCCTCTTTAATGGGTGTTGTGGAAGAGCTTCTATTCAGATTCTTTGAGCTTATTTCATCACATATAAGTAATTAATCTTAGAAAACTTGCTTAAAATCCTTCTATAAGCTCCACTTGGCTTATTTCAACGAGCTTTCTTGGTGAAAGTTATAAAAGTAAGCTTATTGAATTTAGTGTTTGTGAATATGCTCTCGTGTTAGATAGAATATGTTTAACTAAACACTTTAGACAACTTACCTTTAGACGAGCTTGTCGAAATAAGTGCTTATATACAAAGGGGTCTTACATTCTCACTTATACGACTTTGCAATAACGGCTTATTCGAAAAGCTAAAACAAGTTTTAGCTTTGCGTCTAGCTTGATCTGAGCATGAAAACATGTAGCCTCTGCTCCCCCCACTCCTTTCATTTGAATTGATATTGTTACATGAATTGTGGAGACTATCATTATGCGTAACTGTCAGTATTGTAGATGGATTTGATGCATATCTCTGAAGTTTTAAGCTATATCTTTTGCATTAGTGTGCCGTGCAGCCGACCTTGGTGCAACCTAAATGAGTTACTTACAATATTAAACATGTTCTTATTTTTTTAATCGTTAGCCAAGATTCATGGTCTTCAAGTATTTTTCCATTTGAAGTATTTTCTATGTCCTATTATTTTTTTTTTCTCTCTCAAATTTTGCTGTTTTCATAATACTTGACTGGGTTTCTTTCATTGGATGTTATTACGGAGAAAAACAATGTACCTGTCAATTTGCATTACGAAATATTTTACAACACCAATAATTAGTATCTTTGCAAATCTTTTTGATGCTATATATCAATAAGATTTTTGGGGTGTTTTTGTTAATTGTTTATTGGTGTCTTAGCTATCCCTTGATATTGATGTTTTCCCTGGCATATAATAATTTTAATTCTGTTTGTCTCAAATCTTGTCTCTTGGTTGGTTGGAATTGACGGCCACGATGTACATTTAACTTTTTAGATACATTGGTGAGGCAAGCAGCAATGGCTTTGAAGTGTTTATTGCTTATTTACTACAAAAATGGAAGAGGCCATAACTTTCGTCGGCAGGTTTGAGTAGCTCCTTGCTCTTTATCAAGCATTATAGCATTTTTGAAGTGTAAATTTCTCCTGCAATCTTCTGAATGCATTTAACTTATTTCTAGGGTCAAATGTTAACTCTGATTGAGTACACTCTTCTTCTGTATCGTGCCTTGTTGCCAACACCAGTTTGGTACCGATTTTTCTTGAACAAGGATTATGGAAGCCTGTTTTCCTCACTGACCACAGGATTGTATTTAACTTTCAAGCTAACATCAGTTGTTGAGAAGGTATGTTTTCATTCTTTAAAATTGGCATTTACATTATAGTGATATGTTCAATAATATTTGTGCATGAACCTAAATCATTCCATTTTATTCAACCTTCTATGTATTTATTAGGTCCAATGCTTTGTTTCTGCCTTAAAAGCATTATCAAAAAAGGAAGTTCATTATGGGGTATATGCTACAACAGAACAGGTAAATAATCTTTTGAATGTTTTGATTAACTCTGAATCTGAATACTTGCAATTACAAGTGATACTAATCAATTCTTTGTTGCAATATATTTATATTGATGCCATTTTTGGTTTCGTAATTGTTGCCTTATATTTGTAAATACACACAAAATATCTAAAATTGAGTAAGTCAGTTTCTGTCTCTGGCTTTTAATTGCGTTAAATTTGATATCGTGACCATTTTTAAAGTACGAACCATATTTGTAAAATAAAATAAATTAATTTTATAATTCTATGGTGTTAACCATTCTCTTTTTCTATAATAAGTTGCATGAATGTGAAATTAAGTTAATATAATAAATTGTAATACAAGTTAAAGCAACTGTTTCCTATCTTATTACTTAACATATAATTACTATTGCTATTGTGAATTATTGCACATCAATAATGTATGATGGCACCGGTGACATTACTATTTAAGAATACAATGTTGATTGTGAAATGTGATTGATTAATATTTTTCTCAAGGCAATAGCAATTTTATTATGGTGGATGGTGTTGTAGTCTAGCGGAACACACCCTAAAAACTGCAGAATGTAAAATAGAAAAGGACAGAAAAGGGAATAAGGGGGAGGAAAGAAACTAAAAAATATAGAGGAAAGTTGGAATCCAGAATTTTTTCGAGGAAGAAACAGGGATAGGCAATCTTATTACATGAGAAATAGGAATTGCCTGAAGACGGTTGTGTAATTGCTAGAAATAACTTCTGGTTGTCAGAGGTAGTGTTTCTCCCATGAACAAGAGGTACTCATTGTACACAGTGGTGCAACAGCACCATGCGATGGTTCTTCCATGGTATTTGTGTTCTTGATGGCCATGGTGTTTTGTTTTCATGCCAAGTGTGAAGACTGTGGAAGACTGAAAAGAAGGCAATAGGATTACCAGATAGAGAAACATTACTAGGCTGCATCTCTCCCATGAACAGGAGGTACTCATTGTTCACAGTGGTGCAGACAGCAATCATGTTGGATGTGCCAGATGAGGCAATCTGTGCAATATTCACATTTTAAAACTGTTGGTTGCTTTTGGTTCTGTTCCATTCCTCATGGTGTTCTAACTCTAAACCTCTGGCAAAAAGTGAAAAATGGTGATAATGTTTACAAACTATGTTCTAAAATTTGAGAACATAGCTCAATACTGATGTTTAGGGTTCTTGCAGATAAAGCTTGTCAATCTTTAAAAAATATGAAATGGAAATAGTTAAAAACTAGGCCATCAAAGATATTAAATTGAAGAAACATGCTAGACCTGAATTCTTCCTTGTGACCAAAACATCATTCTATCTTTTAATGTTTTAATTTAAATAACAAATGTAAAATGATATTAAATATTTTTTTCATTCTTTAACCTTTTTCCCCTTTTATTTTCTATTATGATTATATGACCACTCATGAACCCCTTATTATATAGTGAGTAGATATGGCCTGTGGATATGCTTGCATTGTCTCCATTCTGGAATAATATGACCTCATGTCATTCATAAATTTTATTTAGTCGGTTGCTTGCACGTAGTGCTTAGAAAATAAAACATTACCTTTTTTGGATAATAGTGTGGGGAGTGATCCATGTGTTGAAAATCTATATTATGTAATAATTGGTGTTTACTTCATACATTTTTATTCTATATTATGTTTGTTATTGACCTTATGTTTTTCATTTATTCCTCTTTAACCTGATCTTTTCTGCATTTAAGGAAATAAACTTTGTATACCAATATTGGGTTTTGTCGAACAATCTTTTTTTGGCATCCTTTCTAACATTGATTAACTAAATGCAGGTGAGTGCCGCTGGTGACATGTGTGCTATATGCCAGGAGAAGATGCAGGCTCCCATATTGTTGAGCTGTAAACACATGTTCTGCGAAGAGTGTGTATCTGAATGGTCAGTTTTGAATTCCTTGTTCGGAAAATTGAAAGCTTACTGCATATTTAAGAGAACTGAACTAAAGGATTTTAATAGTAGATAATTATTTACGGTGGGCTAGCTATCTGTCGACAGTCCATCCCGTAAGCTGCATACATTAATTCCCTCTCCAACTGCTTTCATTAAAAAAATCGATTGAATGATTGTCTTTTTGGCTTCTACAAGAATAATTCAGACTGTGTAGTGATTTGTTTCATAATCGTTTTCATCAGTTCTCTTTAACCAACTAAGATACATTTGTTTTTCAGGTTTGAGAGAGAACGGACTTGCCCATTATGCAGGGCATTGGTAAAACCAGCTGATCTTCGGACCTTTGGAGATGGATCAACAAGCCTTTTTTTTCAGCTGTTTTAAGTTCACTTTGTTCGGCTTGTTGGGTCATATTTTTAAGCCAAAAATCTTCCTGGGAAATGTTTGGTACAATTTTCCATTAATGGTTTCTAATGAAATTGAAATTGGAAAAACGAATAACAGATAGTTCTATACATGGCTAAGGTATAAGTTTTTCTAGTGTAATGAGGTCAGATGTACAAAGGGCTATAGACAGCTGGCATATGAAATCCGCGTGGATCTCTTAACCTTATACGCACATCAAACGTGCTGGAAACATTTTGTTTATAATGATACATTTCAAATTAATTCCCCATTTCCCCTCAGTCTTCTCCAGGCATAACTTGGAAAATTTATAACAAGTTTTGACATTTTATTAAATAAATGTTTATCACCATTGAATTTTATCAGCATAACCAGTGGATTGAAAATTATTATATTTACAAAACTTAATTGAAATTTGTTTTTGGCGATTTAGCGTAACGTTTTTGTAAATGAAGTATTAAATGAATAAAGAATAAGTAAATATCGACTATTAGTTTGCAAGAATATTAAATCACTTAACTGATTGGTCATATCTGGACTCAACCTAAATTTTGAACATGACCGTCCGTCATGACAGGCATCCTTAACATCATTTTTCCAGCTGTTTTCGCGCCCTTGTGTAAATTCGCTTTTTGATTACTTTTCTTTTTCTCATTCGAGAAGCATAAAAGTTTAAGTAGTTTTCAAGTAAAAAAAAAACTAGGAGGAAAGGAATCTGCAGTTCAAGTAAAGTTTCACCCCTTGTGCAATTCCAAATAAGATGTTATGAAGATTTTATTAAAGAAAATAAAAATGAAAAGAAAAAAAAGTCACAGATGATAATGTCAAACTTACGATAAAAATAAATTAAAAAAATATTATTATAAAAAAACAAAATAACTACATAAATGGAAAAAATAAATCAATGATAAAAAAATTAAAACTCAATAATAAATTTTATCAGCATGTTAAGAGATAGAACTCAATAATAAATTTTACCAGCATATTAAGAGATACAATTTGTAAAAAGCTCTTAAAATTATTAGTGTTGTTTAGAAATCCTGAAAAATTATTATTAACTTTTTTTAGTTATCTAAATTAGGTTTATTTGTAATTTGAACTGGGTTATCATCTTTCTTAGAATTAATTTTTTTTTCTCATCAGAGATATTAACTCATTTAGAAGTTATTAGGATTGGTTAAAAAATTACAATGTGAATCTAAACACTGTAATCCCTTTAAATTATATATAATAATGACAATGTTATTCTTAAAAGAAAACATATTAGTCATTCCTTTGACACACCATCTGTTACTGGAACATCTAAATTCTTAAAGATCCATGTATAATACAAACATTATCATGCCCACAAGATCTACCAGAGTCCATCATAGGAACAGGAACAACAGGATCTATCCAGACACCAACCATGCTGGCTACCAACCACCTTAACAAGATAAAGTTGTCGTAACACGTTATGTAATTCAAATTAAAAGAATTCACACTTAGAAGGTTTTTGCTTATATATCTGTAAGTTGGTTTAGATATACTGGAGATACTTGCACATAAAATCTTTTTTGTTTTTGTTTAAATTATCCTATTTCTACATCCTAGATTCGGTATCTTGTTTGCATATGATTAAAGAAAGCGGTTGAGTGAAGCGTAATGTGAGGCAGCAGGACTTGATGAATGAAGTCCAAAATAGAAAATCAGATTTTATTTTTGCTAGGGTGAATTTGAGGTTGTATGAAAGTGCGGGGGAAGTTTTTGTTGAGTGGTCTTAGATAAAAAAAAAAAAAGTGAGAATGTGGTGATGGTGCATTCTGAAGAAAGAAAAGTGAATGTAGGTGGGAACATTAAATTAATAACTAAATTTGGAAGCAGAAGATGTGGAGGTGGTGAAAGGGAGGAGTGTGGAAGAATGGTTAAGGAAAAGTTAAACATTGTATGGGAAATAAATGTGAAGAGAATCTGGAGAGATATAAAGATGGTGAAGGCATATCTTTTGTGGTCCATTGATGGTCTGGCTGCTGCTCCCCACCGTGGTATTGTGGGAGAACACATTATTATTCACTTTCTTTCAATTCCCTTACCTCATCACTTCAACTTTTGACCCTCCAACCTTCATCCCTTTCCATCATGACTTTCTTCCACCCTTTTGACTCCTATCACCTTTTTCATCTCTCTTTTCCTTCCTTTTCTTCTCCCAAATCTCCATTTCTTTTCTCAGTTTAGTTTGTCCTATTCTATTCCATCACTTCCTGCTTCGCTGTTTCTACTTTTGCTTTTCCCATATTCCTAATCAATATTAACTTCCATTCTTTAGTTTTTTCTGTCAAGCAAGTTATTAGGAGTACTCGGTTATCATAATTCAGCATGCTGATACAAATAAGATTAGATGAGTTCAACCAGTGAACTTTAAGTTTACGAGTTGCATGAGCATACTTACACTTCAGTAGTACTCCATTTGCCACGTTCTTCGGTCTCTATCCTTTTCTTCTTGGAAAAGTAACTCGTAACTTTTTGAGCCAAACCCTATGGTTAGGCTTTTTGTGTTAGCTAGTTAGGCTGCAGTGAGGTGGAACGGTGAATGTAGAAATGCATAGTTGAAGTGTGCAACGAGTTTTGAGCGTAAACATTAGATTGGAATGGAAAATATAAAGTTAGAGTTTGGTTAGAAAATGGGGTGCAAGCATGTCGTGGTCTCTGACAGTTTATGAAATCTTGATGATGAGGAATGAGACTATCAAAAGCACAGCTGAATGATGTGTGGTCTCCATATGTAAGGAAGAATATTGTGACCAGCTAAGGAAGCACATTGTAAAATCTTAGACATCTCTTCAATCATTCTAATATGGAACACAACCCTTTGCAACCTATTAACATTGTCTTTTCAAAATATGGATTTTCTCTTCTTTATCAAAGTTAAATGTTTATAAGTACACGTAATTAGTATAAACAAATAAGTTCAAAATAAGAGTACTTTTACTTAAGGAGAAATATTGAAGTAAAAATGTTAGAAATAAAATGAAGTTACAATTATAAGTAATATAACAAATAATGAAGTTATTAATTTACAAATAACGAAGTTATATATATGTTTGTGTGTGTGTGTATATATATATGTGTGTGTGTGTGTGTGAACAACGATGATTGAATTTAAAATCGTTAATAATTTAGAGGTTTTCTAAATATAAAATAAATGGTAAAGAGGAAATGGATGTTAGAAAGAAGAAGTATTGTAAAAAATTGTCTTCAAGATTATTGTCTCAACTTTTTTACTTAAAGCAATTTGACTATTAATAAAGACAATGTCATAAATTTTGATGTTTTTGGTGGACAGATAGATATTCATGATCACACGTGTTTATTTTTCTTTCTACTCTTCTGACCAATGTGTTTTCTTCTAGTATATAGTGTCAAACTTTCTTGGTCGAGAAGCCTGCAGTGACATTGCGATACTCAAATCAATGATATACGGTAAATGATAATATATAATAATAAATGAATCTATTAACCTATATATATATATATATATATATATATATATATATATATATATATATATATATATATATATATATATATATATATATATAAATATAATATTTGTGTGTGTGTGGTTTTTTCAAGAATGGGAATAAAATTGGTCGTGTACAGGTTAATGCATGTCTAGTTATAAATGAATCGCCATAAAAAAGTAAAATCTTTTTAACATTGCTAACATTAATATTTTTAAATGTAGATAAAATTTAAAATTTGTAAATAAATTTACGAATAACTAACAGAAAACAAAGTAAAGAAATATAAACAGCTTAGAAGGAAGAAAAATAAAAGTGAAAATAAAAGGTTTGAACATGAAAGATACAAAGAAGTATTTAAAAGTCAAATAAGCTAACATTTGGAAATAAACATAATAAGTTTTATTAAATTATTCTAGAATCCTTATATCTTGACAGGCTTCTTTATCTTACGCTTCATTACAACTCTATAATTATCATTATATTAAAATAGTTAAATATTATTTTTATTTCTGTTCGAGACTTCGTAAAAATAAATAAGTAACAGTGTATTATTTTTGCCAGTACGGAAAAATAAACAGTCCTCGTCGCTCCTTCCCCATTCATTCTGAGAAAGAAGTTTGTCATTCTGACAAAAAAAAGGAAGTTGTCGACGTATTAATACTCAATAATTGCCTTTACCTTTTATTTATTAATATTATTGTTTTGATAGAACAAGTTTTTGTTTTATTTCGATTGAAAACCTATTTTATAAGAAGAAGAAAAAAGCGAAACCTTCAAAACACAATATATAAATAGGTAATTATGTATATTCTGATAAAAAATATATGTTCTTATTAAATAATTAATGCGTCCTTGTTATCCTCACAAAATCAAACATGAGGTCAAGAAGCAAACAAAATAAATTCTCTAAATCTAAATATATATTATTTATTTTATCAATGCATATAAACTATAATTCCGATGGAGTTAACTATTTCCAATATATAATTTTACTAGACAATTTTTTATTTGTGATATCAGGATAGTTATTAAACTGAGGAGATTCTTAATTAAAAAAGTTATGTATTTTAAAGTGTGATGTAGAATTACATGGTTAAGTAAATCACTTTATTAGAATTAAAAAATTAATTAATACATATGCAGAATACACGAGGAGAGTTAATCGAAGAAGTACCATTTTTAAAAAATGTTTGGCTATATGAGTACGTGGGGCCTCACCTTTTTTGTCTACCACAAACTTGTGAAAATTTATACGGGAGACAAACATAAGGGAATCTAACAGTGAAAAGAAAGAGTTATATGAAAACTGCTACCTTAATTAATTTTACTTTTCACTGTCTAAAGTCTAATTTGAAAATTCACAAAAACACCTACAAACAATCAATAATTTATATAACAAAATACCATTTTAAGATAATGAAGATTTATGAGTCCTTTCTCATCGTCTTATTCTAGTTTCGAGCAAATAAAGTTGCGATAGACAAGGAAGAAGCACATTGAGTCACATTTCGTATTAACTTTATAAAACTTCATTTTAAATTATACTTTAGTATTGGTTAATTTTTTTTAAAAGTTTATATTAATTTTAACAATCCCCTTTTCTATTCTGTAATACACAGTAAATTTGAACAAATTTATGAATATATATAAAGTGTGTAAATAAGCTGTGACAAATTTAAAAAGATGTAAAGTGAATGTTTGGTTTGCTATTTCTGATCCATATGTTCCAAGTTAAAGTACGCGTGAAAGAATTAACTAGTTTACTAGAACGCACTTCCAAGTTACAAGGATAATTATGAGAGGATCTAACACCGAAAAAACAAAAAAAAAAAATTAGAAAAATTGAACAAGATGAGAATTAAAATTAGAGTTAAGTAATAGATAGATATTAAATTTAATAATTAAAGTGTTTTATGATATAATATTACTGGAGTGAAATAGAGCGACCAGTCAAAGGTGTGATGTGGAACATAGCAGAATTATTTTTTTACATATTGGAGTTACTTTCACGTCTCTGAGTCTCATGGGACAGTGACCCACCATGTCTCTACTACACTTATCAACGAATTAAATAATCATACAATTTTTATTATTTTTATTATTTTCATTATTTTCATTATTTTGATTATTCAGCCTGCACCAACTCCTTTAAACGCTTTACTCTTTTCATTTCTTTATAACTCTCCTTTTCTTTCGTCACTTGAGCGCAGATATCCATAAAAAAACATACCTCATTTAGGGTTTCTGCCACCATCTACCTTCCTCTTCACCCCCTCACCTTCAATTCCTCTTCCTCCTCCTTTTTTCCATCTTTTTCTTCTTCTCATTTCTCATCCAAACCCTTTCAATTCACACACACATCTCCTTCTAAATTTTCTATATCACTTCCAATTCTATATTCTACATCTTCGATTAATCCTTCTTCTTCTCACTGCTCTTGCACTTCTCATCATTAGGGTTACCTGTACTTGATTGCTGCTCTATGCCTACCACCTCTTTTCTTAGCTCTTCGATTCAATATGGTATATATACATGTACCCTTTTATATATGTTGGTACAAACTTTCGTCAAATCTTTTTAAAACCAACATAATTCTCAGATTTTTTATACTTGCATGGACATACATATATATATATACATACATGTATACATATTTTGTACTCCTTGTTTCCAGTTCAGCTTTTTACCTTTTCCTTTTCCTAAGTTTTCTTTTATTTCAAACTGGCCTTGTTTTGGGCCTACTGAAATGCCTTTTCCAGTTACTTCTTCTGTTAGTTTTGTGTGAATTAGTAAGCAGTTAATCACTAACATAACAGGCTTTGCAATTACATTAGGTCAATTTGGGTTCAGATCAGCACAAAGGGTTTTCTAACTTGAGCAAACTGTATATTTTGTCATCTGATCTATTATTCATTGATTCATATATCAGAAAACATGAACATGTATGCTTTAAAGTGATCTGTTTATACAATTGCCCATTTTATCATTCATCTAAACCCTTTATAACCTCACTATATATGTATATACATACACATATAGGTTTGTTAATTTCCTGATAGGAAAGCACATAGTACATGGTGTGACAATGTGTTTTTGTGATACAAGAGGCAATTGATTAGCCTGGTTTTTGAGTGGCTAGATTGTTTTATTGGTTTGTGAATTATCTGTGTGGCAGCAAGAATATGAGGAAGGTGCAGTGTAGATGTTGCTTGAAAGGCTGGGAAGGAAATAAAAGGTGTATGCATTGATGTAGATGTGAATGAGAGTACAGTAGCGGGAGAGAAAGAGAGTGAAGGAGCTTCCTTCAGCCCACGTATGGGTATGAGGGACTAAAGGGTTGCTCAAGTATCTGCTGACTCATTCATACACACACAGTAGGGGTTTATATAAAGCCATTTTCTACTGTAATTGTGTGAATGAAGCAGGAGATATTTTGCATCCCTCTTGCTCTGTGCTTGGACTGAAGGGGAGCTCCTTCTTTCTGTTGTCTCCATCATTGATATTAATACATATATATATATATATATATATATATATGTATGTATAAACATATAACATTATAATATATCTGTCTCCAACAACACCAATTTCTTAGTATTCATCCAGTGGCACAAAAAGTTGCAGCCACAACTGTAGCTGATGTAACATATCGTCTTCTAGGTCTTTGTAAGTATTAACTCTTCCTCACTAGGCTGCCCAAGATTCAGCCAACATCTGCAACAGTGGCATATGAGTTTTATAGCTGGATGCCCCACCTAGTAGTACTTTTTCACTTCCCAGCAAAATCATCATATTACCACTTTCACAACTCCTCATCAACATTACATTACATGGTACGTAATTTGTTCAATTCAACTTCATATATATATAACTTTGTGTGTGATTACTTTTACATGACATATTTTTCAGGAAGAGAATCAGCACTGTACATGCTACTTTCCTTTCCAGTTCTTCGACATTACAACCTCGGCTTCTCTCTCATTTCCCCTTGCTTTCCTTCAATTCTTTTCTTGGTGGCTGAAAAAGCAAAGTTTAGGTGATGATGGGTCCAACAGTTCACATGTTTGTATTCGTTCCAAACATTGCCTTCTTGAAGGTATCAATATCTATGAATACCTTAGTTTTTTTTTTTTTCCTTTCCTAATAATTTAAAAGCACCAGAGATGGATGATGAATATTGTTTTGGATTGATCTCTATTTCTTTTTCTGTTTTGTTTCTTAAGAGTGGGACCGAGTGAAGTATAATATTAATTTATAGAGAGATATGTGGAGATTTATACAAATTCAGCAGACAGGATATTGAAGAAGATTATGATGTCAGACAAAAGTAGTGACTGTATAAAATGAACTCTGATCTTTTGGTTATCCCTATGACCTACTGCTACGTACATGTATTTTTGTGTAAAAGAAAAGAGATAAACTTGTCATATCTTCTGCTACATAAACTCATCCATTGGGAACCATTTTTATTGATTTTTTTTTCCGTTATTTTTCTGTTAAAAATAATATGTAAAGGCTATTATTTTTGTCAGCATGTAATTAATTTTGAAGATGTAATTAAAGTTAAATAGAAAATCTAAATTCGAAATAAGACTTGGGCTTTTTTTTGTCAGCATGAACAGTTCTCTTATTCATCTAATTCATGTTTTTGTTAGCAATTTTCTTCTTAACTTTGATTAGGAATTTAAAAGGACATCTAAACTTTTTTTTTTAACTCCATCCCTCACGAGTAATTAATTAAAGGCTAAATTTGTGCGTGAGTATATTTTTTAAAGATAATACTATTTTGACACTTAATAAATTTTATACCCATTTTATATTTATTATTTTATCTTTTAATATTTTTCTACAAGCATAAAATGTACTTTTTTTAGTAACTAAATTATCCCCAAAAATATATTGTCAGCTTTATTAGTGTAAAAAACTATTTAAATTTTTTTTTTCTTTATATAAAGGGAATTGCACTACTTACTCAATAGTGTTTTATTTTTTCTTTCTTTGATTCTAACGTTTTACCCGTCGGGTATTGTTCCTTCTTCCATTGGGTTGCTAACTATCCGAATGAATATTTTGACTACGAATAATTTACATTTACTGATAGAATATCCACCACTGAAATTTTATACATGAAGATGAAAAGTCAATAGATGTGCATTAATTATATACGCACTTTAACTCTTCATATCTCTCAGTATGTTGGTGGAATTTAGCTTTTAAGATAACCCAAAAGTTTGACAAAAATATAGATATGTGAAGCAACAAATGCTGACAAAAAAAATGAAATACAAGTGTTAAATATATTGATACAGTGTATAATGTAAATTAAAAATTGATTTAAATGTGGAGAACATTTAGGTAAGGACAGATTAATGCGGCCAAATTTGAACATTGGAATTTATTTAAAAAGCACAAAATATAAATGTTAATTTTTATATGGATATTATAATTATTTGCTTTCAAAGCAATACACATTAGTAAATATATTTATTCAAAAAGTAAATTAAATATAACTGTCAATTGTCACTTATCGTACATATGATACAACACGATATTGAATTTGTTTTTCTGGTGACGCGATAATGTATCTAAACTTGTGTACTTAAAACCAAAAACACATTATAACGTAAACAGTGATAAACATAAGAAAACAGAAAGCAGAGACTATAAAGTGAATAAATTCATGATTATATAAACATTAGAATATGAAAAAAACTAATAAAGTCATGATTGTATAAAAAGATTGTTATTTCAGGACAAATATAACTATTTACACCCATTAAAATAACAAAATATGATAACTGCCCTTAAAAAAATACATGTAAGTATTTCTTTCCTAATTATAAGAAAAACTAATAAAGTCGTGGTTTATAAAAAAAATAGACTTAATACTTATTTTAGTTCTTATATTCCTTAGTTTTATTTAAAATGGTCTTTAACTTTTTTCCGCATTCAAAATGATCTCTTATTTTATAAAATTGTTCAATTTGGTTATTTTTCAGACGGCGTTTAAATCGCTAATAACATTTAAATTGTTAATGGTGTAATATCCATCTTAGTTAATATTCAATGAATTGTCAATTTTTAAAATATGTGGCAAAATAAGACCAAGTGATGTGACAATGTTAAGTTAAAGTTAAAGTTTAGCTGAGGGTTAAGATTCCTATATGAAAAGGGTTAGGGTTCTTGTAATTTGTTCCTTTGAGGAAAGTCCTTGTGTCCACAGAGATATAACTTCTTCCCAATGTTGTTCTTCTTATTCCAATATATAGGGCTAAGAAATTTCTCATTCGTCACATGGTGGTGGTTGGAGGGGAGGTAGGATAATTCTTATTTGCAATTGTGGTGATATTGTTGTAATCAAAATGGCCAAAACTGTAAAGAATGTTGGCAGAAAATTTTGGAAATGTCGTCACTACAAAATTTTATGAATACCCTTTTTACTTTATATCTATGGTTGATAATTAATATTGACTTTAAAGTTATTTTGGTGAGTAACAAAGTGGATCTTCAAATAAGATGTCCTGTAACTTTTTCAAGTGGTGTTTTGAAGAAAACGTTAATGAAAGAGATGCTACAATTGTCAGGCAAAGGAGGAGGATTTATGATATGGAAAATTTAGTGAAAATTTAGAATAAAAGGATAAAAGTTTTAGTTGGAGCGGTGTGTGTAGTGTGCTAAACATTTTGATATTGTGGTTGTGTTTAGGTTGATGTTGTTAGCTGGACAATCTGGTTGTATTTTTTGTTGATGTAATGTTAAGGTTAATGTTTAGGTTCATGTGTTTAGGATGATGATGTTTGTAGGTTGATGTAATGCAAGATGTATCTCTGTTTTAATGAGTAGAAATGAAGAATCAATGAAATTTGATTTGCTTATCCATTATTCAATTTAGTCCCCCTTTAATTTAAATTTTTTGTAACGTGATCCCTAATGCATATGAGCATGATACATATGAAGGATACCTGACAAAATGTAGTAACAAAAGTGGTAATATAATTCACTTAATAACATTATAACATTAATGGCTTAATTCACAGTTAAATGTGACAAATTACATAATCAAAGTACATAATTAAAGAACATAATCAAATTACAAAATGAAATTACATCAAAATTTTCCTAATAATTTTCCACTCAAAGTACATGAAATTATTGCTAAGAAACTTTTCTCCTAATATCTAATGTTTGCCTTCTCATTGGTTGAGTTAATTGTGGTATGGATTCTTACATTGGCTGTGGTGCTCCATGTTATGGTTGAGGGGATTGAGGAGTTGGTGTTGTTGGTGGCTGTGATGCTTAAGGGGATTGGGGAGTTGGTTGTGGTGCCTGTGTTGGTAATGGGGATTAGGGACTTGGTGTTATTGGTGGTTATGATGGTAGAGAGCATGGGGGAGTTGGTTCTGTTACGTCAGGACGTAAGGGACAATGATTTTTATTGTGCCAAACTTTACGACAAATGGTACATTTTTTTCTATGGCCACCTTGACCCATTTGGGTCTCATCCCTCCTTAGATTCCATTGCTCCAACCTTCGTTTTTTCTTTGGCCTCCTAGGAAACTTTCCCTTAAATGGTGGGAGTATATCTAGGAACTTGTTGTTTCCCAAAGCAGATGTCCATTAACAGGATAAATGATGAAGGCATATGTCTCTTCATACGTGGATCGTCTAAACCAATTTGGAATATAATTTTTTGGGTCTATATTTAAGAACTTCATTACTGCAATAACATGACAACAAGGGATGCCACTGATCAGTCACCCTGCAACTACATTCTTCATTGTCCAAGTCCACTGTGAACTTGACCAAAACGTGTCTAACTTCAAACATCTTTCATGCAAACCAACTTTAAGAAATAAATGAAAAATTAATTTAAATATGAACATACAAAAAATGGACATGAACATAAATGAAGAGTATCAATAGATTATTACTTTGGGATCCAATATCTTGATAAATTAAATTCCTTGAGAAGTCTCTTTTTAATCTTTGGGCAGGTAGAAAAATCCATGGAGGCCAACATAGTTTTTTTGGTGACTCATCGTTTCATGAGATGAAGTCTAATCTCTTCTAGCATGGTGATAATGGGTTTATCTCTAGCATGAATAATAACACTATTGAAAGTTTCACTCATGTATTTATCAAGGGTATCAAACACTACTTGACCTGTGAATCGAGATCTTATCAAGGGTATCATGAAAGTTTCACTCATGTTGTTATCAATACCTGTTGCACAAAAACAATGAAAACGATTTACCACACATGAGATTCGTTAATGGCATGTAAGGAAAAAAGTGTACCTCGAGAGAATAACTATAAGGTATTTATTTGTTTCTACATTCACTTGTTTAATATTTAACATTTCTCTCTCCAAAGCTTGGGGATACGTGTAAAGTCGATAAAAATTTATTTATTTTAATAAATAATATCAATTTTTCTTTGTTAGTAGTAATAATTTTAAAAGTAGAAAATATAATTAATAAGAAAATTATGATAAGAAAAATTAAAAATTTAGGATAAAGGATTATAGTAATTTTAGAAGAAGGAATTCAAAATTTTGAAAATTTTATTTTAGAAGGTTTTATATAAAAAAAATTAAAATGATTGCAAAGGGACAAAACACCTTTCAGAAATGGAATGAGGATGAAGACACTTTCGGTGGTGATGGAAGTCAAAATATTTTAATAATATATATAAAATAAAAAATTAAATAGTGCCAAATCTTAGCCTGTAAATAGTAAGTAAGGGAGAAGACTGAAATTGCACCAAAAATTGAGAAATTTTGAGAGAAGAGAGAGTTGGATGAAATTCTAGTTGCAAAGGAGAAATTCTGGAAGTTATGGGGAACAATTTCTAAATAGGAGATTAAGTCTGGAATAGAGGTAAGGGGAGAAAATTTTAAGTCTTTTCTTTTGTATGATCTTGAACCTTGAATATGCAACCTTTTGCTTTTGTTTGATCTTAAAACATGAATATGGAGTCTTTTCTTTTTGTATGATCTTGAATTTGGAATATGAACATGCTTTTGTGATGATATCTAAGTCTATTGATGGTTGTAAAACGTGATTTTGATTTTGTTATGCCGTGGTTGCGTTATTGTTTCCCAGAACGTTTAGTTGTTTATTTTGCATCTTTTTAGAAGGATGAGAAGTTGTCTAACTGGCTTTGCTAGATTCAACTTCTTGTTTCCCCAGAACATTTATTTTTTTTCTTTCTCTATTGCATCTTTCTGGAAGGATGAGAAATTGTCTAACCAGCTTTTGCAAGATTCAACTTCTTATTTCCCCAGAACATTTATTATTATTTTTGTCTGGCATCTTTCTTATTGAATTATTGTGTATGTCTATAAGTTAGTGTATTTTTTTTCTTGCATCTTTTTGGAAGGATGAGAAGTTGTCTAATCGGCTATGCTAGATTCAAGTTCTTAGTTTTCCAGAACGTTTATATTGTGATATTCTATTATTGTTAATTTATTTTATGAAATATTCATTTTGTATGATTTCTGTGATGAATGTATTTTATGATGTTGGATATGAAATTTTGCATTTGAATATAGTATGAGTCTTGGGGAGAGACTCTATAATGGCACGATATTACTGTATATGTTGATGTTGAGGGTCCTGTGTTGGTGGTTATCCTAATACTCTTATACTTATCCAGTCTCAAATAAAGAAGGATGTGTTATGTGGTGAGAGTGGTAGGAGGTCCTAGTCTATGTTCATTTATGGTCATAGATGTTAACAAACTAACCTTGTAGGTGATATGATAGATTGTATTTGGCCATGATTGTGTGGTGAGAGGAGTAGAGGTCACCACAAGTGCATAACCACCCGAGAATTCCATCAACATTATATCCAGAAAATAGAGTCTAGTATAATAGTTGCATCTTACAAGAATTTATGGTGAATGTATTACGTATAATAATAGTGTTATGCCTCTCTTGGAATTTTGCATGGTAGCTCACCCTTACTTGTTTGTTTGTGCTGGAAAATCTTATTTTTGCAATGATCGTATAACGTATATGTTATACAGGAGCAGATGAGGGAGCGACGTCTGAACCTATACAAGTGAAGCAGGAGACAACAGAGAAATGAAGAACAGTTTAAGAAGAAAGAAAAAAAATTTATGAGTATTTTTTGTGATGTTTGAAAGAGCATAATTGTTAACACTTCGGCAAGTGTACCGAATCGTATCAAGTAATAATAAATGGTAAGACCAAGTATTGTTTCCTAAGAGACTCACGACCTAAACTGTTATGTGATTTCTTGATTAAATAAGACTTGTAAACGAAATCATTGTGTTTATATTGCGGAAAATAAACATGAATGCAAGTGTTGATCAATTGGATTGAAAGATGCAAAAGTGATTAATGTAAAATATGGAATAATTATGTTGTTGGGGTTTCCGACTTATCCTATCCACTCTCATGTATTTATGAATTCATCTTCTTCTTTAATGTTAATGCCACTTTGTAATTTACCTTAAACTCGATGTCTCGATGAAGAAAGCCTAATCCTAATTACTAGTTCACAATGTCTTGTCTCCCTAGCAATTATTCATGCATTACATTCGCACAGAAGCTTGAAGGCAACCAACCCTCTTATCCCTATGTCTAGGTAATATTGCTTTTGGGAGAATTTCCCCAATTCTAGATTTACCTATATGTGTCCATATCGATAACATCAATGATCATGCAATTGAATGAGTTAAACAAAGCTTGCATAAAGCGTAGAGGAAAAACCTTAACAATTAATGAAGTAAAACATATATAATCAAGAATCAATTCAATACATGAGAGTTTCAAAGGATTACATCGTTTCCCCAACAACAATTAAGGTTTAGTTCACCATAGACACGGTGAAACTAGATGAAAATAATGAAAAGAATGAAAGATAGAACCCTAAAAGTTGAAGATCGAAGCTTTCGCATCCAAAATCTACCTCCAAGGGGTGAAAGGAGTGTATTTTCGCCTCTTTCTATCCAAAGATAGACCCTCTAGGTCGACTAAACCCTTATATAGTTTATAAAAATAACATAAAACTGGCCGAGGCCCAAGACGACAGCGTTCAACGTTGGAAATTGAGCTCAGCGGTAGGTGCGACACTCAGAATGACGCTCAGCGATGACGCCCAGGCGTGAAACAGTGAACTCAACAGCAGACTCTAGTGCTCAGCGGTAGAAATGCCGGTCAGCGGTGACTGCGATACCTAGATTAACCCTCAACGATGGCGCTTAGGCGTCAGACAAATAACTCAACAGCAAGCTTGGCGCTCAGTGGTGAAAATGGCGCTGAGGAGTGGCTACGATTCTTCTTTTGTGCAATTTTCCTTCCTTTCCTGAGTCCAACTCGTTGCTACTTCAAATTCTTCATCCAATTCATCTTAATTCTTGTCAAAACAAGGAAAAAAGAGCATAAAATCCATCCAACTCTCTTATTTCCACAACTTAAGCAAAAGCATGATTTCAAGCTAGTTTCTAAGTCATAAAGGGTGTTTTTAACGTCAAAATTAAGTATAAAAATAACGGTTTTTCAACCGTTATCAATAATGTATTTTCAGCATGAACTCTTTATAATGCTTGAGAGATGTTTGTAAAATAAATGTACAATAATTATATCATTTATGAAATGATTAGTGTGTGAGATGTTTATTTTGGGGTGTTACATTTAGTGGTATAAGAGCGATTCGTTCTTAAGACGACCTAAGAGTTGTGGATTTATCCTACGAATTCATATTAAAAATCATAATAACAATAATTCTCTGTTAAAATTTCTCACCATCATATTCATGATTTCCTTTTCTGGTACTTCTGCATCTGATTCAGCTTCAGGTTCATGATTCTTTGTAGCTTTCTTGCTTGTGGCCTTTAGAGCAATTGATTTCTTTTCTTCAATTTCTTCTTCCCCCTTTAGCCTTCCAAGCTCCAATTCATGTTCCCTGAGTTTTCCAAATAAGGTGGCCATGTTCATGCTGGTAAACTCTCTTGATTCAGATATTGCAGTGACTTTCGGCTGTCAGCTTCTGTTGAGGCTTTTCAGGATCTTTATGTTGATTTCTTCTTTATCAAACACTTTCCCGAGAGCCATGAGGTGATTGACTATGTGTGTGAATCGCTTCTATAGTTCATAGATAGTCTCTCCCGCTTTCATTCTGAACAACTCATACTCTTGTATGAGAGAATTCTTTCTGGCCCTTTTCACTTCATCCATTCCTTCATGTATTTCAATAGTAGGCTCATATGGACCGTTTAGAGTTGCATCCCAAACTCCTTTATCCGCCGATTCAGGAAAGATTTGCATCCTTATTTTCCACAAAGCATAATTTTCTCCAAGAAATAGTGGTGGTCTATTTGTCGAAGCACCTTCACCAAAGGTCTGAGAATTGAAAGCCATTTTCCAGGATCAGTCAATTTAACAAAAATAGTAATCGACTAGTTTTTCAAATATTTTATGAAAACCAGCTCCGGTGCCAATTGTTAAAATAGAATGACTCAATTTCTCACATTGAGAGGGGGGTGGGGTGAATTGGTGAGGTATAAAATTTTAAACTTTCAAAATCCTTTTCACCAAAATAAATGCCTTTATACTTTTCTTGAAACGCAAGTTAAAAGATTTTCAATGCAGCGGAAATTTAATCGAATGAGTATAAAGTATAATCGATTGAATGTAAAAGAGTAGGGATAAGAAAGATCAAACGCTGAGTTTTTATATTGGTTCGACCAAGCCTACATCCAGTGTCCTTCCAACCACAAGAAGTCAATGCACTATAATGATCAAGGTTTTTACAACAAGGTTTTTATAGAGACCTCACATCAAAAATATAAAACACCTCTCTAACCCTCTAATATAAATATAGGCAATACATAAACAGACTAGCAACAAGAATCCCCTCTCCTACAGTCTAACCCCTTTGAGGCACCCTCAAAGTCAAGAACGCAGCACGTCCTTCTTCTTGTAATCACAACAGGGAACTCAACCCAATCTTCAACAAATTGTAGAACCTGATCTTGCAGTAGACACCCAAATGTGCAAATAGATCAGACTTTGAAACTCAGCAATCTTGCTCTTCAAGAAATCACAAGTAGTTGATCACCACAATCTAGTTTCTTGAAGCTTTTTCTCTTTTTGTAAGAATCAAACTTTCTGCAAAAGAATACGAAAATTTCATAATCACAAAATTTCTTACAAAAATCAAATTCACGTCAATATATAGATAAAATCGTATCAGACGCAATATAATCAACTTCGCTACTAATGCAGTCGAATACACCAAATCAGTTATAACAGTTAGTAGCAGTCAAAGCAATTAATTGAATTCACAATTAATGCAGTCAAATAACATTTAATGCTTGGTCAACACATTTAAAAATATAGTCGTTGTGACAGTTATATCAAGCATTAACAGATTTCAAAATAGTAACAAACTTAATCGAATACATATCACATGCAATCGATTGTGCAACAATGTTAAGCAAAGTTTTGAAAACTTTTCTCTTTGAAAAACTCTCACATCACACTTGTAAAAAGTTTGTGCAAAGACACGAGTTTTAATCGATTCACCCCATAATGTAATCGACTTAAAACTGTTGTGTTGCCACACAATTAAACTTCAACATTAGTGCTTGTGGTTTTTCTCATCCAAAAACATGTGTCATGCATTCATGTATAAAATCACATATATAACTGATAACAGTTGGAAAACTGTTATTTTTATGATTAAAATTGACACTAAAAGCAACCTTTACACTTAGAAACTAGCTTGAAATCATGCTTTTCTTTATATTTTTGGAAATAAGAGAGCTGGACAGGTTTATGCTTGATTTCAGTGTTTTTGTGCAGGTTTTAAGGTGAATTTGGTGAAAGAAGTGAAGAAGGAGAGAGTTGAAATCAGAAAAGACAACAAAAAGTGCAAAAAGGAGAAGCCGAAGTCACCGCTGAGCGGCAGTTTACCGCTGAGCGGCACTCTGGAAGTCACGTGAGGTCCGCTGAGGGGCAAAATGGCCGCTGAGGGGAGAAAACAAGTCACGCACTCACCGCTGAGCGGTATTTTACCGCTGAGCGGCACTTTAATGGGCTTGGACTTGACTTTTTGTAATTTACGAATGATATATAAGCTTTAGGGTTTCCTAGGGTTAGGCATCTTTGGCTGGAACGAAGCAAACACTCTCTCTTCCACCCCTTTGAAGGAGGATCTTGGATGCTGAGGCTTCCTCTTCACCTTTTTAGGGTTTATTCTTTCATTGTAATTCATCTAGGTTCACCATGAATATGGTGAACTAAACTCTGTATGTTTGTTGGGGAATCAATGTAATCTTGTGAAACTCTCATATATGGAATCTGTTTTTACATCTTTTAATTAAGACTTATGCTTTCTTTTCATCATTAGTTAGGGTTTTTCCTCTTTGCTTAATGCTTGCATTGTTTAACTCATTCGATGCATGATTATTGGTTTTGTCGATACGGGCACGTACGGGGAAGTCTAGATCCGGGGAATTTCTCCCAATTTTATATTGGTTGTCATTAAGCTCCTGCACTTATGAACTGATCATTACGAATGCTAGGAATTGTATGAACTCGTGATTAGGGAGAAGCCTTCTGGAAAGGTACATTAGAGAGTGGCATTAACAATGATGATTTGACTGTTGAATTCCTAAAAATATATGAGAGTGGATAAGATGAAATTGACCCCCAACAACATATTCATATCTATATTTCATTGAAAGTGTTTATCTTTTGCTTTTTGCCATTGATCAAAATTCATGCATACATGTTTATTTTCTGTCTTGCATCTTAAACCCCAATTATTTCGTTTGTAAGTCTTAGTTAATCAAGAAACCACATAACTAAACTAGGCCGTGAGTCCTTTGGGAAGAACGATACTTGGTCTAACCAAGTTTATTACTTGAACGATTCGGTCATACTTGCCGATTGAAAACAAGTTTGTGACATCATATTTTGGTGATCATAAATTTGTCCATCAAGTTTTTGGCGCCGTTGCCGGGGACTCTGGTTTAACTGGTTAATTTGTGTGATTATTGATTATCTTTGACTTATTTTTTTTATTTTATTTTATTTTTAAATTTCGAATTTTTATTTTATTTTTCTTTTTTTTTATTTTTTATTTTATATTTTATTTGATTTTATTTTATTGTATTTTTCTGTTTTTTTTTATTTTTCTGTTTTCTGTTTTTATTTTCTGAATCTTATATCTTCTCTTATATCTTTTTGTGCTAACCAAATCTTTTCTAGGGTTTTGTGTTCTTGTGTATGCAGGAGGCAATTCGAACTAGGAGCAAGAAAACAACAGAACCTCTGCTTGAAAGATTAGAAGACAGTAGACGAAGGAGAAGAATCAGAACATCTAGAGAACTTTTTCCTCCTCCGGAAACTCTGGTGCAACCATCACCACAAGGTTCTGACAATAGCACAGAAAATATGGAGAACAATAATATCAGAAGAACTCTTGCTGATTACACCAATATAGCTGGGACCTCAGCACTTTAACAGCATAGCTAGACCTAGAGTCAATGCAGCTAACATGGAGGTCAAACCAGCACTGATCCAACTGGTGAAGAGCAATCAATTTAATGGGTTATCTCATGAAAGCCCATATGAGCACCTTACTACATTTAATGAAATTTGCAACACAGTGAAAATTAATGGGGTGCCAGATGAAGCGATCAAACTTAGTTTGTTTCCTTTCTCATTGGGAGGCAATGCTAAGCTTTGGTTGAATTCTTTCCCAGAAGGAAGTTTCACAGAGTGGGAAGTAGTGGTAACAAAGTTTTTGAACAAGTACTTTCCACAATCAAAGGTGACAAAAGGCAAGCAAGAGATATCTTCATTTAAGCAGGGCATGGAAGAATCACTAGGGCATGCATGGGATAGATACAAAAGTCTACTAAGAAAAACACCCACGCATGGCTTTGAAGAACAGGAGGTAGTCTTAACTTTCCTTGGAGGTCTTGGTTCACAAACCAAGATGATGCTTGACGCCTCAGCAGGAGGAAATATCAAATGGAAAACTCCAGAGGAAGCTATAGAAATCATTGACAACATGGCTACTAGTGATAATGAGCTCAACAGTGAAAGAGGAGCTCCTATGCAACAAAAAGGGGTTCTTCAATTACAGACACATGATGCCTTGCTAGCTCAAAATAAAATTCTAACTCAACAGTTGGAGACTCTGACTAAAACTCTTGCACAATTACCTAAAGAGTTGAAAACTGCTGCACAAGTACAAATCCAGTTGTGCGAATTATGTGGAGGTGATCATATCAATGGTCAATGTGCTTTTCCAGTGGAAGCCATGGAGGATGTTAATTTCATGACTAATCAATTTCCATACCGTCAAGGGAATTACAATCAAGGGTGGAAACCACATCCAAGCATTGGTCAAGGACAAACTGGGCAAGCTAATCAATATAATAAGCAGCAGCAGCAACCAACCTTTTGGCAATAGTTATCTATGCTTAATGAAAGATCAACAAGGTTGGAAGAAACTCTTCAGCAATTCATACAGAAAACTGAATCTTCTCAAAAGAGCACTGAAGCTGCTATAAAGAATTTGGAGATTCAAATGGGTCAGATTACCAAGCAATTGGAAGAAAGGCCAAATAGAAATTTTGGGGCTAATACTGAGGTTAACCCCAGAGAAGAGTGCAAAGTGGTAAAGAGTGTGAATGAAGAGATAATTGAGTTAGAAGAAGGAGAAACAGAGGAAAGAAGAGAAATAGAGAGCAAAAATACTTTTCCTTTTCCAATAAATCAAGGGAAACAAATGGACTTCACAGAATTATTCAGAATGGTGGATAATGAAGCACCTTGGGAACAAATTTTACAGAAAATTGCAGTTTACACAAAATCTGATGAAGAAATCTCTACAAAAAAGAGACGTAGAGATGATGAGGCAAAAGAGTGTATAACTGTTAAGAAAGAGTCATTCCCTCCTAAAGCATCAGATCCAGGCAGTTTTTCTATCCCTTGTACTATAGGGAAGAAAAAGGTAAAGAAAGCTCTCCTTGATTTAGGTTCAAGTGTTAACTTGATACCTTATTCTTTACTGGAGCAAATCGGCAATGTTAAAGTGAAACCTGCAAAGGTTAAAATAGTAATGACTGATGGATCTTCAAAGGAGCCATGTGGGATTGTAGAGGACATTATAGTTTGTGTTGGCAAACTTCAGTTCTTGGCAGACTTTGTGGTGATGAAGATGGAGACTGAGAAGATACCTATCATACTTGGAAGACCGTTTATGAAAACGGCCAGGGCTATCATAGATGTAAATGAAGGTATAGTGGTGCTCCAGGACAGAGAGGAGAGAGTGGTGGTAGATGTCTTCAAAGATGAGACGCAAGCAAAGGAGGAAGAAGCTAGTTATAAAGCTGCATTTCGAGATGCACCCATGACTAGCCGTAAAGATGAAAATCTTGAGGTTTCAGGTAACCATTGTTTGTTGTTTCAGGTACCCAAGGAAGAAGAGATTGGAAGAGGAGAAGAAATTCCTAGAGACTGGAAGAAAAGAAGACTCCAACTTGGCACACCTGTAAGAATCAAGAACAAGTTGTGGGTTGTGAAGGGCTTTAAAGAGAAGGAGATGATAGAGATAGAGTCTCCATATTCTAGAAGAACCAAAACAGTTCAAAGGAAACAGCTGAGGAGTTGGTGGAATGACAACATCAACTATAAAGAAGATGAAACTTGAACTTTATTGGGTCAAGCTAATGACATTAAAAGAGCGCTTGCTGGGAGGCAACCCAGTGAACTTTTGATTTGGTTTTGTAATTTTTAATTTGTGAACCTTATTTTTGTATTTAGTTGGTTGGATATAGCATCTACTGAAGGATGCTAGGTGGTTAAGTATCTACTGAAGGATACAATGGCTGTAACACCTACTGATGGGTGTTGGTAAGAAAATTTTGCACCTACTGAAGGGTGTTGGTGGATTTTGGGTCAGGCTCGTGACGTTAAACAAGCGCTACCTGGGAGGCAACCCAGTTGATTGAATATTTTTGTTGATTTGTTTTAGTTAGGGTTTGCATAAGCATTTTGAACATTGAATTGCAGGGAGCCAGTGAGGGGCATGTCTAGGAGGCACGTAGGTTAAGAAAAGAAGGAGAAGAACACATCACGAAAGTGCCGCTGAGCGGTACTTTACCGCTGAGCGGTACTCTCGCAGATTGGGTTTTAGTTCCCCTTAGCGGGACCCGAGCCCATTAGGGTATTTTTAAACCCTAAGCTGCGTATTCTTTCACACTTTCAGATTTTTCTCTGCACAAACACTCCCACATACCTTCTCCAAGGTTTTCCACATCTTTTCACTCTTCCCTCTTAAGAAAATTTCTCGTCCACTCACTTTTTCACTAGTGTGCCATCAAAGTTTGGGGTTGGAAGAGAGCACTCTAGCTTGGAAGCATTCTCATTGCATCTAGTATCTCCACCCAAGTAAGTAAAATGCATTTTGTTCATTCTAGGGTTTTGATTTTGAATATGATTGTCAAAGCATGAAGATTTAGGGGTTTTGATTTCTTGGCATGATTTGATGATATATTTGATGTTTGAACCGATTAAACTGCATGATTATGAACTGGAAAACTGAAAATTGCATTTGGGTGGAGCTAGGAAAGCTTTAAAACAAGATTTTCAAAAATCTGCAGAGTTACCGTTGAGGGGTAAAATGCCGCTGAGCGGCACTCTGCCAGATTTGGTTTTTCTGGTTTTTTGTGATCTGGAATGTGGTACTGGTGGCGCTGAGGGGAAATTCTGGCCCTCAGCGATGGTTTAGCTTCGAAAGGAGTTGTGTTCTTTGTTTTACTAATGATTAACATCATGTTCTGTGGTTTTGTATTTGTGTTTTGAATGTAGGAATGGCATCATCTTCAGGAAAAAGATTGAAAACCATGGCAACCAAGAGAAAGGAAAAGGAAACAGAGCAACCCCACTCTAGCAGGTTCCTCTCTAGGAAACATGAGAAGCACTTTAAAGTGGTTCAGGACAGGAGACTTCTGATGGAGAGAAAGGTTGGAATGATACCTAACCTTGCTCCTCAATTTGGAGAGCAAGTTTTAGGGAATGACTAGGGAAAGCTAGCCACTTATCCTGCACCTGCCAACATAGCTGTGGTTAAGGAATTTTACACCAATGCAAAGAAGATTGGTGATTATCCAGCTGAGAATTATTTGGGCTATGTCAGAGGCCATGCTATCAGGTATGATCCTGATTCAATTAATAACTTTCTGGACACTGTATGGGCTGGTGAGCAGTGCCAGTTTGCTCTTTGCATGGAGGAAGGTGCTGATTATGAGGATGTGGAGAGAGTACTGTGTATATCTGGAGGACACTTCCAAAGGAATCGATCTGGCTCAGTGGTTAACATTAGGAGGACAGATTTGACTCCTCTTGCAAAGTATTGGATGACGTTTTCTCATGCCAACATTCAGCCATGTTCACATGTGTCAGATATTACTCTCAGCAGGGCATTCTTCATCTACTGTGCTATCAGAAACTTGAATGTTAATATTGGGCAGGTGATAGCTGATGAGATTAGTGTGTGCGCCAATACTTCAAACAACAAAGCACCACTGGGACATCCTTCTTTGATCACGCACCTTTGCAAGATAGCTGGGGTGGACACTTCTGCTCCACCATTTGAGAGGCCAAGAAAAGCTATTGATGAGGCCTATTATAGACAGTACTGTGGAGGTGATGATGCAGCTCAGCCAGTTCCACCACACCGGGCTCGTAGAGAGAGAGGGCCAGCACAGAGCCAGACATCTGCTGATACACATGAAGCAGAACCATTCCAGATGAGGGACATGTACATGTCTCTTATAGGTGCTCAGTTGCAGTCCATTCACAGAGGGCAGGTGGCCACTGCTGAGATGATTGTGGGGATGTATGATACACCTCCAGCCCACAGGTGGACTATGGATGAATTCCATAATGTGGTAGCTTGGCCAGAGGAGCCAGTGCATGGAGGAGGAGCTGGAGCAACTGAAGCTTCAGCTAGAGAGATGGAAGAAGATGAAGCTGATGATGATGATGCATTTGAAGATGATGGAAATGAAGAGGAAGAGGAAGATACAGAGGACAGCTCAGACTGATGAGGAGCTGAGATAGCATTTACTGATAAATGCTATCATATGATTATGCTTTTGTGGTTTAAGTTTTCTGAACTTATTTGTTTTTGTTTTTAGATTAGGGTTTGATGTACTCTATTTGAAACCTGGTTTCTTGTGATGGTTTGCTATTAACTGTGATTGTGTGATAAGTAATACTGAATGATGCTTATGATTAATTGATGTTGAGATGATGTGCACATTAAAATGCTTATACAGGTGATTCACAAGCTTTGTGAACAAATGCATGATATCATGATTGTGATTGTGAAATTAAGCAGGATGTGTATGTCAAATGTGAATGAGCTTATATGTGAGATTTTGAGCTCCAGAGTTGTTATTGTTGAATGCTATTACTTTGAAAGCATGAATGATTTTGCCCAGGTTTTCTATGATTGAATCAATTGCTTGTTTTGCATCATATGATCAAGGCCGTTTGTTGGAAACCTTTTTATTGGCCAAATTTGTAAAAGTTAGCCCACTAAAAGAGAACACTTTGTGTTCAATCCTTTTGAACCCTTAGCCTTGAATATACACTGAAACCTTTGATTGAAAAATCTTTACCTTGAGTTAAGTAGAAGATCTTGTGTGGTATTGTTAAATGTTCAAGTTTGGGGTTGTTGGGAAAACATGAAAAGCATTGAGCTAAGAGCTAAAAAGTAAGAATATGCATAGAAAAAGAAAAGAAAAGAAAAAGAAGCAAAGCTCAATGCAAAGGCAAAAGAAAGTTGGGAAAGAATAAGATGATTGTGTTCTATGATTCTCTTAACTCAAGGATTTTGTGATCCAGAAAAACCAATTTTCTTGTTAGCCCAGCCACATTATAAGCCATAGAAAAGTCCTTGTGATGATGCATGCTTGTGAATGTTTTTGATTGTGGTAAAATGAAAGGCAAATTTGATTCATGTTACATTGTGATAGTAGAGTGAATGAGTGATCATCTCTTATACACTTGAGTGTGAGTGAAACACTTGACTTAGTGAGGAAATATTACATGAACACATGAACATCCATGCTTAATTGATTGATCATTCATGAGAATAGCATTTGTTGGAATTTAAATGACTTTGTGAACACTAAAACATGTGCACATCTTGATTAAACTCTTGGTCATAAGTTTGAGTGAAGTTGTTACTTATCTTGAAAAAGAGGATTTTTGAATGAGTGAACCATCATATGAATTGGTTGAAGATTGAGTTACATCTTATTTGCTTGAGGACAAGCAAAGTTTTAAGTTTGGGGTTGTGATAACAGTTGGAAAACTGTTATTTTTATGATTAAAATTGACACTAAAAGCAACCTTTACACTTAGAAACTAGCTTGAAATCATGCTTTTCTTTATATTTTTGGAAATAAGAGAGCTGGACAGGTTTATGCTTGATTTCAGTGTTTTTGTGCAGGTTTTAAGGTGAATTTGGTGAAAGAAGTGAAGAAGGAGAGAGTTGAAATCAGAAAAGACAACAAAAAGTGCAAAAAGGAGAAGCCGAAGTCACCGCTGAGCGGCAGTTTACCGCTGAGCGGCAGTTTACCGCTGAGCGGCACTCTGGAAGTCACGTGAGGTCCGCTGAGGGGCAAAATGGCCGCTGAGGGGAGAAAACAAGTCACGCACTCACCGCTGAGCGGTATTTTACCGCTGAGCGGCACTTTAATGGGCTTGGACTTGACTTTTTGTAATTTACGAATGATATATAAGCTTTAGGGTTTCCTAGGGTTAGGCATCTTTGGCTGGAACGAAGCAAACACTCTCTCTTCCACCCCTTTGAAGGAGGATCTTGGATGCTGAGGCTTCCTCTTCACCTTTTTAGGGTTTATTCTTTCATTGTAATTCATCTAGGTTCACCATGAATATGGTGAACTAAACTCTGTATGTTTGTTGGGGAATCAATGTAATCTTGTGAAACTCTCATATATGGAATCTGTTTTTACATCTTTTAATTAAGACTTATGCTTTCTTTTCATCATTAGTTAGGGTTTTTCCTCTTTGCTTAATGCTTGCATTGTTTAACTCATTCGATGCATGATTATTGGTTTTGTCGATACGGGCACGTACGGGGAAGTCTAGATCCGGGGAATTTCTCCCAATTTTATATTGGTTGTCATTAAGCTCCTGCACTTATGAACTGATCATTAGGAATGCTAGGAATTGTATGAACTCGTGATTAGGGAGAAGCCTTCTGGAAAGGTACATTAGAGAGTGGCATTAACAATGATGATTTGACTGTTGAATTCCTAAAAATATATGAGAGTGGATAAGATGAAATTGACCCCCAACAACATATTCATATCTATATTTCATTGAAAGTGTTTATCTTTTGCTTTTTGCCATTGATCAAAATTCATGCATACATGTTTATTTTTGTCTTTTCCATATTAAACTCCACTTATTTTGTTCTTAAGTCTTAGCTAATCAACAAATCACATAACTAAACTAGGCCGTGAGTCCTTTGGGAGAACGATACTTGATCTTACCGAGTTTATTACTTGAAACGATTCGGTCATACTTGCCGATTGTTAAACAAGTTTGTGACATCATATTTTGGTGATCATAAATTTGTCCATCAAGTTTTTGGCGCCGTTGCCGGGGACTCGTGGTTTAACTGGTTAATTTGTGTGATTATTGATTATCTTTGACTTTGAATTTTGAATATCTGTTTTTATTTTTTCTGTTTTTATTTTATTTTATTTTTATTTGATTTGATTTGATTTTATTTGATTTGATTTGATTTGATTTGATTTGATTTGATTTGATTTGATTTGATTTGATTTGATTTTATTTTATTTTTTTGTTTTTATTTTTCGGTTATTATTTTGTTTTTCTATTTTATGTTTTTATCTTCTATCTTGCTATCTTTTATCTTCTTATCATTCATTCTTTGTATCTTCTCTATCTTTTTGTGCTAACAAATATTTTCTAGAGTTTTGTGCCTAATGCTTGCAGGATGCAATTCGGACAAGAATTTAACTATATGGGCACTCAATTCTTCCAAGGTCAACAAAGGAAAGCAAGATATCTCATCTTTCAGGCAAGGAATGGAGGAATCATTAGGTCATGCATGGGACAGATACAAAAGCCTATTAAGAAAGACACCCACGCATTGCTTTGATGATGTGCAAGTAGTCCTAACCTTCCTTGGAGGTCTTGGTCCACAAACCAAGATGATGCTTGACGCCTCAGCAGGAGGAAACATCAAATGGAAAACTCCAGAGGAAGCTACGGAAATCATTGATAATATGGCTACTAGTGATAATGAGCTGAACAGTGAAACAGGAGCTCCTATTCAACAAAAAGGAGTTCTACATTTGCAATCCAATGATGCCTTGCTAGCTCAGAACAAGATACTAACTCAACAATTGGAGAATCTCACAAAGATACTTGCACAACTGCCAAAAGAGTTAAAGACTATTGCACAGGTTCAACCACAAATGTGTGAATTATGTGGTGGTGACCATATAAAAGGTCAATGCGCCTTTCCAGTGGAAGCTTTAGAAGATGTTAACTTCATGGCCAATCAATTTCCATACTGTCAAGGGAACTTCAATCAAGGGTGGAAACCATACCCAAGTATTGGTCAAGGACAAAGTGGGCAAGCTGGACAATCAGGGCCATTTCACAAGCAACAACAGCAACAACCAACCTTATGGCAACAAATGTCTACACTTAATGAAAGATCAACAAGGTTGGAAGAAACTCTTCAGCAATTCATACAGAAAACTGAATCTTCTAAAAAAAGCACTGAAGCTGCTATTAAGAACTTGGAGATTCAAATGGGTCAGATTACCAAGCAATTGGAAGAAAGGCCTGACAAAAATTTTGGGGCTAATACTAAGGTTAACCCCAGGGAAGAATGTGAAGTGCTAGTGAGTGTAAATGTTGAAAAAGTTGAGTTGGAAAAAGAAGAGAGAGAAGAGAGAAAAGAGAGAGAAGAGAAAGAAGAAGAGAAAATTTGTGTGAAGATTGAGAAAGTGAGTAGAAAAAGAAAAGAAAAAAAGAAAGTGAGAAAAAAGAAAAAGAGGACGAGAGAAAAAAAGAAAGAATCATATGAAAAACCTCTTCCTCATCCAAAGAAGTATCATAGGAAGGAAAAGATATTTAAGTGTCTCATGGAAATCTTCAAGAAATTGGAGATTAAAGTTCCTGTGGTTAAGACATTGCAACAGGTTCCTGGTTTGATCAAATTTCTGAAGAAGTTCAGTAGAAAGAAGAAAAAGAAGATGGAACTTGAGCTTTACTAGGTCAAGCTAATGACGTTAAAAGAGCGCTTGCTAGGAGGCAACCCAGTGATTTTAGAACTTTTAAATTTTACTTTGGTTTGTAATTTTTAAATCTGCTGAACATTATTGTGTAAATATTTTGCTGGACATAGCATCCACTGAAGGATGCTAGTTGGATATAGCATCTACTGATGGGTGCTGGTAAGTTTGTAACACCTACTGAAGGGTGTTGGTGGATTTTGGGTCAGGCTCGTGACGTTAAACAAGCGCTACCTGGGAGGCAACCCAGTTGATTAATTGTTTTTGTTTGTTTCATTTTAGTTGCATAATAGGGTTTTGCATAAGTATTTTAAGCATCGAATTGCAGGGAACCAGTGAGGGGCATGTCTAGGAGGCACGTAGGTTAAGAAAAGAAGGAGAAGAGCACATCACGAAAGTGCCGCTGAGCGGAAACTTACCGCTGAGCGGCAACTTACCGCTGAGCGGTACTCTCGCAGATGGGCTTTAGTTTCCCCTCAGCGAGATCCGAGCCCATTAGGGTATTTTTATACCCTAAGCTGCGCATATGCTCATACTTTCAGGCTCTTCTCTGCACAAACACTCCCACATACCTTCTCCAAGGTTTTCCACATCTTTTCCCTCATCCCTCTTTAGAAAATCTCCCTTCCACTCACTTGCTCACTAGTTTTCCATCTAAGTTTGGGGTTGGGAGAGAGCATCATTGAAGGGGCTGATTTCTTCATTGTGGTTTACTAATGCTTAACAATGTATCTTTTGGTTTTGTGAATTATGTTTGATGCAGGGATGGCCTCCTCATCGGGCAAAAAGAATCAAGACTATAAGATCCAAGAAGAAGGAAGATACAGAGGACAGCTCAGATTGATGAGGAGCTGAGATAGCATTTACTGATGAATGCTACCATATGCTTATGCTTTTGTTGGTTTAAGTTTTCTGAACTTATTTGTTTTTATTTTTAGATTAGGGTTTGATGTACTCTATTGAACACCTGGTTTGTTATGATGGTTTGTTATTAACTGTAATTGTTTGATAAGTAATGCTTGATGATGCTTATTGATTGATTGATGTTGAGATGATGTGCACATTAAAATGCTTATACAGGTGATTCACAAGCTTTGTGAACAAATGCAGGATATTATGATTGTGATTGTGAGATTAAGCAGGATGTGTATGTCAAATGTGAATGAGCTTATATGTGAGGTTTTGAGCTCCAGAGTCTTTACTGTTTGAATGATATTACTTTGAAAGCATGAATGACTTTGCCCAGGTTTTCTATGATTGAATCAATTGTTTGTTTTGCATCATGTGATCAAGGTCGTTTGTTGGAACCCTTTTTATTGGCCAAATTCATAAAGTTAGCCCACTAAAAGAGAACACTTTGTGTTCTATCCTTTGAACCCTTGGCCTTGAACATAAATTGAAAAACCCTTGATTGAAAATCTTTACCTTGAGTTAAGTAGAAGATCTTGTGTGGTATTGTTAAATGTTTAAGTTTAGGGTTGTTAGGAAAACATGAAAAAGGAAAAGCATTGAGCTAAGAGCTAAAAAGTAAGAATATGCAAAGAAAAAGAAAAGAAAAAAAAAAAGAAGCAAAGCTCAATGCAAATGCAAAAGGCAAGTTGGGAAAAATAAGAATAATTGTGTTGATTATGATTCTCTTAACTCAAGGATTTTGTGATCCAGAAAAACCAATTTTCTTGTTAGCCCAGTGACATTATAAGCCATTGAAAAGTCCTTGTGATGATGCATGCTTGTGAATGTTTTTGATTATGGTAAAATGAAAGGCAAAGTTGATTCATGTGACATTGTGATAGTAGAGTGAATGAGTGATTACCTCTTATACACTTGTGTGTGAGTGAAACACTTTACCTAGTGAGGAAATATTCCATAAGCACATGAACATCCATGCTTAATTGATTGATCATTCATGAAAAATAGCATTTGTTGGAATTTAAATGACTTTGTGAGCACTAAAGCATGTACATATCTTGATTGAAATCTTGGTCATAAGTTTGATTAAAGTTTTTACTTATCTTGAAAAGAAGATTTTTAAATGAGTGAACCATCATATGAATTGGTTGAAGATTGAGTTACATCTTGTTTGCTTGAGGACAAGCAAAGTTCTAAGTTTGGGGTTGTGATAACAGTTAAAAAACTGTTATTTTCATGCTTAAATTGATACTAAAAGCAACCTTTAACACTTAGAAACTAGCTCGAAATCATGCTTTTCTTCATATTTTCAGAAATAAGAGAGCTGGACAGGTTTATGCTTGATTTCAGTGTTTTTATGCAGGTTTTAAGGTGAATTTAGTGAAAGAAGTGAAGAAGGAGAGAGATGAAATCAGAAAAGACATCAAAAAGTGCAAAAGGAGAAGCCGCAACTGCCGCTGAGCAGCAGTTTACCGCTGAGCGGCACTCAGGAGTTCACGGGAGGACCGTTGAGGGGCAAAATGGCCGCTGAGGGGAAGAAACGGCTCACGCACTTACCGCTGAGCGGCACTATTTTTGGGCTTGGGCCTAATTTTCTGTAATTTACGAATAGTATATAAGCTTTAGGGTTTCCTAGGGTTTGTATCTTTGGCAGAAACGAAGCAAACACTCTCTCTTCCACCCCTTTGAAGGAGGATCTTGGATGCTCAGGCTACCTCTTCACCTTTTGTAGGGTTTTATCTTTCATTCTTTCATTATTGTTCATCTAGGTTCACCATGAATATGGTGAACTAAACCTTGTATGTTTGTTGGGGAATCAATGTAATCTTTTGAAACTCTCATATATGGAATTTGTGCTTGCATCTTAATCTAAGACTTATGCTTTCTTTCATCATTAGTTAGGGTTTTTCCTCTTTGCTCAAGGCTTGCTTTGTTTAACTCATTCAATGCATGATTATTGATTTTGTCGATACGGGAACGTACAGGGAAGTCTAGATCCGGGGAATTTCTCCCAATAGTATATTGGTTGCCTTAAGCTCCTGCGCTAAATAAACTAATTATTAGGAATGCTAGGAATCGTATGAACTCGTAATTAGGGAGAAGCCTTCTTGAAAGGTAATTTAGAGAGTGGCATTAACAATGATGACTTGAATGTTGAATTCCTAAAATATGAGAGTGGATAAGATGAAATTGACCCCCAACAACATATTCATCAATATATTTCATTGAAAGTGTTTGTATTTTGTTTTAGCCATTGATCAACCTCATGGATACATGTTTATTTTCGTCTTTTGCATAGTAAAATCCAATTATTTCGTTCTTAAGTCTTAGCTAATCAACAAATCACATAACTAAACTAGGCCGTGAGTCCTTTGGGAGAACGATACTTGGTCTTACCGAGTTTATTACTTGAAACGATTCGGTCATACTTGCCGATTGTTAAACAAGTTTGTGACATCATATTTTGGTGATCATAAATTTGTCCATCATCCATCCATCCACTCAAAGTCGTTCAGTGGTCCAACCGCTACAACAAATGTCGGCCCATAATTGGGCCAACATTTAAGTTATTATTAGGCCAATAGTCCAACAAATGATAAAATAATTAAGGATATCTGATTAAAGATATTGATAACTGATTAAAGATATTGATAAGCTGTTTATCAGTAACCAACCAAATCTAAAGGTAAGTCTATTTTTATTATATTGGATTTATGTTGGTTTAGGATCATTGAGACACTTATAAATATAAGGTCAAGGACGAAAGCCATGTACGTTCCACTTAAGTTCAACTGAGACTCCACTACATTCTACTTACGTCCGATCAGGACTTAAATACTAAATTGTGTTAAACAGTTCATTAAACCGCTCCTGACTTGAGCGTCAGACTGCCTTTCGAAGGTACCTCCCCCTCCGGGCAAGAGTACAACTGATCGGAGAAGGTGACAACCGAGCGAAGCAGGCGACGGCCGAACGGAGTAGTCAACAAGCGAGCGATCCTAACGAGCGGTTCAGGCGACTCAGGCATTAGAAAGTAGGAAAGTCGCGTCAAAAAAGGTACGTTTATCGGCCCTACAAATCCCTACCGAAACATTTTGGCGTCCACCGTGGAGCCAAGCGACATCCCACTGAAACCACAAGGAACCAGACAAGGATGCAGTCTCAACATCATCATGTTGACCAGGCCCCTACATATTGATCCCGATTGAAGAAACTCTCACCATCAACATCAACAAGCTTCTACGGCTTTACAGATAAATATTTTGATAATTATTCTTCCTTGCTGAATGATTTAATTTAAATATCTTAATCCGATATTATAATATTATTGAAGACTTATTCAGGGTCCAATGACGCACTCACCACTTAGACAAATTTGGCATCAAGTGTTCAACCATTCAAATATTAGGTCATTCAGCTCACAATTATTCAGTCATTCGGCCTCACATGTATTCGGCCATTGGCCTCAACTGCTCGGCCTTACAAGGCCTCAGATACTTTAGCCAATTATGGTATCAAGACTTTGACTATTCAACCATTCAGCCTCACAATGCAAATGACAAGATCATGCCCACGAATTACTTGGCAAATCGGGAACTTACCGTTTGGGCCACCTCACAAAACCCAGGGATGTTATCCGAAAAACTCCTGGTTCAAACCGAGCAGTGATAAAAGTTATCAACGAACTGTCACTCTCGTCAACAAAACCTAGGGACGTTAACCGAAAAACTCCTGGTCCAAACCGAGCAGTAAAGTCTCGTAAACAAAAACCAGGGACGTTATCCGAAAAGCTCTTGGTCCAAACCAAGCGGTGATAAAAGTTCCCAACGATCTTTCACTTTCGTAAACAAAACCCAGGGACGTTATCCGAAAAACTCCTGGTCCAATACAACGGAAAAGATCTCTCTCAGGCTCATATAAGTCCTATAGTTAACCTTGGCTAAAGCCAAACGGATTAACTCGAACTTGGGGGGCATATGTATGGTATGCAATATGGGTCGTTCGGTCCATCCACTCAAAGTCGTTCGGTCCAACCGCTACAACAAATGTCGGCCCATAATTGGGCCAACGTTTAAGTTATTATTGGGCCAATAGTCCAGCAGACGATAAAATAATTAAAGATATTGATAATTGATTAAAGATTGATAAGTTGTTTATCAGTAACCAACTGAATCTAAAGGTAAGCTTGTTTTTATTTTATTGGATCTATGTTGGTTTAGGATCCATGAGACACTTATAAATATAAGGTCAAGACCGAAAGCCAAGTACGTTCCACTTACGTTCAATTGAGACTCCAATACATTCTACTTACGTCCGATCAGAACTTAAATACTAAGCTGTGTTAAACAGTTTATTAAACCGCTCCTAACTTGAGCGTCAGAGTGTCTTTTGCAGGTACCTCCCCCTTTGGTTAAGAGTACAACTGATCGGAGAAGGTGACAACCGAGCGGAGCAGGCGACGAACGAACGGAGTAGTCAACAAGCGAGCGATCCAAATGAGCGGTTCAGGTGACTCAGGCATCAGAAAGCAGGAAACTCACGTCAGAAAAGGTACATTTCTCGGTCCTACAAATCCCTACCGAAACATAAACCATTTAACTTTTAACATTAATGTCACTTGCCTTTGTCATGCCACATATTTTAAAATTGACCGCTCATTATTGGTTAAAGTGAATATTATGTCGTTAGCGATTTAAACGCAGCCAGCGAAAAAGACCAAATTGAACAATTTTTACAAAAGAATGGATCACTTTGAACGCCAAAAAAACTTGAAAATCATTTTGAACAAATCTAATAAATATAGGAACCAAAATAGATATTAAGATAAAGTTGATCATTTACACCATTACAATAAAACAACATATTATATGAATACACGGCTTTGGAAAATAATAGAATTTAAGTATTTTTCTAAATATAATTTTCTATTGATTTTCTTTATAATCCAAGACTCTTAAATAGAAGAGGAATAAACTCTAAGCCTTACCACATTAGAGTCTGTAATTAGGAGTCTAGTCTTTGTATGTGTTTGTTTTTTTGAGTCGTGTCCTTTGATTTTAAAGGTGATTTTAATTTAAGGGGTAATTAGTCAGTAGCCTAAGGCATTTCTTGCAAGGCAAGACTTGGTACTTAAGCAGCTCTTTAGCTCACCTCTCTTACCTGGGACTTGTCTAAGTGAAAGTTTTTAACCCTTTAAATTAAGAAAACTCTTAAAAACAAAGATGTCTTCTTATAGTTCATATAGGTCTTCTAGGTTAGATAATGTTGATGAAATGTTTAAACAAGCTAGGAATCTTCCATCCTTTGGTAAAGACATAGATGCATTAACATACCTAGCTTGGGAAAAAGAAATTGATAAAATAAATCCTTGGTTTTATGGAGAGAGTGAATATTATGTCCTTAGCATATATCTCTCTAAGTTAGAAGAGCATGCAAGTGAGTGGTGGGATGAAAGACAATATCATGTTAGGAAAGGTAAAAAGTCTCCTATTCGTGATTGGTATGATTTAAAAGCTTGCATGAGAAGAAAGTTTGTGCCTTCAAGCATTAAAAGAAACCTAAAATTAATTAGAGATTGCATTGATTATCGAAAATTATTTCTTGAGAGTTTAAATGATCATGGGTTTCTTCGTAGAGAATTAGAATTTGGGGCAAGACTTAAAGAGATAAAGGATAAGAAAAGAGAAAGAGAGATTGAGAGAAAAGAAAAGGAAGAAAGGAAAGAAGAAGAGAAGAGAGAGAGAGAAGAAAACGAGAAAAGAGAAGAGAGAAGTAGAGAGGAATTAAGAAGAGAAAAAGAGAGAAGAAGAAGAGAAGAAGAAAAGGAAGAAAGAGAAGAAGATAAAGAAAAGAAGAAGAGAGAAAAGAAAAAGAGAGAAAAGAAGAAGAAAATAGAGAAAGGCAAGAAAGAGAGAAGAAAGAAAAGGAGAAATTGTTACTGATGACAAATCGTATTCTTTCAAAGACCATGGAACCTAAAAGGGAAGGTTTCCAAATCTTTACTTCTTTTCCAATAATTGATTATTTTTCAATTTTTAACTTCTCTTTCAAACAAATTGTCATCTCATATTATATGCAAACTTTATCAAAATATGACAATTCAAATCTTGAATTATTCTTATCTTTTAGGAAAGAAATAACTCAAGACAAAAGTGAATTTGGACTTCTAGAATTTCCAAATGTGATAAAACAAAATATTAGAAGTCCTTATTTTCTTGTTTTTATAGAAAAATTCTTTCTTGGATTGATATTAATTGAAAATATATTTGATGTTTATTGCAGATTTGTGTTTGATCCAAGAGGAAGAAAAAGTGGATATAAAAGAATAAGGCCACTCCAAGATGGCCATGCTCCCAAAGATTGTGTGGAGCTTCTTCATAAGGCGATTGCCAGATTTGAGGACAAATCTTTTTTTAAGAGGGAGGGTATGATGGAATCCTGCCTGATGTGTTTTCTTAGTGTCCTCTTTTTGTAGTTTTCACATTTTATTGTGCATGTATTTTAGCTTGTAAGGAGCATGGGTTACTATAAATACCTAGCTCCTCTCTTATATTGGCACTTTTGAGATTAATGAGAATTGAATTTTCTGAATCAGAAACTATTCTCTCTTGAAAGTCATAGGCTAGAGAGTCCAAAGACTCCCTCTAGCCACCTTCCAAGCACCTCTCTCACTTTCATTTTCCAAATTTCACGGTGCTTCTCTCCTCCACGCTACCTCTCCTTCACTGCCACCTCGTTAGAGCATGCGTCAGCGCTATCCATTTCCTTCTTCAACCACGCGTCAGCTCCTCCATTCCACGTCATTGGCTTTTCCTCTCACGCATCAGAAACGCCACTTCATTTCGAAATTCACTCTCGCGCATCCCTTGCACATCACAGAGCATCTCACTCTCGCTCGAGAGCCCCTCGTCGCCAGCCATTGTTCTTCATGGTGAGTCTTCTATCCTCACAGATTCACTTCGTCACTCTCGTTTCTCCCTCACCATAGCCTCTTCCCACCATTTGTTCATATTTTGACCGTTTAAACATCTCTCTTCACATCGCTTTCCATTTTCCACCGATTGAACCCTCCTTTACTTCGATCTAACCCTTTTCCACCGTTCAATCTTCATTTTGAACCGATTAATCGGTTCATATTGGGTTTCCTTCCATTTCCAGGGTTTCTATCGAGTTTAACCCTCTATTTCTTGTTCTTCTTCGAGTTTTTGTCATTTTTCGTTGCGTTCATCTCTGGAGGAAGCTTCGAAGGAGCTCGCAACACGCACATTCGTCGTCTCCTTGGACGCTCGTCCATCACTTAGGGTTTATAATATTTTTGAATTATGAGAAGATGCACAAATAGTTTAAGATTTAGTAAGTAGAATGAGTTTGTATAAATCTCATATTTAGTTTTCTTTTAAAATCTTATTTTATTAACCAAATTTTATAACGGATAAGAATTCATAAATATTACAAACAAATTTTATAGATAGATAAATAATCATGAATATTTCCAACAAATTTTACGACGCTTAAGTATATATAAATATTACCAACTAATATTATTTACTTATAACCATTAAATTATCAAATATAATTTATCACTACTTTACTAGACAAATATAGCTGTTGGCAATACAACTATTAATATTGTTTTAATAATTTTCATTGATTATAAAATTTAGTCGACAGATTCAATTTCATAATAATGATTAGTCGATAATTACAAGCTTTCTTATATTGATAGTTTAGTTTTTTATCTCCCGTAGAAAAGTACTTCAACTCCACATATGTTTAACATCTTTGTAGAACTTGTCATTCTTTCAAAAGAAACATTGATGTGAAGTTATCCCAATACATTTTGAATGGTCTTAATATTTTCCACAGTTCCAAGTCCTAAATTAAATTTCCGCATTCAATTAGCTTGAATTGTTAACTTAAAGCATGTTATAAATTCAACTTCATAGCAATAATATATTGCTTTACGCTTTTTCGTGATACTACTCATTTGGCCAAAAGAAATACATAATTGGGATATTTGAGATTAAGTATTTTGAAGGCACATATTTAAGATAATATGTTTATCCAAATTGTTTTCAAGATATTAAATATATAATTTTTTATTAGAAAAATGAAATATAAGTTGCATATAATAGATAAACTCATTTCACCTGCCAAAATGAGTGTAGTTAATTATATGATTCAACTTATCAGCTTGCAAAACTTATTAGTCTAACAAGTTAATGGGAAGAGTGTGCCAAATTAAGCTATTGGATTGGGCTCTTTTTTTTTAATATTTTAAAAGGTTATCTATTAGATGTAATATCTTGTGCACTATTACAAATTCTATATTTTGCATTATACTTATTTTAACTTGTTATGATAACTTGAAAAAAAATATATATCTAATTTAACTTCACCAACTCAAACTTTATAAATGAAATTGAATTGATATATTTTTATATTTGTATATATTAAACATTTTCGTAATAGTTAGAGATGAATTTCTCACGAAAGTACCAATTGCAAAGATAGGTGACTTCTAAAAAGTACATTCACAAACAAACATACTTTATACAAAATTTGAATTATAACGAAACTAAAAACGAATATGAAAATTATAACCACTAAACTTTTATTAATGATTTTATTGTTTGAAAGTTGGGAGAAATAAAAATTCCTGAACATGGTATAATAGACATTACCTAGAGTTAATTGAGTTTAGAAAATGAGCCCAACCCATTTTTGCTGAAACCAATGAGAGGTAATTGATTCTGCACCCCATCAATTTCTACTTACACCCCATAAGTTTTTAAAACTCCTGTTTTGGGAGATGAGGAAGGGTTTTTCAGATTTATATTTCCGAGAGTAAAATATCATTCTGCAAAGATTAATCTAAAAAGAATAACATGTAAGACTGCCGGAAAATATAGTCCGTATTGTATTGTTGAATTTATGCTCAGGAATAATAATTTCAAAATAGATGTGCTTTTGAACTTTTGAGAAAAGTCATAAGAATATTTCGATATAATAATTTTTAAAGGCTTTTACTTCCTACATCCTACATCCTACAATATTTGAAATACTTGTTTTCCCATGGAATTTTATTTCATATGGTGTTCTCCTTCGAAGATGATGTGTTGTGCTGCTGTAATTTTCACTGTTGTTATCACTCTGCCCTGTTCGATTCCATTCTCCTTCAGGACCTCGCCACCGATGAGTCCTGTTTCATTAACCACGCTGACGGAAAGATTCTACTACCTCGCTTAGTCCCATGGTCTTTATAAATCCTCCCAACGGTGACCACCATGGTCCCGTTCTCAAGGAGAGACTCCAACAACTCATGAGTGAGGAACAGAGGAAATTGTGAAATTAATCAGATCTTCTTAATGAGACGCTGAAATGAGAGAAAAAGTTTCGTTTTGAAGGATTCTACTGGTTATAGACAATGCAAAAATTTTAAGAATCACCATGTCCTGTTACATAACTGTTTTTTTTTTTACGCGTGAAGTTTTTGTACTCTGTATAACGAGTGAGGTTTGGATGGATTGGAGATGAATCAAAGAATGTTCTTTGTTTGGGATGAGAATGGAAGGTGTGAAGATGAAAAATGAATGATAGAATTGGAGGAGAGGGAGAAATCTCCAATGCAACTTTAGGGAGAAGCCTAACCTGTGAAAGAAAAAACTGAATGAAAAATCAATTTTAGCTGTTAAATTAAATAATTTGTTACATGTTTAAAATGAAATCCTGACAAAAAAATATTAACACGTCAAAAAATAATTTTATGAATTTCCAAAGAATAATTTCATGAATTTTCAAATAATAAAGATAGAATTAGAACAAATTTTTGAAAGAAAGATGAAATCAAAATTTCTTAAAAGGTATAAAGATTAAAAACATAATTAAACCCCAAAGAAAAATCTAGTCTGGGAGATGCAAAATAAAGGTTTAATTAATTATTTTCGAAAAAAAATCTAAATTAATCTTTTCATTTTTTTTCTTTTTATTTAGCCTTGATTTGTAAAAATTAATGTAATTTAAACTTAATTTATAAAAACTTAATGTAATCATTTTTAATAAATTTTATAAATATGATCAGTGATCATATTTAGACTGGAATTATGTTAATTATACAAATAAAACAAATCATTCTTATTAAAATAATAATTTTAATTTTTGTTTAATTTTTTGGATCCATTTAAATAAATTTAATGAAGTATCAAATTTTACACCAAATTATATCCATTTTATAAATCGACATTAAATTAAGACAAAAAGAAAATTAAAGAACCAATTTAATATTTTTGAACGAAAATAAAAAACAAATGAGTAATTAAATCCAAAATAAATGTTATGAAAAGTGCATTCCGAAATTGTATTTTATTTTGAAGGTTTAATAGCCAATTTAGTCCTCACTTTGGTTGAAAAATCTCAATTTAGTCTCTCGTTATAAAAGTGTTTTGAATTAGTCCTAACTTTTAAAATAGTGGGTCAGATTGGTCCTTTCTGTTAAATATAAGTTAACAAAATTAATGGATGATGATGTGACACAACTTAAAGTTAACGAGGGACCAATCTAACACATCAGCTTTAAGCTGTGTCACATCATCATCCATTAATTTCGTTAACTTATATTTAACGAAAGGGACCAATCTGACCTACTATTTTAAAAGTTAGGACTAATGTAAAACACTTTTATAACGAGGGACTAAATTGAGATTTTTCAACCAAAGTGGGGACTAAATTGGCTATTAAACCTATTTTGAATAAAGGTATGATGTTATGAGCCATCCCAACATCACCAGGGCGGCGAGGAGTCCGAGGAACACTTCCCTAGGTGGTGTCGGCAAAGAAGAGGACAAACAACTACACAGAACAACCAGGAAGAAAGCAGGAAGGAGAAGGGAAAAGATAAAAAATAATGATACTTTCACACTCAAATTTGACAAACTTTTGATACCGACCCGTGTCATAAGCTAATTGTCCATGTGTTTAATGTTTTAAAAAATTAAAAATGAGATGGATAATGAAGGTTGGGTTTTGAAACGCGAAATTCATTTAATAAAAGAGAACCTCATTTGTGATAGAGCCTTCTAGAGTTCTCCCTCCCACCCACCCACAAGCTTTGATATCCCCACAAGGGTTGCTGGCGTTGACGGAGTTTGTAGGTCACCATAGTGCCGCCATTGATCGAAACTGCATATGCGTCACCATTCCACTCTTTGGAGCGTACTTATTCTGAAACCGTCATTGGAGGTGATTTTTGAAGCTTTTTGTTGTTCATTTCGGTAATGCATTGTTTTAGTGCAGTGAGTTTAACTTTTAAAAAAAAACATTTTAGGCATTTAGGGTTTGTTTTGTTATTTGGTTGTTTCTCGTAGTATGGTTAGTTGTGGTTTGAATTTTTGTTGAACATTTTCGTGTTTATGTTGTTTTTGGATGCAAAGTTTGAATTTTTTGGGTTAGTGGTTATAGTTGAGTTATTTTGACTCAGGTTTTCTATTATGTTTCATTTGACTTAGGAAAAACAAACCTTTATTTTCACCAAGGATGTTCTACCATGAACAAAACATACATCCTAAGTCAATGAATGAACTTTAAACACAAGAAATGTAGGTTCAGTATAACACTGGTACCATAGTTCAAATAAGTAGGGAGTTTAGTTATGACTTATGCACATGAAGGTAGACTTTGTTCTAAATACATGTTTCCTATTAAAAAAATTAATAATTATGTCCACACACCTTTGTTGTCAAAATTGAGGAATAAATGTTGGATTGATGGTGGATTTTTGTTCTACCATGTTGATATACATGTATATGAAGTTTTGGATGGATTGGATTGTGAAATGGGATGGAAAATAAGCGAGTTTCAACTTACTTTTTATCAAATACGAAAATTGTGTGTTTTTGTTGGTTGATTGATGTAATCCCGCCCGACGTAGTCCTTCTTTGTATTTTTACCTTTCATAGGTTAGCTTGTAAGGAGCATGGGTTACTATAAATACCCAGCTTCTCTATTGTAATGGGGACTTTTGAGAATAATGAATTAAACTTTATGTAGAGAGAACTCCAGAATTTAGTTCCCTTGAAAGTCAAGGCTAGAGAATCCCAAAGGATCTCCTCTAGCCACCTTCCATCTCACATTATCATTCTCTCATTTTCCATTACCAGATTCTCTCTCCTCCGTAGCATCCATCTCACGCCATTCTCACCGATTACTAGCGTCCTCGTGGCTTGCGTCAAGTCTACTGCCACGCGTGCCTTTTCTCTCACGAGATTCCATCAGCATAGCTTCCATATCCTCATTTCGCGTCTTCACCTACGTTTTCTCTATCGAAAACTCTTCAACCACAAATCTCCTCCTCATCATCGCTAGACCTTCACCGTGGTGACTCTCATCCATCCTTCGAACTACATCCATTCGAGCCTCTTGACCGAACATCATCAGGAGCCTAGGGTTTCTTCCGCCTCTAGGTTATGTCTTAGATTTCCTTCAGTTCCATCGGTTAGATCTTCTTCTCCACCGATCAAATCCTCCCTTACCTTCAACCCTAGAGTTTTCACCGATTAAACCTCCAAACCTAGGGTTCTTAGTTCTTCTGCTGTTTCCGCTGCTTCATTTGCTTCCTCTGCTTCTTTCCGCTGCGCATCGATGTCAAGGAGGCCTCGAGGAGTCCAGATCTCTCAAGTTTCGTTTTCTCCTCGGAGCAAGTGAACAAGATTTGAACAAGATTTGAACTCTGTGAGACATTTGAGCAAGTACCATGTGCATACCATATAAGTAATGACTTGCTTAGGCAATGCTTGGTTGCACTGAGAAAACTCCAGCAGAGTTCAAATTGCAGTTGGCCGATCTGCATTATCTTTGTTTGAATCATTTTATGTGTTTAAAATCTGTTTGGCATATAGATCTTGTTGGACATCTTGCAGTAATTTCCTTGTGTCTTATTCAAGCTTCAATTGATGTTTTAGAGTCATTCTCATCAATAATTTGTCAATTGACTCCATAAAACTTAAAATTGGTGGTGTGGTTGAGCTGCTAACTGCATGATTGGTTCTAACAAGTTCAATTTTCGAATTACTATTTTCTGCATCCAACTTCAGAGCAAAACAAGTTGTTTTGATAATTCAAACATGATGCAATAGCTTAATTCGAGTTATATCAGCCTTTGTGCAATTTGAAACCTCCAATTTTTAAGTTCAATTTTTTAGTACAAGTTGGAACTGTAGTGCTGAATTTTTTTTTGTGAATTAGATCATTTCACGAGGACTGGATTGTAGCAATAGCAAGGATCTGTGAAAAAAAAATAAATAAAAAAAAACAAAAAGATGAATATGATATATTCAATGTAAAAAGCTTTTCAGACCTGTACAATCCAGTTAAAACCAATTTCAAAACAGACTTCAGATTTAAACATATACACTGGTTTCTTTGTGGCATTCCATTTAACAGTTTTGAAAATTCAGTTCTGGACGCTGCATGTGATTTAAGTTTCAACTTGCTGTGGTTTTTGATTTCTTGCTTTTAAAATCTGTTCTAGTGCCAATCATAGGTTCAGTTTGAGTGCTCACTTTGATCAAAAGCTTTGTTTCTTGCTTGTCTTTGTTGGTTATCTAGTTTTGTCTGCAATGCATGTGAAATCTATTATGCCAATCTTTAGTTGAAGCTTTTAATTGCTTATTTCATCTGGTCTAGAGTTTCCTTTAGTAGAGTCTACTCTACTGTTTGAGTGGTTGTCCTGTTTGTCCATCACTTTGCCTTAGCCTAACCATTTTTTTTTGCTGAATTGAGAAATCTGATTCCATTATGGTTTTTTGGGATTTGAAAGAAGGTAAGTGTGAATGGTAGCATATTAGGTGGTGGTGATCCACAGGATTCTCTGGCCTAGACTGAAAATTTCTCTTTTAAACCTTTCATTTGAGTGCTTAAAATTTTTAAAGAGAAACCTTAGTGCTGTGAGCTTAGTAAGGCTAATTTAGCCTAAATTCCTTAGCATTTGTAAGAGAGTTCAGTTTCAATTAATCATTTGTTGACTGTGTTCATTGTGCAGGAAAAGAAATTGGAGTAATTAAAATGGAACAACTGTGATTTTGTTTCAGCTGCAACTACAATCATTGTTGTTTTAATTGATTATTGATTTTCTGGTGATGCTATTTGTGCTTGTGAATCTTTAAACTGTCATTGCATTCATTTTAGTTAAAACATTGCTTGCTAAATTCATTGATATAATCACTGTTTTGAAAGTGAATTGTTGATTTCATGGTTTAATTGGGCATGTTGAATATTGATTCTGATTTGATAAGACCTATGGGAACTTGGTAGATGCATAGGAATTGCAAATAATGTGTTGATTGTTTTATGAGTATTTCTGGAATTGCAACAACACTGTTTTAAAACTGCCAATTTCTGATTTGCATCACATTACTCTTTGTCCATTGATTTGGTTAGCATGGTCCACTGATTTTTGAATTAGTTTAGGACATTGTTCTTGACTAGTTTGGTCCATTGTTTCTGCCCAGTGTAATTCACTGATTTTTCTGAAAAGGCTGTTCTTGTCATAATCAGTTTTGCATCAATTTGTTTTTAATTGCCAATGCATCATCCAGTTTTAGGAAGTGATTAAAGCACCTAATTTCTAGTGTTAACTTGGCGGTTGAATTAATTAGGTGGTTAGTTTCTGCATTGAATTACATCCAATCTAAATTTAATTCACTGTCCATTTGCACTTGCTGGATTTTGTTGAGATTTATGTGTGCAGAGCTGATGTTTGAGAGCTTAGTTTCAGCACATCTTTACTGAGAAAACAACAACCTAAGCACTTCATGTGGAAGCTTTGAACTGAAGGGAGTTTCTTTTACCTTAAATGGCTTCTGTTTTGATTAAACTGTTCTTGTCATGGTTTGTAATTACTTGTAATGTGTGAATTGTTGATGTTGGTCTGAATATCTGTGCAGGTTTTCTGTGTGCAACACATTGTAATGGACAATCAATAGAAACCTTTCTCTGCATCAAGTGTACAAGCCCAAGAAAGAGTTGAACCCAAGAACTAGAAGACCCCCAAAGTTGTCCAGAAGCAATAAGTTTAAGTGTGTATAAAGGCTTTGAAGAAAAGACATGCAGTAATGAACTGTTTGGACCAGACCGTGCAGCTGTTTGAATATTTTGTAATTGTTTTCTTCATTTTTATGTGTAATAGGTTTTTGTGTTAGCTTTCTTTTAATTTCATTGTAAAAGGCCATTCCAAGTCCAAGTGTATTGGAAGAGTCCTTGGTGCTCTTTCAACTCTTGGCAAAACATTTCTTGTTTGTGTTTAAATTTTTTGTGTTTCACGTTTAGGGGTGCTTTAGGCTAAAAGGGATTAAACTCTAAGCCTTATCACATTAGAGTCCGAGAGTCTAGTCTTTTAATTGTGCTTAATTGTTTGTGTTTTTTTTTTTTGAGTAGTGTTCTTTGATTTTAAAGGTGATTTTTGTTTAAAAGGTAACTAGTAGTAACCTAAGACATTTCTGGCAAGGTAAGACTTGATACTTAAGCAGTCTTCATGACTCACCTCTCTTACCTGGGACTTGTCAAAGTGTGAATCTTGTATACCTTTCACACAAAGAAAACTTTTAAAAACAAAGATGTCTTGTTATAGTTCATATAGGTCTTCTAGGTTAGATAATGTTGATGAAATGTTTAAACAAGCTAGGAATCTTCCATCCTTTGGTAAAGACATAGGTGCATTAACATACCTAGCTTGGGAAAAAGAAATTGATAAAATAAATCCTTGGTTTTATGGAGAGAGCGAATATTATGTCCTTAGCATATATCTCTCTAAGTTAGAAGAGCATGCAAGTGAGTGGTGGGATGAAAGACAATATCTTGTTAGGAAAGGTAGAAAGTCTTCCATACGTGATTGGCATATTTAAAAGCTTGCATGAGAAGAAAGTTTGTGCCTTCAAGTATTAAAAGAAACCTAGAACTAATTAGGGATTGCATTGAAGATGGAAAATTATTTCTTGAGAGTTTAAATGATCATGGGTTTCTTCGTAGAGAATTAGAATTTAGGGCAAGACTTAAAGAGATCAAGGATAAGAAAAGAGAAAGAGAGATTGAGAGAAAAGAAAAGGAAGAAAGGAAAGAAGAAGAGAAGAGAGAGAGAAGAAAATGAGAAAGAGAAGAGAGAAAAAGAGAGGAATTAAGAAGAGAAGAAGAGAGAAGAAGAAGAGAAGAACAAAAGGAAGAAAGAGAAGAAGATAAAAGAATAGAAGAAGAGAGAAAAGAAGAAGAAAAGAGAGAAAGGCAAGAAAGAGAGAAGAAAGAAAAGGAGAAATTGTTACTGATGACAAATCCTATTCTTTCAAAGATCATGGAATCTAAAAGGGAAGGTTTCCAAATTCTTACTTCTTTAAGGAAAGAAATAACTCAAGACAAAAGTGAATTTGGACTTCTAAATTTTACAAAGATTACATATCAAAGTATTAGAAGTTCTTATTCTATTGTCTTTAAAGAAAAATTCTTTCTTGGATTGATATTAACTGAAGATATATTTGATGTGTATTGCAGATTCGTGTTTGATCCAGGAGGAAGAAAAATAGATCTAAAGTAATAAGGCCACTTCATGGCTCTGCTCCCAAGACTGCGTGGAGCTTCTTCATAAGGCGATGCCAAATTTGAGGACAAATCTTTTTTTAAGCGGGAGGGTATGATGTAATCCCGCCCGACGTAGTCCTTCTTTGTATTTTTACCTTTCATAGGTTAGCTTGTAAGGAGCATGAGTTACTATAAATACCCAGCTTCTCTATTGTAATGGGGACTTTTGAGAATAATGAATTAAACTTTATGTAGAGAGAACTCCAGAATTTAGTTCCCTTGAAAGTCAAGGCTAGAGAATCCCAAAGGATCTCCTCTAGCCACCTTCCATCTCACATTATCATTCTCTCATTTTCCATTACCAGATTCTCTCTCCTCCGTAGCATCCATCTCACGCCACTCTCACCGATTACTAGCGTCCTCGTGGCTTGCGTCAAGTCTACTGCCACGCGTGCCTTTTCTCTCACGAGATTCCATCAGCATAGCTTCCATATCCTCATTTCGCGTCTTCACCTACGTTTTCTCTATCGAAAACTCTTCAACCACAAATCTCCTCCTCATCATCGCTGGACCTTCACCGTGGTGACTCTCATCCATCCTTCGAACTACATCCATTCGAGCCTCTTGACCGAACATCATCAGGAGCCTAGGGTTTCTTCCGCCTCTAGGTTATGTCTTAGATTTCCTTCAGTTCCATCGGTTAGATCTTCTTCTCCACCGATCAAATCCTCCCTTACCTTCAACCCTAGAGTTTTCACCGATTAAACCTCCAAACCTAGGGTTCTTAGTTCTTCTGTTGTTTCCGCTGCTTCATTTGCTTCCTCTGCTTCTTTCCGCTGCGCATCGATGTCAAGGAGGCCTCGAGGAGTCCAGATCTCTCAAGTTTCGTTTTCTCCTTGGAGCGTCGCCTATCAACTTACTTTTTATCAAATACGAAAATTGTGTGTTTTTGTTGGTTGATGAATTTTGAATGGATGAATGATGGATTGTATGGAAATCTTTTGTAAGATGGAAAATGGTGAGTTAACCATTAAGATTTTGATGTTGTAAAAAGTTATGTGTGGAAAGTGATAAATCCAAAGGTGTATTTTGATGAGTAAAATTTATAGAGTTATTGCTTTGAAATTTATGGAGTTGTGGAATGGTGTTGAGAAATACAAAGGGAAAACAATGCCCAATTACATAAGTGTAAGTTATCAAACTTTTGATGCTTTGGACTTTTGATTCAACATTTGCATTTTATTGATATTGTGTGCACTTTTTTCTTTGTAGGAGGAACTACAAGAGGTTATTGAGAAGTATGTTTGCGATTGGATTTTGGATGTTGACAATGTGTGGAGTGATGAAGTGTTGCAAGATTTAGGGTTATTGTAGATGTTGTTCAATACAAATTCTTGCAATGTAATTTATGTTTTTTTTAGAACTATTTCAAAATGTATTGATTAGGTCTGAATGTACATATGTTTTTGTTACAAATGATCAAAGAAATGTATTCCTTACATTTATTGATAATGAAATTTGAAGATAAGAATGATCATTGTGTTATTTTTGGTGTTCATTATTAGAAGGTTGAATAGAACAATGACCATTTTTTGTGTAGGACGTTTGTACTGCAATCCCCACGAAATGTATGTCATTATGTGTGTTCAATGTGGTATGTACAATATTGTATGTTGATTAAATGTTGAAAATTAATTATTGCACTTAAGCACTAAATGACATGAACTTTATTGACCAACATGTGCGAAATATTTGCCTTAAGTGTCATAATCATTGGCTGAACAAGACTTGTATGTCCAGCAAATGGTAAAAAAATAAATTTTGAACTTCAAAATCAATGGCATTTTCAAAGTTGACATGTCTGTGCAAAAGCTTTGCCTAAACTCCCCACTTATTTAGCCTTTGGTACCAAGGTAGTTTCTGCACCATGCGTTTTACATAGAATGGTTCCTTGGGGATGAAGTTCGATATAAATGTTATAATGAATGCTTGAACATCAATTGTATGTCTAATAAGTCTTAAAAAAATTGTTCACTTCAAAATCAATGACATTTTCGAAGTTGACCTGTCTGTGCAAAACCTTTGCCTAAACTCCCAACTTATTTGGCTTGCGTTTTACATAGAATGGTTCCTTGGGGATGAAGTTCGATATAAATGTTATAATGAATGTTTGAACATCAATTGTATGTCCAATAACTCTTAAAAAAATTGTTCACTTCAAAATCAATGACATTTTCAAAGTTGACCTGTCTGTGCAAAATCTTTGCCTAAACTCCCCACTTATTTTGCCTTTGCTACCAATGTAGTTTCTGCACCATGAGATTTACAAAGAATGGTTCCTTGGGGATGAAGTTCGATATAAATGTCATAATGAATGTCTGAACATCAATTGTATGTCCAATAAGTCTTAAAATAAAATTGTTCACTTCAAAATCAATGACATTTTAAAAGTTGACCTGTTTATGCAAAATCATTACCTAAACTCCCCACTTATTTGGACTTTGCTACCAATGCAGTTCGTACACCATGAGTTTGACAAAGAATGGTTCCTTGGGGATGAAGTTCGATATAAATGTCATAATGAATGCCTGAACATCAATTGTATGTCCAATAAGGCTTAAGAAAAATTGTTCACTTCAAAATAAATGACATTTTCAAAGTTGACCTATCAGTGCAAAACCTTGTCTAAACTCCCCACTTGATTAGCCTTTGCTACCAATGTAGTTTCTGCACCATGAGTTTTACAAAGAATTTTTCCTTAGGGATGAAGTTTGATATAAATGTCATAATGAATTCCTGAACATCAATTGTGTGTCCAATAAGTTGACTTCAAAATCAATAGCAATGTTGACCTGTCTGTGCAAAACTTTTGCTTAAACTCCCCACTTATTTTGCCTTTGCTACCAATGTAGTTTCTGCACCATGAGTTTTACAAAGAATGGTTCCTTGGGGATGAAGTTCGATATAAATGTCATAATGAATGCTTGAACATCAATTGTATGTCCAATATGGCTTAAAAAAAATTGTTCACTTCAAAATCAATGACATTTTCAAAGTTGACCTATCAGTGCAAAACCTTGCCTAAACTCCCTACTTATTTGGCCTTTGCTACCAATGCAATTTCTCCACCATGAGTTTTACAAAGAATGGTTCCTTGGGGATGAAGTTCGATATAAATATTATAATGAATGCCTGAACATCAATTGTATGTCCAATAAGTCTTAAAAAAAATTGTTCACTTCAAAATCAATAGCATTTTCAAAGTTGACCTGTCTGTGCAAAACCTTTGGTTAAACTTCCCACTTATTTGGCCTTTGCTACCAATGTAGTTTCTACACCATGAGTTTTACAAAGAATGGTTCCTCGTGGATGGAGTTCGATATAAATGTCATAATCAATGCCTGAACATTAATTATATGTCCAATAAGTCTTAAAAAAAATTGTTCACTTCAAAATCAATGGCATTTTCAAAGTTGACCTGTCTGTGCAAAATCTTTGCCTAAACTCCCCATTTATTTGGCCTTTGCTACGAATGCAGTTTTTTTGAGTTTTGTTTCTAAGTCACAAAATGATCTTCAAAAACAAGAAATATACCTTCAATACACCTATTGGACCATAGTTCAAATAAGTGGGGACTTACGTTATGACTTATACACAACATGGTAGACTAACTTCTACCTAAAGGTTTCCAACTTCATTTATTAATTATCATGTCCAAACTCCTTTAATTTCAGCAAGGATGGTCTATCATAATATTTTCCCAAACTTTACAAAATCAACCAAATTTGTCAACATAATACTAAACATGAAATATAAAAGACCTCCTTTTTGCTTGGCCAACTAACTTGAAGTACCTAGGTAACAACTTCATTTCATGTCGACAAACATAAAACATAAAATAAATCTCATTCAACCACTTTCATACAATGAAATTCAATTCAAATTAAAGGGAAAGAACAATTCTTTGTACATTAACATATTAACTACCAATTACATTTTCTATTGTACTTGAACATCGTCAACTGAAGTTCTTAACATTTATAAATCACTATAAATTATTCAACTACTCATTATTTTCTTCATGCATCTATAGTAAATGGAGTTCTATTCGCCCGACTCTTGAATCGTCTTTGGGGTACAACCTTCATTCGATCATACATTGTGCTTTGCTTCATTTCATCCTCACGTTCAAACCCCGGGGTTTGCTGCTGATGTTGAACCTACGTACTTTGACAAGGATCTTCAGTTCCATTAAGTGCTTTCTCCCCAAACTCCTGACCCTTATCTTCATTTTTGGCTTCAACCAACATTCTTAAATGATGAATACTACATTACATCTTGGCAATAACCTGCGTTTGTTCTTCTACAACACGAATTATTTTCTCCTTATCTCCTTTATTTTGCTTATTAAATGGCACACCATATTTCTGAACAACTTCTTTCACAATACCATAACAAAGCTCTTCTTTCGACACCCCAACATCAACAAAAATTTGAAAAAATGAACAAAGTTTATTATATAAAATACGAAATAAAAAATAGATTGCACCACACATTCCTCAAATAGATTCGCCCAAATTCGCATAATCTCGAATTCCAGTTCAGATTCATCCATTCCATCATGTTTTCAAACATATTTGGAGTCCAAAATCACTCCATAATCAATCATAATCATCATAAACATCAACATATACATTTTCTCATGAAAACCAACTCTTTTAGTCACACACCAATTAGATTTTTCTGCATAATTTTCCAACACTCATATAGCCCCAAAAATATGCCAAATCCATCCAAAAATAGTTTATACCCATCACCCATTCATCAATCATCAAAACAAATTTGAAATAACACAATACTCAAGTGAATTTTCTAAAAACTCATCATCAATATTACTCATCAAAATACGCCTTTGGATTTATCATTTTCCACACATAAACTTTTTACAACATCAAAATCTTGATGGTTAACTCACCATATTTCTGTCTTACCAAAGATTTTCATACAATCCATAAATTCATCCATCCAAAATTCATTAACCAACCAAAACACACAATTTTCGTATTTGATAAAAAGTAAGTTGAAACTCCCTTATTTTCCATCCCTTTTTCACAATCCAATCCATCAAAAACTTCTTATATATGTATATCAACATGGTAGAACAAAAATCCACCATCAATCCAACATTTATTCATCAATTTTCACAACAAAGGTGTGTGGACATGATTATTAAATTTTTTTAATAGGAAACATGTATTCAGAACAAAGTCTACCTTCATATGCAAAAGTCACAACTAAGCTCAACACTTATTTGAACTATGGAACCAGTGTTGTACTGAACCTACATTTCTTGTTTTTAAAGTTCATTCTTTGACTTAGGATGTATGTTTTGTTCATGGTAGAGCATCCTTGGCGAAAATAAATGTGTGTTTTTCCTAAGTCAAACGAAACATAATAGAAAACCTAAGTCAAAATAACCCAACTATAACCACTAACCCAAAAATTCAAACTTTGCACCCAAAAACAACATAAACACAAAAGTGTTCAACAAAAGTTCAAACCAATATCAACCATACCACGAGAAACAACCATATAAATAAACAAACCCTAAATGCCCAAATTTTTTTAAACAACTTAAACCCACCGAACAAAAACAATGCATTACTGAAATGAACGACAAAAAGCTTCAAAAACAACCTTTAATGGCGGTTTTGGAGTAAGTACGCTCCAAACGGCGGAACGGTGGCGCATATGCAGTCTTGGTCAACGCCGACGACCCTTATGGGGAGATCAAAGCTTGTTGGTGGATAGGAAGGAGGACAGTTCTGTAGAAGGCTCTAGCACAAATGAGGTTCTCTTTTTTGAAATGAATCCAAATAAATCTCGCGTTTCAAAACCCCTGCAGCTTTCATTATTCAAGTCATTTTCAATTTTTTAAAACATTAAACACATGGACCATTTAGCTTATGACACGTGTCCGGTGTCAAAAGTTTGTCAAATTTGGGTGTCAAAGTATCATTAATGATACTTTGACACCAAATTTTGACAAACTTTTGACACTCGGACACGTGTCACGGTCCGATTGGTTCATCTGTAAAAGAATTTAAAAAGCGAAAATGGCGTGGAAATGCAAGGACTGCAGGAGATTCATTTCGTGGGCTTCATTTTGGGGGTTTCACAAAATAGAACTTCATTTGGGTTTGGCGAGAGAACCCTAAAGAGAACGTGCTTTCACCCACAATCGTCGCCTGAGCAGAAGCGATCATTCACGGAGTTTGCACCGTTCACCGGACCGCCGCTGTTCACCAGAGTCTTGTCTGCCGCCGTTCCGCCGTTTCGAAGCAGCAACAAACACCGAAACCACCATTGACGTGGTTTTTTAAGGTTCCCGCCCTTCCTTTGGCCAATCCTTTATTATTGTTCGGTGGGTTTGAATTGTTTTTTTTTAAATTTTTTACCATTTAGGGGTTGTTGTGTTTTATGGATCTTATTCTGAATTTTTTGAAGTTTATTTGGTGTATTGTAGATATTGTTGCAATGGAGGAAGTTGGTCAACAGAGTCAAGTTTGTCATAACAGGAAGAAGGTATGTGAGATTATATTATATTTGCATAAATTTAAGGTTTTTATGTATGTAAATAGAAATCATATTTTTCGATCATATTTTTGTGAAATTATTTTGGAATAATTTGGCTACATGACTCTATACGCTTACCTCAATTTTGATGATGGTTATAACAAGATACTTCTGCTGGAAAAACAGTTTGATGCCAAACAGAAATTGGAAATCGAAGGAAGCTAAAAGGGAAATTGCAAGTTATGAAGCATGTTGGAGATGAAGGTGATACAGCGGTTCGGAAAAAGATAAAAGAAATGAACGATGAATTGCAAGAAAAAATAGAGAATTTGGAATCTGTGGAGAGCATGAATCAAACTCTCATTATGAAGGAACGTCAATGTAATGATGAACTGCAGGAAGCTCGCAAAGAATTATTAAAAGTACGATCTCATTTACTTCATTTACTTTCTCTCTGATAAAAGTCTCTCTGCCTCCCCTTTAATCAACCTATATATGTAGATTTACTATATACACAACCGTTTTTTAGGAGTACATTAGTAAGCTATAACTTGGCTTGTGTTTTAGAAAAATACTAGTTATAACTTGCCGAAGTTGAAGCTCTCAAAATAAAATAAAATAACGAGGTAAACATTAGCAGATTGGAATCATGACTTTCTTAAATACACCTAAGATATAAGTTGCTAATGTATGTTCACTTATTTTTTTCAAAAAGAATATTTTAGCGTTGATATAGTTTAAGAAAACTATAGTTATTTCTTTGCTAAAATACCCCAAATAATAAGTAGATTTGTGTTAGCAAACTCCATGCCCGCCCCCAACATATTAATTCACACACACACATATACATATCTTTTACTGTGCAACCTTCGCCTTAGGATTATTTGAAGAAAATCATGGTTATAACTTGCTAACATACTTCTAGAAAACAAGTGGGTATATGTTAATAAATTTCAATTTATATCTTTCACTCAGGTGTGAGCTTTAACATTTTTCTTCTTTGATTGTTGAATATAACCACTTTAACTAGCAACTGTTGTTTCTGTGTCTTGTCTTGCTAAGTTGTGAACATTTCTCTGAGAATATTCCCTTCACCATTTGTTGGATATAAGAATTTTGATATTATGTTGTTGGATCTTGAGTAGATTGGGTATACTAAATGTATAGTTTGCTTCTAATATTTTAGGAGTTAGAGGATATGCTTAATGGTCCTTAAGGTAATATTGCGCTCAAGAGAATGGGAGAGCTAGATCGGAAGGTTTTTGAGACTAAATGCAACGAAAGATTTTCTCTTCAAGAAGCTGGGACCAAAGGTGTCGAGCTTTGCTCTTTGTGGCAGGAAAACGTGAAGAATTCTTCTTGGCATCCATTTAAAGTGATCACAAATGATGATAAAGCAGAGGTACGAACCACCCTGGCATGCTTTAATGAAGTTCAACCTCAATTGGTTATCTGATGTTACTCGTAAATTTCTGCTCATACATTGAAGAAATTTGCTTTACATGTTTTCTCGTCCAAAGAAAATGGTTTTAATTGTTAGTAATTTGTTCATTATTGTACCAATGGGTCGGACGATCATAATGCCACGGAGGTTGTCAATATGGTCGGACGACCCTAGAATTATCTCGCTCTGACCAGACGGTCAAGAGCGAACGATCGGAAAAATTTTGTAGTTATCTATGCGAATATTAAGGTAAGCAATGATTAAAGCCACTGGGCCGAAATTGGGCCATGATTAACGTCTCACTAATCTCAAGCCTATGGCGAAAACTATAAATACAGGTCAAAGGTAAGAGGTAGGTGGTTCGCATTTACTGTACATTTATTACTATCATATTGAATTATCGAACGGTACACATACAGACTTTGGCATCGGAGAACCTTTAACAGGTACACCTTCGGACGGAAGAGCGAGACCGAGGACCTTAGAGCGAGACCGGACAGATAAAAATAGCAAATTGTTAAGATGTTTGGTGACTCGACCTAACTACCGAAACATTTTGGCGCCCACCGTAGGACCGAGTTACTTGTCAAACCCAATGGTGACCACAAGAAATATGAGCGTTGACGACCCGGTAGAGATGATCAGGAAGTTGCAGCAACAAATGGAGAAGATGCACCAGCGCCACGGTAGGAAGCTGGGCGAGTTCTACAAGGTGTTACGAATGAGGAGCATTGGTGTTTTAAAGTTAATAATTATGATGATGGTACAAAGTGAAGAATATGAAGACTCTTGTTGCATCAAGTTTTAAAACATATATGCATAATGATCGGCGAAGAAAAAGAACAAGAGTAAGATTCAGACCGAACGACAGATAAGTAGATGAAGACCAAACGGTCGCTATCAATGAACGACCGAACAAAGATGAAGACCGAACGACTACAATCAGATGAAGGCCAAACACAACTAAAGGCAGAACATTGTTCATGGCCGAACGCAACTAACAAGACCGAGCAGTAAGCACCGAATGGTAGACTTCATGACCAAGACCAAGCAGTCAGGACACGAGCATTATTGACCAAGAACATAGGACCGAGTGGTAAAGTTATGACCAAGACAGAGCAGTGTAGGGCCTGACCGAGAGCACGTAAGACATGTCGAGATCAAACAGTTCAGACCAAGCAATGAAAGACAGTAAAGAATAAAGCCGAATGCTGAAAAGCTGTAAGAAACCTAGACGAACGGCAAAAGGTGACAATGACTTGAGCTATACGCATTTGAAGCCCGAACACAAGTTGTAACACAAACCGAACGACAGAAGTCCATGAGGGTTCCAAACCGAAGGCTGGAAAGCTGTGAAGAACCAAGCCGAATAATAATGGTTCAAAATATTGTTATCTATGATGTAATTTTGACACTAAATGCACCCTTTCTCACTTAGAAACTTGCTTTAACTCATGTTTTTGCTTTAGTGAATAAGAGAGTTGAGGTTATACTTGATGATTTTATCACTAAATTTCCTTGATTTTGTAGGCTATTGGAATGATTTGAAAGAAGAATTAAAGTACCAAATAGTTAAAATGCAGAAAAGTCAACCAGAGTGCAGAATATCAACCAGAATGCATAAAAGTAAACCAGAGTGCAGAAAAGTCAACTAGAGTACATAATTTAGTGCTGTTTCGCGCCTAGGCGCCCTTTCAGGGGCGCTAAGTGCCAGATTGAGTGTCGTTTTGCGTCAGTTTCGTGGGCTTGGACCTATTTTCTATTATTTTTATGTTCTATTTAAGGACTTGGACGTGCTAGGGATTGTATCTTTTGATGGCTTGAGGATAGAAACACACTTTTCACCTCTTAAGGGTAGATTTGGGGATGTGACAACTCTCCTATTCTCTTTCTAGGGTTTTTCTATCTCTTTTATTCTTTCACTATTCATCTAGTTTCTTCATGATGATGGGGAACTAAACCTTATTCGTTGTTGGGGAAAGATGTAACCTCTTAAACTCTAATGTATTTGAATTGATTCTTATTATTGAGATATGCTTCTTTCATTAATTGTTAGGGATATTCTTCTTCATGTATGACATAAATCTTATGATTTGTCTAAGTATCAGGAGATTTCGTACTCCTAGGGTTGGACGATTTGGGGATGTGATAGATCTCCTCTTCTCTCCCTAGGATTGTTATCGAGAGATATCTTACAAATCATGACCTAGGTAATTCTCCCAAAAGCAGTATTGTCTAGACATAGGGATATGAGGGTTGGTTGCCTTTACGCTTTTGTGCGTTTATAATGCAGAATTAATTCCTAGGGAGACAAGACATTGTAAACTAGTAATTAAGGATAGACTTTATTCGCCGAGACATTTGGTGTAAAGTAAATTAGAAAGTGGTATTAACAATAATGAAAGAAGAAGAATTTTTATATGCATGAGAGTGATTAGGTGAAATCTAAACCCAACAACATATTCATCTCATATTTTCAATATCATTCATTCATCCTTGTGTTTAGCCTAATTTGATCAAATTAAATTCATGTTTATTTTTATTGCATTTGCATTGAGTAATCACATAACTGTTTAGTGCCATGAGTCCTTTGGGATACGATACTTGGTCTTACCATTTTATATTACTTGATACGATTCAGAACACTTGCTGGAGTCTTAACATCGAACGACAGAGGATGATAAGGGGTTGAACCGAACGACATGAGGATGTGTCGAATTAAGCCGAACGACAGAAGGAGATAAGGGTTTAAACCGAACAGCAGCAAGCTGTGACGAATCAAACGAGGAGCAGAATATGAGGAATTCGAGCCGATCGGTTGAAGAGTTAAAAAATCCTAACTATTCCAAGTTTCGCATATAATCGATTATCACTTACAATAATCGATTATCACTGGCAATTGTAATGCGTCTTTTCATTTCCAGACCAGTAGGTTATAAATCTCTTTGCCAAACACTTTAGAAGACAACTTTGCGAATTTGAGAATACAGTGAAATCTGAGGAAGTTCTCAAGTGCTAGTCCCTATTCTTGTCAAGTCTTGTGAATAGGAGAAGCTCGCGCTTTGTATGTCAAAGGTCGAAGCTGTTCTCTTCAAGTTGGCAGAGTTGTTGCTTCCGGTTCGTTTGTCGAAGAAAGCTCTTTTAGTTCGTTTGTCGAAGGAAGGTTTTTGCTGCACTCTTCTGGTTCGTTTGTCGAAGGAAGGTGTTTTTGTTATTTTTATTTTCTATTCACTTTCATTGTAACTGTGAAACTATTTTAGTGAAAAGGTTAATCACTATTCATAATGATTAACGACTGAACGTAGAATCTTTTGATTCCAACCACGATAAAAATCTATTGTGTGATTTTTCTACTTCTTACACTGTTTATATTTTCTGCTCATCAACTGTTCGATAAAACGTTTATGAGAAAATTAAAGGAACCATTTTTAAATTGACCGAACAAGCTCTTCGCTTTTAAACAATTAGTATCGTACTCTGTTTTAAATATTTTCGCTACGCAAAATCGGTACCGGTTGTTCCAACGGTTGGTATCAAAGCTTGCTTTGATATTCTTTCAAATTTTTCGAAAGATGGTCGGTCATCAAAATCAAGTATATGCCGAAGGTGCTTCAATCAACAGACCACCACTTTTTACTGGTGATAATTATGCCTTCTGGAAAGTCAGAATGGAAATTTTTATGGGGTCTGTTGACAGAGGCATCTGGGAAGCTGTACTAAATGGTCCTTATATTCCAAAAAGTACTGTTGATGGTGTACAAGTAGAAAAACCATATTTTAATTGGATTGCTGAGGAAAATAGAAGAGCCCAATTTGACATCAAGGCTCGTAATATTATTTCATTTGTTGTTGTACTTGACAAGTTCTATAGGATTTCTATTTGTAAGACAACACAGGAAATGTGGGAAATCCTTAGAGTCACACATGAGGGCACTGGTGATGTGAAACGTGCAAGGAAGAACACGCTCATCAAGGAGTATGGGATGTTCAGAATGCAGCCTGGAGAATCAATTTCTGATGTTCAGAAGCGCTTCACTCACATAGTGAGTCATCTAACCAGTTTGGGTAAGTCCTTTGGTCTTGATGAATTAAATGTAAAATTTTTGAAATCATTGGACAGGTCTTGGCAACCAAAGGTGACACCTATCTTAGAGTCACAAAATCTCACCCAAACGTCGATGGCAATTCTCTTTGGAAAGCTTCGTGAGCACGAGCTTTAATTGCATAGATTGACTGCTGAAGAGGATCAAGGAAGGAAGAAGACTCTTGCCTTCAAATCTGAAATTTCTAAAGGAAAAAGTTCAAAAGGAAATGAGGATGATGACTAAAATGATGAGGAAAACATGAGCCTCATGATAAAGAAGTTTGCCAAGTTCATGAGAGCAAAAGGAAAGGACAAATACCATGGAGAAAGAAAAGAGAATCAAGGTTCTCCATCAAGTGTTAAATGTCATGGATGTGGAAAAAGAGGACGCGTGAAGACTGACTGTCCTAAGAACAAGAAAAGTGAAGAAAAGAAAGAAAGAAGATTTCCCAAGAAGAAGAAAGCTTACATAGCATGGCAAGAAAACACTTCTAGTTGTTCAAGCTCTAGTGAATCTGATGAGGAAGCAAATCTCTGTTTAATGGCAAACTCAGAAGATGCTGGAAGCCAAGTAAGTGATTCTAGTTTTGAGTCAAGTGATGAATTTGATTTACGAAAGGCCTTTCTTGAACTGTTAAATGAATATGAGAAACTAGATGCTGCTCATAAAAATTTGAAAAATGAGTTTAAGGATTTGTAAATTAAATATGAGAAAGCACTAGATGAAGAAGTGGTGTTAAGAAATAAAGTTAGTAATCTAGAAACTAAAATGTCTGAGTCTAATGCAAATGAACAACCTATTGAATGTTTATCTTGTAAGAGTCATATGTTTGATATTGACATTCTTGAAAATCTACTTGCAAAGGCAACCAAGCTTAACTCATGCTACAACTATCCTTAAAAAGAGCAATTATAGAAGTAAGAGCATGCATCATCATAAAAAGTCTACAGTTAAGAGAACTCGTAGAGTTTGGGTTGAAAATGGGACTTTTGTGAAAAACAAAGTGCATGATGTTTGTTGTTTTTATTGCATGCAACATGGTCATACAACAAACAAATGTAACATTAAACATTTTGGAATTCCAAATGGAAAATATGCTTGGGTTAAAATTGTGAAATAATGTTTGCTTGCATGTACTAACCCCAAGGACCCATAATGAGATTGGGGACCTAAATTCTTGCTTAACCTGTTTTGTAGGAACCTACAAAGTCAAAGAAGTCATTGTGGTATCTTGATAGTGGCTGCTCAAGACACATGACTGGTGACAAAAAGAGGTTCATCTCTTTTGAGAAGAAGAAGCAAGGTTTTGTAACATATGGGGATAACAACAAAGGAAGAATAATTGGAACTGGAGACATTGGAGAAGGAAATACATTGACCATAAAAGATGTGTTATATGTTAAAGGTCTCAAACATAATCTCCTAAGCCTAAGTAATTAATGCAACAAAGGTCTCAAGGTGATGAGGATTATTTAAGGGAAGCTCTTGAAGAGATGTATCTAAATGAAAACAATCATAGATAAACTCAAAATCAAGAAGTGGATCCTAAGAGCTACCAACAACCTCGTGGCCTCTCCGTGGACAACATCATTGGAGACATTTCAAAAGGGGTAACTACTAGACACAATCTAAACAATTTTTGCCAAAATGTAGCTTTTGTGTCTCAGATAGAACCCAAGAATATAAAAGAAGTTCTTCAAGATGATAAGTGGTGTGTTGCTATGTAAGAAGAGCTAAATCAATTTGAAAGGAATGACATTTGGGAACTCATTCCTAAAAAAGAAGACTATCAAGTCATATGAACAAAATAGGTTTTCAGAAACAAGCTTGATGAAGATGGAAACATCTAAAAGAATAAAGCAAGACTAGTTGCAAAGGGATACTGTCAAAGGGAAGGTATAAATTATGATGGAACTTATGCTCAATAGCCAGGTTAAAAGCAATTAGACTTTTACTTGCTTATGCATGATTGATGAAATTTAAACTATATCAAATGGATGTAAAAAGTGCATTTTTGAATGGTTTTATAAAAGAGGAGGTATATGTTAGTCAACCTCCTGGATTTGAAGATTTCAAATTTCCTGATCATGTGTACAAATTGAAAAAGGCATTGTGCCTTAAACAAGCACCTAGGTCTTAGTATGAAAGACTTAGTACATTCTTGATTGAAAATGATTTTTCTAGAGGAAAGGTTGATTCAACCTTATTCATTAAGAAATTTGGAAAACATATTTTGATTGTTCAAGTGTATGTGGGTGATATTATCTTTGGATCTACTGATGATTCGTTATGTGAGTGTTTTGCAAATATAATGCAAGTTGAATTTTAGATGTTTATGATGGGTGAACTAAATTTCTTCTTAGGATTACAAATTAAACAAATGGAAGGTGGAACTTTCGTTTCCCAAACCAAGTATTGTAGGGAAGTACTTAAGAAGTTTGGAATGGACACCTGTAAAGAAGCCAACACCCCAATGACAACCTCTTGTTACTTAGATAAGGATGACTCTGGAGAAGAAGTAAATCAGACTATGTATAGAGGGATGATAGGATCTTTGTTGTAACTTAGTGCTAGTAGACCTGATATTATGCAGAGGGTTTGTGTATGTGCTAGGTACCAAGCAAATCCCAAGGAGTCTCATTTGACTGCTGCTAAGAGAGTGTTAAAATATCTTAAGGGAACCACCTCCTTTGGACTTTGGTATCCCTCTATTGCTACACCTAGTTTGATAGGTTATTCTGATGTAGATTATGGGGGTTGTAAAATAGATAGAAAAAATACTAGTGATACTTGTCATTTTTTGGGATGCTCTTCAGTGTCTTGGCACTCAAAGAAAAAAGCATGTGTAGCCTTGTCTACCACTGAAGCTGAATATATAGCAGCTGGCAACTGTTGTGCCCAAATCTTGTGGATGAAACAACAATTGAAGGACTTTGATATCTTCCTTGATCACATTCCTCTGAAATGTAATAACACTAGTGCAATAAACCACACCAAGAACCCTATAGTGCACTCTAGAACTAAGCATATAGAGATTAGACATCACTTCTTAAGAGATCATATCCAAAAGGGGGACTGCAAGATAGAATATATTAATACTTTGCATCAATTAGCAGACATTTTAACAAAAACCTTGCCTAAGGATAGGTTCTGTGATCTTAGAAGAGAATTAGGAGTTATTGATATGTCTTAATCTTAAGATTCATGACCTTTTTAAGTTTTTCGTACTTCAAGCGTATTTAATCGATTATCATATAATCGATTCTCCAGGCTTGTAATTAAAAACTAATTTTGTTAAAATATAGGATATGATAGATGACGTCTGGAATAGTAACCAAACGGCAACATAGGCAACTAAACGGTATCAACAAGAGACACCAAGAGGTAACAGAGGCATGCCGAATGGTTTGAACAGAGGAATATGACATTCATGGGAAAAATTTCTGTTTAAGATCTTATGTCATGATCTTGTGCTACCTAGTACCCATTTGAGGGGGAGATATATAAGGTTATTGTTAAATACCTTGTTATTTATCCATACTCTGGTATTTCATCATGTATTTGCCTCTCATTTTATAAAATTTCAAATTTTAAAATATTTGAATTGCATCTTTCTTTTGTTGAGGGGGAGAACTTTTTTAGGGGGAGTATACTTACTTTTTGCTTATGATAAAAAATGGGGAGAAATACTTCTAGTGCAGTTATTTCTAACCTGTTTGTAAGTTTAAATTTTGTGCAGATATTCAACAATGCTTTTAAACAGGGAATTTTTTATCATCATAAAAAAGGGGGAGATTGTTACCAATGAGGAGCATTGATGTTTTGAAGTTAATAATTTTGATGATGCTACAAAGTAAAGAATATGAAGACTCTTGCTGCATCAAGTTTAAAAGCATATCTGCATCATGATCAGCGAAGAAAAAGAACAAGAGTAAGATTCAAACTGAACGGAAGATAAGTAGATGAAGACCGAACGATCGCTATCATCAACAGCCGAACGCAGATGAAGACCAAACGACTACAATCAGATGAGGGCCAAACACATATAAAGGCAAAACATTGTTCATGGTCGAACGCAACTAACAGGACCGAGCGGTAAGCACTGAACGATAGACTTCATGACCAATACCAAGTAGTCGGGACACGAGCGATATTGACCAAGAACATAGGACCGAACGGTAAAGTTATGACCAAGACCGAGCAGTGGAGGGCATGACCGAGAGCACGTAAGACATGTCGAGATCAAACAGTTCGGACTGAGCAATGAAAGGTAGTGAAGAATCAAGCCGAATGCTGAAAAGTTGTAGGGAACTGAAACGAACGGCAAAAGGTGATAATGACTCTAGCTGGACGCATTTGAAGCCCAAACACAAGTTGAAACACAGACCGAACGATAGAAGGCCATGAGGGCTCAAACCGAACGCTGGAAAGCTGTGAGGAACCAAGCCGAACGACAAAGGGTGATAAGAGGTTGAACCGAACGACATGAGGATGCGTCGAATTAAGCCGAATGGCAGAAGGTGATAAGGGTTTAAATCGAACGGCAGGAGGCTGTGACGAATCAAACCGAGCAGCAGAAGATGAAGAATTCGAGCCAATCAGTTGAAGAGTTAAAAAATCCTAACTATTCCAAGTCTCGCATATAATGGATTATCATTTACAATAATTGATTATCACTGGCAGTTATAATGCGTCTTTTCTTTTCCAGACACGTAGGCCATAAATCTATTTGCCAAACACTTTACGAATTTGAGAATACAGTGAAATCTGAGGAAGTTCTCAAGTGCTAGTTCCTGCTCTTGTCAAGTCTTGTGAATAGGAGAATCTCGCGCTTTGTGTGTCAAGTCTTGTGAATAGGAACAGTTCTCTTCAAGTTGGCAGAGTTGTTGCTTTCGGTTCGTTTGTCGAAGGAAGCTCTTCCGGTTCGTTTGTCAAAGGAAGGTTTTTGCTGCACTCTTTTGGTTTGTTTGTCGAAGGAAGGTGTTTTTGTTATTGTAATTTCTATTCACTTTCATTGTAATTGTGAAACTGTTTTAGTGAAAAGGTTAATCATTATTCATAGTGATTAACGACTGGACGTAGAATCTTTTGATTCGAACTAGGATAAGAATCTATTATGTGATTTTTCTACTCCCTACACTCTTTATATTTTCATCTCATCAATTGTTCGATAACACGTTTAAGAGAAAATTAAAGGAACCATTTTTAAATTCACCGAACAAGCACTTCGCTTTTAAACAATATGTATCATACTTTATTTTAAATATTTCCGCTGCGCAAAATCGGTACCGATTGTTCCAACAAGGGATTGAGGATCAAACACGTGACCAATTCCGTGGAGCATCCTCAGACGAACGGTCAAGTGGAGGCCATGAATAAGACAATAGTAGCCGAATTAAAGAAACGGTTGGGCCACAAAAAAAGGAGCGTGGGTAGATGAACTCCCAGAGGTCCTATGGGCTTATAGATGCACCCCACACAAAAAATTGGGGAGACTTCTTTCAACTTGACGTTTGGGACCAACGCATGAGGGCGGAGGCAGATCGGGGATCTTCATCTAAATGATGCTGATATGAGGGTGGAGTTAGATACCTTGGAGGAGCAGAGAGGTCGAGCGGCGCTAAGGGCGGAAGCATGCAAATGAATGTTAGAGAGACGATACAACACTAAGGTCCGGCCTAGAAGCTTTCAAGATGGAGACCTGGTATGGAGGAAAACAGGTGAGGCACGCCGCACGACCTCCCACGGAAAGCTGGCAGCCAAGTGGGAGGGCCCTTTAAGGTGACGGAAGCTCTTGGCAACGGAGCCTACCGCCTTACCAACTTGGATGGACGTTCATTTCCTAACACATGGAACGCCTCACATTTAAAGTTTTACTTTAGTTAAAAGTCATTTTTGTTGTATTCTTCATTTTTCAATAATCAATACAATGACAGGACTCCCATGCACTGCAAGAATTTTCCATAATCAGGACTTGATCGGACAAACCTCCAATAGAAACCTAAGATGATGAAGGACGAGTTCCGAAAGGAGTCATTGTCAACTTGGCCGGGCGGTGAACGACGAGTTCCTTCAATGAACCACTACCGCCCAAAATGTATAAAAATGCATGTTGATGAACGACGAGTTCCAAAAGGAACCACTGTCAATTTGGTCGGGCGGTGAACAGCGAGTTCCTACAATGAACCACTACCTCCTGGAACGTATAAAAATCCATGATGATAAACGCGATTTCCAAAAGGAACCATTGTTAATTTGGTCGGTCGGTGAACAACGAGTTCTTCCAATGAACTTGGATGCATGAGCGGCGACCGACCGAATCAAATGAAAATATCGATAATGATAAAAACTACGCAATAAGAATAATAAAGATGCACGATCGGGAAGTAATAACACAAAAGGCAATTATAAGAAAAGAAAATTATATTAATGGAAGGTTTGTGGTATACAAAAGGTATGGTGATGGGCCAATAAGGCAAAAATCGAACACATCACAGTGTTGACCGACTGGCCATACCTCAATTACATGATCCCAAAAAATAAGTAAAGAAAATGTTCCCCGCAACCTACAAAACTAAAGTAATTTTACTTAGGACCCCGGTCGTCGGCTACCTCCTCGATGACAACCTCTTCACCAACGGGATCGACAGTTGGAGGTTCCACCACCTCCAGCTGGGCTTCCCTTATGGCCGGAGCTTCAAGCTGGACCAAGATCCCGTAAAAAACATCCTTCTCAATATCGAAGCCCAAGGAATACGGCTCCATGACTCCCAAAAGAACGTACGCCTGTTGCAAGGCCTTGTTAAAGCCTTCCTCATGTTCCAACACGATACCCTTATACAGTTAACGCTCAATGTGTAGAACTCATTTGGAAATTAGTCCTATCACTCATATTGAATTTTGGGCTGAACACCCCGTTAGGGAGCGGTCGGGAAGAAGTTCCCTCCTTTCACTCGTTTTTAGAGGCAGACCTCTCCCCTTCCTTATGACCTTTCCTCTTTCTATGAAGAGGCTGGACAGATGTAGGGGCCGCTTCTGATGACGGCTCCAAGAAGATGACCGGAGGATTCTAAGGATCCGTTACAACACCGGTAGAGGCGGTCGTTACAACAGCAGCAGGGGGACATTAGCACGGTTCAGCGCGACGCTAGGAATACAGTTTGTCGAAGTAACTCGGTGGATCGAAGACGGATGATTGAGAGATGGCAAAATTCGCTCTCGGCTACCTGAAGGGTCAACTCTAGCATCCTTCCTCGAAGCCATGAAGTTGGATTTGCGAGGAGGCGGGGCAAACATGATACCTAACAAACACACAGAAACTCAGCTAAGTTAACATCAACTTACTAAATAAAACAAACCGAACAAAAAATACCATACCGAAAGCCATTTGGTCACAGTCCTCATGGCGAAGGCATTCAACAAGGCCGCGGGCAAAGAGGTAGTGGGGGAAAGCATTGATGATTTTAACGGCTTCCAAATCCGCCATGTCCAAAACATCGACCAAATAAGCCTTTATCTTCTTGTCCAATAAAAGGGAAACAGGGGAACTCTGGCCTCATCGTGGAACTCGCGATGACCGACCTCCCTAATAATGATCTTGAAACATGGGCTTTGAAATTCTTGTATGAATCGAAGAATGGCCGGAGTAGGCATCTATCCTTGACAAATGTCAAAGAAACCCAACCTTCCTTAGGGAGAGGGCAAACGTCGAAATAATGCAAAAAGACGGGGACAGTGAGGGTTATCCCAAGAGCCGAACACATCGTCGTAAACGCCTGAATCGACACCCATGCATTCGGATGCAATTGCGCGGGAGCAACATTAAGTTCGCGGAGAACCGCCTGAAATGTCGTAAAGGGCACCCGGACTTCCAAGTCGACGTCATGTGGTGCCCAGTCGTATCCCTGAATGAAAAATAAGCCATTGACCGACACTAGAGGTACATCGTCAATAGGAATGCCACCGTTAAGTAAGTGGATAGAAACCCCGTGAATAATGTTGATGGATTGGCAAGTGTACCGAATCGCACAAGTAATATAAAATGGTAAGACCAAGTATCGTATCCCAGAGGACTCTCGGCACTAAACAGTCGTGTGATAAATTAATTAATTAAGACTTAAAATAAACGAGATCATTGGTTTGCAATGCAAAAACATAAAATAAAATATGAATGCAAATTGATCAATAGTAGAGTAACACAGAGATGAATATGTTGTTGGGGTTAGATTTCACCAGGTTCCCTCTCATGTATATAAGAATTCCTCTTTATGCATTAATGTTAACGTCACTCACTAAAGTACTTATAACCCAATCCCTTGGTGCAATAAGTTTGCCTTAATTCCTAGTTCGTGCAATTCCTAGCGTTCCTAGAAAATTAAGTCTGAAGATCAAGAGCTTAAGACAACCAAGTACTCATACCCTCATCCTTGAGAAATATTACCCTTGGGAGAATTCAACAAGAACCTGAATTGTAAGGAACCTCCCGACACTCATGCAATTCATAAATCATGCAACTAAATGAGTTAAATAGAGCAAGCATTAAAACAGATGAATTCCCTAACAATTAATGAATAAAGCATATATGATTAAGAATCAATTCAAATACATGAGAGTTCACAAGGTTACATCATTCCCCAACAACAAATAGAGTTTAGTTCCCCATAGACATGGAGAAACTAGATGTACAATGGAAAAGCATGAGATAGTAAAACCCTAAGAGTAGAAGAAGAAGCTTCTGCCTCCAGATTCGCCTTCAGAGAGTAAACGAGTGTGCTGCTGTGTTGCTCCAGCCAGAGATACCAAACCTAGAGTGTCGGGATCCTTTAAATAGAGTCGGAAAAGAGTAGAAACAGGGCCCGGTCCAAAACAGTCAAAACAGAGCAAAAACTGGGCCTAATCCACGACGCACGACGCCCGGGCGCCCAAAACATCAAGTATAACCTCAACTCTCTTATTCACAAAACTAAAGCAAAAACATGAGTCAAAGCAGGTTTCTAAGTCAAAAAGGGTGCATTTAGTATCAAAATCACATCACAGATAACGGTATTTTAAACCGTTATCAAGTAACCCTTTCTCCCCCGCGTACCAGGGAAAGCGGTCCCGAAACCTCTTCCTCACTATGTACAGGGGACCTCGGATCCGTCTCCTGGTCAGACTCTTCAAGATACAATGACAACATCGAACTAGGAGAGGACAACTGATCATCACCACCCCCCGGCGTGCCACCGCCACCTTTGCCCGACAACTCCAACGAAGACTCAACATGGACAATCGCCATTTATTACCTGGGGAAAAAGAATGCTTTGAAACTAGAAGTGAAAGAGGTGAGAAAAGATGAAATTGATAACGTCCCCACCCTCCTATTTATAGAAATTTTTTTGAAAATCGTCGACACATCTCCACCGTTAAAAATCGCCACGATTAACGGTCTGGATGCAGTGACTCTCCAACTGCTAGAGGCTCATACACGCGACATGTTTTTTCCCGCCCCAACCCTCTTTCAAAAAGAGGCGGGCGGTGACATCACCGTGATTAATGGTCCAGGTGAGGCGATGCTTCAATTGCCCGAAGCTCACACACACGACACATGCTTTCCCGCTCGAGCCCTATTTCAAAATAGGCGGACGACGAAAAGGACTCCAACATCGACGTTACCAAATTTGAGGCGACTTAAAACCCAACACCAACTACATTGCTTAGGGCTTGGGGGTCCTGTGTACCAGATAGGCCGGACGGTCATAATGACACAGGGGTTGTCAATCTGGCCGGATGGCCCTGGAATTATCCTCGCTCTGACCGGATGGTCAAAAGAGAACGACCGGGAAAATTCTGTAGTTATCTACGCGAAGATTAAGGTAAGCAGTGATTAAAGTCATTGGGCCGAAATTGAGCCATGATTAACGTCTTGCTAATCTCAAGCCCATTGCGAAAACTATAAATACAAGTCAAAGGTAAGAGGTAGGTGGTTCACGTTTACTATGCATTTATTACTGTCATATTGAATTACCGAACGGTACACATACTGACTTTGGCATCGAAGAACCTTTAACAAATACACCGCCAGACGGAAGAGCGAGACAGGGGACCTTACAGCGAGACCGGACAGATAAAGATAGCAAATTGTGAAGGTGTTTGGTGACTCAACTTCACTACCGAAACAATTATATAAACTGTATGAATTTTGGACTTGGCTTGGCATATGTTAGAAAGTCGTGTGTAATCTGTTTCGGAAATACTCTTTTAGCTCCTGATCTATCTTGTATCATTAATACTTCTATATAGCATAGTAGTATAATATTGAAAGCATAATGAGTTTGCATTTGTGCAGATAATTACAAATGAAAATGATGACAAGTTACGAAGCCTCAAGCAAAAAATGAGAAGATGAGATATATTCAGCTGTTGTAATAGCCTTGACAGAAATAAATGAATACAATCCAAGTGATGGGTATACTATTGCAGAGCTATGGAACTTCAAGGAAAAAAGAAAGACTACATTGAAAGAAGTTATCGCTTATATTGTGGAACGTATCAAGCTAGCAAAAGGATTTTGTGTGGCTGATTAATGAACACATTATATTAGTGTCTTTGGCCTTATTGAATGTGAATTATCTATGGAGTGATTGATCATGACATAAATGAGTTACACTATTTTATATTCAATCACTATATGAGTAGGTTTTTGCTTTTCTAGAAGTTGGCTATTTTAAACATCACTATTTATTGTAAATAATATTAGAACTAGAAAATAAAATGGTGCTGAATGCTAACAATTGAGTATACCAGTTTTCTAAAAAACAGCTAGAAAAAATTCTGGTATATGCATGTTTCAGTTTAGTTAATGTATCTAAAATTTGAATGAATGTCTTTGCAGGGAGTACAAATGCTGATATATCAATGGGTTGAATGAGCATTTGAAGCAAGCTTCTGACATAATTGTTAAATGTGATAATTTTTCATCAGTAATGGATTTGAGCATATGTATCTGACAGACAAAGTTTCCTAACTATAAAACTATAAATCGATTTAGGTTGTTTGTGCTGATTTTATGCATTATCGGTTAATCAACGTATACAATCCTTTTTTTAAAAAAAATACGTAGATTTAGTTTATCTTTCTAACTATAAATCATATTAGTTGATAATCGACAAAAATTAAATCATTGTAGTTTTTTATTTTTTTAAATTTTAGAATAAATTTTATCAATATTTAATAACAGGTGTTGAGATTGTTGATAGGGGGAGCAGTGGTTTAGCTGAACCCACAATCTCAGTGATATTTGTGTTTTTGATGATGACAACACATAAATATTTTGTGTTACATGTTATAATTTTTTTGCTTACTGTCACAAATCTGTATAAGCATATTTGTGAACATGATTGTGTTTTTCATTGCATATCACTATGTTTAATATGTGATTTTATATGTGTATGCATGACATAAGTTTTTGGAAATGGAAAACCACAAGCACTTTGGTTGAACTTGAATGTGTAGCAAAACAACAGTTTTAAGTCGATTACACACTAGTGCAAAAAGGGCTTTAGACGTCTGTTATTTTGGGCTTTTAACGTCTGATCCCGATCCGACGTCTTTATGGGTGACAATTATGGGACATCAGACTCTATAGGTCCGACGTCTTTATAGACGTTGGACATGGCATTAACCGACGTCTACTGCAGCTCGTGTCTTTGGGTAGCATAGTAGCACCTTCTTCCTTTGCTAGTTTTGTCATAAGAAATGGTTGCGTCTTTTGGACCTCTTATGGCATTTCAACCAAAAACTGAATCTGGGTCCTTGCCTGATTTCATTCCAACCGACAATGAAAACGAATACGGTGACATGAGAACTAGGCAAGGACCCAGGTTCGGTTTTGGGTTGAAATGTTATAAGACATCCAAAAGACGCTAGTTTTCCTTACGAGGAAACTAACAAAGGGAGAATGTGTTACTACGCTACCCAAAGACACGAGAAAAACTGCACCAAAACACAACGAAAACTCATTTTAATCGGTTCAAATGGAAGATAATCCATCAAAGACTAATTTAATCGGAGTAAAAGTAAGTTTAAACGGTTCAAAAGAGAAAAAAGCACTTGGAAATGCAATGCCGCGAAGAGAAAAGGCGAGAAGGAAGACGATGAAGTGCGCGTAACCGTGAGTTCCATTTCTGATTTAACAACAATCAAGACGTCGGACATAGAGGGCCTCGACGTCTATTCTCGCCTAATATGACAACCAAAACAACTTTTCACCTACCCTGTCAAGCCATTTAGACGTCGGATGGCGGGATCAGACATCTATATGGCAGAAAAAACAACTTTTCACCTACCTGTCAGGCATATAGACGTTGGTGACAGGGGGCCAACGTCTATAATCGTATATAGACGTCGGGGTGGCGGGATCAAACGTCTATATGGCGGAAAAAAAGAACTTTTCACCTACCTGTCAGACATATACACGTCTGTTAGGAGGGACACCGACGTCTATAATGTTATAGACGTCGGTGCCCCCTTTAACAGACGTCTATGTGTCCAACTTATTTACGAAAATGCCACCGATCAATAATTTACGTTGGTTATTTTGTTGTTCGACGTCTACGGAATGACGTTAAAGGCCAATTCTGCACTAGTGACATTATGGGATGCATCGATTAAAACTCGTGTGTTTGCATAAACTTTTATCAAGTGTGCTGTGATTTATTTTGAATAGAAAAGTTTTCAAAAATGTGCTAAGTGATTTTTCTTAATCAACTGCATGCAATTTGTATTTGACTAAGTTGGTTGTTATTTTGAAAGCTGGTTGAATGCTTGACATAATTGTTTTAATGGTCATATTTTTAAATATATTGACCATGCATTTATTGTGAGTCGACTGTATTAAATGTGCATTCAATTAATGAGCTCGACTGATGTTAGTCTGTTATAACTACAAGATGTATTCGACTACATTAGTAGCTAAATCGATTAAAATGCGTTTGATGCGTCTATTACTATAAATTGACGTTGATTTGAATTCTGTAAGAAATTTTGTGCATTTGACACTTTCATATCTTTTATAGAATGTTGTGTGATCTTACAAAGAAAGGAAAAGCTCCAAGAACCAAGATTGATCGTGGTGATCAAACACTTGAGGTTTCTTGAGAAGCAAGGCTTGCCGATTTGAACGTCTGATCAATCTGTACAACTGGGTGTATTTTGCGCGATCAGGATTTGCAATCTTTGAAGATTGGCTTGGATTCCCTACGGTGTTTGCAGGAAGAAGAATGATGTTCTTGACTTTGAGGGTGCCTCAGAGGGATAGACAGCAGAAGAGGGTGGTCTTGCTGCTGGTCTGGTTTGTTTGTTGCGTATATTTGGATTAGAGGGTTAGAGAGGTGTTTTACATTTTTGACGTGAGGTCTCTGTAAAAACTTTGTTGTAAGAACCTTGATCTTTATAGTGCATTTACTTTCCATGGTGGGAAGTACACTGGATGTAGGCAGGTTGGCCAAACCAATATAAAAATCAACGTTTGAATTCTCTGATCCCTATACTATTTTATTAAGTCGATTAAGATGTCAATATATTCGATTATGTTTACTGCTGCATTGCTGATCATTTAACTTGCGATTCAAGAAAAGTGTAAAAGCATCTTATTTTGTGAAATAGATTTTGAAAGCTTATATTTTTACACTTCACCAATTCAGCCCCCCCCCCCCCCCCCCTCCCCCCCCTCGTCTTGGTGTGAGAAACTAAGTCATTCTATTTTAACAATAGGACTCTGAACTAAGTTACAAAGAAAAATAATACTTTAACACAATGTTTTAACAGATACTTTAACAATTAATGGATTTACAAGTCATGTTCAACTAATGATGACCATATTTCCCTACATCCCCAAGGAGCCATTTTTTCTAAAACTCTTGGTGCAAAAACTGCATTGGTAGCAAAGACCAAGTAAGTGGAGAGCTTAGGAAAAGGTTTTGCACAGACATGTTAACTTTGAAATTGTCACTGATTTTGAAGTGCAAAATTTTTTAACACTTATTTCACATACAAGTGATGTCCAGCCAATGATTATGACATTTATATCGAACTTTATCCCCATGTTACCATTTTTTCTAGAACTCTTGGTGCAGAAACTGCATTGGTAGCAAAGGATTAATAAGTGGGTAGTTTAGACAAAGGTTTTGCACATGCATGTCAACTTTGAAAATGACATTGATTTTTTTAGCACTTATTTTACATACAAGTGATGTCTAGCAAATGATTATGACATTTATATCGAACTTTATCTCCAAGTTACCATTTTTTTCTAGAACTGTAACTGCATAACTTAAAAAGTAGACGCTATGGAAGCAATGAAGATAAGATGCAACAATTGTTAGAACCTATGGGGCCACACATCACAATTCAATGGTTGATCATCTCCTTGGTTTTGATTGTTTCTTTTGTTTCTTATATTGTTCATATAGCTGTAGCGATAGTGCAATCCTGTCCAGCTCTTTTCTCAATAATCGTTTTATAAATGCAACAGTCTTTTGCATGTCATGTTACTTATCATCACACAACATTATCTCAAAGCTTTGGCCAAAACCTTTCCTTGATCTTTGTTTCATAAATATAAAGCAAGAACGGAACAAGTTAAGAAATAAAAATCAAACTGGAAAATTTGCTAATGAGGTGTATGTCTTTGTACACACATTAAAATTGAAACAAGGAATAAAAAATTGAAAAGATTAAAACAAAATTCAACAACACTTTATGTTTCCATTCCATGCTTTCATTGGATGCTCATTTGTGTGTCTGCATCAAGCATATATGGAATAAGATTAGTTTTTCAACAAAAGTATATATCAAAAGAACTAACTGATTCTAAAAGCACACGAAGTTAGGTGAAAGCATGATAGTAATTTTTATTTTCATTTCTCTAATATATGCATTCATGACAAGGCCCTAGGGCTTTAGGTGCCAATATATGCAAGCAAACTCTACCTTGCACTAAAACTATAATTGAATTAGAAAAATTAGGGCAGATAAGACTAAATTCCTAGCCAAAACTGAACCTTTGGTTCAAAGCACCTATCCATTTTGTCTTGTAAAAGTGTTTAAAGACTAACTGCATACAAAAACATGATTTCTATTTAAATACATAAAAACCCTAAATCTATGAAGAACTTCAGTCTATTGACCAAGTCCCTCCATTACACTACACCAAATAAGGTTCAAAAATATCCCAATAAGACTCATAAAACAAAAAGAACCCCTAAATGCTAAAAAAATTTATAAAACAACTCAAACCCATAGAACAACAACAAAGGATTGGTGAAAGGAATGGTGGAACGGTGGCGGAACGACGAAAAGGTGGCAGTTTCGGTGGCCGTTATTGCTTCCAAATAGTGGAATGACGGCGAAAAATGCTTCGATGAATGGTGGCGGTCCGTTGAATGGTCGAAACTCCATCAAAAGAAAGTTCTGCTCACGTGCTGCTTCTGTTGGGTGCTCCTTCTCTCTAGGATTCTCTTGAAGCCAAAGTGATGTTCTGATTTTGAAATCCCAAAATGAAGCCCGCCACTTGAAACCCCTAAAGCCCTTCATTTCCACGTCATTTTCGTTTTTTAATTTCTTAATCGCGACACATGGTGGAGTCAAAAGTTTGTCAAAAATTGGTGTCAAAGTATCATTGTCCAAAAAAATAGGGTTAAATTGAAAATCCATAATGACATTTTCGGACTTTTTTGCATAATGGATAGGGTGCAGTAAGCAAAACCCTACTGAAAAAATAACTAAAGGAAGAAAATGTATTGGCCCAAGTATACATTAAGTGAAGATAATGGAAAGGCTTTCCTATTTGCACTCTCCCAACTACTACTGTTTATACTCTTTTTGTTTTTATTTTTAAATTTTCCACGATAACCTACTTTTTTTCCATTTCAAAAAGATAACCTTTGCAATTTCATGATTTAAAATTTCCTTAAGTCTCATTTTGAAGTATCAATGAGTTCACCATTTAATTTCTCTATCATATATAAATGTTATATATATATATATATATATATATATATATATATATATATATATCATGTATTCTAATCTAGTTTAACTTTCTGTTATGTCAATTACCTATTTGTTGGTGTCTAGTGGAAAATAAAAAGTGATCACAAACCATTTATACATTCAATAAATTCTATCAGTTATCCAAATAAATAAATAAGATTTTGTCCTGAATAAGACTATTTAACAATGTCTATAAAAAGAATCATAATTTGTCCAAAAAAATAATATATATCAGTCTTATCCAACTAATTCATAACATGTTTACGGGAAAAAAAAAAACTATAATTTAAAATAGGAAAAGATATAGAACCCAATTAGTTAAAATGTATATAATAATACATAAACAAACATAGTAAAAGTAAAAAATATTTATTATTTCAAATAAATTTATGTTACACATTATTCTAAACTTTGATATTTTAATTATATTGACACTTGAAAATTCATTAATTAATTGGCATTATATAAAAAAACATTAAAATATAAAAGAAAAAAATAAATACAAAGATCACACTAAACTAAAAAATTATATTATGAAAAATAAGTAAATTATATATCATGAAAAAAAATCTAAAATTAAGATAAAATATTAAACCATTTATACGATTCTTCATAAAAGTAAAAGCCAAATTAGTTAACTTATTAATTATAATAATTTTTTTTATAAAATAAAATATAAAAACTTTAAACTACATATATTTTTATATAAATGCAAGCACAAACGTCATTTTCTTCTAAAACTTCAAAAATGACTGATATAAGAAATCACTAATTGATCAAACTATTTAGTAACCAAAGTCTTTAAATGTTCTCGTTCAAACATATTCCAAAACATAAATGACTTTCATAAACTCAATCTAAATAGAAGTTTTCACTCCTAAAAAAGATGAAAAATTATTTATATATTCATCCTAAGTTTATAGATATCAACACATCATCATATTTATTCTTTATCGTTTTAATATACATTTTCTCTTTAACTAACTTGTACTATCAACCATTGTATCTACTTCTTATGCATGTTTAATTCATAACACAAAAACTTCAAATAGATTAATGTTTCGGATAGGGTTGAGATCCTTTACTCAAATTATTCAAAGTTGTCCACTCCATCATCCAGGTTAGATGTTCTCTCTTCTTCTTGTCCTAGTCGTGGGGAAGGGTGCCTGCAAAAGACAATATGACGCTCAAGTCAATGACTTTGCGTAATAATCTTGTAATAAAAATTAGTAATTAGATTAATTACCTCCCTCTTTCATCAGACATATATTTATAAATATTATAATGAGCTTACCATTAGGTTTGAATCATTAATCACCAATAAATGATTGTTATTCTACTTAACAACCCATTAATTGTTATTATTACCCAAATTAATTATGAGTTAATGATTGTTCTTGATACGCGAGGACCAAGCACGATGACACACCAAGGTCCGATCACTCGAAGGATGGTCAAAAAGCTCCTATAAGACCTTGAAGATTCCTTTCCAGAAGGTCAAGAGCTCTTTGCATGCTTTGAGTGGAATCCAGGAGCCCAATCAGATGATCCAGAATGGCCCAAACCAGCACATGGGAAGGATAGAAGAAGTCCAAGCAAAGAGGCTGAATGTCAACGTGTTTGCTGTTGCTTTTATGCACGTGTATTTTGTGCAAGCTTCTATATTTTCAGCACATTTCATGCTTTGCCACATGGGCTATGATCCACAAATTATGGCTTTCATCAGCACCGTACAAGGCTAGGTGAATCTCCTATAAATTCACCTTAGCCTTACTTGTAATTCCACTTTTTGATATATGAGAATTTCTGCTGATGCAATTTCCAGACATGTTCTCTGCAACCAAGAGTCATTCCTTTGCTTATTCATTCACCCCTATAGCTTCCTTCCTTGAATGGAAGGTCGTCTGAGTTGTAGCCATCTCACCAAAGCAGTACCTCCATTCCGAACATCCACCAAATCACACCTACTCCACTGCTAGTTACCGTTTTCTCCCACTGATTCAATTTTCACGATGGTCCCTGCTAATTCCACATCTGGACGAAGCTATCAGTTATGGACCGGTCATTTCCTTGTTGGATGGTGGACCGCTCGGTCCTTGGGTGACTGGGTGGCCATACAATACAAAAGTCCCCCTAGTCCAAGCAAGCTCTTTATTGGAAGATGTGCCTAGTGATTATTATGATCTTAAGAGAGGCCGCTCACGTTGTATTAAAGAGTTTATTTTCGATGCACTTTAGATCTTCATTCCTCTCTACATCGAGCGACGGATGCTAGGGGTTACAAAAACGTTTCCTAGGTTGAAGAGGCTCAAGTGAGAGCTACACCGAGTGACAAACTCTAGGAGCTACGCAAGTGTTCCCTAGGTCGAAGAGGCTCAGGCAAGAGCTACGGAAGTATTCCTCACCGTGTGGCAGACACTAGGAGCTATGGAAGCATGGTGAGAGCTACAAAAGCGTTCCTCACCGAGCAACAGACGCTAGGAGTTACGTAAACGATCAGAAAAAATGTTAGGCAAACAGACTTCAACACATTTATGACGTTAAACAATTAATATTAGTGTATTTTATTTTATAAGGCTAGACGACCGGGTAAGTGAGACCGTTCGGTTTTCAGTTGAACGTTTAAAGATAAAAAATGAGATATCCATATTAAGATGTGTCATGGCTTGGACATTAGTGCCTAATGCCTTATGACCTGCAGAAGAACTGAGGACGTTAACCATGACTTGTATGGAGGTTCACCTATGCTAATAATATTGAATTGTCGATAACCTCAACAAAGCAGGCAAGTATCGTATCATCAAGATTATCATGCTTCGTTGCCCAATAAAAGAGCAACTTATAAGAAGAGATCACGACGACCTATATTGGATGATCTTGAATCTTTGAAGCCCGAGTTTAAACGCCGGGTGGAAAAATGAAAAGACTTGCATGTAAAAGATTCATTGCCGAAGGAAAATGGCTTCAATAAGGCTTTGCAAAGTTCTGTAAATTCATCTTTGGAGTGGCCGATTGTCACTAAAAGTAATAACTTGAGTGTGGATTTAAAACGGCCTTCTGGCTTCAGTTCACACTCTTCATGGAATTATAATAGTATGTCATTATCAGATTCCAGGCCTATTGATAAGTAGTTTCAGAAACTATCTCTTAGTCTACCTGCTCCAGATAAGGAGACTTTGTCCAGACACTCATTTTTAGGACTAAATGGCCTTCGCGGTCACTAGCTTGGACCTAGTGCAGAAATAAAGGTTCAATCCTGAATCCAACTGGGTCGTATGACATTGTGGCAATTAAAGATGTCGCTCAAGGACCCGTTACTTCCGCCATGGATGCAATTCTCTCCTGAGGAGTGCCAGCATCAAGCCAATAGCGAGGCCCGCGACCTCGTCGGTCACCACTTCAGGCGTGTACGTCACACGAATCCCTTTCTCCTTTATTTGTTGATGATGCCTCCGTTTTCAACAGCTTCCCCGTCTCAGAAAAGGATGGTTGATCACGTGACCTACCACGCAACTAAGAAGGTGGCGGGTTTTGGTATTTTAGAAAGAAGTATGGAAGTACCATTGTGTATCCACCAGCAATACCTGCATATCTTTCGATCACGGTGATAGTGGCATTAGAATTGGGTCCAACGTGTAGCGGTTTTGACCCCCGGTGACCAATTCAATAGTTGAATATTTAATTAAAATATAAATTAAATTATTCAACAAAAAATAATAAAATAAATTTAAGATGGTTATATAAAAAATAGTTATCAAAATATATATGTATGTTTGCTGTCGATGTTTGTTTGCGTCGGTGATGAGATTTTCTATCGTTATTGGTCAAGGCCAATCGACTAGAGCTTGGCTGGAGTAGTGATGTTGAGACCGAGCGTTCATCTGGTTCCTTGTGGTTATAGGGGATGTCGCTCAACTCTATGGTGGACGCCAAAATGTTTCGGATAGGGATGATATCCCTTACTCAAAGCATTCAAAGTTGTCTGCTCCATCATCCAGGTTCTTCTCCTTGTTTTAGTAATGGGGAAGGGTGCCTACAAAAGACACTCCGACGTATATCTTCAACCACTTACTTCACTAAGCATATTTCTTCAACATATTTTTGGAATTCTCTTTAAACTCCCTTTTTGATGTATTTTCTATAAATTTATACAAAACATTATTACTTATTGACTTCAACTCTTTTTGAAACATAAGATCTAATATATGTGCACAACATCTCACATTGAAATATATGTCTTTTATATCATAAAAAATTATGCAAATTAAGTCTTTCTTTTGAAATTTTCACCATCCTATCATTAGAAGAGATGCCACTCAACGTGGAACAAAATATTTTGACTTTTATTCCTAATCCTTAAGAATAAGAACTTGAGCTACCTTGCGTATTAGTTCTAACATGTGAGTGAATTATCTAAGTAATAAAATAAAATAAAAAATTATTTAATTTTCAATTTTAGTCAATATAATGAGCATTTGCAATCATAAAGCCTTGGTACAACGATTCATACATCAAAAATCAAATGTATTCTCCCACATATATTTGATAATACTCCTTTTTAGCTTTGCATTTTCACTTAAATACACATTATCAACACAATACTTAAAGTGTTTGTACTACTTGTTTTGAATTCAAAACTTTATTTACCTTCCAAAGCCCTCGTACTCAACATAGCTAAATAGAATATCATGCTTAGAAATTAAAAATATATTTAATCAGTGATCTAAGAGTCAACGTTTCATTGCTTCAATACATACATTTGAAAATGTGTCACCTTAAATAATTGGTGAGTAAATTATACGATTTTGAGAATCTTTACATTTTCGCTTCTTGAAATAGACTAATCTTTTCAAAATAATTCACACTTTAAAAGTGCTGACCTTTATTTTTATTTTTTAACTTTTTAACATTTATATTCAATGTCTTTAATATTATTTGAAACGACAAAACAACTATTAATAAATGAATTAGTAATATACATGCATGTTACACTAGTGCAGTCAGAGACAATGACAACCGTTATTTTCGTCCATCGATAGTCATTCCTAAATCAAGAATAAAATGTATACACTTTTATGTCTCGGTTGGAAACCGAGACAAAAAGTTGTAAGATTTTACCTCGGTTCAAAAAGAAACCGATGCAGTAGATTTTTTGTTTTTTTATTTTTTTTGGAAGGTAACTTTGTCCATGCCCTGAATCCAGAATTAAAATAATAAAGCAAAGATCATGTCAGAGTTCCAATTTTCCACCGCTCACAATACTATTAGGATATTTATCCTATTTTATCATCATTATAGTGTCTCAAGGGTTATCCTATTTATCATGATTATATTGTGTCTAGGATTATCCTATTTATCATGATTATATTGTGTCTAGGGTTACCCTATTTATCATGTACTTGTGTATCAATTTATTCTTATAATTAGAAGATTGTGAGAGGGATCAATCAAGCCCTCAAGAATTATTTCTTTTCAATCTTAAGTTGGTATCAGAGCGGGTCGATCCCGCTCTGGTTTCTGTCTCGTAATATATATCTGTCCGGCGCCACAGTTCTTCGTCGCCCGCCGCTGCCCGCCGCTGCCCGCCGCCGGCCACCGTCTTCCGTCGCCGGCCACCGTCCGACCACCATCGCCGCCGGCCACCGTCGTCCATCACTGTAACAGTTTCCTTCGTTTAAACCCTTAGGGTTTTCTTGTTCCTTGCTAGTACTATTTGTCTTCTTCAAAAATGGCGTCTGGCAGTACTCTTTCCTTCTCTGGAAGTCCATCAATTACCTCCGAGAAGCTAAATGGAAAAAATTATCTATCATGGTCTGCTGCCGTTGAAATGTGGTTCCTTGGCCAAGGGCATTATGACCACCTTGAGCGAGATGGAAGCCATGTGCCTACTGAAAAAGCTTATCAGTGGAAACAAGTAGATTTCCAGTTGTGTGCCTTGTTATGGCAATCAGTGGAACCCAAACTTTTTGTATCTTTGAGGGCTTTCAAAACTTGTCACTCCTTTTGGAAGAAAGCCCAAAGCATTTATGCCAACGATATTCAACGTCTCTATGACACTACGAACAAACTTGCATCTCTTAAAATGGCAGACCATGATATGGTGTCCTTCATGGATGAAGCCCAATCTGCTGTCGAAGAACTTAGGATGTTTTTGGAAGTAGATCCATTAGAGGATATAAAAAAGAAACTAGACAAATTTTACATGGTGTTGATCCTTCGTGCCTTACATCCCGATTTTGATCATCTCAAAGATCAAATTCTAACTAGTCATGAGGTCCCCTCTATGGAAACATTGACCACTCGCCTTCTGCGTGTCCCGGTATCTCAAACTCAAGAAGCGCATGAACTAATGGAACCATCTGTCATGGTTGCCACACGAGGAAGAGGAGGACGTGGCACTAGAGGATGAGGACGAGGAGGTCGGGGACGTACTCAATGCACATATTGTAAAAGAATGGGTCATACTCAAGAGAATTGTTACTCCTTACATGGTTTCCCTTCCAAAACCGCCAATATTTCCAAGACTGAAACTTCCACTTCGAAAACTGAAACCTCCACTTCTATGTTTTCTGAGGAAGAATATCAAGAGTATTTAAGGTTAAAGTCTAACAGCTTGGCACAACCATCTCAATCTCCCAATACATCAACAACCTGCGTTTCTCAATCTATGGAATGTCAAAATTCATGGGTAATTGACTCAGGTGCTTCTGATCACATTTCTGGTAATACCTCTTTGTTCTCATCTATTTCCTTTCGAGAAAAACCTCATTTCATAACCCTTGCAAATGGATCTAAAACTTCTTCCAAAGGTGTCGGTCATGTTTCTTTGTCTCCCTCCCTCAATCTCAACTCAGTCCTTTTTTTCCCTAATTGTCCTTTTAATTTAATTTCCTTAAGCCAGTTGACTAAAATGTTAACTTGTTCAATAACCTTTGATCATAAATCTTTTGTTATACAGGAGCGTGGTTCGGGGAGACAGATTGGAGAAGGATATGAAGCTGGCGGCTTATACCATTTTGGATCTCGTCCAAGGGTGTCCTGCGTTGCTGCTCCTAATCCTAAAGTGCTACATGATCGACTTGGTCATCCTCATTTGTCCAAATTAAAAAAGATGTGTCTTGAACTTAGTGGTCTCCAAACCTTAGAATGTGAGTCATGTCAATTAGGAAAACATGTTAGATCTTTCTTTCCTAAAAGGTCTCAATCAATATGTAATTCTAGTTTTTCCATCATCCATTCTGATATATGGGGACCTAGTCGTATCTCCTCCTTTGGTTTTAGATATTTTGTTACCTTTATTGATGCATATTCAAGATGTACTTGGGTTTATCTTATGAAAAATCATTCTGAATTGTTAGCTATCTTTACATCCTTTTTGAATGAAATCAAGAATCAATTTGGTCAAGTAATAAAAATATTAAGAAGTGATAATGCAAAAGAGTATTTCTCATCCTCCTTTTCTGCCATCTTGAGTTCCCATGGTATCTTACATCAGTCTACTTGTCCTCATACACCACAGCAAAATGGTATAGCAGAACGAAAAAATAGACACTTGGTTGAAACTGCTCGTACCTTTTTGCTTGGTGCCCATATTCCTGTCCATCACTGGGGGATGCCATTTTAACTGCATGTTATCTTATTAATAGGATGCCCTCCTCCTCTCTTGATAATAAAGTCCCTTTCTCCATTTTGTTTCCTAATGATCCTCTCTTTCATACATCTCCCCGAGTGTTTGGCTGTGTATGTTTTGTTCATGACATGTCTCCAGGTCTAGACAAACTCTCCGCTCGCGCTCTCAAACGTGTCTTCTTAGGCTATTCTCGACTTCAAAAAGGATATCGGTGTTACTCTCCTGAAACTAAGAAGTATTACATGTCTGCCAATGTCACATTCTTTGAACAGACTCCTTACTTCTCTCCATCTGTTCAGGATGTTTCTATCCTCTAGCAGGTCCTTCCTATTCCAATGGCTGAGTCAAATAGCTCCACTGTCTCTGTCATTCCGAGTCTTGATCACAATCCTTCTACACTTGTTTCTTCACATACTGAGATCATCCCACACAGGGCCCCAATGGATAGTCCACCTCCCCAAGACAATGGTGAATCTCCTACTTCAGATTTTTCTCCCTCATCACCTCCTCCCATGCCTCCTAGTGCAAATGATTTAGCATGGCCTATTGCCCTCAGAAAAGGTACTCGTTTCACTCGGAACCCTCATCCCATTTATAATTTTCTAAGCTATCATCGATTGTCGCCCTCCTATTTTTCTCTTTTATCCTCAGTGTCCTCTGTTGTTATACCCAAGAATGTGAAAGAAGCACTTGATCATCCTGGATGGCGACAAGCTATGATTGCAGAAATGCAGGCTCTTGACCACAGTAATACTTGGGAGTTGGTGCCCCTTCCCCCAGGAAAAAAGGCGGTTGGTTGTCGATGGGTGTATGCAGTTAAAGTTGGCCCTGATGGTGAAATTGATCGGCTCAAAGCTCGACTTGTTGCAAAAGGCTACACTCAGGTTTATGGTCTTGATTATTGTGACACTTTCTGTCCTGTAGCCAAGATGACTACTATTCGTCTCTTCTTTGCCATGGCAGCAATTCGTCACTGGCCACTTCATCAATTGGATATCAAGAATGCCTTCCTACATGGTGATCTCGAGGAAGAAGTTTATATGGAGCAACCTCCTGGGTTTGTTGCTCAGGGGGAGTCTGGTATGGTATGCAAATTGCATCGATCTCTATATGGCCTCAAGCAATCCCCACGTGCTTGGTTTGGAAAGTTTAGCTCCATTGTTCAAAAATTTGGGCTAAAACGCAGTGAAGCAGACCATTCAGTTTTTTATTGTCATTCTTCTCTCGGGAAATGTGTTTACTTAATAGTATATGTTGATGATATTGTCATTACAGGAAATGATGTTGTTGGAATATCTCAACTAAAAGAGTACTTGTGTAGACATTTTCAAACCAAGGATCTTGGAAGTCTCAAATACTTCTTAGGCATTGAAGTAGCGCAATCAAAAGATGGAGTTGTAATCTCCCAAAGGAAGTATGCTCTTGATATATTACAAGAAACAGGCATGATTGATTGTAGACCGGTAGACAGTCCCATGGACCCAAACCAGAAATTAAGGACAGAAGAAGGTGAATTATTCTCCGATCCAGAGAGGTATAGGAGGCTAGTTGGCAAACTGATTTATCTCACTATTACAAGGCCAGATCTATCCTTTGCAGTTGGAGTGGTTAGTCAGTTCATGCAGGCTCCATGTGTTGACCACTGGAATGCTCTCATTCGCATTCTAAGATATGTAAAGAAGGCTCCCGGGCAAGGATTGTTATATGAAGATAAAGGAAGCATTCATGTCTCTGGGTATTGTGATGCAGATTGGGCAGGGTCACCTTTTGATAGACGGTCTACAACAGGATATTATGTTTTTCTGGGAGGAAACATTATTTCATGGAAAAGTAAGAAACAGAATGTAGTAGCCCGATCAACCGCGGAAGCCGAGTATAGGGCAATGGCATCATTAACATGTGAACTTATATGGGTGAAACAATTCCATCAAGAGGTTAAATTTTGTGACATTCATACTATGAAGATGTATTGCGACAATCAAGCTGCTCTCCACATTGCATCAAATCCAGTGTTTCACGAGAGGACTAAACATATAGAAATTGATTGTCATTTTGTTCGTGAAAAGTTGTTGACCAAAGAAATATGTACTGAGTTTATTGGGTCAAACGATCGACTCGCAGATGTATTGACCAAATCATTAAGGGGTCCTCGGATTGAGTTTATTTGTTCCAAGCTTGGTACATACAATTTGTATGCTCCAGCTTGAGGGGGAGTGTTAGGATATTTATCCTATTTTATCATCATTATAGTGTGTCAAGAGTTACCCTATTTATCATGATTATATTGTGTCTAGGATTACCCTATTTATCATGATTATATTGTGTCTAGGGTTACCCTATTTATCATGTACTTGTGTATCAATTTATTCTTATAAATAGAAGATTGTGAGAGGGATCAATCAAGCCCTCAAGAATTATTTCTTTTCAATCTTAAGTTACAAATTAATACAATCCATACTAAAAAGAAAATAATAAAGCAAAGATCGTGTCAGAGTTCCAATTTTCCACCGCTCACAGTACAAATTAATACAATGGGCCAAAAGCATATGAGAATTACAGCACAAATTTAATAAGCATGGGGTAGCACAATTTGGAACTCTAAATCTACTAAAGTAAAATAACATAAAAGCCTAACACAATATCTTCTGATCACATTTTTCTAAACATGATCCTCTTAGTACTTCTCTGATAAAAAAAAAATGTGAAGATTATGTTTCTACTTTTTGTTTTTATTTACAATGTATATGATAAGGTATAAATTATCTTCTGCATACTAATTGATTTCTATCTAATCATTTTATTTGAGCAGATTTCATGTCTCATCCTTTTAGCTTTTCCATGGTGATTGGTTCAGTGCCATTGTTGAACACAAAAAGATGAGCTTGCTTTAACACTGCAAGTTGTGGATAAACTCGAGAAAATATGATTGTCTTTCCTCCTGCTCCAAAACTTTCCACTACTAAGTGATTAATCTGTCATTTAGTTAACACAATAAAAAACATTAATCAGTTATAATAAATGTTACATGCAAAAAACCAAATAGAGTAATTGTTACATATTTGCACATACCAAACTCCTAAGAGAAATTTTATTATCCTTTGTCAAATCCAAGTCCACAAAGCCACCAAATGTCGGCTTATAAAAGACGCCTTCTGTAACACCCAAATAATTTAAAGGGTATTACTAGTAGTAGAGACTAAATTAATTTGATATCTAATATAAACAATCAAACTTTATTTCAATTCCTCCAAAGTACAATTCCAAACTTACAAACTTTAAACAATATAGTCTTCACCACTTAACATAAATTCGAAATTAAACTTATAAGTCTTACACAACATATTTTTCCAATGCAAATTTATTCTTTTTACAAAAATCCCTGAAAGTTTTTCCCCGCATCTCTCTCATCATCTCTAAGCTTTTTCAATCGCATCTGCAACATTATCTATTCACATATAACATGAGTTATATGATCATAGTACAAACAAATAAGGGTAAGACAACCATATCATACAATCATTAAACTTACTTATAATATAAATGTTTCAATCATGTATTTCTGCAATTTATAAATACCATTATCCCGATGTCATTAATTCATTTTTTTTTTAACTTCTTCAAAATCATCTTTCTCATTTTCATAAACCTTACAAGTATACCATGCTTACTCACGAAGCCTTATGGTCAGACCGCTCTCTGCTTGCTTTCTTAAGCCTTACTTGTATACTATGTCTTACTTTCTGAAGCCTTATGGTCAGACCTCTCTCTGCCTGCTTCTATAAAACTTACGAATCATATGTTTATGTCAAAGCCTTATGGTCAGACCACTTTCTGCCTGCTTTCATAAACCTCGGGTGTTACTTTGCTCATATCAAGCTCTCATGGTATAAACCGAACATACTACTCACAGTAGTAAACATCATTTCATAAGTAATGATTTCTTATATCCACTCCAACATTTCATAAAATCAACAATTCATACTCTCTTATCCACCTAACTCAATCATGTTCATTCTTTAATCATAAATTGACAATAACTCGTTTTGGTGTCAACAAATTAAACATATTGCCAGATATCATACTTCATATTATAAACTCATTTTTCCCATAACGAGTATAACTCAACATATTTTCACCAATCAAAAATCATATATCAGCCAAAATACATCAACATATTTTAGGAACTACATATTAAAGTTTGGGCTCAATGTAACGGTAAATAAAATATATATGAAGTTTTTACCATGATAACTTAAGAACAAAAATATAGTGTTCATCATACTTTTCAAAATTTCGAAATCTATTTCTCAACACAAAGACTTCTAATTACAAATCCGAACGGTCAAATTATAGTAATATATCTTAGAAATCATATATCAAATTTTCAGGTTGATCCAACGGTCAAATAGAATAGAATCTATATTTTTCCGAGAGTACTAAGTAACACAATAACAGGGGTAATTAATTTACTCAAACATGCAGAACTCATTTCTCCAAGTACATACTCTTAATTAATAATCCGAACGGTCAAAGTAAAGAAATAGGTCTTAGGATTCATATATTAAAATTTTAGCTAAATCCAACGGTAAAAACAATTAAAATGAATGTTTTACCACAATAACTCGAAAATAAGAAAAATTATAATCATGAAAACTAAATTTACACAAGTGAATAGATAACTACCATTACCAAAATTTTAACATGTTCATAACTCATATTCATGATCATAATATGTACAAATATCATATGTAAGAAAGGATTAGCTCCCCTACCATCAAAATAATCTTAATATAACAATTCAGGGGAAACGAGAAGTTGAATCTGGCATAGCCGGTTAGAAAACTTCCCGTCCTTCCAGAAAGATGCAATAAAAAAATAGATAAAACAATAAAATTTCTGGGGAAACAAGAAGTTGAATCTGGCAGAGCCGGTTAGACAACTTCTCATCCTTCCAAAAATAAATATAACTAAATAAGAAATAAAAGGTCTGGGGAAATAAGAAGTTGAATCTGGCAGAGCCGGTTAGAAAACTTCTCGTCCTTCCAAAAATACAATATAAAGAGATAAGAAACAATAAAAGGTATGGAGAAACAAGAAGTTGAATCTGGCAGAGCCGGTTAGACAACTTCTCATCCTTCCAAAATTGCAAAAGAAATAACTAAATGTTCTAAGTAATAATAACGTACAATTAGCGTAACAGAATCAACATCACGTTTTACAACCATCAAACTTGGGTTTTATCACAAAAGCATGTTCTCATTCAAAATTCAAGACCATCAAGAAACAAAATACTCCATATTCAATATTTAGAATTAGACAAAAGCAAAGTATTGTATACTCAAGATTCAAGAGTGGTTTCCCTTACCTCTATTACAAACTTAATCTCCTCGTTCCCCGAAAACTTCCAGAATGTCCCCTTTGCAACTAGAAATTCTTCCAACTCTCTTCTCTCAAAATTTTTCTAAGTTTTTGGTGTAAATTTTCAGCCTTCCCCCCTTGGCTATCTATAGCAAAAAAAATTTACTATTCATTTTGACTATTCATTTTTCTATTCATTTTACTATTACAAAATAGTTTTTTATTCACAATTTGATGAATTCTGATCTCTTATGACTCAAGAAAACGTGTGTCAACACCCAATTTCGTCCGGGTAAGTAAATATTTAAAAATAATAAAAAAATAAGATAATAATAATTAATGGTGGGTAAAAAGGGATAAAATAATGACTTTACTACAATATTTTTGAAATGTTAGTTTAATATGGTAATAATCATGAACAATAAATTAAAATAGTATATTAACATAATTTGTTGCATCAGTTGCTTTTAAAGAGGAAATTATGATTTTCTGACAATAATGATAATCAATGTTTTAAATATTATTTAATTTGTTTTCTAGCAACCATGGCAATTATTTCCCTATTTTGTTTTATTGTCAATTAATTCACAATTAAGGCAAGATTTCCATAATATTGCAATGTGTGTATATAAATACGCACTCTGCCATAGAGAAAAGAGGAGGAGAAAAAATAGAGAGAGACACTATGGAATAATGGAGATAGAAAAGGTATAAGAGAGTATAGAGAAAAGTAATTTATCACGCTAGAGGAACTCTGCCAACAGAAATTACCAAGGAAGAATTAGAGAGTATTGAAAGCTGAAAAGGTACGTCATCTTCACACCCTCTTTTTTTTTCTTTTTGTTGCAATTTGAAGGTTTTTTCTAAAGGTTTTATTTTTTTTATATATACAAATGACGTTCTTTTAAAAATCATGATTTTTGAAATATAAGTACGCGTAGACCTATGGTCGGCTTCTTTCCTCTTTCCCACCGTTCTTAAAAATAAAAAAAAATACAAAAATCTTTAAAATAAAAAATATCAATCTTGTTAAACCAAATCTTTTTTTTGGGTTCACTCTTCAAAAATCCAAATAAATCTATAATATTTTTTTTTACACAAACTCACAAACCTTTTTCTACATAAAGAACTACGTGATCCCTGATTGTCCATTAAACGGATGTACGTAGGACCAAGATCAATTCTTGTCGGGTTCATAAAACAAAAAATATATTTTTGTCTCTTAATAGTTTATTTATATTATTTTTTTTAGGGAAAATTAAACATTTAAAAAACCACTTCAATCTTTATACATTTAATTAAAGGTACTGCCTTTGGGCAGGCGCAATAGGGTGCTAACACCTTCCTTACGCGTAACCGATTCCCGAACCTGAAAATCTCTTTTCGCAGACCATGTCTTATTTTTTGGTTTTCCATAGTTTTTCCATAATAAATTATGGTGGCGACTCCAAAACCTTCTTCCCAAACTCGTTTGTTTTTCGGGTCGTCGTCCCGTCGCGATCCCGGTTGCGACAGATGGCGACTCCGCTGGGGATGCTAGTGAATCAGGCCTTCTTAATTAAATGTACAAAATTGATGTGGTTTTTATTTTATTTTATTTATTTATTTTCCCTTTATTTATTATATATGATTGTCTTTATTTATTTTGGTAATTTATTTATATTCATTATTATTATTATTATTATTATTATCATTGTGCATATCATGAGTGGGACCCTATACTCGGGTCTGAGTGCAACATAGAATTAGAGGGGTTGCGTAGCGGTGTCACGTCTGGACTACTTCCAGTTTGGCTATCGTGAGAATCCCAGCCAGTGTCTGTTCTCTTCACATGTAATTTCACACCTAGTTGCATCTCAACTGTTGTGGAAAATGCGGTGAAAAGGACCTTAGCTCTGGTGGCCTTGATGCTAGGTTTAGGAAGCTTTCCCTGTGAGATTGCATATGCAATGCTTAGACTTTAGGACGTTGGACCTACCTGAAAAACATAAAACATGTCGTCTTTTAATCATTATTTTGGCATAGACATCTTCATGCATCATATGAGTTAGCAGCATTTTCATCTTTTTTTTCCTTCATTTTCTTTATACATAACAATAAATGTGTCATGTTTTATTTAAATAAAAAAAAAACAAGAACAAAAATATCATGCCTTGATGAATAAATTAATAATGAAAAATAAACACTTTTTAGTCAAATGAATTAATAAAACTTTCATTTTTTTGAAGCATTTATTAACATGAAATCGTGAAAATAATTTTCTTCTTCATCATTTTCTATCATCCATTTTATCCATAAAAAAAAATTAGTTTATAAGGGGCACTATCTCAAAGTGATCGCAAGCAATCTTTTTAGCAAAAAAATAAAAAAATAAAAAAATGGAAAATGAAGAAAACAGGGGCAACTTATCTAAGTTAAGATTTTCGAAAATAAGGCGATCATAATTTAATGGGAAGATATGTTTCTTCATCAAAAAAAATTATCATTCTTTATAACCTATTTTGAGTCTTAAAAATAAAAATAAAAATGTTTTTGAACAAGTCAGGTTGACATCATGTGATTTAAGAAAGAATTGTTTTTTTAGAAAAATCAAAATTTCAAAGCACAAGGAAAAATGAAGATGGCAAACTTAATTTTCATTTCACTGTAGCAAGAACTTTTTTTTAAGCCCATTGGGCCCGGTTGATAGTTTTCTTCAAATTCAATTTCTTGAAAAAAAAAAGCAAATGAATGCGATAAGAGGAAAATAAAAAAATATTTCTCAAAAAGTTTTATCATTTTCATTTCGCAAAAAAAAAAACATAAAAAAAAATATTTCTATTACATTTTGAGTAATTTATACGTTTTTTTGTGACCAAATATTTTAAGTAAACAATAGCATTTTCTGTTGAGCATGTGTGTGTGCATTGCTTGAAAATACTCATTTTTCAGCCTTCCCCAAAAGAAAAGAGATTGACTCTAACAAACAATAACGCTACCATATACTAGAGCATATTTGTCTTGCCAAAGTTATTCTCGCTTGTGTTATTTGACAACTCCCTAACTAGCCATGCAAAAGAAATCAAACCATTTGGGGCAATCCTTTTTTAGTAAGCCCTTTCCATACTCGTTCCCTATCATGAACAAAACCCATGCCTAAAAACTGGGGCAGCTTTGACATTCATGGATTCATATCTCCATATTTACTTTACCAAACACCAACATCCTTTTGGTGTGTTGTATCTCATATTCACATATTACACGCCAACGTGGCTATCCAGTGTCCTTTAAATCCTTACCACTTTCAACTTTTCTGTGAATTCAAGCATGCACATATCAATGTCAAAAGAAAATGCCAAGCACTGTTTTGAATATCCGACTTCAAAAACTTTGACATTTATTGTTTTCAAATTGACTCCGCAAAAAAATAAAATAATATTACAAAAAAAAAATCAATCAAAGGCCGGACATTACGTTTTTTTTTTTTTTTTTTTTTTTTTTTTTTTTTTTTTTTTAAAAAAAAAACTACTTGCACAGTATTGTATCATAAAAAAGTCATAACCATTTATCTGCATAAATAACTATCATGTATATCTTCGTCGATGAGAAACTCTATTTGGAACTTTCAAATCTCTTTCATTCAAAAATACAAAAAGATCAACATACATCTAGGTTTCCCCTTTCTAGTTAGCCAGGTCTTCTACTAGGCATTGGTCGAAACAAGGTTTTTCATTATAGGCCCATGTATTCATACATTCAGCATCATGCATGCATCACCATAGGGGTTCAAAGAGAAGAAATAACATAACACACCATGCATCGCCAACTCCGACGAGAATTCATGAATTCGATGGAAATCATTTCAAAAAATACATCAGTGACAAAATTCAGAATTTTCAAATAAAAAAGAACAAAAGGAAAAAATATTTGTTTCGAGATTGTCAAAGCCCAGTTTTCTTTCTGGCACCAGAGAACTCAAAAAAAAAAAAGGTTTATGCATCTCTTCAGCGAAATTCATAGGGTAAGTACACCTCTTAAGCGAAATCAAAGGTGATACCCCCTCCATAGCGAGATTCATAGGGCAAGTACACCTCTTAAGCGAAATTAAAGGTGATACCCCCTCCACAGCGAGATTCATAGGGCAAGTACACCTCTTAAGCGAAATCAAAGGTGATACCCCCTCCACAGCGAGATTCATAGGGTTAGTACACCTCTTAAGCGAAATCAAAGGTGATACCCCCTCCACAGCGAGATTCATAGGGCAAGTACACCTCTTAAGCGAAATCAAAGGTGATACCCCCTCCACAGCGAGATTCATAGGGTTAGTACACCTCTTAAGCGAAATCAAAGGTGATACCCCCTCCACATCGAGATTCATAGGGCAAGTACACCTCTTAAGCGAAATCAAAGGTGATACTCCCTCCACAGCGAGATTCATAGGGCAAGTACACCTCTTAAGCGAAATCAAAGGTGGTACCCCCTCCACGAGGTTCCTGCCCTCATCATTCAAGTTATGCGAGGTTCCTGCCCTCACCATTTAATTTTACGAGGTTCATGCCCTCATCATTCAAGTTATGCGAGGTTCCTGCCCTCACCATTTAATTTTACGAGGTTCCTGCCCTCACCATCTAATTTTACGAGGTTCGTGCGCCTCACCATTAAGTTTTACGAGGTTCCTGCCCTCACCATTTAATTTTACGAGGTTCCTGCCCTCATCATTCAAGTTATACGAGGTTCCTGCCCTCACCATTTAATTTTACGAGGTTCCTGCCCTCATCATTCAAGTTATACGAGGTTCCTGCCCTCACCACTTAATTTTACGAGGTTCCTGCGCCTGACCATCAAGTTATACGAACAAAGTTCATAGGGTATGACACACCCTCCACAAGTGTCACGGCTTTTTCAGCGAGCTCCACAAGGTTGCCACATGCTCTACCAGGTAAGCTTCGAGGTAACCTCTCTCCTTTTCTTTAGACCCGAACGAAATTAGCGTCTTTATCTTTATTTAGCTTTTACTGTGATAACACAAAAACTCTAAGGTTCATGTTATCCAGCAAAATCCAAATAAAGAGGGGCAGCTGTCAACACCCAATTTCGTCCGGGTAAGTAAATATTTAAAAATAATAAAAAAATAAGATAATAATAATTAATGGTGGGTAAAAAGGGATAAAATAATGACTTTACTACAATATTTTTGAAATGTTAGTTTAATATGGTAATAATCATGAACAATAAATTAAAATAGTATATTAACATAATTTGTTGCATCAGTTGCTTTTAAAGAGGAAATTATGATTTTCTGACAATAATGATAATCAATGTTTTAAATATTATTTAATTTGTTTTCTAGCAACCATGGCAATTATTTCCCTATTTTGTTTTATTGTCAATTAATTCACAATTAAGGCAAGATTTCCATAATATTGCAATGTGTGTATATAAATACGCACTCTGCCATAGAGAAAAGAGGAGGAGAAAAAATAGAGAGAGACACTATGGAATAATGGAGATAGAAAAGGTATAAGAGAGTATAGAGAAAAGTAATTTATCACGCTAGAGGAACTCTGCCAACAGAAATTACCAAGGAAGAATTAGAGAGTATTGAAAGCTGAAAAGGTACGTCATCTTCACACCCTCTTTTTTTTTCTTTTTGTTGCAATTTGAAGGTTTTTTCTAAAGGTTTTATTTTTTTTATATATACAAATGACGTTCTTTTAAAAATCATGATTTTTGAAATATAAGTACGCGTAGACCTATGGTCGGCTTCTTTCCTCTTTCCCACCGTTCTTAAAAATAAAAAAAAATACAAAAATCTTTAAAATAAAAAATATCAATCTTGTTAAACCAAATCTTTTTTTCGGGTTCACTCTTCAAAAATCCAAATAAATCTATAATATTTTTTTTTACACAAACTCACAAACCTTTTTCTACATAAAGAACTACGTGATCCCTGATTGTCCATTAAACGGATGTACGTAGGACCAAGATCAATTCTTGTCGGGTTCATAAAACAAAAAATATATTTTTGTCTCTTAATAGTTTATTTATATTATTTTTTTTAGGGAAAATTAAACATTTAAAAAACCACTTCAATCTTTATACATTTAATTAAAGGTACTGCCTTTGGGCAGGCGCGATAGGGTGCTAACACCTTCCTTACGCGTAACCGATTCCCGAACCTGAAAATCTCTTTTCGCAGACCATGTCTTATTTTTTGGTTTTCCATAGTTTTTCCATAATAAATTATGGTGGCGACTCCAAAACCTTCTTCCCAAACTCGTTTGTTTTTCGGGTCGTCGTCCCGTCGCGATCCCGGTTGCGACAACGTGGAGTACTTATTCCTTCCACAAATTAATTAATTTTTTTTTACTATTCACTTTTTACTATTCACTTTTTACTATTTACTTTTTACTATTCACAATTTACTATTCACTTTTTACTATTTTTTTTATTTAATCTAGTATCTGAATTACAAATATTTTCAAGGGTCTTACACCTTCATCTGTATAACATAATGAAAGAAAAAGTGAACTTGGGATTAGAAAATTCATACAATATTTTAAGACGCCTCCTTTGTAAAGTGGTTCAAGGATGTTTCAGTGAGATATTTGCATGCTTGCAGCTTTAACACCTTCATGAAACAGGAGAAAAAAAAGATTTAATGTCTCAATAGGTCCCTATTTTTGTTCAGAATTTGAAATAGGTCCCTTTATTTTTTGGCGTCTCAATTGGGTCCTTATTTTTGTTAATTTGATGCAAATAAATCCTTTCCGTCAATTTCATCAAACGGCGTTAATGAATGTGTGACGTGGCCTTACACGTGTCAATACTGTCCTCAGGCCACGTCACACATTCATTAACGCCGTTTGATGAAATTGACGGAAAGGATTTATTTGCATCAAATTAACAAAAATAAGGACCCAATTGAGACGCCAAAAAATAAAGGGACCTATTTCAAATTTTGAACAAAAATAGGGACCTATTGAGACATTAAACCAAAAAAAAAGTAGCACTATCAGCAAATGAAGATAATAAAAACAATAACAGTAATATAAAATGCCAAATTATCAATAATGAAACGAAAGGGAAATGACATATTAGAATTATGGGAATAAGATACCATGATAACAGTACACATTACTGATTATAAAAAAAAGGTATGATTGTTCTAAACCCATCTCATTAGGAATACTCGTGATTAAAAGAATATACAAGAATAAAAAACCATTCTATGGTAACTCTAACCTTTAGTTGTAAACAAGAATCAAAAACAGGTTGCAAGTTCACCAAGAAAGTGTATGATAAGTCAAGAACAATCAAATTTGGAAGACAAAATAAAGATCGAAGACCGTCTGAACCAATTGATGGGCATGACATCAGTATCAATGATTCAATCAGTGGGCATGAGACAGTTGTAGCAAACAAGCAGTCATCAGTTAGTTTGCTGGAATTCCAAACAGTAAAAAGTCAATCAGCATTGCAGAAGAAAGAGTCTAGAGATGTTCAGAGAAAACCATTAACAAATGTTTTAGAAAGGATAAATAGGAAAATAATGTATAGATGACCTGCAAAAGGAAGCATCGAGAGATGTTAAGAGTGGACAATTAATGAATGCTTCAGATAGTAGACCACATCCTTTCAACTCAAGTGAAACCATATAAGGTGCTTCAATGCTGACAAGTGAGGCATGAAAAGAAAATACTTAGCCTACAGCTTATGTAAATCAGATTAATAGAAGTTCATCTCATGCAAAACAGAAATGTTTTCTATGGGGAGTAAAACCTAGATATCTTACAAGCTATTATAGCTTGAAGAACAGGAAAATAAACAAGCAGAAAACTTCATATTTTGTAGTTCATATCAATCTTCAGTAGTCGTGATTATTGATTTAGCAGTATGTCAAATATTCAAGCATGCATTATGGTCATACTGACAAAAAAAATCCCTAATTCCAATTCCATAAACAAAATCAAATCGCACAAATCCACAAATGCAACACTAGAGCAACAAAACTCCAATCCTTCACCACAACGTCATTGAAATTAATCGACTAAATCAAGCAACCAAAACAGTGAATCAAAGCGGTATCCGCCATCAAAATCCGAATAATCGAAAACAGTAATAAGAAATAACAACAGCAGCAAAGAAAGCAGTCCCAACGAAAAATGACAGATCGAAGTTTGTAGAAAGAGTAATTGAATGGAAAAGAAAAGAGACCTTTCCTGGCCAGTAGTGTCCCAAATCTGAGCCTTGATGACCTTGGAATCGATATTCAAACTCTTGGTGGCGAACTCAACTCCTATGGTAGACTTGGACTCCAAATTGAACTCGTTCCGCGTGAAGCGCAAGAGAAGGTTGGACTTCCCCACGCCGGAATCGCCGATCAGAACCAGCTTGAAAAGGTAATCGTGGATTAGAACCCTAGGAGTTGTTATCGAGAAGTTTCTTCACTCCCAATAGCACAAACAACTTACCGTGGCTGCCACAAGAGAGGCGCGACGACAGAGGCAGAGGTGCTACGAGTGAGGCGGAGGCGGAAGCGATTGCACGGCGACGAAGATGTTGGCAGCAGCAACGAGGTAGAGGCGAGAGGCGGCAACAATAGCTCGCGAGGAAGACGAAGCAGCAATGGCCTCAAGGAAGATGAAGAACGACTCTTGCATAAGGAAGAAGAAGGAGAACGCAAGAAAGAAGAAGAACGCAAGGCTAAGAGAATGAAGAGCGTAGGTTAAAATTTCTGAAGTTAACCAAGTTATACTACCTCGGTTATCAGCGCACCGATGCCTAAGGTACTCAGAAAAATTAAAAAGAAAGTAAATGGCAATTAATTCAAACGCCTCGGTTAACACTATAACCGAAGCCTGTGAATCTTTTGACACCAGCTCCCAAGGACTCGAGGTAATAGTGATTTTTAAACTGTTGAGAAAAGTAGATTTGACAGGCCTTTATGTATCATCTCTCTCAACCGAGGCAATAGACATTCCAGAAAAGGTGTGTTAGACGAAAGGTCTGACTTGCAGAAAATAGGTGGTAATTATGTTTCGGTTTCTTTTATAACCGAGATAAAAGACCCTTTTTGCTTCGGGTGTTCTGGAACCGAGGCATAAACATTCGCTATTATTACAATTATGCCACCATATTTTTATATGCTTCGGTTTTGATAAAACCGAAACCTATATGGCGCGTTAGAAAGCATATTTTTTCCTAGTGTTAGTAATATTAGTTAAATCCATAAATTATATAAGGGTTAAATATATTTTTGTTACTAAGTTTCAATGCAATTGGAATTCTTCCATGTTAAAAACTTTGGTACATTTTGATCTCTAAACTTAAAAAATAAATAAATATAATTCTCTTAATCTAAATGTGTTAACTTTATTTTACATGTTAAACAACGTTCGAAATTGATATCTGAGTAGAATGTGTCAAATAATATAAACAATTCAAACGCCAACTCAAAATGTTACTTGGAATATATTTTTTAAAAATTATATTTCAAACGTGAACTTGGAATATATAATTTAAAATATAATTTAAAAATATATATGAGTATGAGTGAATGTGTAATGTAAACAATCTAAAATATATGTTTTTAATATATTTCGAAATATAATCTAAAAGTATTTTTAAATTTAAAAATATATTATAAAATATAAATTTTTTTAAGTACATTTAGAATTAATCTAAAACATATTATTTTATATCTAATAAAAAAATGGAAAATACAAAATATATTTTTTAAATACATTTCAAAAATGGGACTGCACGAAGTAGAAATAATAGTGGTGCAAAAAGAAACCGGCCTTCCGAACTAATTGAAATACACTTTTTTATATTTAGACCATCTTCATCAACCTAATCTGGTGAAGTAAATTTGGTGTTGTGCTCGTGCGACAATTATTTCCTTAAGATTTGGAAATTTGTTGTCATTGGCTCTCATTGGGAACAGTAAGTCATATCAAGTTACAATTTTAAGATATTTTCTTTTTTATCTTAGCCTCAATTGTATGATTTGAGAAAACATAATCCTTATAATTTTAATAAATTAAAATGTTTATAGGACAACATTTAGTCATTTATGTTTTTTTAACACTTTTACTATCAATTTTGATTATATAAACATATTAACATTTAACATTTAGTTTATTAAATAACCTATATATAAGTTATTTTTTCTTAATTTGGTTTCATTTGAAATTTTTTCTTCCTCTACATAATTTTCCATTTTTTCATTGAAATTCAATCAATGTTATGAAATTTACTTAAATTATTTTTCCACTCAATAATTTTAAAAAATAATTAGTATTATATATAGAGATATTTTACATTCGATATTTTTTATTAGGTAATACTCCAATATGTAGTGAGAAAATAAATTTACTTCAGACTTAAACTGATGTAAATTTAGAATGTTAGGTGATCCTGAAATAAATTATATTGAATCTAGGCAATCTTAATGTAAATTTATGTCAGAATTAAACATCGGTGTAAATTTATGTTACACTTAGACAATATCAACATACTTTACTCATTCTGCCAAGCAATGTTTTACTCTTTAGATGTTGAGAATCATGTAATAAAAAAATAATCTCTGTAAGTGGAAACACACTCATAAATAAGAGTAAACAATATAGTTCAACCTTTCAAGACCTACATCCACGAATAATCAACAAAAAAAAAACACTTTATCACATAACATGTAATTTTTCAAAACTATAAACCTTGTGATTTTTTTAGACCAAAACTACAAACTCTACATAGTGCAACTTTTCTAACAAAAATTACAAACTTTCAATGACACATAACTACCTAAGTCTTTCATATAAACCTATTGAGTTACAGTGATAATTCAAAAAATAACTCTTTATTTTTACAATGTTTTTCTACTGCTTTCTTCTTCATATTATTTCATATAGGACTTTAGTGAATATTTACTTGAAAATCAACAATAAAAATGGTGCTACGACTCTATGAGAAATTACAATACTAGTTTCTAAAGGCATTTGTGTTACAAAGTCTTTAGAAAACACACACTCTACAACATTCATGAATCACTATTTTCCTTTCTTGTATATTTAGACATTTTGATGAGCTACTAAAATTATTTAGTGCAACATTGATTTGGTGTTGTCAATGAAATTCGAGTTTGCATTTCAGTTCTATGTATGACTCATAATACCACTAACCTTAATGAATGTTTAAATCATTAACCTTTAAAAATAATCACAATATAATTTTAAAAGAAAAAATCACAATAAAAATCACGGCTCGAGAAATAAAGAAAAACACCTTAATTGCGAAGAAAAAAAATGAGGAAGAAGCTGCGTCCAAAAAGAAATTTATATTGAAACTTTGTAAATTTCAAAATTTATGTGAAAATTAAAATATAATTCGACATAAATTTTAAATTTTACATTGGATATAAGATGTTTAACGAAAAAAAAAGTTTTTAATTAAAAAAATCACCATACATTTTTCATATAAAATCTTTTGAGGTTAGATGTTTAATCATTGCTGTGAATGACTTTTTTTCACTAAGAAATAATAAATGTTATAGGTGTTGTGAAGTTTTAATTGTGTAATGTTATTTAATTTTTATTTTCTTTATTGTATTTTTTTAATAAAAAATCATTTAATTAATATTTAGAAAAGTCCTAAAGCGAAAGAAACTGATACGAGTATATATATATATATATGCAGATGTAACATACATTTTATATCTAATAGGTGTGATGAAAAAAATTAGAATATCTAATAAAGATAAAAATAAGTGTTACCTGCCATCCTATCATAAATGAATCCTTAGTATTAAATTAGTGTATATATCTTTTTATCGAGCACCTTTTTTAATATATAACCGAGACTAATCTATATATGGCTGATAGTATTAGTTAACCTATATCCCTTTTTCTGGATTTCATTTCTGAACATATGCAGCTGATGTATAGTTGAAGATGTTTGTAAATTGACTATTCACTGAGACTAACTACACAGCCCAAAACGTCTGCACCAGGTGTAAAAGTAATGATGATCTTAAAAGTAGCTATTATATTATTATAACATATATATAAGGAGTTCTAAAGTTTATGATAGTCACGTAATTATGATGGTTCTGACATACCCTTCTGACTTGCTACTTTTATACGATATCATCTTCAGTTCAGATTGAAAATAAATAATAATTTTTGTGCATACTTTCTTTTAGTTTTAAAAAAGGTGAATAAATATGCTTTGGTTTGGAGCTAAATTTTATTTTCTATTCAATTCTCTTTGTTTTTTGTTTTTATACTGTTGTTACCGATGAATATAGACGAATTTAAATGTAGTGAAATTTGTTTTCATTCTGATAATAAACGTTGTAATTGTAAGTGGTGCAATGAAGATAATAAAGATGAAATAGATGTTATTACAATAGATAATGGAGAAAGATTTATAATCTGAAAAATAATTTTAAAAGTTGTTTAAGTTCTTAATATAAATGATATGTTTTTTTGGGTTTGATTAATATCAATTTTGGTTTTATATATTAAAATTCTATAAAGTATTATAAAAGTATATGTGTTGTTATTAGTAAGGTATAGTTTGAGTTATACTATGTGTGATGAACTTGATTTTATGTTTCTTATTGTGATGTTATTAAATTAATCAGATTTTCTTTTGCAATATAAAAAAGGCATAGAAGTAAAATTTTGCTATAAATACATATGGTATTAATTCAAATAATAGATAACATTCTTCTTCAAAAAAACTTAAGTTGCTAAACAACATAGATACATGTTATGAGCAAAATAAATTCCTAATCAAAATAAAATGCATGATACATATTGAAGTTTTAAATTATATGTCTTCTAAAATAGGATAAAATATGTACATAAATAACATTTCATGGATTTCAAATTGGACCTTCCTATATGACAATTTCTCTCTGATGAGGGATCTTGTAGTTGATTGAGTTTGTTGAAGTTGAGATGTAGTAATCTGACTTGACTCAAATGGTGTTGGGTGTGTTGAGGTTGATTGAGTTTGTTGGGTTTGTTGAAGTTGACATGCACTAATTTGAGTTGCTTCAGATGGTGTTGAATTTGTTGAAATTGGCCAAGTTCCTTTAGGATGTGTAGGTGTGGTTGCTGGCTGTGGTGATCTTCTATTTAATGAGCTTGTGGGCAACTATTTTTATTATGTCCAAGTTATTTGCATATTTCACATCTCTTACGTGTTCCACATTGTCTTAGTTGTGTTTCATCCTTCTTTAGCCCTAGACTCTAGTCATTTTTTCCTTTTTCGTCTTCCAAACAAGACCTTTTTAGGTAGAGATAAAACATCATAGTTTGAAGTCATTTTCCATAGACAAGGACCGTTGACAAGGTCAATATTGAAAGATATGTTTCTTCATAGGTTGAACTCCTGAACCAGTGTGGAATGTAATCTTCTCCATTGATATTTAAAAATCTCATGATAGTCAGTGCATGACAAAACGAGATTCCCCCCGTCCATTTTCTGCATCTACATTCAAGTTTATCTATGTTGATCATAAACTTCTCACTAATCATGAACGTGTGTGTGACCTGAAACAATTTTTGTCTCGACCCATTTTGAAATGAATTAAAATCAAAATAGGCTAATCCATAATCCTGAATAAATAAATCATACCAAAATCGTAACTGGTATCCCATATTAGTCTTTTGTAATTCATTTTCCAATTTGTTTTTTATTTTCAAATAGAGGGAACCTTTATATACATTTATCTTGTTTCTACCTTTGAGAAGATTAATAACTTTTTCATAATTTATTAGTATGTCTTAAATATCATGAATATTTACTAACTGTGTTTTGTATTGATCTTCGAGTGGAATTTAATTGTGGTTTATAATCACTTTCATTTCATGTACTGAAGATCGATGTGAAATACAAGAATTTTTTTTTGAAATTTAAGATATGTTGTTTAAAATTGATATGTATAATAAACTAAAGAAAGTGAATCTTCTTGAATGGGATATGATTAAATCTTGAATGAGATAACATCAAACCTTGAATAAAAAAGTGATTGAGGTGATCATTCATTTAAAGATTACTGAAATTATGTGAACAATTTCTATATGTATAGGTCGAGATTAAATTAATTTATCATGCGTTAGTGTTGAGTAAAAGAGAAGAGTAAAAGCATTTATGCAATTTGTGCAAATGAGGGTAGAAGTGGTGATAAAGTGAAGTTTAGATGTTTTTGTGTAAACTATTTGAATGAGATAAGTTGAACGCAACCGAAATTACAAAACACCTTATTTGTGATGGTTTCCTTTTCCACCATGGAAGATCGATTGAAAGAAGATAAATTAAAAGACATTATTCGCAATGTTAGCGCATAAGCTTTTTTCTAAGTGCATGTTTATGAGACAATGTCTATTGATGTAGAGGCACCGTTGTATGTCGATTGTTTGAAGTGTTAGGCTCATAAATTTGAAGGCGACCAATGAAACTAGTAAAAGATTCATAGAATTGTTGGCATTATTTAATGAAATACTTCCAAATGGAAATACACTACGACTTGTAATTATGATGTGAAGAAAATTCTTTGTCAGATGGTTATAGAGTATAAAAGGATACATGCATTGCCTAATGATTTCATATTATAATGAAAGAATTCAAAGGTTTGAAAAGTTTGAAATGTGGGTTATCACAGTACAAGCTAAAAAATAACAGTGAAGATAATGGTCATATATAAAAGGATAATGTATTTAGGAAAACATCCAACAATTCATTTGTAATGAGCCCTTGAAAGAAAAAATTAATACTTTTTTATCTTCCATATTGGTAAAAGTTAAAGGTTAGATATTGCATAAATCTTATACATGTAAAGAATAATACGTATGATAACTTGTTTGGTACACTAGTCAACATTTGAGGAAAGACAAAAGATGGAGTAATTGCTCATTTGGATTTGGTGGACATGAAGATTCGAGAATACTTGACACCAAGAGAGGTTGATAAGTGTGCAATATAGTAAAAACTATATATGAGATTAATCTCTCTTGTGTTGAATATACATATAGTATACTCTATTTATAATAAAAGAAATGTAGGTTAAGTCCAAGATAAAAATAAGAAATAATAACAAACTAAGTAAAGACAAAAGATAAAGATATGATAGTTGTATAAGAAATCTAATATTCTAATATATCTAACACCCCCTCAAGTTGGTGCATAAAAATCATATGTACCAAGTTATTACTAATATAATCAAGAAAGACTTAGTAAAAATATATGTCTCTGCACTTAAGTGACTTAAAATTGTTAATGATTTGTGAAGGCGACATAGAAGATGAAATACCAACCCAGAATACTGCCATTGAGAAACAAATTTGGGAGGTTGTTCCATATAAATCTTTTCTTACAAATCACCGTTGAGGAATGCATTCAATATAGTAAAAACTATGTACGAGATTAATCTTCCTTGGGTTGAATATACAGATAGAGCACTCCATTTATAATAGAAGAAATATGGGTTAAGCCCAAAATAAAAATAACAAAGTAAGTAAAAATAAAAGATAAGGATATGATATCTATATAACATATCCAATTATCTAATGTATCTAAAAGTAAGCATACTTATTTACCCCCCGCATGTTGTTACACTGGTGACTCGTCCAAATGCAGCTGGAGTCATGCTTTTAGACATCGAACACGCAAGGGAGCTAAACAAATTTGGGGATCAGCGGAAGAATGGGTGAAATGATGGCTGTATGCGGTACACTGTTTGGAAGCAATGGAAGCTAGCTCAGACGACCTTCATCAATGGAAGGAAGCTAGAGGGATTTGGTGTTGCACATAGCAATGACCTTTGAAAGAGAATATTGGAAGCAATTCTCAGTAGGAAAAATCTCTATATATTCAAAAGTGTTCATATAGGGGAATGAGTGTGCTTTTTATAGTGCCTAAAATCAACCCATTCGATGATCTATGGGTAGTTGATAATCAGCCTACAATAGGGATCAACTGCCATGTGTCCAAGCGTGAATCAAGTGATGGAGGCAGCTGGCATGAGTTCCACGTGTTGTAAAAAAAATGTTGTTGGAGTAGAGGATGCAAAGTGGGCCGCTGTTGGGTTTGCACTGGGCGCAACCCGTGTTGGGCTTCTTGGCTTCCTTTTGTGCTTATACATCTCCATGTGCTGGAATGATGTGTAATGGGCCTCCTTGATGGTTCAAAGGTTGCCACTAAAAATGAGCATAAAGAGTTTGGGCTTCCCTAGAGGTGTCTTCCATATCTTGTTGTATTTTCCTAGCAATTCCTTTAGTAATGGGTCCTTGACTAGTTATTGGGCTTGGGCCCAAGTCATCATATACTATGTCCAGATAAGAGAATATAAGTTTTTTCCTTTGTCTAAAGAGTGTCTAGGTACGACAAGGATAATCTTCAAATATTAAAAGTTTAATGTCGATGTAGGACTTGAAGCTTGTTGGCATAAAGTCTCACGATTGTCACATCTTTATGCAACAACTATTACCAATGGCTATTCGTGGAATTTTTCCTAAAAATGTTATACAAACTATAACTCATTTGTGTTCATTTTTCTTTTTAATTTGTAATAAAGTCATTGATCCTGTAAGGTTAGATAAAATTCAAAATCACATATCAAATATTAGTCACGATTTAATTAGTTCATAACTTTGTTGGTAATTTTTTTAGATTTATTTGAGAGTAATTTAATCATATCTATGACAAACATATTGTATAATATTATTTTTGATTTTTGCAATAACAATAAAAGTGATGAATAAATTAAAATAACATAATTTTTCTCTTTAAGAAAGTTAAAAAAATATATAAATAATAATTATATAATAATCATAATAATAACAATAATAATAGTAATAATAATAATAATAATAGATATAGTAATAAGAAGGCAAAGACAAAAATTGATAAAGTCAAACTATTTTTATCATACTAAAAATAAGAACATAAGATATAATTATAAATTAGGAAAGGATTAGAAAGAGTCTAGGTTAAGGCACGCACAAACTATCTTTAGAGAATAAATGCTTTGATTACACAAGGTAAAACAAAACATTATGTTCTAATGCAACGAAAGATCTCTAAACTTATAAACATCAATGTTTCAAAAGACGATATAGAAATAAGACTGAAAACAATTTTATATAAGCTACTATATTGTGCATTTCACTTGTTAAAAACTGTAACATCCCAATATCTCATATTGGATAATTCATAATTTATATATTGTAACATTACATTTACGGTAATATCCCGTAATCTCACACTTATAAATTCATAGTTAATATATGTCTACACATGTTTTAAACTCAAATTTCAACTATGAACTCATAAATATAATTCGAATTCTTCTAACTTATTCTTCTGTCTCTCTCTTCATTGGCACTGGATCAGACGACATTCCTTCATCTGCTCCCGTATAACATCACGCATTATACGATCATCGCATTCACATGCACACACAAGTAAGGGTGAGCTAACATGCAACAAATCATTTATAAAACATGTATAATTACCTTGATATAAACATCATATAATAATTATGTTCGACACCCTCATACCACAATTCCTATTAGATACTCGTCTCACAATACCCAATAGACACCACAATACCCAATAGACACTCATCCGGATGATACGTTGATGAGCGGTCACGGGAGGTTATGCACTTGTAATGACTTCTACTTCTTTTTACAAATACACTTTCAAAATACTTCATACCATTCACAAGGTTAATCCCCTCACTATGTCCAAAACCGGCACATAGACCAGGACCTCCTGCTCCTCTCACCACATAATTCATCCCTCTCTACTTGAGACTAGATGATTATTAGAGTATCAGGATAACCTCCAACTACGGGACCCTCAACATCAACATATACCCAAATACCATAATATTACTGAATCTCTCCACGAGACTCATGCCATACTCATTTTCCTCAACTCACATTATACCCCTACAAAATCTCCCCATAATACTCATAACATGTTCAGATGCATAAATTCAAATGCAATATAATAAAATACAATCATCGCATAAATCACACAAATTCAATATATTGCATAATAATTTAACAGTACTCAATCTGTTCAATAGGATTTAAGTTAAAAACTTGTCGAGTAGACTTCCAGGAAAGAGAGGTGCGTCACAATGGACAACTTAAGTACCAAGTCTTTCCTTAGCCAAAGTGTTCCTCAACTAGTTTTTAACAAATTTCTTATTTACAGATTTAAAACAACAACATATAATATTCACACCGAAATTTAATATAGATATCAAAAAAACTAGAAATTTAGCAATATTGAGATCCCTGAGAAGATACGAAATTAATATCTCTAAATCTGTAACTCCGATTTCAAATCTGAATGGTCACAATAATTCACTATTTGTTATAAACTACATATTAAAATTTCAGGTTGATCCAACGGTTAACTAGATAGATATTGAGGTTTTACCGAGGTAACTCAGGTGCAAAATTTTAAGTGGTTTTCGGTTATACTCAAAATGCGGAACTAATTTCCCTAATCACAGACATTTAATTACAAATCTGAACGGTCAAAATGACTTAATATGTCTTATGAATTACATACTAAATTTTGGGCTCAATCTAACGGTAGATGAAATATATATGAAATTTGTACCATGATAGCTTAAGAACAACAATACAGTGTTCATCCGATTGTTTCACACTTTCGAAATTTCTTTCTCTAAACATAGACCTTCAATTACAAATCCGATCGGTCAAATTGTATTAATATGTCCTAAGAATCATATATCAAATTTTGAGGTTGATCTAACGGTTAAATAGGTCAAAATCTATATTTTTACCGAGACAACTTAGTAACAGAACTACAGGGTGACTAATTTACTCAAACTTGCAGTATTTATTTCTCCAAGTACAGACTTCTATTTTCAAATCCGAACGGTCAAAGTTTAGTAATAGGTCTTAGGATTCACATACTAAAATTTTAGCTAAATCCAACGGTGAAAACTATTAATAGAAAATTTTCACAACAGTAACTCGAAAATAAGAAATTATAATAATGAAAACTAAATTTATATAAGTGAATAGATAACTACCATTACCAAAATTTTAACATACTCATAACTCATATTCATTATCATAACATGGATAAAAAAAAATCATATACAAGAAGGATTAGCTCCCCTACCTCTATTCCAGACTTAATCTCCTGCTCCGAATTTGTTTCCCCGAAACCCTTCAGAACCTCTACTCTTCTTGCAACTAAAAATTTCTCCCTAACTCTTTCTTCTCTATTTCTCAAGCTCTCACTTGATTCCTCTTTTCTTGGTGCAAAATACCCTTCCCTCCCATGGCTATTTATAGTAAAAAAAAATTTACTATTCATTAATATTTTAATATTATTTATTATTTTAATATTATTTAAAAATAATATTTCAATCATTTTCTCACCAAATCTGATCCTAATTTCTACCTACTACTTTCTTCCATGCTAAGGAATCTTAATGCTGAAAATTTATTTTTACTATTTACTTTTTACTATTTACTATTTACTTTTTACTATTCCATTTAAAAAAATTTTACTAAATAAGTTACCAAAAAATTTGAACCTCTCCTTCTAAAATTACTATAATTTTATATCCAAAATTTACAATTTTATATCCATTAAAATTATTATTACTAATAAAATACTAAAATTTACTACTATATATATATAAATATATATATATATATATATATATATATATATATATATATTTTTTATGAATCTTACATTCTCCCCAACAACAAAAATTTTCGTCCTCGAAAATTTGAAAATAATTTTTTTTTTTTTTTTTTTTAATTTAATACTCATCTGGACGTATTCAACTAGAAAAGTCTCACACTCATAACCTGAATCATTTCTCTACTTATTTTGTGCATAAAATTTCTAGCATCTTAATTTGAAATGTACTCACAAAATTAAAATCATAAATCTTCCAAACACTCTTACTTTTTTTACTTTTAGCCCTATCACAACCATCATTAAACCTATCTCACTAGTCTCAAAACAATCCATTAATGTTTTAAAAGAACTCATCACTCATAAACTATTAATCCCAAGATTAGAGAAAACTTTTCATTCCTACTATAACCAGAAAGTGATTTCCTTAGAGATCCTTATTTAAGACTTCCATGACCCTGTAAAACTCTAAGAATCATTCTTTTTCCGTAACAACTTTCCATTATATTTTCTCAACACAGTTTCCACTCCTAGAAATCGTACGCCTCCAAAAGCCACTTATGTTTGCCAAAATTTTATACTAGATTGCTCCACCTTACCCTATACTTCTATTTTTCGTAAAATTTCTAATTACTCTGATGATTACACAGAGTCCAAAACACTATTACTAAATAATTCATCCTTATGTTTTCTTTTCTATACCCATTTATCAAGAACTTGTCCAAAAGTAATACCTACATTGAGTATGCTTTATAACATCCATAGAAACCCTTCCACACTTAAGATCATGCATCATTTCCTTCACTCGTCCTTGATGAACTTATCTGATTCTCTGTAATATTGCATTCACCCTTAACTACACTTAATGTTCAACAATCAACTCACAATTCTTGAAGACCATAAACTTCTAAAAACATATTGTAACATGACCAAACTATCCTTTCGATCATACCCTAGACTGCAATATCTATCCTTCACTTGCATTGGTCAGACATCCCTAAAATACTCATCCTCATCCTTTACATCACCATTGAGGTTTGAATACTACCACATAACTATACCTGATGAAATTTCTCCAATCACAACCTACAACTTCTTAATTATTCCAAATTCCCTAATCACATTGCAACCCTCCTTTTTATCTATTTCCAAACTCTTCTTCTTCCTTATCTTGTCATGTTTATAATAATATCAATTCAACCTACACTACCTCTACTAACTTTAATATTCCAAAATCAATAAAATTTACAACCATAAATCATGACATTTTAATCCTATCATAAAAATACCAAATATTTGCATAAGCCGAAAGCCAAAATTTTCGTACCTGGATTTTCTCCACTACTCCTCATACCAAAATCATATATTCTCAAATCTTATCTCTAATACATTTACTAAAAAAAATCTAACCATCTCCTTTTAATAATCTATTTAGCTTAGAATCCTTCCAATACTTCATTCTTCTCTAAAGACCTCGTGTTCTCTTAACTTATAGATTTCTCCTCCTATTAAACTTTCTCATCTACTCTTCTTTGTCTAATATTTGATTTATTCTTAATCTACTTCAGTATTCCTATCCCTTTTTATTTTAAACTTTATCTTCAATTCTTCCACCATTTTCTTTCTTCAGATTCCAATCATCACTAATACATCAATCCATGTTACCAATCTCACACAATGCCACTCTGTTTCTCATCAATACTTCCTTCTCTTCTGACTTCTAACGTTACTGATATACTAAACCAAACTGATTTCTCAAATCTTGCCACATTCATGCTTATCCAAAGCTTCTCTTAATCTAGCCTTTGAACTCAACTCCTTTTTGTGAAACTTAAGATATCTCATCTATTAATTTGTTCTAGAAACTTCTAAAAATTTACTTCTAAACACCAACATCTTCACTCATCCATTGAAACTTAAACTCTAGTATTATATCTCCCTATCAAGGCTTTAACTAATTCTAATATATTTCCTCAAACCCTCAGAATTAAGAAAGGAAAATCATCTATGGTAAAAGTCATGGTAGTTAGACACAATACTCTACTATCTAGATTTGGAGGAAATGGTAAATTATACCATTTAGACTCAATTCTTCACAGAGAAGACACGGAAGACCCACAACACAGAGGTCATCCTAAGGACGAACTGCTCTGATACCATTAATGTAACATCCCAATATCTCATATTGGATAATTCATAATTTATATATTGTAACATTACATTTACGGTAATATCCCGTAATCTCACACTTATAAATTCATAGTTAATATATGTCTACACATGTTTTAAACTCAAATTTCAACTATGAACTCATAAATATAATTCGAATTCTTCTAACTTATTCTTCTGTCTCTCTCTTCATTGGCACTGGATCAGACGACATTCCTTCATCTGCTCCCGTATAACATCACGCATTATACGATCATCGCATTCACATGCACACACAAGTAAGGGTGAGCTAACATGCAACAAATCATTTATAAAACATGTATAATTACCTTGATATAAACATCATATAATAATTATGTTCGACACCCTCATACCACAATTCCTATTAGATACTCGTCTCACAATACCCAATAGACACCACAATACCCAATAGACACTCATCCGGATGATACGTTGATGAGCGGTCACGGGAGGTTATGCACTTGTAATGACTTCTACTTCTTTTTACAAATACACTTTCAAAATACTTCATACCATTCACAAGGTTAATCCCCTCACTATGTCCAAAACCGGCACATAGACCAGGACCTCCTGCTCCTCTCACCACATAATTCATCCCTCTCTACTTGAGACTAGATGATTATTAGAGTATCAGGATAACCTCCAACTACGGGACCCTCAACATCAACATATACCCAAATACCATAATATTACTGAATCTCTCCACGAGACTCATGCCATACTCATTTTCCTCAACTCACATTATACCCCTACAAAATCTCCCCATAATACTCATAACATGTTCAGATGCATAAATTCAAATGCAATATAATAAAATACAATCATCGCATAAATCACACAAATTCAATATATTGCATAATAATTTAACAGTACTCAATCTGTTCAATAGGATTTAAGTTAAAAACTTGTCGAGTAGACTTCCAGGAAAGAGAGGTGCGTCACAATGGACAACTTAAGTACCAAGTCTTTCCTTAGCCAAAGTGTTCCTCAACTAGTTTTTAACAAATTTCTTATTTACAGATTTAAAACAACAACATATAATATTCACACCGAAATTTAATATAGATATCAAAAAAACTAGAAATTTAGCAATATTGAGATCCCTGAGAAGATACGAAATTAATATCTCTAAATCTGTAACTCCGATTTCAAATCTGAATGGTCACAATAATTCACTATTTGTTATAAACTACATATTAAAATTTCAGGTTGATCCAACGGTTAACTAGATAGATATTGAGGTTTTACCGAGGTAACTCAGGTGCAAAATTTTAAGTGGTTTTCGGTTATACTCAAAATGCGGAACTAATTTCCCTAATCACAGACATTTAATTACAAATCTGAACGGTCAAAATGACTTAATATGTCTTATGAATTACATACTAAATTTTGGGCTCAATCTAACGGTAGATGAAATATATATGAAATTTGTACCATGATAGCTTAAGAACAACAATACAGTGTTCATCCGATTGTTTCACACTTTCGAAATTTCTTTCTCTAAACATAGACCTTCAATTACAAATCCGATCGGTCAAATTGTATTAATATGTCCTAAGAATCATATATCAAATTTTGAGGTTGATCTAACGGTTAAATAGGTCAAAATCTATATTTTTACCGAGACAACTTAGTAACAGAACTACAGGGTGACTAATTTACTCAAACTTGCAGTATTTATTTCTCCAAGTACAGACTTCTATTTTCAAATCCGAACGGTCAAAGTTTAGTAATAGGTCTTAGGATTCACATACTAAAATTTTAGCTAAATCCAACGGTGAAAACTATTAATAGAAAATTTTCACAACAGTAACTCGAAAATAAGAAATTATAATAATGAAAACTAAATTTATATAAGTGAATAGATAACTACCATTACCAAAATTTTAACATACTCATAACTCATATTCATTATCATAACATGGATAAAAAAAAATCATATACAAGAAGGATTAGCTCCCCTACCTCTATTCCAGACTTAATCTCCTGCTCCGAATTTGTTTCCCCGAAACCCTTCAGAACCTCTACTCTTCTTGCAACTAAAAATTTCTCCCTAACTCTTTCTTCTCTATTTCTCAAGCTCTCACTTGATTCCTCTTTTCTTGGTGCAAAATACCCTTCCCTCCCATGGCTATTTATAGTAAAAAAAAATTTACTATTCATTAATATTTTAATATTATTTATTATTTTAATATTATTTAAAAATAATATTTCAATCATTTTCTCACCAAATCTGATCCTAATTTCTACCTACTACTTTCTTCCATGCTAAGGAATCTTAATGCTGAAAATTTATTTTTACTATTTACTTTTTACTATTTACTATTTACTTTTTACTATTCCATTTAAAAAAATTTTACTAAATAAGTTACCAAAAAATTTGAACCTCTCCTTCTAAAATTACTATAATTTTATATCCAAAATTTACAATTTTATATCCATTAAAATTATTATTACTAATAAAATACTAAAATTTACTACTATATATATATATATATATATATATATATATATATATATATATATTTTTTATGAATCTTACAAAAACAAACAATATTTATGAGTGGAAGAGAGTAAAATAAGAATATATTCTAATAAATTTGATTAAATAAAATAGTATTTTCTAATAAAGTTAAAACCTTTAATTCATAAGTATCATTTATCCATAAAATTTGTAGTCCATACAAACATTAGAAATCATAAGATAATTTATTTATTTACTTACTTTTTAAGTTATATTAAATGTTTCTAAGAGGATCACCTATTAAATGTCTAGTCTAAAACTCCATATGTATATAGCTCAAAATGAAGAGGTTTTTGGAGATCCCATAGTAATTAGAGATAAGGTGAATTTATAATACAGAATTAAGTTAAAACTCATCCTATAAACCAATTTTATAAGGCTGAGTTAGACTTAAAATTCACTTCTTAATAATTAAGCCTAATATTTCTTACAAAATTTGCTAGTAAGGTGAGGTTTTACACCTATTTATAATGTAAATGTGTTTTTATCTCTAATCAACATGAAACTTCCAATTAGTGGTATCAAAATAATAAAAATGTACAATTATAAATGGATAATAGAGAGAAACATTCAGACATTGGGTAATCTATTGAAGATGTTTGTTGCATCATTAGGAAAATTAGGATAAGATATTGTCTTTGAAGAAATTTTCGAAAAAAACATTTATGAAGTGGGTATGAAGATGACACCATATAAGACACCATACAGTTCTTTGGTGGTGTTAAGAAACAAACTTTAAACTTAGTTTAATCTTTGTAAGGTGAAGTTTGCACCCATTAGCGTGTTGTTAACTTTGATACTATTATGAGGATGCTATCAAACCACCCATTAAATGTCTATTCCCTCGTTTAAAATGTGTATGACTCAATGTAGGGGTGTGTGTTGGAGATCTCACATCGACTAAAGATATAACGAGATTACATGATATATATAAGTAGGTACAAATCTCATCTTATAAATCAATTTTATAAGATTAAGTTAACCTTGAAATTCACTTCTTAACAAAGTGAATTTTAAGCTTAATATCCCTTACAAAATTTATTTGTAAGGTGAAGTTTTACACTAATTTATATTATAAATTAGTTTTATCTCTAGCTAGTCAACGAGAAACTTCCAATTGGTTGTATCAAGATAATAAAAATAGAATAATGGTACCATGACACACTTTTATATTCATTTTACATAGAATACAAGGGTAAAATGGTTATAAAAGTGTAAGTTTTTGTATTTTTCCAAGAAAAAATAGAGTAAAAAGTAAGAAATGATAGTTTCAAATGAATGTAAAATGTTTAGATGTGTCAAAGAATCATTACTCATAACAATATACTATTAGAAATGGACAATAGGAAGAACCATTCAATTAGTTGAGTAATATTGAGGTAGTGAACATTAATTATGCTTAAAATTAATTTCTTAAAGTAAACATTAAACATAACACGACCTCGACTTGTAAAATGAGATTTTACACCTATGTAAATTGATTTTATCCTTTAATTGTTGTGAAGCTTCTAATTAGTGATATCAAGATATTGAATATATACTTTTAAAAGTTATTGCAAAAAATATTGAGAAAATATAACATATACGTGATCGGACTTCTCAAAACAAGGAAAAACCTTTGATTAAAAAGAACACCACATAAAGTTGACAACAAGTGGTGATGTATGTTCCTCAGGGTTTCCCCTACTACGTGGTGTGTAACATCCTATTAATTATACCAAATAATTATTATATTTTTCTTTATCAATAACATATAAAACTACAACGAAGTTCTTTTTCCTTAAAAAAAACATCATTTGAAGTGATGTTTATACATATATTCACACGATTTAGGCATATACACAATAATTTGTTAAGTGTTGAACTTATGTAAAAATATTTTTATATATTATGCATAATTTTTTCTATTTTAAAATGTAACTAAAAAATTGTGACATGTGAAAATAATAAAATTTGAAGAATCCCGTGTTGTCAACATATATGAAATGATTTGTACGTATGCACAGCACTGGAATCATGTCTCTACTATATGAATTCAGAAAACAAACAAACAAAAAATAATAAATGATTATACACTTTATTTTAATTATTAAAGATTGGTCAATCTGCGAGTCCTTTTTGAAATTTCGTTTTCTTGGTCTGTCTACCACAGCTAGAAAGGACACCTGGTTTAGGGTAGAGATATTTACACTTCAAATATACATGTCTTAACCATGAATTATTGGACCTAATGTTAGGCAACATTATACATAACATTTTATATATGGATTTGACAGATAGAAAAAACCTAGTTTAGGGTTTATTGCAGCGGAAGCAGTGTTGAGCATCCTCGCTTCTCCTCTCACCTTCCTCTCACCTACATAGTTTACAGAAGACAAAGGATTTAAACAAACAGAATGTAAGCTGCTTCTCACCATTTCTCAACAAAACTACTGAATAATATGTGAAAGTCATATAAATGTATTTCATCCATGCAACAACTTATCCTAAGGTTCATTATCATATCTCCCTTTTCTCAGTTTTTATTGTTTTCCTTCTTCCTACTGTTGTTGGTATGGTTCTTCTCATCTGTATTTTGCTTATTTAGCTTGCTTCATTTTAGATCTTTCATACAGCATATATGCTTGTTGAAAGATAAAATATATTAATATTATGAATACACAAATACATAGGATTCAAGAACCAGTTACAAAAAACCCATTCAGATATGTATAGATATTAATGTATTGATTGAATTATTTATTATCTCTCAGACTTCAAGAAATGGATTGTTACAGAGGGTTGCTGAAGTATCTGCTGACTCATTCGTACACACATAATAGCGCGTTTTGCTACTGTACTTGTGTGAATGAATGAATGAAGCATGAGATGTCTCTTTTGGTTGGATTGAAGGGTATGGAGCCCCTTCAATCCTTTCTGCTGCATCCATTTGTGTTCATATATATAATAAAAAATATAGGTGTTGTACCATATCGTCTTCTAGGTCTTTGCGAGTATTAACTCTTCACCACATTATTATTATTAATTAGTGAATGAGGACCGAGCAAAACATAACATTATATATTTATATATTTGCATTTGGACACACTCATCAGCTTACACTATACTCAAGCACATTTTTATTATCTAGAAAATATCAATGATGTAGGAAGTTCATCAATGATGTTTTACTAGTTTCAAATTTTAAAGAAAATCTTTTAAGTATTGGTCAAATGATGAAGAATGGATATTCTCTTCATTTTGAAAAAGATACATGAAAAATTTATGACAATAAAATGATAAAATTGACATTGTAAAATCGGAGAAGAAAAATAGAATATTTCTTATGAGCCTTGATCCTAGAACTAATATTGCAATGAAGGTAGAAGTTGGTGAGTCATGGCTATGGCGTAGGAGAGTTGGTCACTTCAACACACATACTTTAAAGCTTCTTTATCATAAAAACATGATGAGAGATCTTCTATACTTGAAGGAGATTAATAAATAATGTGGAAGATAGAGAGTAAAAGACTTATTTGAGTTAATCCATACTGATGTTTTTGGACCAATGAGGATGCCTTTACATCAAAACAGATCTAAAGATGAAGGTGTATACACAACATAATGTTGGTTAGAGAGAAAGTATCACACAATAATGGAGATGACAAGATCAATGCTAAAAGAGAAAAGTATGCCTAACACTTTTTGGATTGAAGCAGTCTACACTACAATTTACATTCTAAACATATGTCCAACTAAGGAAGTTCAAGACAAGACTTCTATTGAAGCTTGGAGTGGAAGAAAGCCATCAACTAAACACCTAAGAGTTTTTGGATCTATCTATTACATACATTTTCCTGACCAAAGGAGGCATAAGCTTGAAGACAAGACTATACGAGGAGTATTTTTGGGATATAACATATACTAAAAAGACTATAGAGTCTACAACCTACAAACAAAAAAGCTCATCATTAGTCAAGATATTGAGGTTGATGAAAATGCTTCTTGGAATTGGAAAAAAGAAAAAGTTGTTAAAAGCAACATTTTTGTTCTTGTGCAACAATCTCAAGAAGACACTCAAGAAGAGGAAGAATATTCAGGTGCACTTTCTGAACCTTCACAACAACAACAAAAAGATTATTCACCCGAATCCACTCCATGACGAGTAAAATGTTTGGTAGAGTTTTCAAAACTTTTTCACAAATCAACGTTAATAGATTATTGAAAAGACCATATGGTCTACAATAGTTGTTAGACGTGTATAGTGTTTAGGAAAACATTTTATAGAGGGAAAGCAATAGCAAAATTTTTTTATACTGATCTACAACTAGTATTAGCAATCACTCCAATTTCAACACTAGTCAAGCTAACTAGACTAGTTTAACCACTTCTGCTATCCACACTACACAAACTGACTAGAATGTTTAACTCCACTGAGTTAAAGAATACAAGTGTTTAAATTCTCTTATGAATTTACAAGCACAATCAAAGTATTTTTTAATACAAGTACAAAATCAAAATGACTCTCCAAGAGAGGATATATTCAATACAATGAACTTCTAAAACCTTGTAAAAATTCTTTCTCTTTGAATGAAAGGTTTTAGGCGATATAAACTTAGAGGAAAAGAATTAGCATAAGAATTCAAAGAATTTTTCTCTTAGTTTTTGTTTTCTCTTCAGCGTGTCCTCTTTATATAGTCTTTTGGGTGATAACTACTTCCACGTAACCTTCACAGTCTTTTTAGGTAGGTAGTAAGACTCGGGTCTACGTTGTAGACTGACAGTGCTTTAACAGGCTTTCTTCAAAAGTAGCTTGTGCGGTTCTTCAAAGCTAAAAGGTTTGAGAAAACATTCCAAGAATGTTTTCTTATCTTGTAACGTCTTTATTAATCTTGTGCAGCGATTTAAATAAAGGTCTTGTACTTTCATAATCTATATAGATAAAGAAAGGAGAGCATTCAAGGAAAGAAACACTTTTTCGTACATTCAATAAATATTTTAAACATTAGTGATCGTTAAGAACATGGAGTGGTTAAAACAGATTGGCACATGTCAGCTCGTCTATTAAAAACATTGTCTAGTTATGTTTACTGAAACTTGTGTTTAGACAATTTATCCTTTTCAGCAAACGATATGGCGATTAAACACACTATTAGGAGCTCTATAGCGTTTGTCGCTTTTTATGTATTTGTTAAATGCTATTGTGATATCGAATGTTCTAATCTCATTTAATAGCATTTGACGCGTTTAACTGATATCCTTAATTATTCATTCCTTTAAACGTTTTTTTGTTCAACACTTTTTGGAGATAAAATCTTTAGCTTCAATGTATTAGTTAAGTGTTTGCTAGAAGTTCTCACATGTTTAACGTTGTTTGTTAAACATTGTATGTTAGACAATATATATGTGTTGGAAAACACTATATTCATAAAACATTACTACAAAAAAGGAGGGCATTACTGACGGCCCGAGTCCGTCGAAAACAGCAAAAAAACTGTCGATAATGACTATTATGGATGGATTAGCGACAACCAATTTTCCGTCGGTAAATCGTTTGTCACTAACCATTCCAATGACCTTTGTCCTTCGGTAATTACCGAAGGATACAAGCCTTCGATATTTACCGAAGGGCAGACGCCTTTGGTAATTACTGAATGGCAAAGGCCTTCGGTAATTGCCGAAGGACAGAGGCAAACTAAGAAAATCGTCTAGGTAAATCAAAACGCAGACCCCTGAAACATTATATTTTTTAAAAGACTAGCAAAAATATATCAGAGAAGGAAATTCATGAATTTAAACACTTCTCTAGAAAATAAAAATTAAGGAATGAGATTCAGGGCCAAAATAGAAGTACAACTGACCAAGGTCTAAAACAATGGGTGTCTTATGTAGCAGTAGTCTCAAAACTAAAAGTCTACATAAAAATGTAAGAAGAAAATGCCCTACAGTTCTTCGGGCCCCAAAGAAAAAGAAGGGGAGAAATGAAGAAAATTGAACAAAAAAAAGAAAACATAAAATTGGACATGGCTTTGGCTTTGCTTCCCTAATCAAGTCAACTGCACTACACTAATGCCAGCCAACAAAGTTGCGTTAGGAAGCTGCTTAGATTGGTCCATTTGATTTAAAGCCATGTCCCCTTCCACGATATCCACCCTTGCCACAGCCACGACCTACAACAAAATTTAATTATAATTGTTAAATAAAATTAAACGCAACTTATTAGTTAACTTAATATCAGTCACAATAACACAAATTATTGTCATATAGAGCATCTCAATAAGCTTAAAAATTAAAAAGTACTGGGTGGAAAATATAAAAAATTTGAATTAGACAAGATGATAGAATATTTCCCCTTCCCAATCAACTCTACAAAGCCTAAACCAAAACAGAACATATCTCCTAGTCTTCAAGAGCCAGAAGAATCAAGTTCAATGATTTCTAAAATATCAAGTAAAACTGTAAAAGCCAATAGCCTAATACTGTCAGACAACCCACACATACATTAACACTTACACAACCAATTCAAACACTTCCAGAATATCAACAACAAAATATTACTCCAAAACCTGTAAGTCAAACATTTAGTACACATCCCAAAACTGTATTTAGTTTCATACAACGTACAATCAATTCCTAAGAAGAAAGAACAGTGGAAAAAGAAAAAATATGGCAATGGTAACTACTACTCATTAATTAAGATCTCAGACAACCAAATAAATATTGGTTTAATGCATGATAAAATTGTTTGTGTTTAATCCTTGGGGTTTAACCTATTAAAGATGTTGATGTTATTATGGATGGTAATAATATATTATCATTAATTTTCACTCCTGTTATCCCCTCATTCACTTCACAATTACATTTCACTCATTTTCTATTCCATTCAATCTAGCCATAATCCGTTCTCACAAGATAATCATAAAATACATATATCCGTTTGCACAAAAATATTCAATGCATCACACCATGAACCCAAATTTATCCTCATGCAAAGCTAGAAATACTACATGATGAGGGAATTCTATATACAATTCCAGAACATAGATGCACTCCATCTTACCTATCATATACAATGAACCAGATTTCATTTTCAACCCTTTTCAACACCAATAGAGACCCAAAATGAGATGTAAAACGGACCTCTTCCTTTTATCTCAAGATCTTCTTTCACTTGCATAAAAAACATAGATTGTGTACATTGTTTTCACTTTCACAAGAGCTATTGCGGGCCCATCTTAGCCATTGTATCAATCTCTAATTTTGATTCTTGATGAAAGGTGACCGAAAGTGATCCATGGCCATTTTTGTAGCATCCACTAAGTCCCCTCCTACCCAGCCAACCCAACTTCTACTAAAATCTTTTCACCACCAAGAGTGATCCGAACCTAGTCTTCCACGGTTTCACAGCTCCATCAAACAAGCCCCATCTGATATCAAGATCATCCACCTGCACAAAATAAACTAAATAAAGCATCAAGGCTCCATAGCGAACCCAAGAATCCATCAAATTCAGTGCATTCAACCCAAGAACACATACCCAATTTCCAAACCCATTTTCATCCTACCATCCGAATCGAAGATCAACAACAACTGCATCTTTCATCAACCTCCATCCGGTGAACCTGTTGTCATCACTGTCATGCTTCAGACGTTGCCAATGCATCTGGGATCACCATCCTGCCTCCCTTTCACCCTGAATCTCCCTCGCTATCGTCGATCCACAACCGCCATCTTCCCCACGCCACCAACTTCGCAAAAGCAGAAACACGAAACACACAGAAAGCATACCCCCCGCGAGAGTCACCCAATCACAATCTTATTCCCTTCGCAGACCGGTAGAGCCACCACGAAAGTAGTCATAGTGCGTTTCGCTACCTCCATCACCATCACAACGTTATTTGCTCCAGATATACCAGCCTTCCCCAAACAGTGAGACTCTCGTTGTTGTCGCGTTCCGAACATCGCCCCCGAACCCTAGCGGGAAAACCCCGAAACCTGCGTCAACGAACCCAGCCGCAAAGCCCCAAATCGGCGTCAACCAACCCAACCGTAGAACCACCAAACTGGCCTCAACGAACCTAGGCGCAGAAACCCCAAACCGCCGTCTTCAATCCCAGCCAAAGAATCCCCAAACCGACATCAACCAACCAACCCTCACTTGTCCCAGAATCGCTCTTCAAATCAATATTGGAGGGCACAATGGAGGGCACCAGCATAGTAGGGAAGGGAAAGGGGAAGTTTTCAGACGAGAATAAAGGAGAGGGATATTGGAAAATTTGGGGAAAGGTATGAACGAATACCCGATTCCCGTGACTTAAACCATCATGGATATTACCGAAGGTGATGGAAACTACTCCCAGCTGGATTCACGCAAGCAGGAGCTCCAAACCAGAGTAGCACAGTAAAGGAGAAAGGTGCAGAAAAGGGTTTGAATTGTTTAAGGTGAAGAGAAGTGTGTGGGTGAGGCCTCACAGCTCAGAGGGCCTTCCTATGAAGGAAGGAAGCTAGAGGAAGAGTGAAGAAGTCAAAATTCAAGAGTGACTCAAGAGCAATAAGGCTGGAAAACAATTTCAGCAGCATATCACTAAGCTCAAAAGTGAAGTTTTACATAGGCATGACTCTCTTATTTATTGGTGAATATGAGCCATGTTTCTGACTTAATTTCCCTCCAAAAATCAAAATAAGAAACGAGCTTGGAGGCCAAGCTAGCTAGGTCACGGGAAGCATGCTTGGTCACATGGACAATGCTGCCAAAATGTGATTCAGGCAGCTCTGCTGGCGCTAGAGCGCCCCTCTCCTGAAGGCGTTTGGGCGCACGTGAGCTGGAAAGTCCAAATGCTGCATTTGGTGCATCTACGTTGGGCGCCCCCTGTTTGATGGCACTTGAGCTGCCTGGTGTTGATTCCTTGAAGAATGCTTTTCCCAAATCTGATTAGTTGGCCATGGTTCTTGCCTTTATTGTATCCTACAAAATAACATATGAACATATTAAAAGATAATCTTTCTAAGACTTAGAGAAAGAAAATCAAAAAAGCCTTTAAAATTCCTTCTTCAACTTCCCTTTCTTAGCCTTAGCTTGAGTTGCTACTTCTTTGAATGACTTCCCTAGTTAGGTTTCCATCATACCCTCCCTCTTGAAAAACGATATGTCCTCAAATCGAAAGGTATAAAGAAGAACAACTTGGTTTATTTCTTCCCTCCTGGATCAAAATTATATCTACAACAAACAAAGATGAACATTATTAAAAGGATGTGTCCAAATAAAAGAATACAGAAGGAAGGCCTTTTATGTTTGTAAAATATTTTCTTAGAAGTATCTTTGGCCTTTATTTTAGTTTTTCTTTCACTTTGTTTTGAACATTCCCCTTCATTATATGATGAAACAAAGTGATTTTTTTGAGAAGAAGATTCAAGGTGTTTACCTTTGAATGAAGAATTTAAAAGCATGCATACCTTCTTCTCCTTTCTTTTTTCTCCTTTAGAAGGTTTCTTATCCAACCTTTCTTCTTCTTTTATTTCTTTTTCAATTTTTCATTTTTATTTTTATTTCATCCTCTTTCACTTGTTGAGGTGTAAGAGGAATCAAAGTTATTTTACTTCCTTTGTGGAGAAAAGTTATCTTATTGGTGTAGCCATCATGAGTGAAGTTATGATCATATTGCCATGGCCTACCTAGTAGAACATGCCCAACATCCATTGGCACAACATCACATAAAATTGTTTCTTCATAGTTTCCAATGGAGATAGGTATGTTTACTTGTGTTTTGATTACTATTTCTTCATCCTCTTTTATCCACTGAAGCTTGTAAGGTTTGGGATGAGGAATAGTAGTTAAGGCCAACTTTTCCACCATTCTAGAACTACAACAATTACAAAAGGATCCACTATCCACAATTAATGAACAAGTGTTTTCAAAAACTTTGCACCTTGTGCGGAATAGATTCTCCCTTTGTGATTGTTCTAGTTCTATATGTTGACTTCCAAGAAGTCTTCTCACCAATAACAACTATCCTTCACAAGGTAAGGCTTCTTCCTCAGATATGGAAGTATTTGAATCACTAGAAGAATCTTCTTCTTCATCTTGATGTTCTAGGATATAAGTAGACCTTTTATTAGGACACTCAGAAGCATAGTGCCCTTTGTAACCACATCTAAAACACTTGGTCTCTTTTACCCTATCATTTTTAGAAGATTCTTTAGAGGGATATTTTTCCTTTTCCTTTTCCCTAGTTCCCTTTTCTTTTGATTTAGAGGGTTCACCCTCCGTCTTGGAATTTTTCCTAAGGTAAGAAGAATCAGAGTAGTCTCTTTTAGAGGAAGTTTTCCTCTTCAATTATTGCTCTACTCTAACCCCAAGGCTAACTAACTCATTGAGATCATTATAAGGTAAAAGTTCTACCTTATCTCTTATGTCATAGTTAAGTCCACTTTGGAACCTAGCAATTGTTATCCTTGGCTCTTCTCCTATACCAGCTCTCAACATGAGTAATTCCATTTTTTGCCTATATTCCTCAACACTCATGTTTTTCTGTTGGAGTTTGTCCATTAACTCCCTATCATAATATGCTGGTACATGCCTTCTTCTCAAGGCAAACCTCAACTCATTCCAATACCTAATGGAAGATAGGTGTCTCAATCTCATATCTTTTACCAAGGCAGTCCACCAATATAAGGCATAACCTTGAAAGCTCAAAGAGGTCAATGTTACTCTCCTCTCATCATCTATTCGGTGACACTCAAACAACTGTTGAACTTTCATCTCCAATTCCAAATACTCTTCAATATCATCTTTACCATGGAGGGGAGGAAGATCTATTCTAGTTTCCTTGGGTAATGTTCTCTCTCTCTATGATTTCTCCTAGGAGGTATTTGATAGTGGCCATCATTGTGATGACTACTATATTGCTCATGCTCACTAGGTGGAAAGGATGTATCTCCAAGGTATTCTCTTCTTCTATGTGAAGACCCTTCTTTCTTTTTACCCTTGTCATGATTGATAAAAAGTTGACCACTCATATCCTTGAGCTCACTAATCTCTTTGTCCCTTTGTTGGAACTTTTGCTCAAATTCCTCTCTTAGTTGTAAGCTCTCACTTTTAGGTCTCTCACTCCCTTGGACACTAGATTGACTCATTCTTGTCAAGTATGTAAAAATGATTTTCACAAGGTTTTCAAAAACTTGCACAAGTAATGAGTGAGAAAGGTTTTCACAATATTTCTTTGTTTCTGGTGAAGGATTTCTAAAGAGATTCTAGAGGCCAAAAAATTGTTTCCAAGTAGCTCCCAAGAAGAAGAGGTGAGTCACAATTGGACAAGCTTAGAAACCAAGTTCTTCCTAGCCAGAGTTTCCTTAGATTTATCTTTTACCTTAGTTTCTAGGTAGAAATCTTTCAAAATATTTTCAAATGTTAATGAAATGCTCCTAAAAACCAAAAGAAGGTTTATCTAGATGCTATGCAATCCTATATACCACAGAGACTTAAAACAAAAAGATCAACAAGCAATTTAAAGAAAGCAATAAAGATGCAAAATGTAAATGCTAGACGACCCTAAGTGAAAGTGTAAGTGACACTTGGAGCCCCTTGACACAGTTCCACACTAAGGAAACAAAATTACACTATTACAATGTTCAAATGTGATCTTGGAATTGCTTCAAGGGCATTTTCCCAAGTCACTTAGCCAAAAACCAAAATGAAATTTAAACCACAAAGGTTTCGTGATATGAAGGTTCGAACAAGCTCAAAATAATGTATAAAAGTAATGTAGGCTTCAATCTCTAGCTGCTGCTGTTTGCCACTCCAAAACAGGTTGCAATTCAAGCTTGTCTAGTTTATTTTAGCTACTATTGTTTGCCACTTCAAAAGCACTCTTTCTGTTTCCACTTCAGCCCCATGTCTACTTCCTAAGATGCTACCTCAGTAGGTGAAGGTTTCTGCTTCTGGATGCCTCATAATAGCTAACATATCACTCCAAGATTCAACTCAAAACACACCAAACAGAATTAGCAAATTGCACCAAAATTTCTAACCAGATTTTTGAATTTTTGACAACTTGGAAGCCAAGAATGAGGAAATCAAATGGAAACAGGGATGGAATAACAACAAGCACGCAAAAGGAACCTAATAATGGCAATATAACAGATTAAGAAAGTAATAAAAAACGAAATCACAGTTCAAAATTCATTCCAGATGCAAACTGTTTGATAATTTCCAAAGTGTTTGATGAAATGCCCCAAAGAACTTCAGATTTTGTGTTTTTGACTTTCAGGGCTTGTAAACTGGATTGCATAGTTCTATAAGCTTTTTAACACTTGATGTTACTTCTTTTAATCATTTATTTTCATTATAAACATAGAACCATCTTTTACCAATCCATATTTGGAATTAATCAAAGGATTTTTTTTCAAACAACACATAGGAATGCAGAACTGCACCAGAAAAAGTGGATTGATTTGGTGGTTTAATATCAAAATTCGTATGGAAGTGTTTTAAACTCACAACTAATAGTTTAAGCAACTTTAATTGATAATTTTGAGTGTGTTCAAACTCTGAAACAACTTATAAACTATTGGCAATTCAAAATCATCATCTCACTTCCATTTTAACTCAAAATGTGATGGATTAATAGGAAAATATGCATATAGGCTAAAATTTGACCAAATGAACAGTGCTAGCAACTTTCAAATATCAATTTAAACTTGTTCAAGCTTTTAAATAGCAAAGAAACAACACCAACTGAAATCAGACCTTGCAATAGCCAAATATGCAGTAAAATACACCAACTCACCGCCAAAATCAGTTTTAACAGAATCAAAAGCTGGAACAGTGATCAAATTGACTCAAGGAAGTGTAAATGCACTGATCTAAGCTAGAATTGGAAAGCTTAGCATGACCAAAATCAGATTACACAGTTCAAATATGTTGAGCACGGTGAAAAGCTGGAAAGCAAACTGTAATAGTGGAATGCTAGTGTTTGTGCACAACCAAGCTATGCAAATTGCATTTCATTGCTTATTATGGTTTGCTACACCTTTAGCATCCTTCAATAGCATCAAACAAGGTTGTACAAAGCTTTAGAATCAAAGAAACCGAACTGAAAATAGATCCATGAATTGAAACATAAAGAAATTTTTCTGCAGCAGAGTTCACACAGTATTGAAATCAGAATTGATTTCTAGTGCTTCAACTTGTATCACCAAGGCTAGAACAAGTTTTCATTACCTTTATTGGTAGATATATAGCTTGTCTAGCACTTGAACTCAAGCAAAAAAGGAGGCTTCACCATTTAAAATGAAAAGTAAACATGAACACACAATAGTAACACAAAATCAATGACTGGAAATAGAAAAACAGAAGCAAAAGAAACTCAAAACATAAACTGGAAACAGAATCAGAATGGACAATAGAAAACACCAATCGAAGTGCAAAGATGGAAGAATAACTTAGCTCTTGGTGCGTGGACAACCTAAGCTCATGATACCACTTGATGGAAACTACTCCCAGCTGGATTCATGCATGCAGGAGCTCCAAACCAGAGTAGCACAGTAAAGGAGAAAGGTGCAACAGAATAGTGACGTTAATAAAGTGTTTGAAGTGTTTAAGGTGAAGAGAAGTGTGTTGGTGAGGCCTCACATCTCAGAGGGCCTTCCTATAGAGGAAGGAAGCTAGAGGAAGAGTGAAGAAGTCAAAATTCAAGAGTGACTCAAGAGCAATAGGGTTGGAAAACAATTTTAGTAGCATATCACTAAGCTAAAAAGTGAAGTTTTACATAGGCATGACTCTCTTATTTATAGGTGAAGATGAGCCATGTTTCTGACCTAATTTCCCTCCAAAAGTCAAAATTATAAGAAACGAGCTTGGAGGCCAAGCTAGCTGGGTCACGGGAAGCATGCTGCCAAAACGTGCTTCAGGCAGCTCCGTTGGCGCTGGAGCGCCCCTCTCTTGAAGGCGCTTGGGCGCACGTGAGTTGGAAAGTCCAAATGCTGCATTTGGTGCATCTACGCTGGGCGCCCCTTGTTTGATGGCGCTTGAATGGCCTGGTGTTGATTCCTTGAACAATGTTTTTCCCAAATCTGATTGGTTGGTCATGGTTGTTGCCTTTATTGTATCCTACAAAATAACATATGAACATATTAAAAGATAATCTTTCTAAGACTTAGAGAAAGAAAATCAAAAAAGCCTTTAAAAGTCCTTCTTCAACTTCCCTTTCTTAGCCTTAGCTTGAGTTGCTAGTTCTTTGAATGGCTTCCTTAGTTAGGTTTCCATCACAAGGCTTTGAGGCCATCGGTAATTTATGTCACCCAAGCATTATCGAAGGCATTGAGGTCGTCGTTTATAGGCCACCTCTAATCAGTGCGTTTTCTGTAGTGTATAAATGTATACTTTCATTGTCTCCTTATATGTCAATGATCTTATCTATATAAGAAACAATATGGAGATGATGAAAACATTTAGACAAGATATGATAATGACATTTGAAATGACCGACCTTGGCTTGATGAACTATTTTCTCGGTATAAAGGTGAAACAAAAAAAAAGGTATATTTATCTCTTAAAAGAAATATATTGAAGATCTATTAAAGAAATTCAAGATGTATGATTATAAACTTGTCGCTACCTATTGGTGGTAAACGAGCAGCTACAAAAGGGTGATGGAACACAAGAAACATATGCATCATGTCATAGAAGTTTGATTGGAAGTGACCTGTATCTCGCAACCACTCGACCATAAATTGTGTAAGCGACAAGTCTTCTATTAGGATTCATGAAAAAGCCAAGTCAAATTCATTATGGAGTAGGAAAAAGAATTTTAAGATATTTACAAGGCACAAAAGACTTTGGTATATAGTACAAAACCATGACTAAGTCAAGGATGATTGGCTACACAAATAGTGGTTGGGTAGCATCAATGGACGACATGAAGAGTATGTCAGGATACAATTTATCACTAGGATCAGGTATTTTATCTTAGGCATCAAAGAAGCAAGCAACCGTGGCACAAGCAACAATAGATGTAAAGTATGTAGCAGTGGTTGAAACAAAGGGTCAAGCAACATGGCTATGAAGAATACTTGAAGAAATTAGTGAACCAGAAGATAGACTGACTATTATATATTGTGACAACAAGTCAACAATAACAATAACAAAAACTATAGTCCATCAACGAACAAAACACATAATCTTTAAATATCACTTCATTCGAAACGAAAAGACAACTAGATAAATATGTCTCTAGTACTATCCAATAAAAGATCAAATTGCAGATACTTTTTAGAAGGCGTTACCAATCTCTAAGATGCTAAATTGTGACTAGCATTCTCTAGAATAATCTATGAGTCTAGAAATATTCATGTACTCTATCATTTGACGTAAGATAACATCTAACATAAATCAAACCCAACTACAAAATATATTACTTCCAACTACTACTTTCAAATTTTATATCTCAAAAATTTTCTTTATCCTATCAACTTTCCATTCACAACCTCAAAATATTAACAACTATGATATTTCTCTCCTATTTTCAATAATACTCTCGTTGCATCATTCATACAAACCCTTGATTGTGAATTAACGATACTTTGTGTGTCATGGGTAAGAGTATACAAGATTATTAGTTATACAATCATCATAAAAATGAGATTAGAAAAATATAGTTTTACCAAAAATTATAGAATTTAAATTAACTTTATAAATTGTTGATAACTTGTAATAAATAGTATCAATATATATGCACAAATAAAATATTAGTTAATGATCAATATTATTAAAACAAATGGGTAATGATAATGAATGTAAAACTAATTCAAAAATTAAAAGTGTTATCATTATTATGTTTATTATAAAATGTAATATTCGTAGATGTTTATAAAATAAAATTATATATAATTAGTTAAATGTTGTTTTGAAATATAAAATTTTAATTTGTAACTGTTGAATATAGTGAAAATTTTGTATCTGATTAATTTATCTTGTATTGAATATACACACATAGTACTATATTTATAATAGAAGAAATATGGGCTAAGCCCAAAATACAAATAAGGAATAATATTAAATTAACTAAAGATAAAATATAAAGATAAATTAAAGATAATATATCTAACCCCCTTAAGTGCATAGAAATGTATGTATCAAGCGTTTTACGAATATAATCAATACCAACCAAAAGACTTTTCCTGACTAACAAATCTTCGAGATTACTCCATATAAATCTCTTCTCGCAAATCGTTGTTAAGGAATACATTATTGACATCTAGTCGATAAAGAGACCATTGTTGAAGAGCCACCATGCCTATAAATAAACTAACAAAAACCATCTTTGCTACTTGAGAAAAAACATGTATGGACGGGTTGAACGCATCAATGACAAATGAGAGGTAAGAACAAACAACAACAAAAGAAGCCATGAACGAACAAGAGAGATAAATCCTAAAAACTATGGGGAATAATATTGGATAGCGGTGGACAACCACGAAACTTCAACTAAGTTGACTTTGACAAAGAAGATTACCATCAATAGTGGACGACGACCAATAGTGGCAGAAAGCGACAAACTACGGCTAACTAGGTTGTCATAAAAAACGAATGGTGACCTATAGTGGTGGACAACAATAGACTACATGGACTCGATTGCCATCAGTAATGGATAGGGCCTATAGTGATGGACAATGATAAACTGCATGGACTAGATTGGACCATATAGAAACAGACTCCCCATCACGGCGAATGTCAAAAATGTTGATGCACAAATGATAGATAAATGATAGATAGTGAAGGTGGAAGATCTAGCTCTTTATAAAAATGGTTTTCTTTATTCATCAAACACGATAAAGGCAGCAAACAATGAACAACAATGAAAAAAAACACTATACAGAATTTAAATTAAGAGAGCAGGACTGAGATACTCAAACACAGGTGTTGAAAGACAAAATTCTTACGATGATCAACCAAGGCGATCAAAATTGTGATGTCATTGGTCAAATTTGGAATTTTGATGGTGGTAGTGGTGGCGTCTACAATGGAGTAGATGGTACTGCTATCACAGCTAGCAAAGGCGACAATTTGTTTTTAAAAAATCTATATACCCTGTTAATATAGTGAAAACTATGTATGATATTAATCCCCTTTATGTAGAATATACACATAAAATCTCCTATTCGTGATAAAAGAAATATGGACAAAATCTAAAATAAAAATAAGAAATAAAACGAAAACTAACTAAAGATAAAAAATAAAAATAAAATAAATATAATATATTTCCAATGAACATTAGGTTATTGGCTATTTAATAATACTAAATACAACTAAGACTACTAAGTTTAATTACATATTAATGAGTAAAATTTTGGAGTTAAAAATGATTTCAAATATATTGGTTAAAAATTTGGGGGACATGTCTCCCCACCACAATGGCAAGTGGTAGCAAGATGCATCAGTGTGGTGGTTGATTGTGTAGAGGACAAAGCTAGAAGACACCACCACGAAGAAACACATTTTGATACTAAATGAAAAGGTACAAAGAGAAATGACTCATATGATGATGAAGAAAATTAATTCCAGGTCTCAAACAAAGATGGATGGATGGATGGTGCACGAGTGAAAAAATTTAATTTCTAAATATATTATAATTTACAGTGGAAACATTAGTTTTTTTAGAAATCAGAAATAATAATATAAAAGATTAGATACTATAATAATTATTAAAGAAAAGTATTAAAAATAAAATTAAATATATATTTTTAATTTAGTGTTATAATCATAAAACATTTAAGAATGACTATTATATTTTATATAATGTTTTATAAATAATAAAATCAATAAAATATGTTATGATGGTAGGGCTAAAATTGATAATGAATTGTTAATATTCAAAAACAATTACAAAAAAGACTTCTTAATATTAATTGTACAGTATTTTATTTTACCAGATGCAATAATTTGGTACTTGTTGAACAAATAGGTAAAAATATTTTAATTTATACTGTTTGTATACTTTTTACTGTTTTGATGTATGATAACAAAAAAATCAAATGTGAAGAATCTGGGCTCTGAATTGAAAATGAAATTGAAGTGTACCTATGCATGGGGACAACAAATTGTGTCTCTACTGTATGAATTCTGAAAAAAAAAAACAAAATATAATAAATGATTAAACAATTTGTTTTCATCATTAGACATGGTCAACTTGCGAGTCCTTTTTAGTCATTACAGTTTTGATTTGGTTTCTATAAATTTAATTTTCTTCCTCTGGCTAGCACACCTTATTTAGGGTTTTTGGCAGCAGAAGCAGCGTTTGAGAATCTTTGTTCTCACCTTCTTCTTACATAATTCTAACTTGCAACTTTAATTTCTGTTTTTTATTTTATGTTTCAGTTCACAACCACAATTGTTGAATTCTAACAATTAAATTTACTCTCAATATTGTGTTGTGTTGGATTAATCTTTTTTCACTGTACTAGCAATTCTCAAAATTAGGGTTCCCTGCAATTGAAGTTCTATACCTAACGAGGCTTATTTTCTGTTAGAGGTTTTGTATGGTTGGTGTATATACCCTTATTTGTGAATTGTAGTTTTGGCCATTGACATAATTGAAAACAAATATATGAATATTATAATTATGAAAGTACCTAAACCCATTGACATAAGTAAATGGAAATATATGTAGCAGAAAGGATTAAGATAATAATGTATTTCTGCTGAAGGAGAGAAAGAGTGAAGGAGTTCCTTCAGTACTGGCAAAGGTATGGAGGGTTGCTGAAGTATCTGCTGAGTCATTCCTACACACAGAGTAAGGGTTACTCATAAGAGGCGTTTGCTACTGTACTTGTGTGAATGAATGAAGCAGGAGATATTTTGCATCCTGTCTCTTTTGCTTGGACTGAAGGAGCCCCTTCATTTCTTTCTGTTTCCTCCATTTCTGTTCATAGATATAATAAAATTGTGCACACAATGTAGCATATAGTCTTCCAGATCTTTCTGAGTAATGACTCTTCACCACTGCATAACATTCTCTAGATCTAGACTGCTCAAGCCGATGGTTATAAATCACATTCATAAACATAGCATACTAGACATATCATAAGAATTCACAAGGTATCAAGTTTAATTTCATCATATACAAGATGCACAGTTTTTCCCCCTTTTCCATCATCTTAATGTTACTTTTCTTCTTCCACCTTATCAGTATTCCTCACAAATGTTTATGTTTCATTATGATGTTGAATGTACTTAAATATATGATCTGCATGTATGTTACGAAACTTTGTTTTATTCAACTTTGAAATGATACCTCTCATGTATTCAAGTCTAACTTTGGGTGTGATATCTGTTGCAATACATTTTTTCAGTGAGGTTAGGTTCAATTCTTCCCTCGGTGACTGAAATGGAAACAAAATTTAGATCTTGGGCTATCCATCCAATTTGCATTCTTTTTTCCAAACTTGGCTTCTTGAAGGTATCAATCTAAACCTTAATAATTTTTCATATGTGATTTAGCTGCATTGTACTACAAACAGATGATGAATGGCATAATTGTTTAGTGAACGAGGATCGAGTAAAATATAACCTTATATATGGATTCATATATTTGCATTTGGACACACACTCAGCTGACAGATATGGAAGCAGATCTTCATGATGTAAAAAAATAGCGGTAACAATATAGTATCAACTCTGTTCTTTAGGAGTACATGTCTTGTGATAAGATAGTTTGTGTAGTTCAAAAGAAAAGTGTAGAAATAAAACTTTAACAACATGCAGTTTAAATTTAGCAGAAACTCATTCGTAGGTAATTACGTAATTTATGTTTACTATGATTATTTTACCTACCAATAATTCATAAATAACACCGTGTTACCTATCAAATTTTAGACTTATCTACGTATTTTGACTATAAGTAATAAGTTTTTTCTTGTAGTAAATTAAAATAGTAATATAAGATAGAGAAAAAAATTAAGAAAGTGAAACCACTTTTATCACAAAAATAAAAATATAAAATAAAATTTGTAACAGGGAAAAGATGAGAAAAATCCTAAGTTGAGGCAGACAAAGCGCAATGTTAGAGAGCGCAATGTTAGAGAGAAAACCCTCCCATGTACAATGTTGAACTTTATGAATATCAATGTTTCAAAAAGATGATATGGATTATAAGATTGAAAACAATTTATTATAAGTCACTGTTTTTTTGGCATTTCTCTTGTGTGAAGAGAAAATATTTATAAGTAGAAGGGAGTAAAATAATAGTAAATTGTAATAAATTTGATTAAAAGAAATAGTAATTTGTAATAAAATTAAAACCGTTAACTCAAATAATATTTACATAAAAATAATAGTCTATAAAAACACTAGAAATATAAGATAATTTATTTATGGGTTAAATATGTTTTTGATCCCTTAACTTTTAGTGAAAATTGGAATTAGTCCCTCTTCAAAACTTTGGACTAATTTAGTCCCCAAACTTTAGAAATGTGTGAATTTAGTCCTTTTAACCAAATTTTGTTAACTTTATTTGATGTTTCAAACGCATTTCTCCGTTAACATTGAAGCAAAAATGTGTCAAATGGTATAAACAACTCAAATGCTATCATGAAACGCACTTGAAACATCAAATAAACCTAACAAAATTTAGTTAAAAGGACTAAATTCACACATTTTTAAAGTTTGGGGACTAAATTAGGCCAAAATTTTGAAGAGGGACTAATTCCAAATTTCACTAAAAGTTAAGGGATCAAAAACATATTTAACCCTTTATTTATTTACTTTTCTAAAATTATATATTAAATATTTGTAAGAGGACTATCCATTAAATATTTAGTCTAACATTGGAAATGTATATGGTTCAACTAGAGATAAGGTGTGATCAAAATCCTACACCCACTAGAGGAGGTAAGGTGAGCACTATTCATTAAGCCTAATATCTCTCACAAAATTTGGTTGGAAAGGTTAGGTTCACTAGTAAAAAACTTGTTTTTAAACTCGCCCTATAGGCTTCGGTTTAGGAAAAACCGAAGTCTATCAAAACGCGGTGGCATTTTTTTGTAGTTTAGATGAACTTATATGCCTCGGTTCAAGAGGACCCGAAGCATATAAGTAATATTATCTCGGTTGATAGCAAAACCGATGCCTAAAAGTCTGAAAATTTGAAATCTGCAAAGAGGCTATGGCTTCGGTTCATTCAGAACCGGTGTGTATAGCAATTTCATTTTTTTTTTTGGACTATGGGCCTCGTGCAGAGTAGAACCGAGGCAGATTCAAAAAAATTAACCTACTTTTTTCATTTCCCCATTTCCTACGTTTCACTCTTCCCTCATCCCCTCCCTCATCCCCTCCCTCATCCCCTCCCTCATCTCCTGCAACCCCTCCCATTCTCGACTTCCCTCTCCCTCAACTCCAACATTCCCTGACCAACCTCTTCTCCTCCGCCATGACAAAGAGACAGCTCGCGACGGTGCGGCGAGACAACCCGCGACAGTGCGACGAGAGCCCGCGATAGCGGCTACGATGGCGGTTGCGATGGCGGCTGCGATGGCGACTGCGATGACGACTGCGATGGCGGAAACCCTATTCTCATGGAGCAGCGAGGAGGCAGCAGCGGCGAGGATGCGACGGCGGCATGTGGCGGAAACCCTTTTTGGTTCTGTTTCTGTGCAGGTGGATGGTGAAACGGATCTCTGATTTTGGTTTTTGGTTTGGATCTGTGAGTTTGGTTTTTGGTTTGGATACTAATTCTCTGGTTTTTGGTTTGGATACTAAGTTTGTCAAAGTAATTTTGCCCTAAAATCAAACAGTTGGATGTCTTTTACGCTTAAAGTCTTCTGTTGCAGAATGGAAAAGTGTATTGTCAAGCGAGATATGGGACTTCCCTGAAGAAGATAGCAAAATCATCCCTGCCCTATTGTTGAGTTATTACCATCTTCCTTCCTATCTCAAGAGATATTTCTCTTACTGTGCCATGTTTCCTAAAGATCATCAATTTGACAAGAAGAATTTAATTCAGTTATGGATGGCTGAAAATTTTCTTCAACGCTCTCAACAGAGTAAGTCTCAGGAAGAAGTTGGCGAACATTACTTCAATGTTTTATTATCAAGGTGCTTCTTTCAACAATCCGGATGGAAAAAATTGTAGATAATAAAACGAGAAACCAACATTGATCTCGGTTGAGAACAAAAGAATAAAAAAATTCTACTGCCTCGGTTGTATGTAAACAAAGGCAAAATCTGAACCCTTTTGACTCGGTCCAGAACCGAGTCAAAAAAATCTACCTTTTTATTTCGGCTGTATATGACTCGGTTGCGAAACCGGTGTCTATACATGAAAATAACCGAGACCGTTTATATTAATTGCACCAGTGGTTTTACACCCATTTATACTGTAAATTTATTTTATTTGTAATAAACATGAAAGTTCTAATTATAGGTATCAAGATAACAAAAATATAATAATAGAAATGGATAATAGAATGGATTATTCAGCCTTTGGATGATATATTGAGAATGTATCACTGTAAAAATGTCCAATTTTTTACGGGTTTAATTTGATGTTACTAACTGTTTTAAGCCCTCTAATTACATTTTCTGTTATTACAAAAATTACCGAAAAAAATAGCGTCGGTAGTTAATTACAAACAATTGAAAAATCACTAATATTTTTGAGGGTTTCAAAACTGCCGCTACTTATAGGGTTTTTTTTAGAACAATCAGTATATGCTTACATTTCAAGAACATCTACTACTTCCCAGGATTAACGAAACCGCTACCGCTTTTAGGAGTTTATGGAATCGTCCACTAGTAAAAAAAAAGAAGATTTAAACTCGCACAATAGGCTTTGAAACCGAAGCCTATCAGAACACGATGACATTTTCGTAGTATAGTCGAACTTTTCTTCCTCGGTTTAAAGGGAACCTAGGCATATACACCATCACTAGTAAAAAAACAACTTTTTAACGCGTCCAATACGCTTCGATTTTGGAAAACCCGAAGCATATTAAAACGCGGTGGCGTTTTTGTAATTAAGGGGAACTTATATGCTTCACTTACTAAGGAATCGGTGCCTATACGCGATACTACCTCGGGTGAGCCAGTCAACTGAGGCATAAAAGTCTCTGCAACTCACCTACTCTCTGCAAGTCAGACTGACTACCTTTTCGTGAAGGGGATACTGCTTCGGTTCTTCACAGAACCACTGTCTCAACCAGCTACGACCTCGGTTTAAAAGTTAACCGAAGCATAAAAGTCTGCGTGTTCAGCCTTTTCATCTGACAAGTGTCTGCGTCAATTTGTTCTGTTCGCATAGACTGCTTCGACTTTCCCAAAACCAGTGTCGAAATGTGCTACTACCTCGGTTTGGAAGCCAACCGAAGCATATAGGTTTTTTTTTTATTTTTTTTAAGACGTTTAGGCATCGGGTTTCTGTTAAACCGCTTTAGTAGCTTGCGTACTGCCTCGGTTATTCGTGAAACCGAGGTAATGTCCCTTTGGTTTCTTTTACACTTTCATAAAAAAGGGTTTACAGTTCTTTCTCTTCCACCAGAGCCCCTTCTTTCTCTTCAATCTGCTGCAACCACCAAACGCGAACTGCTGCAACGCGAACCTCCATCACCAAACGCGCAACGCGGTCTCCGTTTCGATTCCTCTCACGGGTTGGCCATTGTTGTCTTCTCCGTGCATCCACCGCCATGCCGCCACAGTTCTTCCCCCTCCTTCGCCTCCATTGTCTCCGACGAAGCGTTGTCCAAGTTGGGTGGCTTTATTTCTCTCGCGAACAGTAGGAGTATTCTCTCCAAATGCTGCTTCTGTCATCGTTCCCGTCGCTCCACCGCTGTTCTGCTGTCGTCGTTTGCTGTCACGGTACGTTCTTAAAACCGTGTACATTTTCATTTGTCTGTGGTGATTGATATTGATTTGAATGAAGAAAGGAATGTCTGCTATAGGGTTTGGTTATGGCTGACTAAAACATGAAAAAATTCTATTTGAGTCATAATGGGGAACCTTCCCTTTCCCACTGCTCAATTCGATACATCATATTTTTTATTGAAGGGTTTAACACGATTAAGATTATTGCGGTTATCGCTTACCTTGACCACAAAACACATACACATTTGAGTCATAATCAACCTGTTGAAATTTCATCTTCGGCAACTTTTAAGTTTGGTAAGAAAACAGGAAAATAATTGAAGAGATCGTAAAGACTTTCTTCAATGACCTCGCCCTTTGTGGCTAGGTCCAGAATAAGCACGATTGATGAACAAAGCAATGAAGGAAGGTGAAGAATATTGATCTCCGAGAGATTTCCTGGCCTCTACATAGTTGGAGTATGAGAGCAAGAGCATGAAGATGGTGAAAAAGGTTGCGTTAAATGCCACTGCAACAGAGTAATCCTTCATTTTTGTACCTGCTAGCTACCCTCTTAATCTGACCAAATCATACGGTCTGAACCAAGATTAGTGCCATATTTATATATAGAACGTGGGCGTGAGAAGGTTGGAAAAAAAGTACGTTTTTGACTCTTACTTCATTATTGTGGGGACCTAGTTACGGTAGCGGAATTTGAAGGTTAAAACACTTCATTATTAGTATTTGTAGTGCATTGAATTAGATATCAGACCAAACATATATAAAATAGTTTAGTCTTCAAATAACACTCAGTAAAAGGTGTGGAAAATAATATTAATTAAAAGAGTTAACATAGTTTTTAAAACTGTGTATATATTTTTACAAGAACCAAGTAACTTTTTACTATTGAATTGAAATCCTTGGTTACCAGTTTGCTGAGACTAAAAGGAATTGTTAATTAGTATTGGTAAGAAAACAGGAAAATAATTGAACAAAGATAAAAAATACTTTTAAGTCTTAAAGTTATATTTACCAATTCACTTGTATGGGTCACTCTTACCTCGAATAAATCTTGAGGAATAAATCTTTTCAGTATATCTTGAAATTTTCTACCAATCTTACATTGTATTTTTTCAGTTTATTTTTTAAAAATTACATTAATCTATACATGCGCTAATATAAGACAAGCATAAGGGTTTCCAACATGGTGACCCACTCCTTTTCTTTGATAACTTCATTTTTCTAATTACTTCTAATTATAATTAAATAAAAAAAACTACACTGAGAGTGGTAAGTGGTTAAGAAAATTAGGTAAAGAAGTAAGAGGTTAATTTAAGAGATTGGAACGAAAATGCACATTATCAAGAGAATAAAAGAGACGAGAATTTTACTATTTAAATGGGGTAATGCAATTTATAATATGAAAAACTCTAAATTAACTCGTGACTAAATTTAAAATTTTAATACTTATGAAAAACATTCCATAGTTGCTTTTAATAGTATTTGATTGATATTTGTATGTGGTTATTTTAATAGTCCTTTGCTTCCTTTTATTTAATGTATGTTGCATATGTAATTATTTGTTTGTTTGGATATATTCTTGTTTTGAATTAGCCTTAGATTCCTGTTTGAGATTCAATACAAAAATTATTTACTATCTCCAGATTTTTCTGAACAAATGTACTTTTTAAAAATGAATAGAAAGGAGATGATAATAATAATTTATAAGTATTGAATCTTGAATTGTCCGGTTGGACAATTTAAGAAGACTAATAACTTTTTCATAGTTTATTAATACATATCAATTTTGTTAAATATATACATGTCTTAAATTTCATGAAATTTTGCAGTTGTGTTTTGTATTGATCTTCGGGTGCATATTTGATTGTGATTTATAATCACTTTCATTTCGTGTAACCTGAAGACCAATGGAAAATGCTGGCAAAATTTAATGAAATTTTAGATATGTTTTTTAAAATTGATATGTTTAATAAACTAAAAAAAGTGAATCTTCTTGAATGGGATAGGGTCACACCTTCAATATGAAAACGATCAAAGTGATCATTCAAGATTATTGAAATTGTGCAAACAATTTCAGTAAACATGCGTACAAATCGAGGGTGGACTAATTTACCACGCATCAGCACTGAGTACGAGAGAGGGGTAGAAGAATTTATAGAGTTTACGCAACGTAATGCGAGTACAAGTGGTGATGATGAAGTCGAGTTCAGATGTGTCTGCTTTAATTATTTGAATGGGAGGAAGTTGAATGCAACTGGTATTAGGGAACATCTTATCTGTGATGGTTTCATACGAAGTTATACAACATGGATATGACACGGTGAATTAACAGACTTTCCAACTGTCTCTCCAACTGAAAATGTATATGATTCCACCATGGATATGGAAAATCGACCAAAAGAAGACAACTTAGAGGACATGATCCGCGATGTTGGCGTAGAAGCTTTTGCCCAAGCGCATGTGTATGAAACGATGTCCACTAATGCGGAGACTCCTTTGTATGCCGGTTCAACTAAGTTCACACGATTGTCAGCGGTGTTAAGGCTCACGAATTTAAAGGCGGCCAATGGATGGACTGATAAGAGTTTTACAGAATTGTTGTCGTTGTTAAATGAAATGTTGTCATAAGGAAATACGTTACCCACTCGTAATTATGATGCAAAAAAAATTCTTTGGCCGATGGGTATGGAGTATAAACGGATACATGCATGTCTGAATGATTGCATATTATATAGGAATGGGTATGAAGTTTTGATAAAGTGTCCAAAATGTGAGTTATCACGATACAAGTCAAAAAACAACGGTGAAGATAGTGGTCACATGTGCTTGGGCAAAAGCTTTTGTGCCAACATCGCGGATCATGTCCTCTAAGTTGTGTTCTTCGAGTCGATCTTCCATATCCATGGTGGAATCATATACATTTTCAGTTGGACAGACAGTTGGAAAGTCTGTTGCCTCACCGTGCCATATCCATGTTGTATAACTTTGTATGAAACCATCACAGATAAGATGTTCCTTAATACCCCTCTCTCGTACTTAGTGCTGATGCGTTTTGTATTCAAGGTGTGACCCTATCCCATTCAAGAAGATTTACTTTTATTAGTTTATTAAACATATCAATTTTAAACAACATATCTAAAATTTCACAAAATGTTGTCAGCATTTCGCATTGGTCTTCAAGTTACACGAAATGAAAGTGATTATAAATCACAATCAAATATGCACCCGAAGATCAATACAAAACACAACTGCAAAATTTCATGAAATTTAAGACATGTATATTAAAATTTATATGTATTAATAAACTATGAAAAAGTTATTACTCTTCTTAAACTGTCCAACCGGACAATTCAAAATTCAATACTTGTAAATTATTATTGTCATCTCCTCTCTTTTCATTTGTAAAAAGTACATTTGTTCAAAAAAATCTGGAGATAGTAAATAATTTGTGTATTGAATCTTAAACGGGAAACTAAGGCTAATTCACAACAATAATTTATATTCAAGCAAACAAATAACTACATATGCGACATGGAATATATTCAAACAAACAATATATTGAAGTAAACAAGTTCATATTAAAAGGAAAATTTTAAGAATAGGAACCTGGGAGCGTGAAAGTCGGTCAACTATCGAGAATGTCCATGTATAAAACCTTAGCACAACAATACAATATCTAGACAAAAACAAACAACACATTAGTTAGTTTCATGATTTCTAACCTTAAAATTTATTTCATCACCAAATCAACCAATTTAATCCAAACAATTCAAAATTATATTCCTTAATTTCTGTACTATAATTTAAAATTATATATCAATTTTCATCTTCATCTAATTCATTCCTAACAATTCAAAATTATATAAACCAAATTCAAAATTATATAAACCTAAAAATTATATAAACCAATTAATACAAATTATATAACAAAAATTATATAATAAATTATAATTTAAAAAACTTACCAGGAAGAAGAAGACGCCACGACAAAAATGAACGCCGTGGAGGAAGGGGGCGGAACAACGGGGCAATTCAGTGGGGCGTCGTGCAATGGAGGCGGAGCAGCAAGGGCGGTGCAGCCAGGGGGCGGCGCAGCGAGCAGCATGGGCTGGTGCAGCAACGAAATTGAGGCCGAGGCTTCCCACCAAAGTGCGAGAACGGCGGCACCGATGCGAGGGAGGCACCAACAAACGCGAGCAATGGAAGAACGACGATGGTGGACAAAGCGCGAGCAATGGAGGCACCAACTAAACCAGAAGCGAGGGAGCAAGAGCAAGAACAATGGTGAAAAAGTCTTTTATGCGAGAGAGGAAGAACATTTGTTTCTCAAGGAAGAAGGAAATGAAACATTGTAGGTTAAGTTTTCTTGACGTAGCGAGGTTAAGAGGTAAGCAATACTACCTCGGTTCTACGCTCAGCCGAAGCAATACACATATATATGCCTCGTTTCTACTCTCCACCGAGGCATATAGTCCTTAGAAAAAAATAAAAAAAAACTATGAAATGGTTATACGCTTCGGTTCTCGCCTAAACCGAGACATAAACATGGTTTCGCACCGATTCTGAATGAACCCAAGCCATAGGCTCTACGCAGACTTCAAATTTCAGAGATCTGTCTAGGAGACAGGTGAGCTTTTAGGCATCGGTTGTAGTACCAACCGAGGTATAAACACTGTTTGGCACCGGTTCTGAATGAACCGAAGCCATAGGCTCTACGCAAACTTCAAATTTCAGACTTGTCAGGTGGACAAGTGGGCTTTTAGGCATCAATTGTACTATCAACCGAGGTAATATGCCTTATATGCTTTGGTTCCCCTTGAACCGAGGCGTATCAGTTCGCTTAAACTACAAAAATGCCACCGCATTTTGATAGGCTTCGGTTTCACCTAAACTGAAGCCTATAGCGCGAGTTAAAAAGCAGTTCTTTTACTAGTGTAATATTGGAAGGTATCAGCCACCTGAGGAGAGGAAAACAAAGATGAACACTAGTAAAAAAAGAGGATTTTAACTCGCACATTTGACATCGGTTTAGTTTGAACCGAAGAAAAAAATGGCGCGGTGACATATTTGTAATTTTATGCAAAGGTATATGGCTCGGTTTAAAAAGAACCGTTGCCTAAAACTGACGCGGTGGCCTTTTTGTAATTTTTCGCAAATGTATATGCCTCAATTCAAAAAGAACCGATGCCTAAAACTGGCATAGTGGCATTTTTGTAATTATTGCAAAAGTCTACGACCTCGGTTGTTTAGAGAACTGAGGCATAAAATAACTTAGTTTTTTTTAGAGGGTTTAGGCATCGATTCTTTATAGAACCAAGGTCATATACCCTTATTGCCTCGGTTAAAATAATAACTGAGGTAATAACATCTATTTAGGGTTAAATTTTGCGAGCAGATGCATTTTCAAACAAAAGCTTTTCTGTTTGTAGTGTACGTCACTGCTCTCTTTCTTCCATTTTCGCAATCATCCTCTTCAACTTTTCTTGCTTTTTTTCTTTCATTTTACGTTGATTAAGTGCTTAGGTATGATTTTCTTTCGTTTTGACCGATTGATTTTGTGCATAGGTGTTCTTCAGCTCTTCGAATAGACGTTTTAGGATGTTCATTTTAGTTTCGTTTCAACCACAAACTCACCTTCAAGGTTAGTTTCGTTTTAGGTTTTTCAAGTTTTCGTTTGGTTGATTGTTCTTCATACACCATACACATCAAAACATAGGTATATGTAAAACTGAGAGTATGCTCAAACGAACTCTAAATGAAATGAAAATTTGTATGAAGAACAAAAAAAATCATGAAATCCCCTCACAAATATTTTCAGCTCAAAATTCAAAATGTAACTATTTTAAATATTTTTTTAAAGTTTGAAAGAAAAAAAAATCCCGATAAATAGAAAATAATGTTTTCTACGTTTGTTTGTGTTTCTGGGATTTTTTATTTGGTTTATGTGATACACAAACAATAATTTTTTTAAATATACTTTAGACTACGGTTCTGGTAAAACCTGAGGAAGAAAAAGGTCTATTACCTCGGTTCTGGATCCAACCGAGGCAATAGACCCTTTAATTAATTAATTTTAAAGGTCTACGACCTCGGTTCAAACCAGAACCGAGGCAATAAACCTAATTATTAATTTTTTTTATTCGCTTTACTGCTTCAGGTTTTTTGAACCGAGGCAAAAAGTTCTGACTTTTTACCTCGCCTGAATATACCTCAGGTGCAGAACCGTTGTTATAAACCCAAAACAACCGAGGGAATATCCCTTAGTTGCATTAGTGGAATTTGGTCATTATGTCTCACAACCTAACACTTCGAGTGTTTCTCATGAGGTGGTACAAGTGGACGGTTCAACAGTTCGAGGGTCTCATCAACTTGGGCAATGAAAATATGCTCGTCATGGAAAAGGGTCATGGAGGAAGGTAGGTACATTCATTTTGTTTACTTTGTTGAATTAATAATAAGTTATTGAAATCTAAGAGGAATGCGCATGAACAAGTATAACTTAATAATGCATCATGATGAAGAGGAGTTGAAGTGGTTTGGACTAACTGATGAAATGTTGATTGATCAGGAGTGGTAAGAATCATGATCCTTTCACTTTTTACTATGGATATATACTTCTTGTAATCTTCATCAGCATTTTAATTTTTGATTAAGTATTGATTAGTTGCTATTTATTTATGCAGGCTACTCAAAGTTCTGGAAGACCTATCAAATCAAATCAGTATGTAGCAGGCTCAAGACCGAAGTACATCATTCGAGATGATGGACAAAGGTTTGATCTTAGATATTTAAAGAAAAGTAGTGATCACCATTTGGAGCTAAGATATAGAAAGCGAAAAAGTAAAAAAAAAAAGCTCTATTGCCTCAGTTCATAAGGCTGCAAAATCCTATCTCTTTTTGCCTCGATTCTGAACCGAGGCAAACCTATCTCTTTTTGCCTCACCTATATATGCCTCGGTTCAAGAACTGCTGCCTATGGACGAAAATAATCATTGTCGTTTCTCTTGACTGCATTAGTAGTCACTACTTTCAGGTATTTTCAAAATTGTCATGACTAGTTGGAGTTAACAAAACTCTCAGGAATGAAAATAATTTTTTTTTGTGTATTACAAAAATTATCTTATTAGCATAAAAAAATGCTTTAATAATAAAAAGACACAATCAAATAATTTAAACTAAAACTAAATATCATTATATTAAATATACCGTAAAAATTGTTTAAAACAACTAATTGTTCAATATAAAAAGTAACATTATTCAAGAGCGAAAAAAAAAAAGAACTATAATAAGTGATTATTACACTTAAAAAAAATTCCTGAAAACATATAACATATGATCCAACTTCTCAAAACAAGAAAAACCTTATACAGAATATAAACACCGTCATTAAATTCATAACAAGTGGTCATATATATATATATATATATATATATATATATATATATATATATATATATATATATATATATATATATATATATATATATATATACACGATTATACTATTATAGGCATATACACAATTACTTGTTAGGTGTTGAACTTATGTAAAGATATTTGTATTTATTAAGATACTTTTTTCTATTTTAAAATGAAATTAAAAACCTGTGAGATGTGAAAATAATAAAATTTGAAGATTCCCGTGTTGTCAACATATGTGAAATTGATTTGTACGTATGCACAGGAGAGGAATCATGTCTCTACTATATAAATTCAGAAAACAAACAAACAAAAAATAATAAATGATTATACAATTTATTTTAATTATTAAACATTGGTCAATCTGCAAGTCCTTTTTGAAATTTTGTTTTCTTGATCTGTCTACCACAGCTAGAAAGGACACCTGGTTTAGGGTAGAGATATTTACACTTCAAATATACATGTCTTAACCATGAATTATTGGACCTAATGTTAGGCAACATTATACATAACATTTTATATATGGATTTGACAGATAGAAAAAACCTAGTTTAGGGTTTATTGCAGCGGAAGCAGTGTTGAGCATCCTCGCTTCTCCTCTCACCTTCCTCTCACCTACATAGTCTACAGAAGACAAAGGATTTAAACAAACAGAATGCAAGCTGCTTCTCACCATTTCTCAACGAAACTACTGAATAATATGTGAAAGTCATATAAAAGTATTTCATCCATGCACCAACTTATCCTAAGGTTCATTATTATATCTCCCTTTTCTCAGTTTTTATTGTTTTCCTTTTTCCCTCTGTTGTTGCTGTATTTTGCTGGTTTAGCTTGCTTCATATTAGATCTTTCGTACAGCATATATGCTTGTTGATTCGGCTCAACAAAGAGATCAAATATATTAATATTATGAATACAAAGCTAAACCCCTTCATATATGTTCAAAACAAATATACACAAATACATAGGACTCAAGAACCAGTTACAAAATACCCCTTCAGATGTGTATAGATATTTACTTAATATATGATTAACATATATGTAACCTTTTTCGAAGCCTCTGATGAATTTCCATAATATATATATATATATATATATATATATATATATATATATATATATATATATATATATATATATATATAATGAGAGGATTTTGTACAGTATGAGAAGTACAAGTGGTTTGATCCCTTTTACACAAACACAAGGCCATAGAGACCAAAGAGATACAAATACAAAGACCTTCTATAATTGTTACTACTAGCTTCTAATCTGTAGAATCTATCATCTCTCGTACATAAAAAAACCGAAAACTGAATAAAATAAATACAACAACTTCTCTTGCTCCCCCATACATTGGAGTTCATACTGCCTCTGTAAGGACTGTAATCGGACCTTCTTCATCTTTCCAGAATTACCATAACCTTCCTGCAGAATGTCCCAAATCTCTTTGGTCGTGACAGCTTTTTGACACCTTTTGAAATATTGGAGCAGAGATGCACCGATGTAATAACATCCTCGCTTTGCAGTCAAGCCGTTTGTTCTCCTCGTATAACTTCTTCATCTCTTCTGAGTCACCTTTCAAAGGTTCTTGGAAACCTTTTGTTACGATTTCATCCACTTCTTGAAATCCTAGGATTGTTTCCATCTTAACGCACCAATCATCATAACCTTTGCCGTCAAATACTTGTAGGTTTTGTGGATCATTCCAGCCTTGCTACTTCCACTTCTTGATACGTCTTCTTGGACTTCACAAAACTTCACCAAGTATCGCAACTTGTAGCTCTGATATCACTGTTAACCCTTCTAAGTGTTTAAGTAAATTATGCAGAGAGTTGTAACGAGTGATAGACGAGAGAGATAGAGAAAACGAGAGTAGTTATTTTCTCATTAACAAGATCAAGTGTATATGTACAGAGTATACAGCAGTGAATTAAAGCAACTAACTGTCATCACACAGTTAATACCACTATGAGTTTAGTTTTTATTCTCAACAAAAGTGTCAATATAAACCTTAGTTTGATTCCATTTATGATTCAATTGTACTAAAAACGGATTCTCAATATTTTTGGGTTTGGAGCATAACTTCATTTTCTATTTCTATTCAATTCATAAGTAACATAACATGGCATACTTATTTAGTGAATGAGGACCGATTAAAAGATAACATTATATATTAATATATTTGCATTTGGACACACTCAGCTGACAGGATACTGAAAGATTTTTAGGATTTCAGAAAATAGAATGACAATCTGATATTTTGAGTTATCCTCAAGTTATACGTCTCTCTCCTTATTTTCAATAGATCTTCTTGAAAATAACCTATAGAAATATGTAAAAAAGAGAGGAAAAGTATAGAAGACAAAACCACAGATAAGCCAACAAGACAATCATTACTTTACAAGGCAAAACAATAATGTTAACAACAAGAATAAGAGACACAAAAACATATCAAAAGAGAAGAAACGGAAAGATTAAGAAAAGAGTGACATGGCACTAAGATTAAGAATGCACCAGCAACATGTGCATCAGATCAATATGGAACTAAAGTAATATTTACAGTGCACAACTTGAGGGGTACACCAAGCATGCAGGAACCTTTTCTCTTCCAATGAGCAAAACATAAAATGATTTATCTGTCTTACATTTATTATAAAAGCTAAACAATTTAGAACTGAATGCTCCACGAGAAAAGACAAATTCATTCTAAAAGCATTGCAACTTTAACAAATAGGCTTTATCATTTAGTACTTGGTACTTAAAAAAGATTAACAGTAGAACTACATGAATCACAAGAAAACAAGTTAAGAATATACTACGTATGGAAACAATTTCTAACAGCAGAAATTTTAGTTTCATAACATGGTTCACTTTTGAAGTTTAGGAAGAAGAAGAATAAAGTTGTCTCTCTTAATTTAACTTTCATCTACTAAAATATAAATACTCTTTGGCCCATACGGTGGTTAAGGAAAGGAAAACCCATGCTACCAACTTAATTATATTTTATACAAATCAGCACCTACATGCCAAGACCGTAACAGCATATAAACCAACACTTCTGACAACAAAATCACTAAAGTTGCGTCTTTGAAACAGAAGGAATAATACTCCACCAAATATTGCACCGAAAAATATTTTCTTAAACCCATCATGCCTTAACTAAAATACATTAATTAAAGTTTTATGATTTAAGTTTACATAAACAATTATCTTCACTGTCAGATTGATAGTCAAGTGAGTTTACATCTTCACAAAGTTTAGTTCTTCACATGGCCATCTAAAATTTGGAGTAAAAGAAATCTTATGTGCCTTAAAATATGGAACTTGATGATACCTGATCAATCAATTTTCCACACACTATTCTATTTTAAAAGTAGTTTAGAATTTATTCATCCAAACATCTCTTGGGACCTCGTGTAGTAATTCTTATTGATTAATCTAACACCTTTCGGTTATATCCTTAGTTCACGTAAGATGGTTTATCAAAAGCAATGAGTGAAACAAAGTGGTATGGTCGGCTTCACAAAAGAGAAAACTATGGCCTCTTAAAAATATGATATGCAAGGAATTGCAACGGTTATTCCACCAAGACTTTATACCCACCGAGAGAAAGACCCCTTATATCATCATAATAGCTTAGATGACGTGTATCACACCTTTTTAATGGCAAAGAAGATTTCCCATTCATTCTCAACATAGATCACAAAATATATATATATATATATATAGTTATTTTACTCAACCAACCCCTAGCTTACCTTTTACCAAAAGAATAATATGCATCTTAACCCAATTTATGAATAAAACGTAAACATAGACCAGAGAAGGACTCTACATTACAACAATCATATAACCAGAAACACATTACAGAATATCAGGTATTCTTATAATACAGTTATAGATTAGCTCCCCTACCTCATTTTCCAGCAAAGAAAACTCTAACTCTTGGTGCTCTAAATTCCAAGTCTCCTTTCTTGCTTGCTCTCACTTTCTTACAGGTTCAGAAAACTTCCAAAGCACACTCTCACCTCCTTCCCTCTCTTCTATGCTGCTTTTATTTTTATTTTTTTAATATTTTTTAGAAAGGAAACCCACACCAGAAAGTAAAATGACGCAAATGATACAAACAGGCATGAACAGTTGAGAATCCCCTGCATGGAAAAAATGTCCAAAAGTTAACATAAAAATTCAATCATGAACAACATAAATTAAAACAAATTTTTATATAGTTCATTTTACATATTATTCCATTCAATTTTCTCTTCTCTATTCAATTTTCCATATCCCGCAAACAACAGGGAACTTAAGTAATCTATAAACCTTCAAGAAGAGATGCGAAAAGGATCAATCACTACAAGAAAAAAAGTGTATTACATACAGCAAAAATCCGTATATAAGACCCAAAATCCGTATATATTCTGTGTTTATATACGGATTACATACGGACAAAAATCCGTATATAATACCATCGTAGCTAAGTTTACATGCGGATTTATCCATATATAACTTATATACGAAAATTATATACGGATTTATCCGTATATAAGTTATATACGGATATATCCGTATATAATTTCCGTATATAAGTTATATACGGAAATATCCGTATATAACTTATATACGGATAAATCCGAATATAACTTATATACGGAAATTATATACGGATATATCCGTATATAATGGTTTAACAAGAGCTAAATAAATTCTCTGTATATAGCAGTTCCCCATGCACAATATACAAGCAGACCTGGACATTATAGTGAACATTCAGCATTGTTACAAGCAAACCTGGACATTATACATTGCACAGTGACATATAAGTTTAATAAGGTTTTCAGATACACTTAATCCACAAAGAAAACATTGTATATGAATACATAAATATTGTATAATGTAAATATAACTGCAACATTTGGTAAGTTCATAAACAGATTGTAGTTGTGGTTCTAAATAAGTTCAACAGTAATGCAAATAAGTTCTATAAAATGCCTAATAATGCATGTAATCATCATTTCCATCTTGTGGTTGTTCATCTGGTGGTTGCTGGTGTGGTGGTTGCTGTTCTGGAGGTTGCTGTTCTGGTTGGACTATATTGGGTACGTCATTTTGAACTTGAGGATTTTGAAGGTTTAAAAATTGTTGTGCAACCGCGGCTGCTGAAGGCGGAAGGAATGGCAGGAGGACGCCAATAAAGCCTTCAAACTTTTGAAGCTGCTGACCATATTGTTGTAACTGCGATTTCAGGTTAAGAATTTCTTCTGAATTTTTAGGTTGAGCAGTAGAAGATGTCTGTGTCTGTTGGATGTAACTATCAACACAGTCATCTTGGGAAGTGACATTTCCAATGCCGTATACGCGTCCCTTGTATTTTCCACCAGCAGCCTCTAACCAACATCGTTTTCTCAATCTTTCCTCCTCCGTAGGGTCTAGAGGAGAAGATGTTGAGACACCAACAGATGCAGTCTCAGATGTAATTTGAGAAAATTTTGCAACAAATTGTTCCTGTTAAATGAATAAATATTATCATTACACATGAGGTTTAAAAAACGAAAATTTATAATGTGATAGAGTTAGTACAAACTTACATGGGTCCGCCTAGACCTTTCGTCCACAAATTCTCCTGTTGATTGACAAATATGTGTCTGCTGAAATATTTCATCAACATGCACAGATCGACCAAGCTCTTGTGACTGCAAACAAAAGGAGTTGTTAATAAATATTTGTAAAGTTTATGATTACAAATATAAGAAAAAAAATGTACAAGTTATATACCAAACGAATAGCATGCTCATGCACGCTTATAGATCCTCCAGTGTGCAAACAACCACCCTTTTCAGATGTCCGATTCTTCTTTGCCGTTTCACACTTTTGTCTATAAAGTGGCATGTTCCACTTTTCCAAAAGAGCATTCCAAGTATCGTCCCCCAGCCAATCAGGTCTTTTTCCTAGAGTTCTAGCTTTTTTATACATCTCTGAGAGTCTATGAGATGCCTTGGTGTGATAATTTTTTTTGACCTTTTCCTCATCTTCAGGCTTCCATGAAACTCTTCTCTGTTATATTAGAAATAATAGGTTTGAATAAGTAAACAAGTTCAAAGTATAAATTAAATGCAGGACACCAACTATTGACTTGTAACAGGATTAGGAATGAAAAGTGTTTACCTTAAAACGTTCGAAGAAGACATCTCTGGTTGACTTAGGGATTGCACCCCATGTTAGCCATGGCTCATCAAACTGTTCCTTGATGGTGGCTGTGATTGCCTTGGATGCAGTTTTTGTAGGATAAAACCTAAAACAAAATTAAACTCAAACATTACAATAATACAACAATGAATTGTGTATATATTAATTGAGTTATTTTTTTTCTTACCCTCCTCCAACGGGTGTAATCATTGGACGACTATTGGAACATTCTTCCATGTTATTGGCGGCTGAACTAGAATGTGGATCTGCATCCTCTATACCAGGTGATGGTGCAATATTTCTGGGAGTTGATGGGTTAGAACCAACATTGGGAGAGAGTGAAGCCTGAAGATAAGGAGGCACTTGGTATGGAGTGGGTGTCAAGCCAGGCACTTGTATTGGAGGTGGAAGAGATGTACCAATAGAGGTAGGTGAAGATGTAGGAACTTGATGTGGAGTGGGAGTGAAGGCAGGAACAACTAATGGAGGTGGAACAGATCTACCAGTAGAGGTAGAGGTAGGTGTAATTGGTTGACTGGTTGAACCAATTTCATTATTGAAACGTGTCATCAACTTCACTACGTAAGATTTCTTCCCCTTGCCCTTATCAGAATTTCCTGAAGGTGGAATAGGAGGGCCAGAAGGACCTGATGCCATATTCTTGAACATAATATATATTTTTATACAATAGAAGAAAAGAAAATTTAGAAATAATACAATCAGAGATAAATGCAATAAAACTCTATTCTGTAACCAACTTGTGAGATAATATAATATTGTGATTGTGATAAAGGTATTTGCCAAGAATTTTTCAGCAAGATAATATAATATTGTGATTGTGATGTGTGGAACTTGGTAGAACATATGGAATCACGTGAATAGTTTTTCACAGTAGTTTTCGCAGGTAAAGTATTTGCCAAGAATTTTTCAGCAAGATTTGGAATTAGTTATGTGAGATTTATTTATGTACGATTAATATTCTCAACCACCAAAAAGAGACATATCCGAATAACCAGCCAAATTCAAATTCAACTTAGAATCTCTAAGTTCAGATTGACAAGTAACTAATAGACATCTTTGGCAATTGATAGGAAACTAATTCTTTGGATTAACTCAAATGCTAAACACTGAAACTCAAGTCTTGGGTGTGAATGTTTACTAATGCCTAAATGCATCATCTTAATAGCTAACATGTTTAGTATGATCCTAATAAAACTCTAAAATAAAGAATATATCAAAAAACTAAAGCACAATAAAATTCCTAATTCTAGCTAGTCTGGGTAGCCTAAAGTGTGAGCCTAAAATGTGCCTAAAACAGAAAAAGGTTCGTTGTAATATTCAATCCATTCCGAGATTAAATTTGCATGAATTACATTTGCACACACTTCAGACATAGTCAAGGAACGCAAAGACCCACTGAATGAGACACAGAACACATCAACAGAGGAAGTTAATATAATTGAATTTTCCAGAACTTCCATTTCCAAATATTCTGGGCAACAGGAATGTTTATATGGTTGAATTCTAATACATCCAAATAAAGAACATTAAACTAAATTATCCCATTTGTTTAAATTGGGCAGAACTTTTCCCTTCCACGCATCTCAATTTCTTATCAAAATCACAATCCATGCCATCGGTTCCAAGACAAACTTCAAATTCAAAGAGACAAATTTCAAAAAACCAATAACTCTCAGGAAAAACTGCAAACAAAAGATTTCATATTGGAGAGACAAGAACTGACTTGTAACTCCACAGTGATAGCAAGGCCCTTGCTTGCCCATGTCTCAAACTTTTCCTCAAGTAAAGGGGAAAATATGTAGAAAAACTCAGAACACACAGAAAATATGTACAAAGGCAGCAAAAGCCAATACACCCAAAAGAGTTTATGTTTTACTGTCCTTAAAAAAACTCACATAAACATCACAGAACACACAGAATTACAGAAATTGATATCTGGGTGTTGTAGCTAGAAATCTGTACAAGAGAAAAAACCAGTAAAGGAATCTCAGAAATGACAGAGAAAAGAAGAAGGGAAGGTGCAATGGAGAGAGACAGAAAGAGAGAGGAAGGTCTGAGTATGTGACTTCTTGTTGTATTGTACAAGAAGTAAATGTCCAGCTTTTCCTTTATTTATTTTTTTGTAACCCACTTTCTCGTCTCTCTCTATTTTCTTTTCTTTCTTTATTTTTTAATTGTCTTTTGTTGTTGTTTTATGAGAATATTTTTTGGGTTCCCTGATGTTATCTGAGAAATTTCAGTTTCCATTTTGTAAACCAAAGTAACAAAAAAATCGAATTTACTGTGTAAAACAAATCGGACAGATTAATGCTGAATCACAAACGTCCCAGAATAAGAGAAAAAGAAATGAAATCATTTATTCAGTATAGTTTAGCAGAATATAAATTTCTAATTTGCTCATGTTTTAATCTGTATTTATTTTTTCTAATTATGCATATCACAGGTTTTAAAACATGTTGTTGATTCTGAGAGAAATCGATATGGGAATATCAATATATTATTGCATATATCATGGTGAATGTAGACTTTTCTTTGCTTTGCTTTTAATTTTTCAAATCCCCATCTTCACCATTGGGAAATTGGTCTAAAACAGTTTCTACTAATGACTGAATGAATGCTGGATCACGTGGCGCAAATTAGATATTCCTATCTTTGTGGGAGATGATGTGTTTGGCTGGACCAACCGGTTGGAAAGATACTTTCATCTCCAAGAAGTATCTGAAATGGAAAGAATGCAGACTGTGATGATAGCTTTGGAGGGGAAGGCCTTGCAATTCCACTTGGGAATCATTCAAATTGGCAGTGGTTCGTCGCATCCAGTCCAACATGTTGAAGAATCCTTTCGAGGTGGTTATTGCCTTAACTCAGACTGGTTCGGTTGAGGATTATGTTGAAAATTTTGAATAGTATGCAGGGCTGCTAAAGGGGATTGATCAAGATTATCTTATTGGGATATTCTTGAATGGATTAAGGGATGATATTAAGGCAAAAGTGATGTTGTATGATCCCTCAACTCTGGCATAATTAATGATGAAGGCTCAAATGATAGAGGAAAAAATCCAAATTCTGTCTATAAAGGGAAGGGACCAGTGGAGAATAAAGTTGGGTCGAGTTTCAAAATCAACTGGATAACTAGAAGTTTCTCCAATGACGTGGGAAATTCTATTGTCGCAAGTAATCATAATAGAGGGAAAGGGGGGACCCAGACATAACAAGTAGCATCATTAGTCACCAGGGAGGGTAGCCAACCACATTTACCTAACCCTTGTCTCCTCCACTTACCGAAGACTATATTCTGTAAGTATATCCAGAACAACTGCTAGATACTAGAAAGACCACTCAAGGTGGCTTAGAAGTTCTTGTCAAATGGAAACATCTTCTAGATATTGAGAATGGTTGGGAATTTAGATATTGAGAATAGTTGGGTATCTATTGCCTGCATTCATAAAGAATTTCACCTTGAGAACAAGGTGAATCTTCATGGAGGGGTATTGATAAGTTTGATATGTTAGCAAAAATCAAAGATGAAGTTTTGATGATGAACAGATTTGCACAACTCAAGATCCATAAAGACAAATTAAAGATCTCTGTATTTTATAAAGCTTTTATAATAATCAAAGTTGATGTAATAGTGCTCAAATATGTATTAGGGTTGATTCTTGTAATTTATATTTGATTTATTTACTGTTGAGAATCATCCACAAGCTGTTTTAATCGATTAAACCCAGTTTTAATCGATTAAAACGAGGCTGGCACTGAAAACCCAATTGCCCCTGTAATAATCGATTAAAGGTAATAATAATCGATTAGTTAATCGATTATTCCTGAGAATAATCAATTAACACTAGCCGTTGGGGGTTTCAGATTTGAAAAACTAGCCGTTGGGGGTTTCAGATTTGAAAAACTAGTCGTTGTACTCATTATTAATCGATTAATATTTATGTTAATCGATTAAATGCGTTAAATGGCCCGTTTTCGAAGAATGGAAGGGTATTAGGCTGAGTCTATAAAATGGCTCACTCTTTATCTCAAAAATAACTCTTCCCTTGTGCAAAAGATCTCTGAACTCTTTGAGAATTCTGTGAGATTGTTGAAGCTAAGGAAACTCTTGTTTGCAAAGTCCTGAAGTGCTTCTGCGGTGATAGAGGAATAGCTTGTTCATCCTTGGTGTGTCCGAGGAAGTGCCTGGAAGAGAATCATCCTTCGTGAAGCATTCGAAGGAGGTGGTCATCCTTTGTGAAGATTCAAAGGAAGTGTAAGTTCGTCTCTTGTGGTTTCAAGAGAGGTGCTATTTCTAAACTCTTACAAATTGTTTTTCTTTGTGACTAATATTTGTAAGTGTTTTGTGTTAGTGAAAAAGGTTTATCTTGTTTGAGATAAGCAACTGGACGTAGGATCCTAGTGATCTGAACCAGGATAAAATCACCTGTGTAATTTTTCTCTTTCCCTTACTCTGTCATTTATATTTAATCATTCGCCCAGTAAGAAAAATTAAGAGAAAAATAATAAAAGGCACAATAAAAGTATATAACCAATTCACTCCCCCCCTCTTGGTTTGTTCCACGCTAATAATTCCGTTGCAGCGATTCTAACATGATACAGTTTACAAAAGAAGGAAAAAAGAAAGTAGTTAGTACAGTTGTAATTACGAAACTGTAACAGACTATTATAAATAGTCTTATTAGGAGGTGAACAGGAAGTTCTTTTGGGGCTTTTGCAGGAAAAGGGGAACTAGGAGAGTTAGGGTCCTCTCGAAAAACCTTTGTTTTCTGCTATACTTTGTTAATCAAACATTCAACAATCTGTCTTGGTATTTTCTGTAACTCTAGGTGTTCTATCAAAATTGGTAATGTTTATCTGCTTGATATGTACTTCTGAATACTGTCCGCTACTGCCTTAACTTGGATTGGGTGGTTTCCATTTCACCTTTTTGATACTGATTGGATGGGCCGAGAGATTTATGGTGGTGAACCAAATGAAGGCCCTAATTATGATACTGGAGTTAGAATGGGGGCAATAGGCTTATTTCTTAATCAGTTGTTCTTGGAATAACGTCTGTACTCATGGAGAGGTTATGCAGGAAGCGGGGGGCTGGGTTTGTGTGGGGAATCTCAAATATCTTGATGGTTGTCTGCTTTATTGCAATGCTTATTGTAACCTATCTGGCAAATAGAATTGGCTATATAGGCAAAGAACTACCACCAACTAGCATTGTGATTGCTGCATTGACAATCTTTACCGTTCTTGGGTTTCCACTTGCAGTAAGTTGCTCTATTTCCTGCTAAAAGCATTTTGTTTGTTCTTTTTCTGCCAATATTGAAGGCACCCTTTCTGTCTCCCATGTTCCTTAAAACAAAAACTCAAATTCTGTCTTTTTGCATGGTTTCAGTGACTCATCATATAAAGTATCTTAGTTCATTTGATTTTGTCTGCATGATCTCTTTAGCTCAAACTGCCTTCTGTTCTCCTATGTACCTTAACATAAACAGTACTATTATGTCTCCTATAGTGTCTTGACTCAAGCTTGGCAGCAGTTTTTAACACAAACTGCATTTTCTATCTCGAGAATCAAGACATGTCAAAATTTAAAATTTGGACATTACCCCATTAATTGTGCATGATTTTGCCAATATATTATTTGAGAGTTCTGCGTAAGTTAATCTGGCTTCATGGATCAATTATTTCAGATCACTTACAGCGTTCCATATGCCTTAGTTTCCACACATATTCAGTCATTGGGGCTTGGCCAAGGTGAGCAGGGTTGATAGCTTATTCTTTCTTGTGAGTATATTATTGTATTTTATGGCTACTTATATTAACTGTTAGTATTTCCAGGATTGTCAATGGGGGTCCTAAATCTTGCAATAGTGTTCCCACAGGTATTACTTTTCGAATTATCCCCTATTTCTTGTTTCTTTTGTTGGATGGGGTGAGGTGGGAGGTTGAGAACCAAAGGAAGTTCTTTGCAATTGCTTGTTTGGCATTCCCAGTAGATTTTGTGAAGAAGAATCTTTCTACTTAAAATCTAACTCAACTTCACAAAATTAATTTGTAAAGTGAAATTTGCATTCATATCTATCCTATAATTTGGTTATATATTTAGTCAATGTGAGATTTCTAACCAAAAAAAAAAATCAAACCGAGACAATCAACAAAGAGAAATTAAGAAATGTGGTTGAATTTGTGAATCAGTTTACCATTATAGAGTATTATTATAAAAGTCAGTGAACCTCTGTTGCAGAACACATGGTTATAAAGACAGAGGAGCACTACATTACATTACGTTATTCATTTGAACAAACTACAGCTGTCAGCTGTTTACTTCTAACTAATAACTGACAATTGTTCTATGTGTTTAGCCTTTGGATGTAAAACATGATTGTGCATTGAATTTCCATCACTGAGTGATCACATTAAATAATCAGAGTGCCACAAGGGATTGCTTGCTAAGTGAGTCGAGTTTTAATCCATAATAGAGCAGTAGTAGCAGAAGCAAGAATCACATTTATAAAAGCTAATTTCCATTACAAGAGAGGAAATTAAAAACACCTTTTTGTGGTTCCTTCGGCCTTCGCAGCACCAAGTTCTACGTCTCAGCTTATACCGCAACACAGCAGCCTCAATCGATGCGTCGTCAAAATCCAACTACGTCTTCCCAGACGAACCAAAAATGGGGCAATGAAACTCAAATCAACACAGATTAGGTTTCAATTTTAAAGATTTCTAACCATTACAGATTACCATAAACATGAACGAAAAGAAGAATCACTTACCAGATTTAGGGCTCCAGAGAAGAATGATTTACAGCTGCAGAGAAGAGACGATCCAGAGGGGACGTGACTGAAGGTTTCAGACGAAGGCTCGACACGAGAGCTGACTGAAGGTTGGAGAGGAGAGGTGAATGAATGGTTGATGAAGGATTGATGAAGAGGGGAAAGAGAGTTCGAGAGAGAGAACAAGAGTTCTAGAGTTCGAGAACAGAGTTAGGGTTCGAGAAAGAGCGGAAAATGCTTCTTCAGAGTGTGATATGCAGCTCAGCATCCAATTAATCAGAAAAAAAACAATTTTAAAAAAATAATTTCCCACATCCGTATATAATATCCGCAGTTAACAACTTTGTTCTAACTGCATACGGATACTACGGGTTATATACGGATATATCCTTGGATAATTTTCCCGCCACCACGCGCAAACTTTATATACGGAATTTATATACGGAAAATTCCGTATATAAATATCCGTATATAATATCCGTATATAAAGCTTTTTCTGGTATCCGTACATAAATTCCATACATAATGCCTCATTTATATATGGATATGAATCCGTATATAATTGTCCGTATGTAATTTCATTATTTCTTGTAGTGAATTGTTAAACATAATAATCTCTAAGACTATATATAGGAACAAAAAGATATAGAAAAGAACTTAAATTAATCAAAAGAATAATGTTACCAAGCTGTTGGGATCGTTTCAATCCTCCAAGATCCCCACCACGTCTATCAACAAAATAAGCTTCTCTGTGCCAAACACTACAGCAGTTCTCTAGCGACAGTGTCGGCATTAATGTTGTAGCGCTGTCCGGACTTGTCAGCAACGATGAAGGTGACGATCGGGATTTGGCTGGTGTGATGAAGGAACGGAGGACTACGGGGTCTACTCTAGCAACTTCGCCGACGAAGCCTAGATCTGCAACCTTGGGGCTGGGACGGGCAGTGAGGATGCAGCTTGATAACGATTGAAATACCGTTATTTTTATACTTAATTTTGATATTAAAAACACTCTTTATGACTTAGAAACTAGCTTGAAATCATGTTTTTGTTTAAGTTGTAAGAATAAGAGAGTTGAAGGTGGTATTTAGCTTGGTTTTCCTTGTTTTGACAGGAATTAAGATGAATTGGATGAAGAAGTTGAAGTAGCAAGGAGTTGGAGTCAGGAAAGATTGGAAAAGTAGCACATAAAAGAATCGCAGATAGCGTTAAGCGTCATTTTTGGGTGTTGAGCGCCAATTTAGAGGTGCAACCACTGTTTCACGCCTGAGCGCCACCGCTGAGCGCCAATTTAGAGGTGGAACGACTGTTTCACGTCTGAGCACCACAGTTGAGCGTCAGTTTAGTGTTGCAACCACTGTTTCACGCTTGAGCACCACCGCTGAGCGTCAGTTTAGTGTCTCAACTACCGCTGGGCGCCCTTTTGGGGCGCTGAGCGCCGACGACGTTGGCTTGGACCTATTTTATGTTATTTTTATGAACTATTTGAGGTTTTGGACAACCTAGGGTTCATATCTTTGGACAAAAAGAGGCGTAGAAACCCTCCTTTCATCCCTCGGAGGCGGATTTTGGATGCGGAAGCTCCAATCTTCAACTTTTAGGGTTTTATCTTTCATTCTTTTCCATATTTTCATCTAGTTTCACCATGTCTATGGTGAACTAAACCTCCATTGTTGTTGGGGAAACGATGTAATCCTTTGAAACTCTCATGTATTGAATTGGTTTATATTATAAATGCTTTACTTCATTAATTGTTAGGTTTTTTCTTCTACGCTCTATGCATGCTTTGTTTAACTCATTCAATTGCATGATTATTGATGTTGTCGATATGGAAACATAAGGGAAAATCTAGAACTGAGGAAATTCTCCCAAAAGCAATATTACCAAGACATAGGAATAGGAGGGTTGATTGCCTTTAAGCTTTTGTGCGAATGTAATGCATAATTAATTGCTGGGGATATAAGACATTGTGATCTACTAATTAAGAGTAGGCTTTCTTCAATGAGACATCGGGTTTAAGGTAAATTAGAAAGTGGCATTAACATTAATGAATAAGATGAATTCATAAATACATGAGAGTGGATAGGATAAGTTGGAAACCCCAACAACATAATCATTCCATATTTTATACACCAATCACCTGTGCATTCTTTAAGTCAATTGATCAACACTTGCATTATTTTTGTTGAGATTGTTGATAGGAAGAGCACTGGTTTAGCTAAACCTATAATCTTAGAGCTTCTAGTTTTTTATTATGACAACACATAATTAATAACACATGTGTTGGTAAATGTGTTACATCTTCATACCTTTCATGTTTATGATTATTTGAGAACATGTTTGTATTGATTCTATCATTGCTGCAATTCACTGTGTTTTACATGAGATCTTATCAGTGAATGCATGACATATGTTTTACAAAAGGAACACCACATGCACTTTTGTTAAACTTATAATATGTGGCAAAACAACATTTTTAAATAGACTTCATTATGAAGTAAGTCGATTAAAACTCGTGGCTTTGCACAAACTTTTTCAAAGTGTGCTGTGAGTATTTTTGGAAAGAAAGTTTTTCAAAACTGCACTGAAGTGTTACAAAATTGACTGTATGCGCAAGCTACTCGACTTAGTTAGTTATGTTTTGAAATTTTCTTAATGCTTGTGATGTCCAACGACTATATTTTATATCTTTGACTAAGCATTGATTGTGAGTCAACTGTATTAAATTCGAAATCAATTAAGTTGGTTTGACTGCTACTAATTGTTATAACTGTCAGAGTATAATCGACTCTATTAGTAGTGTAGTCGACTTAGGAGCGTCAGTTTTGTAAAAAACTATATATAGACGCGAATTTGATTTCTGCAGAGACTTTTCTGAATCTAACGTTTTGATTGAATTGTTTCAGATTATTGATCTTTGGTAGAACGTGCTAAAGCTCCAAGAATCAATCAAGAAAGACCGAGGTGTTCATTCTTTGGTGATTGCTTGACGAGCAAGAATCTGTGCGAATTGACTGATTGATCAACCTGCACTTGATGTGTCTAATACGTGATCAACTTCTTCTCTCAATCTTGTGAAGATTGTGGCTGCCTATTATGACTACAGGAAGAGAACGTGCAGCATTCTGGACTTTGAGGATTGTTCAAAGTGATTAAAGACTACAGGAGAAGGGACATCATGTTGTTGTTCTTTGCTTGTATATGCCTATATTTTGATTAGAGGGTTAGAGAGGTGTTTTATATTTTGACGTGGAGGTCGCTATAAAAGCGTTGTTGTAAAAACCTTGATCATTATAGTGCATTTGCTTCCTAGGATTGGAAGGACACTAGATGTAGGCAGTTTGGCCGAACCAGTATAAAAATCGTTTGAATTCTCTATCCCTGCACTTTTAATTTTCAAAGTCGACTTTACATTTCACATAGTCAACCATTTCTGCTGCACTTAAAAAATTTTATTCTTTACGATTCAAGAAACTTTTGAAAGATCATTCTTGTGTGAAAAAGATTTTTAAAAGACTCTGATTTTTGTGTTTCACCAATTCACCCCCCTCCCCCCTCTTGGTATTGAAACTAAGCCATTCTATTTCAACAATTTTTATACTGGTTATAAGTTTAATGGGTATAGAAAAAACATTTTTTTATACCTGTTTCAAATTTAACCAGTGTAAAAGTCTTTGTCATTTATTACTTGCTATCGTATCACATTTTATACCTGTTTTGAATATAATCGTTATAATAAAAAAATTATTTACAATATTGCCACTACATCCCTTTTTATATGGGTGGATTTCAACCGGTATAAAAAGTGTATTTTGCACTAGTGTTACAAGTTAACTTAACTCAAAGGTGCTATAATTTTCAAGAATCCTTCAATTAATATCCTATATTGTCTAGCTAATCCATAAAGCTTTGAATTTATGTTGTCAGTTTAGGAAACTCCCTACTCATCATTGTCTCTAGTTTGGAAGGATCCACGGAAATTCCTTCATTTGATACCACATGCCCCCAAAAACTTTACTTCTTCCAAAACTCAAATCTTGATAATTTCACATACAATTTTTTTTTCTTTTGCATAACTCTCAAGTTTATTTATTCTATGTTATTCATAAGATCAAGAGTATATGACAATATCATCTATAAATATTACTATATACTTACCAACTAAGAACACAAATTTTATTTGTGTAAACAAAACCAAACCAATATCCCTTTTTTTTACCAAAAGTATTGATGCTCCCCAAAGTGAAACACTTGATAAAAAATTCTTCTCAAATAAATTCCACTTACTTAAACACAACACACTCGATTTGATAAGGAGAATTTTATTTCTCTATCTTAAGCAAAAAAATATATTTCAAAGAATCTATTATGAAAATAATGTATGTATATAACGTCATGCGTTCAACGTCCAACCACTAAATAGCCAACGTTAAAAATGACCGGTGACATTTTTGTAAATAAATACAATTGTAGAATGTCGAAGCCCCATTTAATTCGACGTTCTATGATGGTAATTATTTAAACCCAGCGCGTCATTCTCTTTCTTCTTTCTTTTAAACCACCAATAGTACGTCGACTCTTGTAGGGGTTCGACGTAATATTTGTTAGTCAGAAGCCAAGGAGTCACCATTTTTAATTCTTTTTTCTTTTTTCTTTTAGACAACAAATAATACGTCAAATTCTGTAAGGTAGAAGCCAAAAAGTAACCCTTTTTTAATTCTTTTTTTCTTTTCAGGTCTTGTAGAGTTGTAAAATAGGATTACAATTAATTAAAAAAAAACAAAAAAAATTTCTTAACGTCGAATATTAACAAAATTCGATGTCAATTTGATTAACATCGAATTTTTTAAATTCGACATCAATTTAACGTCTTTCGATATGACGTTGACCTCGAATTCGACGTGAAAGGCCAAAAAACAACGACGTTATACGATATTTTTGTACTAGTGCATGTATGTATATTAGGGATGACAAAAATATTCGTGTCGCAAGTACCTATGGATAAAATTTGTTGCGCATAGTTGATACTCGCAGGTAGCGAGTAATTTGATACTCGTTAATTAACGAGTCGGGTTCAGATATCATACCACACGTACTTGCAAGTACCCGCTACCTGTTAAGGATATAAAATTACATTTTTATCCTTAGGTTTCCCTAGGTTTAAGTTGTTTTAGCTTCCATTTTTGGCTTTTTCCCTTCGTGCTTTGTGTTGTGTTACCAGTGCTATTAAGGATTTAACAGGATACCAAAACATTTTCAAGGTGGTGGTGGTGATTGGTGATTCCGTGGTTTGGGAAGTCACACAGCAAGGATACGAAAATGTCTTCAAGAACGATACTCTAACTTTTCTTCCAACTAGATGATATGAATATGGTGAAATGTGAACAGACTAAATTGTGATATACTGATGTGTGTATTATATTCCTTGTGAATCTGTAGGTATAATTATGATATTGTGAGGACATGCCCTTGGAATAAGGATACAAATGGGTGAAATTGAAGCCATAAAAGTGATCATTTGAAGAAAGAAAATTGTGAAATGCTACTTACTAACATTATTCCCGTATTAATTTACTTAAGGTACTTGATTTTAATTACTTATATTTTCTGTCTTCCAAAGTAAGACTATGCTTGTTTGGTGTACAATTATGTTTAGCTTTCCTCCATGATTAATTAAGGTGAAGTGTGATTTATCTCCCATTCGTTATTTGTGTATGGGTTATAGATACGAAAAACCTAGTTCTATGCAAAATTCTATAAATTCCATTGGTGAGGATTCTAACACAAATGGTTCTTATAAGGCTATAAAAAAATTGTAGCCTCAATTTTATTTCTTTGTGCTTCCCTCATAAAATTTGTGTAAGTTTCTCTATTTTTAACTTTTAAGGAAAGTGAATGATATGAATATGGTGAAAATTCCCTCAATGAACCAACTAATTCAAAATAAAATATAAAACAAGCTAATCAAACATAGGATATTACCTTTGTAGAATATTTTAAATGCTCTATTTGGATCTAATGTGCCTGAATCTTGATAATCTACAAGAGCATTCACTAATGCAGCAAAAGGATACAACAACGATTATTTCATGTTATGGCGATGGTTTTAAAACCGAGACATATTAAAGCGAGACAAATAAAGGAGGACTTTCGGCATTAGTTATGAATCCAAGCCAAAAGATGAAGCTTTTGCTTCGGTTGTAACAAAAAAAGAGGTAGTAAATAGAAAAAAATTTGAAAAAGAAAATAACTTTAAGTCTATGACATCAGTTCCAATAATAACCATTACCATATACCCTGTCAAATTTTAAATAATCATTTAATTTTCATGCTCTATGGCAGCAGTTTCTATTGGAACTGTTGTCATAGAGCCTGAAAATTAAATAATTATTTAAAATCTGACAAGGCCTATGGTAGTGGTTGCTATTAGAATTAGTGTTATAGATCCTTTTCTGCTTCGGTTCGTTGATGATATGATGTCATAGGTCCAATTTTATTTAAAATATTATTATAGTGTAAAGGTCTATGGCCTTGGTTTAAACTAGAATCAATATCATATATCATTTTCTACCTCAGGTTTTACTGCAACCATTGTCTAAAGTCTGCGTATTTTTTAAATTTGGTTCTGTTTTTGCGAAATCCTACATCCTAGAAATCACAAAAATAGACCTGCATAATATATAAAATACGTATATCACAAATACTAACCAGAATATCTTTTTAAATAAAATAAAGAATTATATATAATTGTATATATTTCATAGAATCTCAATGTTTTTAAATTATAATGACATAATAATATTATAACCTAACATATGCATACTATTGTACAAATATACGACATATTTTGCAAAGGCTTTATCTTTGAACGATGTGCTTTAAACAATGTTTTATAAATCAAGCGTTTAATCGTGACTAAGGTTGTTAAAAGTCTATTTGCGAAAAAGTTTTTCATTACACTATTCAACCCCTTAGTATTTTTCAAACATTTATCATCTTGGTTTCACGTAAAACTATAAATGGGTGTGATAGACATATAGGTTTCACATAGGTCTTTGAGTCACGTGTTTTTATCCAAAATAGTGTGTAGTTTATGTGCTTTATGATGTTTTTAACTCCTAGAAAAATAATTTCTTAAAAAATAATTCGAAAATACAAGAGGCTGATCCTAAGGAGGTGTGGGATGTTAGTTGGTGAAGACTCCTGATGCAGGTTGGGGGCTTTGTAGTGCTTGTGCTTCAAAGACTGGTTTTGGATATAAAATGTGTCCTTTAAGTATGTATTAGGATGCAAGGGTTAAATGTTTTAGAAGGGTGTTAAGAGAGTTATGTTTGGGATGGGTACAACTACTGTTTTGGGTGCCCTTGACACAGGTTTTCATCTAGTTTGATACAAGTTTTTATTTTGGTTTCTCTGGTTATTGATGAAAGGTCAGGTGGATTTTAATTCACATAAAGTGCTACAAATGATGGAATGGGGAGGGGGCCTAGTGGCTATTACTAAGAACCACTACTTTACGTAAAGTTTGAATGAGAAATTGGTTTGGGTTGTATTAGTTTAGGAAATGGTTGGTGTAAGTGAACCTTTCATGGAGAAGGTGGGAATGGATGGTAAAAGAGTTATGTTATTTAATGTTGCTAAAGAGTTGTTGTGTTTGTCTAGCATGGGTTCATGGTGTTCTGTTTGTGTGGTTATGTTTAGGGTACGACATTGACATAACAATTCCTTATGTGCTTATATCATGATTTTAGTTGCAAAAGAATGAGTGCGAAATTCCATTTGTTTTCACGTGCGCATAACCATGAGAGAGAAAGTGCACGGGGTTTTTTGTGGGCACATTTGTGTGGGGCCACAGTTTTAAAAGAAGAAGGGAAAATGTTGTTTTACGTATTGTATATTGTGGTACATTTATTTTGGTTAGGTATGGCCCATGTGTAAATAAAAAGGTGTGGAGACATCCATATATTAGTCATGCATGTATAAACGTGAAAAAAGAAACCATGGTAAACCGGTTGATGGCAATGCTTTAGCTAGGACAAGCCAAATCTAGAAGCAAATCAAGACATAAGTTCATGGGTGAAGATTGCGGAATTTGGTGGTGGTGAAAGGTGTTGATAGCTCATGGTTTTCGTGAGTTGTATGGTAAGGGAAGATGTGTTTAAGAGTTCTCTAAGAGAGGTTGGGTCAACTCTTGGAGGAAGGTGGTTAGAGGAGGCCACTTGGGTTGCTCTAGCCTAGGGTGACCTTAAAAGAGTAGTATGGCACAAAAATGGCAGCATAACTTTACACTAAATCAAAGGTGATTACATGATGGAGAACACCTATATTTATAGGCTAAGGTGTCTCAAAAATGGGCTAAAACTTTAACCTAAAAGAGCCACTTTGGTTAGCTTGGAGAGCAAGGAGAAATCCTCTCCAATAAGAGAGAGACAAGTGGCAAAAGTCCTCTCAAATGAGAGAGTGACATATGGCCACTACCTATGGAGAAACTCTCCATTCCTAGAGTGACACATGGCCACTAACAAGGAGCAAAACTCTCCAATGGGAAGCCTCCACATCTTTAGGACGAAATCTTGCTCCCTTGTCCTCCAAGCTTAGCCAAAATGTTGACCCATTACTCAACACACCCATTTTGGACATCCAAGCATAGTCAACTTTGGGCCTTGGCCCTTTGTTGACTTGTTTGGTCAAAATCCTATCTACTTGGCCTAAAATACAAGGCCCAATTGAAATCCTACACTACTAGGTCCATAATAGAAAGCCTAAATAAAATCTATACTACTTGGCCCAAAATACAAAGCCCAAAAAAAATCTAGACTACTTGGCCCAAAATACAAGGCCCAAAATTATTCTTACTCTAGTAAATCTTCATGATGACTTAAGATGGCCCAAGAGAAAGAGTCTAGGTCCATCTTCCATAGATGTCTCCAACACTTCATGAATGTGTTAGTTCATGGCAAGGGGTATGCCATCACCCCCTCCCTCTTGAAAAGGATTTGCCCTCAAATCTTCTATTCTTTTATGACAAAAACCTTTTTCTTATTATTGTTTAATTTGTGTATCTTTCCACCAAGATCAAAGATTCATATGCAAGTTTCATCAAACTCAAAACCAATAATGTTATGAGCCACAAACAACATGTATCTAGATGAAACATTTAAATAAAACCTTATGCTAATTTTAAAAGAATTTACTTTTAAACTTGGAAGGTCTACTCCATAAAATTGTTTGTGTTTACTTTGAGTTAATTGTATCCTAAAAGGTAACATCAACTCAAAGTTTGATTTGGAAAAATTTGAGGAGTTAAAAATAGTGAAAGGTGAAAAAGAAGTTGAAATTTCAAAAGTAAAAAATGGAGTTGTGAAAGATGGTTGGATGTATTGAGAAAAGTTCAAGGATTGTAAAACTCCCTTCATCATCTTAGTCTCAACCTTAATTGTGGGAGTGGTAGGGGACTTTAGTAACTCTTCCTCTTCTTCTTTTATCTTAATCTCTTCTTTTTCTCTCTTTTCTTTCTCATTCCTTTCTTTTATCTTTTTCTCTTCATACTTTCTTCTTCTTTCCTCCTCTTTTTCTCTTTTCTTACTTTTCTCCTCTTTCTCTCTCTCTTTGTTCTATCTCTCTTTTCTCATGCTCCTCTTTCTTCCTTTGTTCTTTCTTCCTTCTTTTGTCTTCCTCTCTTCTTCTTTTTATCTTAATTAAATGCTTTTGCACCTTTTCTTGTTTTTCATTAAGAATTCTAAGTTCTTCTTCCAACTTAGCAAGATACTCTTCTTTTTCAATTCTTTCTTTTTCTTTGAGAAGAGTTTCTTGCCTTTGCCAAATTTTAAGTGACTTTAGCTCTTTTGCTAAATTGTTCAAAGTGGGTTTTACATCCTCACTAGAGTCACTTCCAATTTCATAGGAATTAGTCTTGGAAATCCTTAAAGGTTTTCTAAAAGATGCAATGCACCAAACAAATACTTAAATTTCAAAGAAAGTTCCATAAGAGATTTAAGGAAGCAAAAGACACCCAAGTTAACTTCCAAGAAAGGGAGGTGAATCACAATGGATTTCTTAAATACCAAACCTTTCCTAGCCAAAGTTTACTATAGGCACTCTTGAACCAAATTTCTCAAAGGGAACTAAAGTTGACACACGTTAAGCTATCACAATTAAAAAAAACAAATAAACTAGCTATGCAGCCTAAAGATTAAGTTAGAAGAACTTTGGTTCCTCCAACCAACCAACTAAAAACGAAATTTACTAAGAAATAAAGGTTCTTGTTAAGAGATTGGATGGAGCACCAAAGACTCCCCCAAGACACCTAACAAGGTGTTAACACTTCGGCAAGTGTACCGAATCGTATCAAGTAATAATAAAATGGTAAGACCAAGTATCGTTTCCCAAAGGACTCACGGCCTAGACAGTTATGTGATTTCTTGATTAAATTAGACTTGTGAACAAAATCATTGTTTTTTATTTGCGAAAAATAAACATGAATGCAAATTTTGATCAATTGGATTGAAAGAAGCAAAAGAGATTGATGTAAGATATGGAATGATGATGTTGTTGGGGTTTCCGACTTATCCTATCCACTCCCATGTATTCATGAATTCATCTTTCTTCATTAATGTTAATGTCACTTTCTAGTTTACCTTAAACTCGATGTCTCGGTGAAGAAAACCTAGTCCTAATCACTAGTTTACAATGTCTTGTCTCCCTAGATATTATTCATGCATTACAATCGCACAGAAGCTTAAAGGCAATCGATCCTCCTATTCCTATGTCTAGGTAATATTGCTTCCGGGAGAGTTTCCCCAGTTCTAGATTTACCTATATGTGTCCATATAGATAACATCAATGATCATGCAATTGAATGAGTTAAACAAAGCATGCATAGAGCGTAGAAGAAAAAACACAGCACACACTAACACAACACAAGACAAAACACAACACACACTAACAGAACAAAGACCTAAGACCGAACCGTTGGTCCCCAGCAACGGCGCCAAAATTTGATGCGGCTGTCGCGGCCCATCAAATTTGATGTGCATTAAAAATGCAGTATAGTGCTAGGAAGTGACTCCTAGGTCGTCTCTCAAGGACCAAATGTGGTTCGAATCTTAGGTCAAACACGTAGTGGGAGGGAGTTTTGAAAGTCTTTTTGTGATTAAAAGTGAACTAAATTAAAACTGGAAATTAAATACGACCAAACATAATTGAAAACATTGAAATAAATGAACAAAGCTTGAAGACCGAACGGTCCTACAGATGACCGAACGGTTCTACATTGAGAAGGTCTCTAAAACAAGTGAGGAAATTGGAAATGCAGAAAGATAAAGAAGTCGAACAGAATAAACAACATAATGAACGGAAAAAGTAAACTCAACAATGCAAAAGATAAATATTCAAACACAATTAAAATTATTAAAATGCAACACTTAAATTAAAAAGATTAATGCTCATTTCAGTTTGAAATAAAATTTCGAAGAAACAGGGACGTTAACCAATTGAAACACAAAGCCGCGGGATTAAAAGAAACAAAGTTTAGCCAATAATTAAAATGCTCATTGTAGTGGAAATAAAGAAACACACTTAGCTAATAAACTTTAATTCAAAAGGGCTGGAACAAATTGAAATGCATCGGGTATAAACGAAATGCCAAAGTGCATGACACATTGAAATGCAATAAATAAATGACAAAACTTGTTGGAATAAAAGAGCACATGCTTTATCTAGTAATTGAAATGTAATTTCATCACGGAATAGCTAAAAGGGAAGAAAGAAAGCGTGTGCACCGCTTCTAGCAAAATGAAAATTAAATGTGCTTTTCAAATGGAAATTAAATGAATGCCTCCAGGCCGTGTGTGCTCTCCAGCTCAATTCAAACGAAGAGAAGAACTCAACCGTAACCCTCCATTCAATAACCATCCTCTTCTCTCCAGAAAAATGAAAACATCTGTGCTGCTGGAATAGAAAACTGTGAGAGAGTGGCGGTTGGAGCTTCCAGGTGTGCACACCAAAATCATCCCCCTCCAAAGCTGCTATTGTTCTCTTCTCTAAAGAAAGAAAGTTTAAAGCATTCTACTACTGGAATAAAAGAAACGTGTGCTTCCCAAACACTGCTCCGCTTCAGTCGTAGCCCTCAATCCTCGGTGGCCGTGTGTTCTAAAATGAAAGATGATTCTACCCTCCAGGCCGTGCACCACGCTTCCCTCCGTGTGCCTTCTTTCTTTCCAGCCAAAATCCTCTCTTACTTAGGTGGCGGCTCTCCCTATTTGAAGGTTGAATGACCTGTGGAGACCTTCCCTGCTGCCAGCGTGTCCAGCCCCATCTCCAAGCTTGCTGGACCTACCTTCTCTTCAATCCTTATTGGCCTCCGCTGCTGTTGTCCATTGAAGAACGAATGAGCTGCTTCACGTGCACCCCTTCATTCATCTAGCACACACCACTTCCATTTGAGTTCGTGTGCACCACTTCTCCCACCGTGCAGCTTTAATTCTTAATATTCATTGCTCATGGGCTGTCCTTTTAATGAAGAATGAACGCCCACCTCACGTGCTTGTTGGACCTATTTCTTTACTGGACTTGCTTCTTCCTCTCAAACCTGCTGGACGTCCGAATGCATTCCCCATGGGCATGACATGCTCTTTCCTACACAGCTGGACCCGTGATGCTCCTGGACGTGCAAAGTTGATTCCCATGGGTCCTTGCTGCCAGCGCATTCTCCAAGCACACCTCCTAGACGCTGCAGCCGTGGCAGCACCACTTGGACGTGAGCACTCTTTTCACGCTGGACCAGGCCCTCTCATCCGTTTGCACCTCCCTCTTTGTTGGATGCTCCATGTGCACACCCGCTTGTTCCCTTTGCTACCATGAAATCACCGTAACAGCCTTATGCTCATGGGCTTCTCCCCTTAAGCCCATCATCACGTGCTAGACTTGTAATTGCTTTCTAAAGTGAAAAATTAAATTGAATGCTAGTGTTGCTTCCTCCAAACCTCACCTCTGGACCGCATGTGCACCGCATCAACAAGAAAGTTAAATGTGTCTCTCCAAATATTAATTGTCCAAGGGCCTTGCTAAATGCTCTCCAAGCCCAAATAAAAAAAATGAAATGCAATTGGATGGTAGCTACACCTCATTTAACCACCAAATGTCCCAAATTGTATTTCCAAAATTTTCCCTGCAAATAATTAGCTCAGATAATTCAAATTAATTAAAATTAGAATTTCTAGTCAAATTAAGCACAATTAACAAAAACGGAAAAGTACCGGACATATAAGCACAATTCCCTGATTAATTCTAGCACAATAAACTAAGTGAAGTGAAGAAAATATTGACTCATCAATGACTGTGGCTTTTCTTTTGTGCACTTTTACTTCCTTTCCTAAGTCCAACTGCTTACTACTTCAACTTATTTCATCTAATTCATCTTAATCCCTGCCAAAACAAGGAAAACCAAGCATAAAATCCATCCAACTCTTTTATTTCCAAAACTTAAGCAAAAACATGATTCCAAGCTAGTTTCTAAGTCATAAAGGTTGTTTTTAATATCAAAATTAAGTATAAAAATAACGGTTTTTCAACTGTTATCACAACCCCAAACTTAGAACTTTGTTTGTCCTCAAGCAAACAAGATGTAACTCAGTCTTCCACCAATCAATACAATGGTTCAACACATTCAAAAATCTTTCTTTCAAGACAAATAATTACTCATATGAGCTTATCAAAAAGAATTCAGTCAAGATGCACACATGCTTTGATTCAATCAAGCTCATTGTGGTGTTCACATAATCACATAGTATCCAACAAATGTTATTTTCATGAATGATAAATTAACTAAGCATAGATGTAATCATGTGCTAATGGAATTATTCCTCACTAGATAAAGTGTTTCACTCAATCACACAAGTGTATATAGAAGTCATTCATTCTCTCCACTATCACAATGTCACATGAAACAACTTTGTCTTTCATTTAACCACAATCAAATACACTCACAAGAAAGCATCATCACAAGGACTTTTCTATGGCTTATAATGTGGCTGGGTTAACAAGAAAATTGGGTTTTCTAGATCACAAAATCCTTGAGTTAAGAGAATCATCATTTAAACACAATCATTCTTACTTATTCCCAAATTTCCTTTGCATTGAGTTCTTCTTTTTCTTTCTTTTTCTTTCCTTTTTCTTTTGCTTTTCACGTGCTTAAAACTTGGCTCAATGGTTTTTATTTTTCCTTTTTTAGACTTCCCAACAACCCCAAACTTGAACCTTTATCAATACCACAAGATATTCTCAACTCAACTCAAGTAAAGATTTTCAAAAAGGGTTTTCACATCATATTCAAGGCTAAAGGTTCAAAGGATAGAACACATTGTGCTCTCTTTTATTGGGCTAAAATCATGCATTTGGCTAAAAAGGGTTACCAACAAATGGCCTTGATCATATGACACATACAAGCAAGTGATTCAATCATAGAAACCTGGGCAAAGTCATTCATGCTTTCAATGTAATAGCACTCAATCACAAAAACTCTAGAGTTCAAAACCTCACACATAAGCTCATTCAATATTCCATCTATTCCATATATACATTATGCTTAGCATCATAATCACAATCACAACATCATGCATCTGTTCACATAGCTTGTGAACAACCACATGTATATCAGCATATAGTGCACAATCTCAACATCAATCAATATCCAAGCATCATCAAGCAACACTCATCATGCATAAATCATAAGCAAACCATCATAGCAGATGAAATTTCACACTAAGTACATCACAACCTATTATAAGACCAGAAGCAAATAAGTTCAACAGTACAAAACAAAAGATAGAAAAAATCCTACTCTAGAGGTGTGATGAGTCAATATTTTATTCACTTCACTTAATCTATTGTGCTAGAATTAATCAGGAAATTGTGCTTAATTGTCCAATATTTTTCCGTTTTTGCTAATTGTGCTTAATTCGACCAGAAATTCTAATTTTAATTAATTTGAATTATTTGAGTTAATTATTTGCATTAGTGATTCCAAGGAAAATTTTGGAAATACAAATTAGGGCATTTAGAAGAATATTTATTTACACACTGTGTTATTTTAAGAAGTAAAATTGGTTTTCAAACCAAATACACACCATACGGCACCTATAAATGAGGAATCAATTTTCTTTGTAGATGGCACTAATGGAGGGGACCACATTGAAGAAAAAAAGCTCACGGATCCAGCAAATTTGGCCAATTCAATTTGACAAACAATTGGAATAAAAGTGGGAGCCACCACACCTTTTCTTAGTTGGAACGTGCAACACATACACATGATGGGCTTCACACACAGACTAGGCACTTGGCTTTTGGTCCAACAGCTTGGATTTGAGCAGGTGTGTTTGGAGAGAATGGGAGGTGCAGAAAAAGGAGACAGCAGGCCTTCCATTGTTGTCCAGCGTTGATTAGCACAGTAGCTGCTCCAAAGAAGTAGAGGTGCACACCGAGAGAAGCACAGTCCAACATGTTTCTTCATTTTCCAGCAAGCAAGAGGGGTGGCAGTAACTTGGTTGCAGGTCCAGCGTCCAACAGCTGCTACGTTCCAGAAGCACGTTGAGATGTGGTGATCCAGAAACGAACCACGCTGGCAGCAGGCTGAATCAAGCACACGGCCCACCACACGCACACTTCACACGGTGTGTCCAGCAAGCAGTTCAGCAAAGAAATTGGTCCAACAGCAGTGCATCCAGGGTGTCCAAAGAAGAAGCATTTTCACGCATCCAGCACGTTCATTTAGGAGAGGTGTCACGGCCCAACACAACTGAAAGGAGAAAAGGGGGACTGGTTCATTAGGGCAGCAAGACGTGGGATTTGGGGTGGTTTTTATCTTTGATTTTAAGGGAAGTTGCAGCCACTAGGGGAGAGGAGAGTGGAGCCGGAGAAAGAAAGCAAGCATGGAGGGCTACGGTTGAAGAAAAGAATGGTGTTGGAATGAAGAGCATGGAGTTGTCTTTGGGAGTTTCTCGGCCTAAGTGGTCCAGCTGCCACCGAGGAACTTGAATGAAACGTGATTGCAGCTCGTTGGTGGAGGAGTAGCTCCAAGGCATGCGTCCAGGAAATGGAAAAGGGAGCCCGCGGATGAGGGGATTCACTTCTTCATTTTAAGGGCACATGAGTGGTTGAAGGAGGGGGTCAGCAGCCACCCAGGGGGGTCTCTTTCGGTTTTATATTTCAGCAACACAAGGATGTAGATTTTCTTTCTTTGGAAGCGCACTTCCAGCAGCACATGGTGATTCAATGGGAAGCAACACACGCGGCACATGGGAGGAATTTACAAAGCTCTTGGTTTTATTTTTATAGAGAGAATAGGAAGGAGTTGTCACAGTTTGGAGGGATAGGTGTTGCACGGAAGTGGTCCAGTAACACATGGTGATTCAGGGAAAGAAGAAGTGGCCCACTTGGTGATTCATTTCACGTGGAAGCACATGGATTCAATTAAGGGCTGGTGCCACGTCCATGCGAGAGGAGCTCCAAGGGTTTTCTTTTATTTCAGATACTTTTCTGATTTAGCAATTTCAATTCAAGTGGGTCACGCATGTAGTTTTCACGTCAAATTTAATTATCTCGCTGGTGTGCAATGTTCGGTTTAGGACTGTTCGGTTTACTATTTTCATTCACTTTAATGCTTTCAATTATGTTCGGTTGTGTTTAATTTCCATTTTAATTTAATCCATTTCCAAGCACAAAAACACTTTCAAAACCCCCCTACTTCGTGTTTGACCTGAGACTCGAGCCACATTTGGTCCTTGAGAGACGACCTAGGAGTCACTTCCTAGTACTGTACTGCATTAATTTTGCAATCAATTTTTGTGTGAGGTGCGACCCTCTCAACAAGGTGATAGCATCCATCAGTAGATGCTATCTCTGCTCCTCATCAACCCATGCTATCATCTGAATCTTCCTCCTCTCCTTCTTCAGCATCTTCAAAGTCATCATCATCATCCTCATCATCATCCATAGCTGGAGCTTCAGCTACTACAGCTCCAGTAGCCTAAGCTTGCTCCTGTGGCCATGCCACCACATTGTTGAATTCATCCATGGTCCACCGATGTCCTGGGGGTGTATCATACATCCCAATGATCATCTCTATCGTGGCCACCTACCCTCTGTGGATAGACTGCAACATGTCCTTCATCAGAGACATATACATCTCCCTCATCTGAAAAGATTCTGCATCACGAGGCGGTGCATGTGCTCGTGATGGTCCTCTCCTTCTAGAAGACTGATGTGGTGGTACTGGCTGAGTTTCCTCATCTTTGCCACAATATTGTCTATAGTAAACCTCATAAATTGCCTTCTTAGGCCTCTCCACTAGCGGTGTAGAAATATTCACTCCAACTAGCTCGTAGAGGTGTGTAATCAGGGAAGGATGCCCCAAAGGTGTCTTGTTGTTCATAGTATTTGCACACACCTATATCTCATTGGCTATGACCTGTCCAATGTTAATGTTCATCCCTCTGAGCACATAGTACAGAAGAAGAGCCCTGCTGACAGTAATATCAGAAACATGCAAACAAGGCTGGATGTTGGCATGAGAAAAAGTCATCCAGTACTTTGCTAAGGGAGTCAGATCAGCTCTCCTAATATTCACAACTGCATCATTCATATTTCTCTGAAAGTGCCCCCCAGGCACACATAGCACGCTCTCCACATCATCAAAATCAGTTCCTTCTTCCATACTCAGAGCAAAATGACACTGCTCACCAGCCCATTCAGTATTTAGAAACCTGTTAATAGAATCAGGGTCATACCGAATGGTGTGTCCTCTAACATAGCTCATATAGTCCTCAATGGGATGATCACCCAGCCGCCTTCCATTGGTATAAAACTCTTTCACCACTGCTATGTTAGCTGGTGCAGGATAAGTGGCAAATCTCTCCCAATTTCTGTTTTCCAATTGCTCTCCAAACTGTGGAGCAAAATCAGGTATCCACCCAGCCTTCCTTTCCATCAATAGCCTTCTATCGACACTATTAGTGGCGCTCATGTTTGCGGGAAACGAACTTTTTGGAATAGGAGTGTTTTGGTTCCTTATTCTTCCTCTTGGATCCTATAGTCTTGATTCTTTTGCCCGATGAGGAGGTCATCCCTACATCAAACACAATTCACAAAACCACAAGACACATTGTTAAGCATTAGTAAACCACAAAAAACTCCTTAAAACCATTCCTATCACTGCTGAGGGCAAACAGAACCCCTCAACGCAACCTGTGCAGAGAACCAGCAAGCAAAACAAGCTTAAACACCATTCTGCAGAAATCGTGCTCAGGGGAAATTTTCGCTGAGCGACAATTCTGTAGATCTTTCAAAATGCCCCAAAATGCTTCTAATCTCCACACACATGCATTCTTCCTAGTTCCAGACCCAAATCAAACAATTTAATCGGTCCAAACAGTGATTAATTCATCTAATCATGCATAAAAATCAAAATTCTTCAAAAATCATGCTTAGACAACCATGTTCATACCAATTCATGCTTTCAAAAACCCTAGAATGTAAAGTGCATGTACTTACTTGGGTGGAGATTCTAAATATGTATAGAATGCTCTAGGAAAGTGAAGAAATCAACCCCTAACAGCAATGCTCTCACACAACCCCAAACTTGGATGGAAACTTGATGCAAAAATGGTTGAAAGAGAGGTTTTATGAAGGGGAAAGAAGGGAAAAGTGAAGAGAACTCTTTGGAGAGTGCTTGAGAGTGTTTGGGAAGAGTGGGATCTGAAAGTGACGGCCAAGACGCGGCCCAGGGTATGAAAAAGACCTAATGGGCCAAATACTACTGAGCCCAATTTTAAAGACCCAAAAAGAAAAATCTGCAGCGTTCGCGCTCAGCTGTAATTACCGTTGAGCGGCATACGCGACACCCACTTTCTTCCTTTCTAGCTTGCCCTAAGTGTCCTTTACTAATGTCTCTCAACTTCAACTCTCAATTTTTCAAATCTCATATATTTTCCACTCACTCTCACTTAACCAATGCACTTAGTCTCTCACACCACTCAAACATTCAAGTCAATCCCTATAATGCAACTAGTGCATAACCAAAACAAACAAGCAAAGATAAAGTCAATCAACTGGGTTGCCTCCCAGGTAGCGCTTGTTTAACGTCAAGAGCCTGACCCAAAATCCTCCAACACCCATCAGTAGGTGCAAATCTTACCATCACCCTTCAATAGGTGTACCTTCTGAGTATCCTTCAGTAAATACTCACCAACCTAGCATCCATCAGTAGATGCTAAACCCAAATATAACATTGTTCCAAAGTTTCAAATTACATCATCAAAATAAATAAATTCAAAGAAATTAATGTTCTCAAATCACTAGGGTGCCTCCCAGCAAGCGCTCTTTTAACGTCACTAGCTTGACCCAATAAAGCTGAAGCTCCTTCTTCAATGTTGGTGTTCCTCTTGCTTTCATCACACCAACTCATCAATTGCTTTCGGTCCACCTTCTTGACTCTCCTTGAATATGGAGCTTTAATCTCTATCACTTTGTTTTCTTTGAAATCTTTCACAACCCACAACTTGTTCTTGAATCTTACCGGTGTGCCAAGTTTGAATTGTGCATCCATCAAGTCACCATGAACCATCCTTCCTTTGCCATCTTTTTCTTCTTCCCTAACCTGTGACAAAAAATAATTTTTACCATTGGTGACCGGCTTTGCAACTTTAGGGCTAGTCACTTGTGCATCCTTACATGCAGCTTTATGCTTAGTCTCCTTCTCTTGAATCTGCTGCTCAGCTTTGAAGACATTAAAGATCACCTTTTCCGCTCGGTCTTGAAGCACTATCAACCCATCATCCACATTGATGATTACTTTTGCCGTTTTCATAAACGACCTTCCAAGAATAACTAGGATCTTCTCATCTTCCTCCATCTCTATCACCACAAAATCCACCAGGAATTTAAGTTGCTTTATACAAACCACAACATCTTCCACTACATCATAGGGTTTCTTCGAAGATCCATCCGCCATGAGAAAAGTCACCTTGGTTGGCTTGACTTCAAGATCACCCATCCTTTCAAGCATAGATAAGGTAATCAAATTAATGCTTGATCCTAAATCAATTAAGGCCTTCCTTATATTCTCCTTCCCAATGACACAAGGAATAGTAAAACTTCCTGGATCTTTCACTTTTGAAGGAAGTGGTTTCTCCAAAATAGATCTGCATTCTCTCTACCTATCACGAGTTTCCTCCTCTAAATATCTCTTTTTTGCGAGGATTTGCTTCATGTGCTTTGCATAAGCAGGAATTTGTTGCAGTGCTTCAGTCAAAGGTATCTTAATCTCCAATAGCTTGAAGATCTCTTTAAAACGCTTATATTGTCTCTCTTTATCAAATTTTTCACTCCCTTTAGGATAAGGAAGAACTCTTCCACTTTTTTCACACTTTTTCACTCCCCTCTTCTTTTCTTTCTCTTTTTTCTCATCCTCACCTTTTCTCTCTTCTTTTTCGTCTCTCTTTTCTAACTCAACTCTGTCTTTTTCATCTACCCTCTCATCACATATACTCACAATAGCTTTACACTCTTCCTTAAGGTTAACCTTAGTATTAGCTCCAAAACTCCTGTCAGGCATATCCTCCAACTTCTTAGCCATTTGGCCAACCTGGATCACTAGATTTCTAATTGTAGCTTCAGTGCTCTTGTGATTGGAGATAGTCACCTGGATAAATTGTTGAAGAGTTTCTTCAAGCTTTGTTGATCTCTCATTAAGCGCAGATACTTGTTGCCATAGTGATGGTTGTTGTTATGGTGTACTAACTTGCTCTGCTTGTCCAGCTTTTCCATTCTGACCTTGACCCATGCTTGGGTGAGGTTTCCTCCCTTAGTTGAAACTCCCTTGGCGGTATTGAAATTGATTCTGGAATTGATTGGCCATAAAATTGACATCTTCTAGGGCCTCCACTGGAAAAACACATTTACCATTGATATGGTCACCACCACACAATTCACAGAGTTGTTGTTGAACCTGTGAAACGTTCTTCGACTCCTTTGGAAACTGAGCGAGTGTCTTTGTCAAATTCTCCAACTGTTGAGTTATGATTTTATTTTGTACAAGCAAGACATCTTGAGATTGCAACTGTACTCCCTTCTATTGAGGTGGAGCTCCTCTTTCACTATGCATCTCATTGTCATTAGTAGCCATGTTGTCAATCAATTCAAAAGCTTCCTCTGGAATCTTGCATTTAATATTACCTCCAGCTCAAGCATCTAGCATCAATTTGGTTTGTGAACCAAGACCTCCAAGGAAAAGAATTACTATCGTTGCTTCGTCAAAGCCATGAGTGGGCGTATTTCTCAACAAGCTCTTGTATTTATCCCATGCTTGACCTAGCGTCTCCTCCATGCCTTATCTAAAAGAAGAAATTTCTTGCATACCTTTGTTGATTTTGGATTGTGGGAAGTACTTGCTTAGAAACTTTGAAACCACGACTTCCCATTCAGTAAAGCTATCCTCTGAGAAAGAATTCAACCATAGCTTAGCATTGCCTCCCAATGAGAAAAGAAACAAGCTTAGCTTTATTGCACCATTCGGCACACCATTGATCTTCACAGTGTTGCAAATCTCGTTGAATGTGGTTAGATGCTCATATGGACTTTCATGTGACAGTCCATTAAATTGGTTGCTCTTCACCAATTGTATCAACGCCGGTTTCACCTCCATGTTTACAGCATTGACCCTCGGCCTTGCAATGTTATTAAAGTGATGATGGCCAACAACATTGGTGTAATCCATCAGAGTATGTCTACCATTATTTTCTCCAGCCATTTCTTCAGTACTTTGGTTAGATCTTTGTGGTGAGGGTTGTAGAAGTGTCTCCGGAGAAGGAAATAATTCTCTAGAAGTTCGGATCCTCCTTCTCCTTCTACTTTCGTCCAATCCTTCAAGAAGAGGTTTCGTTGTTTTCTTGCTCCTAGTCCGAATTGTATCCTGCATACACAAGAAAACAAACCCTAGAAACAATTGTTAGCACAAAAAGATAAAAAGATAAAAAGATAACAAAAATAAAAAGATAAACTAAAAAGATAAAACAAAAAGATTAAAAAAATAAAAAGATAAAACAAACAAGTCAAAGCTAATCAATAATCACACAAATAGAATAGTTAAACCACGAGTCCCCGGCAATGGCACCAAAAACTTGTTAACACTTCGGCAAGTGTACCGAATCGTATCAAGTAATAATAAAATGGTAAGATCAATTATCGTTTCCCAAAGGACTCACGGCCTAGACAGTTATGTGATTTATTGATTAAATTATACTTGTGAACAAAATCATTGTTTTTGATTTGCGGAAAATAAACATGAATGCAAGTTTTGATCAATTGGATTGAAAGAAGCAAAAGAGATTCATGTAAAATATGGAATAATGATGTTGTTGGGGTTTCCAACTTATCCTATCCACTCTAATGTATTCATGAATTCATCTTTCTTCATTAATGTTAATGCCACTTTCTAATTTACCTTAAACTCGGTGTCTCGGTGAAGAAAGCCTACTCCTAATCACTAGTTTACAATGTCTTGTCTCCCTAGCAATTATTCATGCATTACAATCGCACAGAAGCTTAAAGGCAATCGATCCTCCTATTCCTATGTCTAGGTAATATTGCTTCTGGGAGAGTTTCCCCAATTCTAGATTTACCTATATGTGTCCATATAGATAACATCAATGATCATGCAATTGAATGAGTTAAACAAAGCATGCATAGAGCGTAGAAGAAAAACCCTAACAATTAATGAAACAAAGAATATAAAATATAGAACCAATTCAATACATGAGAGTTTCAAAGGATTACATCGGTTCCCCAACAACAATGGAGGTTTAGTTCACCATAGAAATGGTAAAACTAGATGAAAATAATGAAAAGAATGAAAGATAGAACCCTAGAATTTGAAAAAAGGAGCTTCTGCATCCAAAATCTGCCTTCAAGGGGTGAAGAAAGTGTGATTTCGCATGTTTCTATCCAAAGATATCAACCCTAGATCGACTAAAACCTTATATAGTTTATTAAAAATTACAGAAAATAGGCCCAAGCCCAATTAAATGGCGCACAGTGGCAGAATTGCGCTCAATGGTAAGTGCGGTTCTTCAGAATGACGCTCAGCGGCAGTTTTAACCCTCAACGATGACTGTGGTGCTTCAGAATGTCGCTCAACGGTAAAAGTTACGCTCAGCAGTGACTGAGGCTCTTCTTTTGTGCAATTTTACTTCCTTTTCTAAGTCTAGCTCCTTACTACTTCAACTTCTTTCATCTAATTGATCTTAATCCCTGCCAAAACAAAGAAAACCAAGCATAAAACCCATTCAACTTTCTTATTTCCAAAACTTAAGCAAAAACATGATTCCAAGCTAGTTTTTAAGTCATAAAGGTTGTTTTTAATATCAAAATTAAGTGTAAAAATAACGGTTTTTCAACCGTTATCACAAGGTCGTGAGTTACACGAAAAAAAAAAGAAAGAAATATATATTACAAAGCCAAAAATTACAATCAAATCAAAGCTACCACCAAAGGTGTTTCTCTCCTTTCTTTTTGGCTACCACTCTAGACTTCAAGCTTCCTTTGGGTATCCACCAAGGCTACTTCTAAGATAATCACCTCACAAAGAGAACCTACACCACACAAAGTAACCAAAGCCGAAATTGTGCAAGAAGAAACAAGGGATAAAAGAAATAAAAAGGTTAAAACAAGAAAGGCTTTGCAAAAGGAATTTAATTATGAAAAAACTAATAAATCTAAGAAGACAAGCAAGAAATTAAAGGTTAAGAAACAAAGGTTAGCACTCAAAAGAAATACTAATGAAAGGTGCTAGAATAGATTCACAAAACAAAAACTACTAGAAGAAAAGTGAGTGGTTCTTGTCTTTTGGCAACTTTGAGCAAATGAGGCTCTAAGGCCACTCTTTTAACATCCTAGCCAAGACTTTTAGCCACTGGAAAGTGAAGAGAAAAAGCCCAAAAACAGTGAACAAAACGTTCCAAACAGATTGCACAAAAATAGTGGTAGTGGTCCAAGCACACAATTTTTTTTTCAGCACTTTTTAGGCTCTCTTTTGGTACTCTTTTAAAGCCTTTTGCTTAAAAGCTTTTAGCACTTCTTTTTCTACTCTTTTATGATGCAAAATAAGACCATCACACACTTGGAACAGAGGTGATATATGGGTTTTAAAAGCCACAAAGACAAGAAACACAAAATAGAAGAGAATCCTACTAGAATCAAAATGGAGTTGAAAATTAAAAACGTCAATAGAGAAATTTTCTTTTAAGAGCTTGCCAATGATCTAATGGCAAGTATGAATCCTAAACATCAAAGATAAGACCCCCAAATGGGTGTATATGTGCAGTTTTGCAAACTAAGTTATATATTTTTTGATGATTTTTCAAAGGTTACTAGAGAAAATTGACAAACTCTGGTTGAGTAGTTGACTAGTTGACTTTTCTACATTCGGGTTAACTTTTCTGCACTCTGGTTGACTTTTCTGCATTCTGGTTGACTTTTCTGTATTTCAACCATTTTCTGTATTTCAACCATTCGGTACTTTAACTTTTCTTTCAAATCATTCCAATAACTTACAAAATCAAGGGAATCTAGCACAAAACCATTAAATTCACCTTCAACTTTCTTATTCACAAAACTAAAGCAAAAACATGAGTTAAAGCAAGTTCCTAAGTCAAAAAGGGTTGCTTTATTATCAAAATTATGTATAAAAATAACGGTATTTCAACCGTTATCACAACCCCAAACTTAAAACTTTGCTTGTCCTCAAGCAAACAAGATGTAACTCAATCTTCCACCAACTAATGCAATGGTTCAACACATTAAAAAACTCTTTCTTCTAAGACAAGTAATTACTCAATCCAGCTCATCAAATAGAATTCAGTCAAGATGTGCACATGCTTTGATTAATAATCACTCATCATGATGTTCACATAATCACATAATATCCCACAGATGTTATCTTCATGAATGATCAATTAACTAAGCACAGATGTAATCATGTATTCATGGAACTCTTCCTCACCAGACAAAGTGTTTCACTCAATCACCCAGGTGTATATAGAGGTCACTCTTTCACTCTACTATCCCAATGTCACATAGAACAAAATTGCCTTTCATTTACCACAATCAATCATACTCACAGACAAGAATCATCACAAGGACTTTTTATGGCTTGTAACATGGTTGGGCTAAGAAGAAAAATTGATTTTTCAAGATCACAAAATCCTTGAGTTAAGAGAGTCATTCATAAATTTATCATTCAAATACAATCTCTCTTTAGACAAACCAATCTCACTCATTCCCAACTTTCCCCTTTTTACATTGAGCTTTTCTTTCTTTGCATTCTATTTTCTTTTCTCTTTTTCATACTTGCTTAACACTTAGCTCAATGCTTTCCTTTTCAATTCTCCCAACAACCCCAAACTTAGACCTTTATTAATACCACACAATGATTCTCAACTTAACTTAAGGTAAAGATTTTCACAAAAGAGTTGTTTAAGGCTTGAGGTTCCAAAAAAATAGAACACTTCATGCTCTTTTTCATTTGGTTACAAATCATGCATTGGCTAAGAAAAAGGGTAATCAAAAATGGCGTTGATTGTAACACCCGAATATTTTAAAGGGTATTACTGATAGTAGAGACTAAATTAATTTGATATCTCATATAAACAATCAAACTTTATTTCAATTACTTCAAAGTACAATACCAAACTTACAAACTTTAAACAATATAGTCTTCACCATTGAAATTTCAACTTATAAATTTTACACAACATAATCTTCCCAATACAAATTTATTCTTTTTACAAAAATCCCTGAAAGTTTTTCCCCGCATCTCTCTCATCTCTAAGCTTTTTCAACCGCATCTGCAACATTATCTAATCACATATAACATGAGTTATATGATCATAGTACAAACAAATAAGGGTAAGCCAACCATATCATAAAATCATTAAACTTGTAACAAAAATATTAAAATCAGGTATTTCTGCAATTGATAAAATATCATTATTCCGATGTCATTAATTCATCATTATCAAAATCATCATTCTCATTTTCATAAATCTTACAAGTGTACCATGCTTACTCATGAAGCCTTATGGTCAGACCGCTCTCTGCCTGCTTCCTTAAGCCTCACTTACATACTATGTCTTACTTTCTGAAGCCTTATGGTCAGACCCCTCTCTGCCTGCTTCCAAAAATCTCAGGTGTTACTTTGCTCATACCAAACTCTCATGGTATAACTCGAACATACTACTCCCGGTAGTAAACATCATTTCATAAGTAATGATTTCTCATATCCACTCCAACATTTCATAAAAACCAACAATTCATACCCTCTTATCCACCTAACTCAATCATGTTCATTCTTTAATCATGAATTCATAATAACCCGTTTTGGTATCGATAAATTAAACACATTGCCAGATATCATGCTTCATATTATAAACTCATTTTGCCCATAACGAGTATAACTCAACATATTTTCACCGAACAAAGATCATGGATCAACCAAAATACATCAACATATCTTAGGAACTACATATTAATGTCTGGGCTCAATGTAATGATAAATAAAATATATATGAAATTTTTACCATGATAATATTATGCATCTACAATCAACTTGTTTTATTTTATTTTCATCCTAGTAGAGATTTTTCTTTACCCCAATTGGTCACCGGAGAGGACCCAGATGTCTGAACGCATCAAACTCACCTTCGACGCCAGCACATATGACTAGTCACAACTGACTAGACCAGGCCAGGGCTGCTCTATGATCAGGGATGTGCCAACTCAGGTTTTTAAGGTTCCTCTATCCTACCAACAAAGGGAGGCCTTCAATAATTAACAATTTATTTATTTAATTTATCTACCTTGTTTTCTTATGCTCTAAATCTTAAAATGCCTAATTTTACTTCCTCTCACAACAACCTCAAACACTGTATATATATTTAATACCAATATACAAGCTATTACAGAACCCTTATTCCAAACCTTCCAACAAGATTAATTTCAGCCAACAAACTCATTCAATAAAATCATTACAATAAACATCCATAATAGAATTCATACAAGATAATTATAAACAATTAACAATAATAAAACATTACTATAAATGGTCATAGAAGAATACAATATTTGACTATCATAACAATAATCTTAATATAAAAATTCATGGGGAAACAAGAAGTTGAATCTGGCAGAGCCGGTTAGACAACTTCTAATCCATCCATCAATACAATATAATTAAATAACAAGAACAATACATGTCTGGGGAAATAAGAAGTTGAATCTCGCAGAGCCGGTTAGACAACTTCTAATCCTTCCAAAAATGCAATAAAATAAATAAGTAAAGAAATAAATAGTTTGGGGAAACAAGAAATTGAATCTGGCAGAGCCGGTTAGACAACTTCTAATCCTTCCAAAAATGTAATAAAATAAATACGGAAGGAAATAAAAAAATTTGGGGAATCAAGAAATTGAATCTGGCAGAGCCGGTTAGACAATTTCTAATCCTTCCAAAATACAATAAAAATAAATAAGGAAAACAATAAAATGTTTGGGGAAACAAGAAATTGAATCTGGCAGAGCCGGTTAGACAATTTCTAATCCTTCCAAAATAAAAAAATAAACCACTAATAACATACAATTGACATAACATAATCAATATCACATTTTAAAATTTTCACACTTGGATATTAACACACAAAAAAAACATATTCTCATTTAAATTTCAAAATCATACAGAAACAAAATACTCCATATTTAAGATTTAAAATCAGACAAAAGAAAAATATAGCATATTCAAGACTCAAGATAATACAAAAAGAAATACTCAAAGTTAGCTTCCCTTACCTCTATTCCAGACTTAGTTTCCTCTTCTCAAACCGTTCTCCGGAAACTTCCAGAATTTCCCCTCTTTAACTAGAATTTCCTCTAACTCTCTTCTCTCACAATTTCTCTAGAATTTTGGTGTAAATCTTCAGCCTCCCCCCCTTGGCTATTTATAGCCAAAAATTTTACTATTCATTTTTACTATTCATTTTTACTATTCACTTTTACTATTCATTTTTACTATTCAAAAATTATTTTTTTATTCACCATTCTTATCTCTAAATGATTACTTCTACGTGGAGTGTTCTCTTCCATAATTTATTTTAATATTTTTTTTTTAACTATTCACTATTCACTATTTACTATTTACTATTCACTATTCACATTTCTAAAAAAAAAAAAAAAAAAAAAAAATCCTAAATAAGTTATCAAAAATGTGAAGCTCTCCCTCTAAAATTACTATAACTTTATATCCAAAAATTTACATTTTTCTATCCATTAAAATTATTATTACTAATAAAATGTTAAAATTTACTATTATAAATATTTTTTTTTTTCATGGATCTTACATTTTAACATACAAATATTTTCAAGGATCTTACAATCTCCCCAACAACAATTATTTTCGCCCTCGAAAATTATTTATTTAAACAAAGACTATTTAACAAAAAAAAAAATTACTTACAAAAGAGATATGGATATTCCTTTATCATAAATTCTTCCAATTCCCAAGTCATTTCCTGTGTGTCTTCATTCCAAAGTACCTTTACCGTGCGAATATCCTTCCCTCTTAACTTTTTCATTTGAACATCTAGTATACGCACTGGGCCAACTTCCATTGTTAAATTTTCCTTGACCTGAATTTCATCAACTTCTAACACATGCTTTGGATCTGGAATATACTTCCTCAGTTGGGATACATGAAAAACGTTATGCAAATATGTCAATCGAGGTGGTAGTGCTATCTCATAAGCCACTGGCCCAATCTTTTTGAGAATTTGATACGGTCCGAGAAATTTTGGTGTCAGTTTCCTCATCTTGATAGCTCTCCCGACTCCTGTAGTTGGCGTTACTCGTAAGAATACATGATCTCCTTCTTCAAATTCTAACGGTCTTCTTCTTTTGTCGGCATATGACTTTTGTCTACTTTGAGTTGCTTTCATCCGATCTTGGACTAATTTTATTTTTTCTGTGGTTTGTTGTAATAGCTCGGGTCCCACTGTCAGTGCTTCCCCATCTTGAAACCAACACAACGGTGTTCTACATCTTCTTCCATATAAAGCTTCATATGGTGGCATACCAATACTGGAATGATAACTGTTGTTGTAAGTAAATTCTACTAATGGTAGTATCTCATTCCAACTTCCAAGATGATCTAATACACAAGTTCTCAGCAAATCCTCCAAAGATTGAATAGTCCTTTCTGTTTGACCATCAGTCTGAGGGTGATAAGCCGAACTCATCTTCAACTGTGTTCCCAGAGCCTTCTGTAGCGTCTGCCAAAACCTTGAAGTAAACCTTGGATCTCTGTCTGACACAATGCTTGTAGGTATGCCATGCAACCTCACTACTTCCCCGATGTATAACTCCGTCAGCTTTTCTAGTGACATACGTTGATTAATAGGCAAAAAGTGAGCGCTCTTGGTTAGTCTATCAACGATAACCCAGATAGAATCGTGACCTTTTGATGATTTTGGTAAATGTGTTACAAAGTCCATCGAGATACTGTCCCACTTCCATTGAGGAATGTCTAACTGTCGTAACATCCCTCCCGATTTTTGATGCTCCACTTTTGCTTTTTGACACACCAAGCAGGCTGCTACAAACTCGGCCACATCCCTCTTCATTCCATTCCACCAAAATGACTCTTTCAGGTCCTTATACATCTTAGTCATACCTGGATGTATGCTAAGACGACTTTTATGGCCTTCGTCTAAAATTAAATGTTTTAATTCACTCTTTGCAGGGATACACACTCTGTTTTTAAATCGAAGTATGCCATCTTTACTTAGAACGAACTCCTTAGCTTGATCGGTGTCCAACAACCTGATCTTTTGCTGCAACTCTTGATCCATCGACTGCTCAACCTTCACTTGTTCTAAGAAGTCACTAGTGATTACTAAATGACTACACCATATGTGATCTGGGTTTAACTGCAACCCCAAGTTCATATCACGTAACTTTTCTAACAGTTCTAATTCCTTCACCATCATCGTTGTTATCTGAGCTTGTCTCCTACTCAATGCATCTGCCACCACATTGGCTTTTCCTGGGTGATATAAAAGCTCGAAGTCATAGTCCTTCATATATTCCATCCATCTTCTTTGTCGCATGTTCAATTCCTTTTGATCGAACAAATACTTTAGACTCTTATGGTCACTAAAAACTTGGAAACTTGCCCCATAGAGGTAGTGTCTCCATGTCTTTAATGCAAATACTACTGCTGCAAGTTCGATGTCATGCGTTGGGTAGTTCTTCTCATGCGCTTTTAACTGCCTAGATGCATAAGTTACAGGTCTCCTTCCTTGCATTAGAACGCACCCCAATCCTTGATATGATGCATCGCAGTACACCTCAAAAGATTTGCTAGAGTCTGGAATGATTAATACTGGTGCTGACGTTAGTCGTTGCTTCATATTTTCAAAACTGGCTTCGCACTTGTCAGTCCACAGAAATGGTTGATCTTTACGAGTTAACTGAGTTAGAGGACCTACAATCTTGGAAAACCCTTCGACAAAACGTCGGTAATAACTGGCTAATCCTACAAAACTTCGTACTTCAGTTACAGTTTTCGGCCGCTCCCACTTTAGCACAGCTTCCACTTTTGCTGGATCCACTGAGATTCCTTGAGCAGAAATCACATGACCCAAAAATTGTACTTTCTCTATCCAGAATTCACACTTTGATAGTTTCCCATACAGTTGATGTTTTCTTAAAATTTCCAACGCCACCCTCAAGTGTTCTGCATGCTTTTCCTTATTCTCTGAATAGATAAGAATATCGTCGATAAATACTACCACGAACTTATCTAAACATGACCGAAATATTCTGTTCATGTAGTCCATAAAAATCGCTGGGGCATTCGTCACACCAAACGGCATTACCACGTACTCAAAGTGTCCATAACGAGATCTGAAAGCCGTCTTTTGTACATCTTCCGTCTTGACAAGAATCTGATGGTAACCAGATCTGAGATCAATTTTTGAAAACACCTCTGCTCCTCTCAACTGATCTAATAGATCATCGATTCTTGGCAAAGGGTACTTGTTCTTTATTGTAACCTTGTTCAACTGTCGATAATCCACGCACAACCTTGAACTTCCATCCTTCTTCTTCACCAGCAATACAGGAGCTCCCCATGGAGACACACTTGGACGGATAAACTTCTTCTCCAACAGATCTTCGATTTGCTTTTTCAACTCTGCTAGTTCGGCAGGAGCCATTCTGTATGGAGCCATAGAAACCGGGCCAGTTCCGGGCACTAGATCTATTGTGAAATCGATCTCTCGACTAGGTGGTAAACCTGGCACTTCTTTTGGAAAAACATCAACATATTCTTCTACCACAGGTATTCCGATGATTTGTTCTTCAGTATTCTCTCTTTTCTCCTGAGCTAACACCACATAGCAGGTAGCTCCATCTTTGATATCCTTCGCAGCGACTCGAGTTGAGCTTAGTTCTAAATTGTTCAAATTTAGAAACTCTATCTTTTGTTTCCCACAATCAATAAGAACGTGATTGGCAGTCAACCAATCCATTCCTAAAATAATGTCTAGATTTTGAAGGGGTAAGCAGATCAAGTTCACTTTGAACTTGCGTCCTGCAATTTGGATCGGGCATCCGACACAGACTGAACTGGTCGTAACTGGTCCCGATGCTGGTGTAGAAACTACTAATTCACACCCTAGATCAAGCATCGGTAATCCGAGTCTTTCTAGACATGCTAGGGATATAAAGGAGTGTGTGGCTCCAGAGTCAAACAAAACATATACGCATTCTCCTAACAGCATACAGGTGTGTAAGATTAATGTACCTGGCTTAGTAGCCTCTTCTGCAGACATTGCGAATACTCTTCCTGTTGCCCGGGGCTTTACTTCAGCAGAATCTTGTTGTTGTGGTTCTCCCACCTTCTTTTTCTTTGGACAGACATTAGCAAAGTGTCCCGGATCATTGCAGATGAAACATCTCTTCCCTTCAATTCTTTCCCCAGTAAGTTTAGGGCAGTCACGTCTGAAATGTGCCCCTCCACACTCAAAACACTTCACTGTTCCTCGATATGATAATTGTGGTTTTTCATAAGGTTTCTTGTTGAATTTCATTGAAGATTCTCCCTTTGCAAGTCTGGAAACTCTACTTGGATCAAACTCCAACAATTCTATCATTCTGGCTTTCTCTACCAATGCTGGAAACTCTTGTATTTCCAATGGCATAAGTACCTTCTTCAGTTCATGCCTTAGTCCTCCCTCGAATTTTCGACATCTCCATTCTTCTGTGATATTCTGAGTATAAAACCTCGAGAGATAATTAAATTTTACTACGTACTCTTGTACTGATAACCTTCTTTGTTGTAAGGTCAGAAACTCCGCCTCCCTTGCAAATTTTGCACTGTTTGGAAAATATTTTTCCAAGAACCTTATCTTAAAGTTCTCCCAATTCACAGTCTCACCACGAACCGTCATCAACTGTTGCATACTTTCCCACCAATATTCAGCCTCACCCACCAAAAGAAATGATGCATAAGTTAATTTTTGTTCTTCTGAGCAAGTTATTACCCGAAAAATCTTCTCGTTCTGCCTTAGCCAAGAGTCAGCCTCATCAGGAGTAGCCTCCCCATTAAATTTAGTTGGATCATGCCTTAAGAAGTCATTCAAGCTAGAATGATTTTGAGGTACTTGATCAACTTGTTGTTGCTGCATCTTTGTCGAGTTTAAATGATTTCTTCAAAAAGATAACAATACAATTTAGCATATGATATCAATTTCCTCCAAATAGTCATTTTCATCATAACCATTAATAGTTTTACTAAGAATAATAATTTCACTCCCCATAGTCCCAAAATACTTTCGAAAACCATTGCTCTGATACCATAATGTAACACCCGAATATTTTAAAGGGTATTACTGATAGTAGAGACTAAATTAATTTGATATCTCATATAAACAATCAAACTTTATTTCAATTACTTCAAAGTACAATACCAAACTTACAAACTTTAAACAATATAGTCTTCACCATTGAAATTTCAACTTATAAATTTTACACAACATAATCTTCCCAATACAAATTTATTCTTTTTACAAAAATCCCTGAAAGTTTTTCCCCGCATCTCTCTCATCTCTAAGCTTTTTCAACCGCATCTGCAACATTATCTAATCACATATAACATGAGTTATATGATCATAGTACAAACAAATAAGGGTAAGCCAACCATATCATAAAATCATTAAACTTGTAACAAAAATATTAAAATCAGGTATTTCTGCAATTGATAAAATATCATTATTCCGATGTCATTAATTCATCATTATCAAAATCATCTTTCTCATTTTCATAAATCTTACAAGTGTACCATGCTTACTCATGAAGCCTTATGGTCAGACCGCTCTCTGCCTGCTTCCTTAAGCCTCACTTACATACTTGATAACAGTTGAAAAACTGCTATTTTCATGCTTAAAAGTGATACTAAAAGCAACCTTTAGACTTAGAAACTAGCTTGAAATCATGCATTTTGTTTATATTTTCAGAAATAAGAGAGCTGGACAGGTTTATGCTTGATTTGAGTGTTTTTGTGCAGGTTTTGAGGTGAATCTGGTGAAAGAAGTGAAGAATGAGAGAGAGGACATTAGAAAAGACAAGAAAGAGTGCAAAAAGAGAAGTCGAAGGCACCGCTCAGCGGCAAACTACCGCTGAGCGGCACTCAAGAGGTGGCGTTGGAACCGCTGAGGGGCAAATGGCCGCTGAGGGGAAGAAAGAAGACGCGTAACCACCGCTGAGCGGTAAATGGCGCTGAGCGGCACTTTTTGGGCTTGGGTTTTTGTAATCTTTTGTAACTCTAGATTAGTATATAAGGGCTTGCACGTCCTTTAGTTAGAGATCTTTGGCAGAAACGAGGAAACACTCTCTCTTTCACCCCTTTGAAGGAGGATCTTGGATGCTCAGGCTACCTCTTCCACTTTATTGGGTTTATTCTTTCATACTTTCATTGTTATTCATCTAGGTTCACCATGAATATGGTGAACTAAACCTTGTATGTTTGTTGGGGAATCAATGTAATCTCTTGAAGCTCTCATATATGGAATCTGTTGAGTACATCTTTGAATTAAGACATATGCTTTCTTTCATCATTAGTTAGGGTTTTTCCTCTTTGCTCAATGCTTGCATTGTTTAACTCATTCTAATGCATGATTATTGGTTTTGTCGATACGGACACGTACGGGGAAGTCTAGATCCGGGGAATTTCTCCCAATATTATACTGACAATATTCTATTGGTTGCCTTTAAGCTCCTGCACTCATGAACTAATCATTAGGAATGCTAGGAATTGTATGAACTATTTGATTAGGGAGAAGCCATCTAGAATGGTACATTAGAGAGTGGCATTAACAATGATGATTTGAATGTTGAATTCCTAAAATATATGAGAGTGGATGAGATGAAATTGACCCCCAACAACATATTCATTCATATATTCCATTGAAAGTGTTTATCTTTTGTCTTTGCCATTGATCAAAATTCATGCATACATGTTTATTTTCTGTCTTGCATTTTAAACTCAAATATTTCGTTTGTAAGTCTTAGTTAATCAAGAAACCACATAACTAAACTAGGCCGTGAGTCCTTTGGGAAGAACGATACTTGGTCTTACCAAGTTTTATTACTTGAACGATTCGGTCATACTTGCCGATTGTGAAACAAGTTTGTGACATCATATTTTGGTGCTTACAAATTTGTCCATCAAGTTTTTGGCGCCGTTGCCGGGGACTCGTGGTTTAACTGGTTAATTTGTGTGATTATTGATTATCTTTGACTTTTTTTTTTTTTTATTTTATTTTAAATTTCGAATTTTTATTTTATTTTATTTTATTTTTTTTGTTTATATTTTTCAGTTTGTATTTTATTTGATTTTATTTTATTTTTTTTCTGTTTTCTGTTTTTCTGTTTTATTTTCTGTTTTTTATTTTTCGGTTTTTATTTGATTTTATTTTATTTTTTTAGATTAGATTTTATTTTATTTTATTAGATTTTATCTTTTTATCTTTTTAGATTAGATTTTATTTTATTTTATTCTATCTTTTAGGTTAGGTTAGATTTTATTTTATTTGATTAGATTAGATTAGATCTTTTTTTTAGGTTAGATTTTATTTTTATCTTTTAGATTAGATTTTATTTTAGATTAGGTTTTATTTCATTCTATCTTCTAAATCTTCTATCTTCTAAATCTTTTTATCTTTTGAATCTCTATCTTCTCCTATATCTTTTTGCGCTAACAATTGTTTTTAGGGTTTTGTGCCTAATGTCTGCAGAATGCAATTTGGTCAAGAGTTTAACTATAGGGGCACTCAATTCTACCAAAGTAATCTCAACCAATGGTGGGAACCTCACTCAAGCATGGATCAAAGCCAATTTTGGCAAGCTGCTGGACAATTTGAGAACCAACCACAACAACAATGGCAGCAACAACCCTTTCTATCAGGAAGTTTGGATAGGTTGGAGGACACCCTTCAACGATTTTTGAAAAATTCCGACTCTACTCAGAAAAGCATTGAAGAATCATGTAAAAGAATGGAGATGCAACTTCGTCACATTAGTCAGATATTAAATGATGATGTTAATACTGATGTTAACCTTAAGGAGGAAGGGCAAGTCATTATCACTGAAAGTGACAAGATTCTTGATGAGGAAAAATTAGAGGGAGATGAGGAAAGGGTAGAGAGAAAAGAGAAAGAAGAGTTGAGTGAGAAAGATAAAGATGAAGAAAAAGAAAAAGAATTGGTTGAGAGAGAAGAGAGAAAGAAAATTTGTGTGAAGATAAAGAAGTTGAGGAGAAAAAGAGAAAGGAAGAAAAAAATAAAAGAAGAGAAAAAGAGAAAATTTAGGGAGAGAAAAAGGAAGAAAAAGAAGATGAGAGGAAAGAAGAAGAAATCACATGAAAAATCACATCCTCATCTAAAGAAGAATCATAGGAAGGAAAAGAAATTTAAGTGCTTCATGGAAATCTTCAAGAAATTGGAGATTAAAGTTCCTATGATTGAGACACTGCAACAGGTTCCTGGTTTGATCAAATTTCTGAAGAAGTTCAGTAGGAAGAAGAAGAAAAAGAAGAAGGAACTTGAGCTTTACTGGGTCAAGCTAATGACGTTAAAAGAGCGCTTGCTGGGAGGCAACCCAGTGGATTTAAAAACTTTTGATTTGGTTTTGTAACTTTTAAATTGTGGATATTATTCTGTAATTATTTTTTTTGTTGGATCCAGCATCTACTGAAGGATGCTAGGTGGTTAAGCATCTACTGAAGGATGCTAGGTTTGTAACACCTGCTGATGGGTGTTGGTAAGAAAATTTAACACCTACTGATGGGTGTTGGTGGATTTTGGGTCAGGCTCGTGACGTTAAACAAGCGCTACCTGGGAGGCAACCCAGTTGATTGATTGTTTTCTGTCTGTTTATTTTTAGGATTTGCATAAGCATTTTTAACATTGAATTGCAGGGAACCTATGAGGGACATGTAGGGAAGGCACGTAGGTCAAGAAAAGAAGGAGAGGAGCACATCACGAAAGTGCCGCTGAGCGGTATTTTACCGCTGAGCGGTACTCTCGCAGACTGGGCTTTAGTTCCCCTTAGCGGGACCCGAGCCCATTAGGGTATTTTTATACCCCAAGCTGCGTTTTAGGGTTTATTTCCAGACTTCTCTCTGCACAAACACTTCCACACACCTTCTCCTAGGTTTTCCACATCTTTTCACTCTTCCCTCTTAAGAAAATCTCTCTTCTATTCACTTTTTCACTAGTGTGCCATCAAAGTTTGGGGTTGGAAGAGAGCATTCTAGTTTGAAGGCATTCTCATTGCATCTAGTATCTCCACCCAAGTAAGTAAAATGCATTTTGTTCATTCTAGGGTTCTTGAATTTGAATGTGATTGTCAAAGCATGAATATTTAGGGGTTTTGATTTCTATGCATGATTTGATGATATATTTGATGTTTGAACCGATTAAACTGCATGATTATGAACTGGAAAACTGAAAATTGCATTTGGGTGGAGTTAGGGAAGCTTTAAAACTGATTTTTCAAAAATCTGCAGAGTTACCGCTGAGGGGTAAATTACCGCTGAGCGGCACTCTGCCAGATTTGGTTTTTTCTGATTTTTGCGTGTTGGAATGTGGCGCTGGTGGCGCTGAGGGGAAATTCTGGCCCTCAGCGGTGGTTTAGCTTCGACAGGAGTTATGTTCTATGTTTTCCTAATGATTAACATCATGTTCTGTGGTTTTGCTTGTGTTTTGAATGTAGGAATGGCATCCTCATCAGGAAAAAGATTGAAAACCATGGCAACCAAGAGAAAGGAAAAGGAACCAGAGCAACCCCACTCTAGCAGGTTCCTCTCTAGGAAACATGAGAAGCACTTTAGGGTGGTTCAGGACAGGAGACTTCTGATGGAGAGAAAGGTTGGAATGATACCTAACTTTGCTCCCCAATTTGGAGAGCAAGTGTTAGGGAATGACTGGGGAAAGTTAGCCACCTATCCTGCACCTGCCAACATAGCTGTGGTGAAGGAATTCTACACCAATGCAAAGAAGATTGGTGATTATCCAGCTGAGAATTATTTGGGCTATGTCAGAGGCCATGCTATCAGGTATGATCCTGATTCTATCAACAATTTCCTGGATACTGTGTGGGCTGGTGAGCAATGCCAGTTTGCTCTTAGCATGGAGGAAGGTGCTGACTTTGAGGATGTTGAAAGAGTATTGTGCATACCTGGAGGACACTTTCAAAGGAATAGATCTGGCTCAGTGGTTAATATTAGGAGGACAGATTTGACTCCTCTTGCAAAGTATTGGATGGCATTTTCTCATGCCAACATTCAGCCATGTTCACATGTGTCAGATATTACTCTTAGCAGGGCACTCTTCATCTACTGTGCTATCAGAAACTTGAATGTTAATATTGGGCAGGTGATAGCTGATGAGATTAGTGTGTGTGCTAACACCTCAAACAACAAAGCACCACTGGGACATCCTTCTTTGATCACTCACCTTTGCAAGCTAGCTGGGGTGGACACTTCTGTTCCACCATTTGAGAGGCCAAGAAAAGCTATAGATGAGGCCTATTACAGACAGTACTGTGGAGGTGAGGAGGCAGCCCAGCCAGTGCCACCACGTCAGGCTCGTAGAGAGAGAAGGCCAGCACAGAGCAGGACTTCTGCTGATACTCATGAGGCAGAACCATTCCAGATGAGGGACATGTATATGTCTCTTATAGGTGCTCAGTTGCAGTCCATCCACAGAGGGCAGGTGGCCACGGCTGAGATGATAGTGGGGATGTATGATACCCCTCCAGCACACAGGTGGACTATGGATGAATTCCATAATGTGGTAGCTTGGCCAGAAGAACCAGTATATGGAGGAGCTGGAGCAGCTGAAGCTTCAGCCAGAGATATGGAGGAAGATGAAGCAGAGGAGGAGGATGCATTTGATGAAGATGATGATGAAGAGGAAGAGGAAGATACAGAGAGCTCGGACTGATGAGGAGCTGAGATAGCATTTACTGATGAATGCTATCATATGATTATGCTTTTATGGTTTAAGTTTTCTGAACTTATTTGTTTTTGTTTTTAGATTAGGGTTTGATGTACTCTATTGAACACCTGGTTTGTTATGATGGTTTGCTATTAACTGTGATTGTGTGATAAGTAATGCTTGATGATGCTTATTGATTGATTGATGTTGAGATGATGTGCACATTAAAATGCTTATACAGGTGATTCACAAGCTTTGTGAACAAATGCATAATATCATGATTGTGATTGTGAAATTAAGCAGGATGTGCATGTCAAATGTGAATGAGCTTATATGTGAGGTTTTGAGCTCCAGAGTTGTTATTGTTGAATGTTATTACTTTGAAAGCATGAATGACTTTGCCCAGGTTTTCTAGGATTGAATCAATTGCTTGTTTTGCATCATATGATCAAAGGCCGTGTTGTTGAAACCCTTTTTATTGGCCAAATTCATAAAGTTAGCCTTCCAAAAGAGAACACGTTGTGTTCTATCCTTTGAACCCTTAGCCTTAAATATACACTGAACACCCTTGATTGAAAATCTTTACCTTGAGTTAAGTAGAAGATCTTGTGTGGTATTGTTAAATGTTCAAGTTTGGGGTTATTGGGGAAACATGAAAAAGGAAAAAGCATTGAGCTAACAGCTAAAAAGTAAGAATATGCAAAGAAAAGAAAAGAAAAAGAAGCAAAGCTCAATGCAAATGCAAAAGCAAAGGCAAAAGAAAGTTGGGAATGAATAAGAAGATTGTGTTGTTATGATTCTCTTAACTCAAGGATTTTGTGATCCAGAAAAACCAATTTTCTTGTTAGCCCAGCCACATTATAAGCCATTGAAAAGTCCTTGTGATGATGCATGCTTGTGAATGTATTTGATTGTGGTTAAATGAAAGGCAAAGTTGATTCATGTGACATTGTGATAGTGGAGTGAATGAGTGAAACACTTTACCTCTTATACACTTGTGTGTTGAGTGAAACACTTTACCTAGTGAGGAAATAGTCCATAAGCACATGAACATCCATGCTTAATTGATTGATCATTCATGAAAAATAGCATTTGTTGGAACTTAAATGACTTTGTGAACACTAAAGCATGTGCACATCTTGAATTAACTCTTGGTCATAAGTTTGAGTGAAGTTATTACTTATCTTGAAAAGAGGATTTTGAGTGAGTGAACCATCATATGAATTGGTTGGAGATGGAGTTACATTTTGTTTGCTTGAGGACAAGCAAAGTTCTAAGTTTGGGGTTGTGATAACAGTTGAAAAACTGCTATTTTCATGCTTAAAAGTGATACTAAAAGCAACCTTTAGACTTAGAAACTAGCTTGAAATCATGCATTTTGTTTATATTTTCAGAAATAAGAGAGCTGGACAGGTTTATGCTTGATTTGAGTGTTTTTGTGCAGGTTTTGAGGTGAATCTGGTGAAAGAAGTGAAGAATGAGAGAGAGGACATTAGAAAAGACAAGAAAGAGTGCAAAAAGAGAAGTCGAAGGCACCGCTCAGCGGCAAACTACCGCTGAGCGGCACTCAAGAGGTGGCGTTGGAACCGCTGAGGGGCAAATGGCCGCTGAGGGGAAGAAAGAAGACGCGTAACCACCGCTGAGCGGTAAATGGCGCTGAGCGGCACTTTTTGGGCTTGGGTTTTTGTAATCTTTTGTAACTCTAGATTAGTATATAAGGGCTTGCACGTCCTTTAGTTAGAGATCTTTGGCAGAAACGAGGAAACACTCTCTCTTTCACCCCTTTGAAGGAGGATCTTGGATGCTCAGGCTACCTCTTCCACTTTATTGGGTTTATTCTTTCATACTTTCATTGTTATTCATCTAGGTTCACCATGAATATGGTGAACTAAACCTTGTATGTTTGTTGGGGAATCAATGTAATCTCTTGAAGCTCTCATATATGGAATCTGTTGAGTACATCTTTGAATTAAGACATATGCTTTCTTTCATCATTAGTTAGGGTTTTTCCTCTTTGCTCAATGCTTGCATTGTTTAACTCATTCTAATGCATGATTATTGGTTTTGTCGATACGGACACGTACGGGGAAGTCTAGATCCGGGGAATTTCTCCCAATATTATACTGACAATATTCTATTGGTTGCCTTTAAGCTCCTGCACTCATGAACTAATCATTAGGAATGCTAGGAATTGTATGAACTATTTGATTAGGGAGAAGCCATCTAGAATGGTACATTAGAGAGTGGCATTAACAATGATGATTTGAATGTTGAATTCCTAAAATATATGAGAGTGGATGAGATGAAATTGACCCCCAACAACATATTCATTCATATATTCCATTGAAAGTGTTTATCTTTTGTCTTTGCCATTGATCAAAATTCATGCATACATGTTTATTTTCTGTCTTGCATTTTAAACTCAAATATTTCGTTTGTAAGTCTTAGTTAATCAAGAAACCACATAACTAAACTAGGCCGTGAGTCCTTTGGGAAGAACGATACTTGGTCTTACCAAGTTTTATTACTTGAACGATTCGGTCATACTTGCCGATTGTGAAACAAGTTTGTGACATCATATTTTGGTGCTTACAAATTTGTCCATCAATACTATGTCTTACTTTCTGAAGCCTTATGGTCAGACCCCTCTCTGCCTGCTTCCAAAAATCTCAGGTGTTACTTTGCTCATACCAAACTCTCATGGTATAACTCGAACATACTACTCCCGGTAGTAAACATCATTTCATAAGTAATGATTTCTCATATCCACTCCAACATTTCATAAAAACCAACAATTCATACCCTCTTATCCACCTAACTCAATCATGTTCATTCTTTAATCATGAATTCATAATAACCCGTTTTGGTATCGATAAATTAAACACATTGCCAGATATCATGCTTCATATTATAAACTCATTTTGCCCATAACGAGTATAACTCAACATATTTTCACCGAACAAAGATCATGGATCAACCAAAATATATCAACATATCTTAGGAACTACATATTAATGTCTGGGCTCAATGTAATGATAAATAAAATATATATGAAATTTTTACCATGATAATATTATGCATCTACAATCAACTTGTTTTATTTTATTTTCATCCTAGTAGAGATTTTTCTTTACCCCAATTGGTCACCGGAGAGGACCCAGATGTCTGAACGCATCAAACTCACCTTCGACGCCAGCACATATGACTAGTCACAACTGACTGGACCAGGCCAGGGCTGCTCTATGATCAGGGATGTGCCAACTCAGGTTTTTAAGGTTCCTCTATCCTACCAACAAAGGGAGGCCTTCAATAATTAACAATTTATTTATTTAATTTATCTACCTTGTTTTCTTATGCTCTAAATCTTAAAATGCCTAATTTTACTTCCTCTCACAACAACCTCAAACACTGTATATATATTTAATACCAATATACAAGCTATTACAGAACCCTTATTCCAAACCTTCCAACAAGATTAATTTCAGCCAACAAACTCATTCAATAAAATCATTACAATAAACATCCATAATAGAATTCATACAAGATAATTATAAACAATTAACAATAATAAAACATTACTATAAATGGTCATAGAAGAATACAATATTTGACTATCATAACAATAATCTTAATATAAAAATTCATGGGGAAACAAGAAGTTGAATCTGGCAGAGCCGGTTAGACAACTTCTAATCCATCCATCAATACAATATAATTAAATAACAAGAACAATACATGTCTGGGGAAATAAGAAGTTGAATCTGGCAGAGCCGGTTAGACAACTTCTAATCCTTCCAAAAATGCAATAAAATAAATAAGTAAAGAAATAAATAGTTTGGGGAAACAAGAAGTTGAATCTGGCAGAGCCGGTTAGACAACTTCTAATCCTTCCAAAAATGTAATAAAATAAATACGGAAGGAAATAAAAAAATTTGGGGAATCAAGAAATTGAATCTGGCAGAGCCGGTTAGACAATTTCTAATCCTTCCAAAATACAATAAAAATAAATAAGGAAAACAATAAAATGTTTGGGGAAACAAGAAATTGAATCTGGCAGAGCCGGTTAGACAATTTCTAATCCTTCCAAAATAAAAAAATAAACCACTAATAACATACAATTGACATAACATAATCAATATCACATTTTAAAATTTTCACACTTGGATATTAACACACAAAAAAAACATATTCTCATTTAAATTTCAAAATCATACAGAAACAAAATACTCCATATTTAAGATTTAAAATCAGACAAAAGAAAAATATAGCATATTCAAGACTCAAGATAATACAAAAAGAAATACTCAAAGTTAGCTTCCCTTACCTCTATTCCAGACTTAGTTTCCTCTTCTCAAACCGTTCTCCGGAAACTTCCAGAATTTCCCCTCTTTAACTAGAATTTCCTCTAACTCTCTTCTCTCACAATTTCTCTAGAATTTTGGTGTAAATCTTCAGCCTCCCCCCCTTGGCTATTTATAGCCAAAAATTTTACTATTCATTTTTACTATTCACTTTTACTATTCATTTTTACTATTCAAAAATTATTTTTTTATTCACCATTCTTATCTCTAAATGATTACTTCTACGTGGAGTGTTCTCTTCCATAATTTATTTTAATATTTTTTTTTTAACTATTCACTATTCACTATTCACTATTTACTATTTACTATTTACTATTCACTATTCACATTTCTAAAAAAAAAAAAAAATCCTAAATAAGTTATCAAAAATGTGAAGCTCTCCCTCTAAAATTACTATAACTTTATATCCAAAAATTTACATTTTTCTATCCATTAAAATTATTATTACTAATAAAATGTTAAAATTTACTATTATAAATATTTTTTTTTTTTCATGGATCTTACATTTTAACATACAAATATTTTCAAGGATCTTACATTGATCATGTGACACAAGTAAGCAAGTAGTTCAATCATAGAAATCTGGGCAAAATCATTCATGCTTTCAAAAGAATAGCAATCATTCAAACAAATACTCTAGAGTTCAAAACCTCACACAAGTTAATTCATGTTCCGCATACATCAAATACACATCCTGCTTAGCATCATAACCACAATCATAACATCATGCATATGTTCACAAGTTTGTGAATAATCACCTGTATATCAAGCATCATGTGCAACATCTCAACATCAATCAATCTCAAAGCATGATCAACCAATACTCATCACACATAAATCAATATCAAACCACCACATCAGATATAGGTTTCAAATTGCGTACATCACAACCTATTCTAAAAATAGAAGCAAATAAGTTCAATAATACAAAACAAAAGATAAGAAAAATCTTGCTCTAGTGCTGATAGCATCCATGAGTAGATGTTATCTCAGATCCTCACCAACTCATGTTATCATCAGAGTCTTCCTCCTCTCCTTCTTCAGCATCTTCAAAATCATCATCCTCATCATCTTCCTCCATAGCTGGAGCTTCAGCTGCTTCAGCTGCTCCAGCTCTACTGGCTTGTGCCTGGTCCTCTGGCCATGTTATCTTGGACAATGAGGAAGTGTTGTTCATATCTTACGGGAAAGGAACTTATTAGAATAAGGATGTTCTGGTTCCTTCCTCTTGGCTCCCACAGTCTTGATTCTTTTACCTTATAAGGAGATCATCCCTGCATCAAACACAATTCACAAAACCACAAGAAATATTGTTAAGCATTAGTATACCACAAGCAACTTCCTTGCACTCTTCCTATCATCGTTGAGGGCTCCTGTTCTGCCCTCAGTGTCACCTGTGCAAAGAAACAACAAGAAAGCACACAAATCATGCTTCTGCAGAAATTGCGCTCAACAGTAACTGGCGTTGAGCGGCGATCAATATTTTTCTGCATAATGATCCTAGCTCGCCTCTAATCTCCATGCACGTGCATTTTTCCTAGTTCCAGACCTTAAGCAAGCAATTTAATCGGTCCAATTTCAATCAATCATGCAAAAACATCAAAATCCTTCAAGAATCATGCTTAGACAACCATATTCATTCAAAATCATGCTTTCAAAACCCTAGAATGTAAAATGGATGTACTTACTTGGGTGGAGATGCTTAATGAGTGAAGAATGCTCTATGAATGTGAGGAAATAAACCCCTAAAAGCAATGCTCTCACAAAACCCCAAACTTGAATGGAGAATTGGTGTAAAAATGGGTGGAGAAAGGGTTTTTTTGAAAAGGGATGAAGGGAAAAGTGGATAGAATCCTTTGGATAGTGCTTGAGAGTGCTTGGGAAGAATGGAAGCTGAAAGTGGTGGCTTAGACACACCATAGGGTCAGAAAAATGCCTAATGGGCCAACCCCCGCTGAGCCCAACTTTTTAAAGACCCAAAGAGAAAATCTGCAACGTTCGCGCTCAGCGATAGTTGGCGCTGAGCGGCAGACGCGATACCTAATCTCCTTCTTCCTAGCTTGCCCTAAGCGTCCATCACCAATGCCTCTCAACTTCAACTCTCAATTTTTCAAATCTCATATATTTTCCACTCACTCCATATACTCTCACTTAATCAATGCACGTAGTCTCTCACACCACTCAAACATTCAACAATGAATCCCTATAATGCAACTAGAACAAAACCAAAACAAACAAACAAACAAAGACAAATTCGATCAACTGGGTTGCCTGCCAGGTAGCGCTTGTTTAACGTCACGAGCCTGACCCAAAATCTTCCAACACCCATCAGTAAGTGTCTGATAGCATAGTATCCTTCAGTAGATACTCAATCACCTAGCATCCATCAGTAGATGTTGTGTTGTAACAAACTCATTACCAAAACAAAAATAACAAAAGTTCACAATTATATCACCAAATAACAAAAATTAAAGTTTTTAAACCACTAGGTTGCCTCCCAGCAAGCGCTCTTTTAACGTCATTAGCTTGACCCAATAAAGCTCAAGTTCAATCTTCAATGTTTTTTTCTCCTTTCTAGATATTCTTTTTTTTTCTTCTTTTTGCTGAATTTCTTTAGGAATTTGATAAAACCAGGAACCTGTTTCAATGTCTCAATCATAGGAACTTTAATCTCCAATTTCTTGAAGATTTCCATAAAGCGCTGAAATTCCTTCTCCTTCCTATGATACTTCTTTGGATGAGGAAGGGGTTTTTCATATGATTCTTTCTTTTTTCCTCTCGTCCTCTTTTTCTTTTCTCTCACTTTCTTTTTCCCTTCTCTTTTTCCACTCACTTTCTTCATCTTCACACAAATTTTTTTCTCTTTTCTCTCTCAACCACTTCTCTTTCTTTCTCTACATCTTTATCTTTTTCACTCAACTCTTCTTTTTCTTTTCTCTCTATCTTTTTCTCATCTAAAACCTTGCCACTTTCAGTGATAACATCTTGACATTCCTCCCTAGGGTTAACTTCTATGTTACTACCAAGATCATTCAGCTTCTGAAGTATGTGACCAAGTTGCATCTCTATCCTTCTGAATGTTGCTTGAGTGCTTTTATGATGAGGATCAGACACCTGCATTAACTATTGAAGTGTGTCATCCATCTTAGTCATTCTTTCTGAGAGAGAGGGTTGTTGCTGCCATTGTTGTCGTTGCAGCCTATCAAATTGTTCGGCACCTTGCCCAAATTGACTTTGATCCATGCTTGAGTGAGATTCCCTCCAGTGGTTGAGATTACCTTGGTACAATTAAGTTCCCATATAGTTAAATTCTTGTCCAAATTGCATCCTGCAAGTATTAGGCACAAAACCCTAGAAAACATTTGTTAGCACAAAAAGATAAAAAAAATAAAAAGATAAAAAGATAAAAAGATAATAAGATAAAATAAAAAGATAAAAAACCAAGTCAAAGCTAATCAATAATCACACAAATAGAATAGTTACACCTCGAGTCCCAAACAACGACGCCAAAAACTTGTTAAACAAATTTTTGATCCCCGATAACGGCGCCAAAAACTTGTTAACACTTCGACAAGTGTACCGAATCGTATCAAGTAATAATAAATGGTAAGACCAAGTATCGTTTCCCAAGGGACTCACGGCCTAGAAAGTTATGTGATTTTTTGATTAAATTAGACTTGTAAACAAAATCATTGTGGTTGAATTGCGAAAAATAAACATGAATGCAAGTTTTGATCAATTGGATTGAAAGATGCAAAAGTGATTGATGTAAAATATGGAATGATGATGTTGTTAGGGTTTCCGACTTATCCTATCCACACTCATGTATTCATGAATTCATCTTTCTTTATTAATGTTAATTCCACTTTATAATTTACCTTAAACCCGATGTCTCGGTGAAGAAAGCCTACTCCTAATCACTAGTTTACAATGTCTTGTCTCCCTAGCAATTATTCATGCATTACATTCACATAGAAGCTTAAAGGCAACCGATCCTCTTATTCCTATGTCTAGGTAATATTGCTTCCGGGAGAATTTCTCCTGTTCTAGATTTCCCCGTATATGTCCATATCGACAAAATCAAAGATCATGCAATTGAATGAGTTAAACAAAGCATGCATAGAGTATAGAGGAAAAACCCTAACAATTAATAAAGTAAAGCATATATAATCAAGAATTAATTCAATACATGAGAGTTTCAAAGGATTACATTGTTTCCCTAACAACAATGGAGGTTTAGTTCACCATAGACATGGTGAAACTAGATGAAAATAATGAAAAGAATGAAAGATAGAACCCTAAAAGTTGAAGATCGGAGCTTCTGCATCCAAAATCCGCCTCCAAGGGGTGAAAGGAGTGTAATTTCGTCTCTTTCTGTCCAAAGATATCAACCCTATGTCGACTAAACCCTTATATAGTTTACTAAAAATACAGAAAATTGGCCTAGGCCCAAGTTAACAGCTCTCAGCGCCCAAACAACGCTCAGCGGTAAGTGCGACACTTAGAATTAGCCCTCAGCGGCGGCGGTCAGGCGTGAAACAGTGGGTTTCAGCTCTAAACTGGCGCTCAACGCAACTTTTTCTGTACTCTGGTTGACTGTTGACTTTTTTGCATTTTGTTTGACTTTTCTGCACTCTGGTTGACTTTTCTGCCTTCTGGTTGACTTTTCTGCATTCCAACCATTCAGTACTTTAACTCTTCTTTCAAATCATTCCAATAACCTACAAAATCAAGGGAATCTAGCACAAAACCATTAAATTCACCTTCAACTCTCTTATTCACAAAACTAAAGCAAAAACATGAGTTAAAGCAAGTTTCTAAGTTAAAACGGTTGCTTTATTATCAAAATTAAGTATAAAAATAACGGTATTTCAACCGTTATCATTAACCCACAAAAAATGAGTCGGACCAAACTGACCTACACATAAAAAAACAAGTTAGAAATTGTAACTCACCCATCATATTTATCAAATTTTTTAACTTTTAAAATTTGTTTATATATATATATATATATATATATATATATATATATATATATATATATATATATATATATCAATTAAATTTTAAAAACATATTTAATCATATAAATATTTGTTCTGTTTTTAATTGATTAATAATTAAAACAATTATTATATTTATATGTTAAATTAGTATATTATAAGTAAGAATTGAAACTTAATTTATAACAGTTAATGATTTAAATCGTGATATATATATTTATAAAAAAATATAATATAAAAAATTTTATATTTTCAATTATGTTAATTTTTAATTTAAGAACCCAAAAACAAAGTAAGCTAGATGGCTGGTCTTTAATTCATTAATTTGTTAGATTAGATAGACGAAATCTAAACAAGTTAAAAATTCTACCAACACCTTTTAGGAAGGACGTGTCTTAGATATGACAACGAGTCGGGTCAGACATGGATAGTGTTTATCTGTAACTCGACCCACTAGATAAAATTGTACCCGATATTCGATTCACTACTCACTACTCGCTGGATATGGGTGTTACTCCCTTTACCACCACAATTTGCTTCCTCCACCACCCCATTCCCCTTTTACCCTTTTCTTTATTTTTTCATTCCTATTTTACCCTTATTAAAATTTTAGGGTTAATATTATTTAAAATCTCACGTGGACATTCATTCTCTTTATTATTCTTCCCTCTTTCTTTTTATTATTTTTCTCACGTTGTCTCTTACGTTCCACTACCCTTGGGTTGTCTCTCATGTTCTTCTTCTCTTTTATAGAATTGTGATGTGAGAGTGTAGTGGACTTTGTGTTTAGTAAGATTGAAAGTGGGGAAAGCAATTCATCTTCAGCCGTAAGTGTGGTGGTGCTTCAAGGTGCTGGTTCAGAGGCGTGAAAGGTTCAGAGGTGTGAAGGTGCGTAATAAAACCCTAAAATATAAACCGTATAATCTTTAAACAGATGCTCACATCCGTTTAAAGATTATACTGTTTATATTTTACAGTTTTTTTTTATATTAATTTTGAAGATATTTAAATAATATAATTTATATTTTTTGATATATTATTTTTGAATATATTTTGATGTATTTTAATAATGTATTTTTGAGGATCTTTATTGTTATTAGTATACACCGATGAAGGAGGAAGAAAACGGATATGAAGAAAAAATGGAAGATGAAAAACGGATGTGATGGAGTTTGGGTGAGAATATGAGAGGTTGGGAGGTGGGTGAGATGGGGTAGAAAGATAGATTTTAGGGTTAAAGTAAATAATTAGGATTAAAAAGTACAAAGGTTATTTTTGTAATTATAAAAGGTTAGTTTTGTAATTCAAAAAATATGTAATAGAATTGGGGAGGTGGAGGGAGAAAATGTGGTGGTGGAGGAAGTAACACCCCCGTATATTCATCTAAAAATTCGGATGACTCATAACCCATTTTCCCATCATTAATATTTTGTAAGTAAAAATTGTCAATAGCTTATATTATATTGTATTATTGAAATATATATGAAAGTAGTTTTATCTAATTTTTATTATTTTTATTTTACAAATAGTAATATTATATATATATATATATATATATATAAATTAATATGCAAATTCTGTATATAATGTTATTATAGATATAATTATTATTATATAATATTATTATTTCTCGTTTTAGATACATCATAACTGATTATATATACTTTTAATAAATTTTGAGAGAACAAATTCAACTTTTATAGTTGGAACAAATCAACAAAATAAGGTAGGACCTAAAATAAAAATAAAATAAAATCTCATGCACTCAATTAAAATAATAGTTGTATGTAGTAAAAAATTAGAAAAAAGAGAGTTCAAGACCTACAAATTAATTTTACAATAATAATTTATCCACCTTATAAATTATAAATTAGTAATTACATTTAATAAGTTTTTACATATTTCTTAATCATGTTTATTTTAATAATTTATATTTTAAATTTCATACTGTTAAAGAAACAGACATGAATTTGGATGGATCCAGTAAATCCTCCTATATACAACCTTGAAAATAAAGAATTACAAACAAATAAGGAAAAGTCCGTAGAGGTATGATTCTGAATTATGAACACAATCGTTTGCTTCACCTTCACCATTCTGATCTCCACTTTCTTGCTCTTTCTAACACATGTGGTGCAATTTTGTGCATTTTAGGTTTTTCTTCTTTCGTCTTCTTCTTTTCTTTCTTTTTCTTTTTCTTATTATTGTTTTGGTTTGATGATTTTATGGTGCCCTTTTTCTTTATCACCCTCTACTGGGAATTTCAATTTTCATTTTCGATTTCGCAAACTCAAATAAACCTCTTCCTTTCTTAATTCGCCATTTTTGTTTTTATGTAGTTTTGCCAAATTTTGCTTGTTTTTTGTGAAGGTTGCATCTTTCTTTTCAATATTGAAACTTTTTTATTAATTAGTCGGTGAAGTGAAGTTTGTTGCTGGAAAGAGTTTTTCCAGTAATTGCTTCTCTGATACTCCCTCTTTGTCCAATCAGAATTAAACCATTACATGCAACATTGACAAGATGTAAAAGTTAGATACATTTAATTGATAAGCATTTACAATAAGCATTTTTGGTTGAACAATTACTGTTAAACTGGTTTAACAATTTCTGGAGAAGTATAAAATTATGATAAGAAATAAATCTGTTATCAATTTTTGATGGACATTTTGGTTGCTATATTAATTAGATAAATTGCCTTAAAATTGTTTTTTCATAACACTTGACTGATTAGTCTGTTTGAACTTTGAAGGACATCAAAATCTTGGATGTAGTTGGAACTGGAACGCGAAAACAGATAGCTTGCAGGATAGGACTTAGGACTAACTATAGGATATATCTCAGGTACAGAAGTTTACAAAGGTTATGAAATAGAGATCAAAGTAATCAGGTTTAGAGTTTAAATGCTAAATATATGTGATAGTATCAAGAAAATGAGATCGGAATGGACTGAACTGCAGAAGGGTTCTGCTTCTTATCTGACTTGAAGAGTGTATTGTGCTGTTAATTGAAAAGGGTGTCTTTAGGGTTAATGATGCATCTAGCTGTTTAGGTAAAAGCTCAGTTTTTGTTGATTTATTTATCTAAATAATGAGATGCTCCTATACTTGCAATACATTTTTTTGTAGGTAATCTTTTTTTGCTGGCCTTAAAAAAAGATGTAAATTCTTTGCAATCTTATGGATTTCGGTACCTTCCTATGTATTCATTATCAATGAGTTTGAAGGACCATCATTAACACACTCAGTTATTGTAGAAAATGTATGAAGACAATTGTAATATATTTATTTGAATCTGTTAGTATGAGTTCAATTTTCTCCCACAATTATCATTTCCTAGTATTTAATCTGTAAGACTTTCTGATTAATAATTAATTTAAAGTAATATCAATGAATTTTTCTTGTCTGTTAAAACAGAAATCACCTTGTGGAACTTCACCTTCTATACCTTGGATAATTGAGGTTATTGAGTGCAGCAAATGCTGTCAGGTTCACCGACTCAAGGAATGTTTTCAAATTCAAGGATTGGAAACAGTGAATCTCCCAATAGTGGGGCCTCTTCTTCTTTTACCCAGCCTATTGTAGACATGAGTGAAAATGATGAAACAGAATTGCTCTCAATAACATGGAATCAGGACTATCATTGCTTTGCTGCTGGAACAAATCATGGTTTTCGTATATATAATTGTAAACCTTGCAAAGAAACTTTCAGACGTGATATGAAAGTTGGTGGTTTTAAAATTGTAGAGATGCTATTCCACTGCAATATTCTAGCACTTGTTGGTGCTGTAGCTAATTCGCACTACCCACCAAATAAAGTTTTGATATGGGATGATTATCAGAGTAGGAGCATTTGTGAATTCACATTTAGATCTGAAGTTCGAGGAGTGAAATTAAGACGTGATCGAATTGCAGTTGTTCTTGAACACAAGATATATGTTTATAGCTTTACAGATTTGAAGCTTCTTCATCAGATTGAGACTCTGGCAAATCCTAGAGGGCTGTGCTGTCTTTCACACCATTCAAATACATTTGTTTTGGTTTGTCCAGGTTTAAACAAAGGACAGGTTCGAGTTGAACACTTTGGACTGAACGTGACAAAATTAATCAGTGCTCATGATTCTCAAATTGCATGTTTCACTCTGACATTGGATGGACTCCTTCTTGCAACTGCTAGTATAACGGGCACTTTAATTAGAATCTTCAATACAATGGATGGAACTCAATTACAAGAAGTAGGTTATTATTGTGTGGATTGTATTGTTGTGTTAAATCTTTATTAATTTATTATGTTTAACGTTCTGTTTTATACTTTCCTTTTAAGAGAATTTTAAAATGATTTTTCTTTTTCATTTCTGTACTATTGTGAATAATTTTTTGTTTTGTTTGCACACTCCCATTTGATATTTCATAAATATGACTAGGATATACCAGTCTCCTTTGCAACATTGGATGTCTTGTTACATTAATAATGTTTTAGTATGTTTTATAGTTAATCTTTTTTACTGTCCTTATAAAAAGCTTTTACACCATAATAGTGTTGGGTTGTCCACAAAAATTCCAAAAGTTATATATTGTTTTCAGCAGGAATTGGTTTGATAATGTTTTAATAAATTTCCTCTTTTGTTTTCATGCTCTATGATGCATTCACTCTTTCTTGTAGGTAAGAAGAGGTGCAGATAGAGCTGAAATCAACAGTATAGCCTTTTCTCCAAATGTTCAGTGGTTGGCAGCATCAAGTGACAAAGGCACTGTTCATGTATTCAGCTTGAGAGTGAGAGTGTCTGGGGAGGATATTTTGACTCAGCCAAATGTTGTTCAAGGTCCTGCACTGTTTCATCAGAATTCTTCTACTTCTTTGGATCCCTTGATTTCAACAAATACTGGCGCCAACCCCAATTCTACGTTTTCTTTCATGAGAGGTAACATAAATTTCTTAAGTATAATGCTGTGAACGTTTGGAATCATCATAATTTAGTGATGCAATCATTTTATTCAGTTTATCCATTTGAATAGTTATCCAGGGAGCTATATTGTGTGTTTGATTTTTAAATAGAAACTTATATAGATGGAAGATCTTGACTGATTTATTCAATTCAGTTCAAATAATCTATCTGAAGTCTACTATTTTTGTACAAGTGCCAGGTATCAAACGTGATAATACATTGATTAAAAAGAATCAGCACCCTCTCTACCCTCAACAGTTGTGTCTGTGCATTCTTGCCCTCTGCTGATTGTTCATTCCTTTATAACACAAAATGCCAATTTCTTCAGCTCCATTAGATTTCTCTTTGGATTTGCTCGGGGATATATTTTCTGAACGCTAGATGTAATCAATGGCTCAGATAGTTAGTTATGCATTTTTTGGTTCATATATAACTGTTGCTGACTAGGTGTTACCCTTTTAAAAATCAACTCTTTTCAAACCAATGTTCATAATCTTTATTTTAAAGATATGGGATCTTGGGACGGTAAATCTGCTCATGGTTCTGAAACCTTTCTATTAAGTCAGGATATTTTGCACAATGTTCTTTGCGTATGATTTGTTGTGTGCTTATGATTCTTCCTTGATATTGTAGGACTTTTACCAAAATATTTTAGCTCAGAGTGGTCATTTGCACAGTTCCGTTTGCCCCAGAGCACCCATTTAATTGTGGCTTTTGGATCTGAGAACGATGTCATAATTGTAGGCATGAATGGGAGGTATGTGTATATTTTGTGGGCTGCCCTTTTTTTTTCTGAAATTGAGTAGTTGATGTTTGATTAAAATTTTCATTAAGTTAAGATAAACATAATATCTTAGTGATGCATGCTGTTGAGATTAATGGCTAATTTAATATATAGTGGTGATCCAGGTAACAAATGTAGTTGTATCATTGAATAACTTTCGTTGAAAGCAAATTTTATAAACTTGTCATTGAATCGTGTGAACTTATTTTGGTGTTTGTGCATATTGTATAAATATGACTAGGATAAAACATAAAGTAGATATTTAAAGTTCTACTTGAATAGTTGATAGCAAGCTTCAGGAATTGCATCTGTACAATTATTGTTTCTGTATAATTTGTTTCCGCATACGCTCATGCAGAGGTTGATTTCATTTGCCTAAAAAAAGAGATATGTAATAGCCTCGTCAAGATCACTTATAGGAACTTAGTTTTCATCATGCTTGTCAACCTTACAACCCCTGATCGCTTTATTGTTTTCTTTGACATCAGCTTTATTCAGTTCTTTTCATTCTTGTTGACTTCACTCAACCTTTTCCCTATTGTGTTCTTTGATATCAGTTTCTACAGATGCAGCTTTGATATAGTTCATGGGGGAGAGATGATGCAGAAGGAGTATGTTCGTTTCCTAAAATAAGCGATAAACAACTAGTTTCTCAACATCTTTGTCAAGCATCAACAACTCTCCTCAAGCGCTGTAAATATGTTCCAGCACCAAACAATAAACTGTTCACATCATCTGTGAAAATGATTCCCCGGTATTGGAGGATCTCGAGATACATTGTTGAATACCTTGTATATTTTGAGGAACAAATTAGATTGAAAAGGAGAAATACCAAGCAGCAGCTGCATCACAAATAAATCACTTGCTGGATATCTCTTTTATATCATAGTGGAGTGGAGTGCATCTTGTGTTGTGATATATTGTCATATTACGTGGGTACATTACATTCACATCACGTGTATCAGCTCAGGTTGTGCTTGGAACTCCTCAGTTGTATTCCATTTACTCGGATTAGGTCTGAGAAAACATACACAGAAACTGAAAACTTCTATCATTCCTTTTAGGTCTGAGAAAACTTACACAGAAACTGAACTTCTACTGTCATTCCTTTTGTACAGTATCAAAGTAACATGATTAGGTTAAATCATTTATTTAGTTTTTATAGTTAAACATACTTTAATTTTCAGTTTTTACACTTAAAAATCATCCTATTTAATCCTCGTACATATAATTTTTTATTTATTGTCTTAAGTTTAAACATTAAGGATTAAAATAGTTTAAAATAGATTAAAATAGGGGGAAAAGATAAATCTTCTATGGTGGGGAAAGAAGTAGTTGCTTTATTGGTCTTTCCAAAACTAGAGAACCACATTTTTCATAATCCAGGAGCCTCATATCTAATTATGCAATTCATTAGAGTTATAACTTTCTTTTCATGATTTATTTGGTTTTCACTGTGGCAGGTTAATTTTTTTAATTCTTTATAACACGTTATCTCTAACGATTTTATTTTTCTGTAGTTCAATCTTGAGGTGTTCCTCTGATAATTTATTTCTTTGGTTAAAGACTGTTGCTTAAGTAATTATCTCTTGTATGTATATTTTCCCTTCAACTATAACTCAATTTAGTACATAAAGGTTGATTTGGTGGTAAAAATAATAGAGTAATTATCTCTTGTATAAACAATCTTCACTTCAACTATAATTTAATAAATAGAAGTTTACTTGGTGGTAAAAACAAAAGACTAAGAGGAATAGATTGTAAGTTTAAATTCCCACAAACAAATATTTAAGTATATGGATAAAAAAGTAACATAATACCATTTTTTTCAGTAAATCAACTAGATGATGTTCCAAAATCAGTTGCCACCATAGCTTGTAATCTCTAAAAGAGCGATTCATAAGAGTTGTGTTGGCCCGTGTAAGATAAAAAAGGAATCTTGAATCTTTAGGATTTTGAGGTTTGATCAGGTTACTAAAATCTTACCATCACCATGCTATTATTATATGCAAATTATATACAAATTAGTAGGATATGGCAGACATCACAAGATAATGAGATGCATAGAGAGTGATTACTAGACAAATTTTGCAAGACGAACCAATTACAGCATAAAACGAATAAAAGAACCGGTAATACCTAAGTTTCTGTATCATAGAACTAAAATCTCTATTTATCAATAAGTAAACCGCTTTGAAACATTGTACAGAAAATTTCAAGTAAGTAGCACTAAAGTAAAGATTTTACATAATAATGTGGGGGCTTCAAGGTAATATTTTTTGCACAAAATTTTGGCAATTATTGCTCCTTTTAGTTTGTTTACTTGTACTAGCATATCTTGATTGCTTTAAACCTTCAAACCTTGCGTTCCCAGAACATTCAACAATATAGCATAATTTTGGTAAGGTCACAGCTTAGATCTTGTATGTTTCTCATCGAAAACAATCATCACCTTCCCAATAACTTTCCTATCTTTCATGGCAGAAAAGGCAAAGTTGGCCTGCAAAGATAAGCAATTGTTTACAACAGATTGCATTGAAAGTCTTGAAGCACAGAGATGTAAATAGGAAAATGATACAGATTTGTAAACATGTATACCTTTCCCATGAAAATACATATAACTGATAAACTCAACCAACGTATGGAAATGATTTAATTGTGAAGCAATGACTGTAATTTGTGTTGCATAATCACCCAATTAGCACGTTAATCAAATCTAAACTAAAACATAGTGAATAATAGAGAAAAAGGCACCAAAACTAATTAAAAGATAGTTCAATGCTCCATGCTTTTTATAGACTTAACCTTAAACTAAATGACCCCAGTGACTAAGTCTCTTTTTGAATAATTATACTAAATGACAATACAACAACTTCAGTGAGAAAGGGTAAGCATTAAGCCAGCGCTCAAACCACAATGGTGATGGACAGATGACAACCATTGCCACTCCATTACGAAGGTTAAACTGAATTCACCTTTGACTGAATATGGCCACCTAACATGGTGATTTTAAGTATAGTAAAAGTGAAATATCTAAAAAGAAAAATACTTCCCTCGGTTACAACAGTAGTAAAATCCCTTTAAAATAAAGTCTCGGAATGTTTAAAGAATTAGAGAAAAATGAAAGAGACACAAATTAGTAGAAATGTTTTGACAAAGAAATTGCTGACCTCTGACGGGGGATATGAGTGAGAAATATGGATGGAAATCAGGCCTCTTGCCAACCAAGAGAGTAGCTCCTTCACAGAATCTTCAAGAACACCTGGGCGGTGTATCTTATAGCTACCCCAGTAAAGGCCATGCACCGTCCAATTCTGGTATAATAATTTTAAATAAAAGCAATCATAACCAACAATTTATACCATCTACTGCAGAATTAATGTAAATATGCAATGTAGGAAGCAAAACCCAAGGAATAAGTATAAAGATCCAAAGTTCTTACTAGTTCAGTTTGATGTTGGTATATATATAGTATTTTCCGCCTTAAAGAGTGTATTTTCGTTGGATAAGGCAGCCATAAAGAGTGTGGTAGTGATTTAATCAACTTTAGTATAGTACAACTGTACATTAACTGTATCTTTATTCATCTTAAAGATATTATAGATTATATTTTAAAAATTAAAAAAAATTGTCTTGAAGTTCAAATTGGTTTTGGGCCAGTTTAACTGATTATGAAAATGTCCAGTCTTTTTGAGTCAACGAACCAGCCACCAGGTCAATTCCTAGCAAGTGGGACTGGTCAATCTGGTTGAGTTTCAAAATTATGACAATACACATATCATATAATATATATATATATATATATATATATATATATATATATATATATATATATATTGTTAGGGTTATACTATAAAGTATAACAGCCAATTTCTTGAATTTAATAGTAATATTTTTCCCCATCAAAAAGGAGGTGGGGAGACTCAATCAGTGCCCAATATTGGGCGACATACCAAGCCAGATGGAGCATTCTCATTATACATGCAAATAATATATATATATATATATATATATATATATATATATAAAATTATGCTACATGATGATAATGGTGATCAAGGTATTTGCAAGCTAACTAAAAGATTATTAAATCACTAGGAAGCAGAGAACTACGAGTAATGCACAAATTGTATTTATGTAATGGTCTAGTGTATGTAATTGGGCCATTTATTTGAGAACCCAAGTTGGGATGCCTTTTGGTTTGCTAAAAACAAGCAGCATTCATAACAACAACAAAAAGTGGAAATAAGAGATTGAATTTAAATGAATGTGGCAGCCAATTGTCAAGTACAATGTGATTAAATTCAAATTTCAAATTTGTGTATTGCAGTGTGATTACAAATTTAAAGTTCATGTGAATAAATCATGACCAGATGAAACAACAAAGCATTACACAATTTAGTGATCAAGTAAATTAGGTTAGACAAGACAAATTCATGGTCTGAAACTTAATTTTCACCGTACCTTAACAAGAGCTACGTTAACAGGGATGACAGGAACTTCACCACTTGCAAACCCAATTATGAGAATGTTAGCTCCCCATTTTAGAAGCCGCAAAGATTCTTTAGTGAGTTTACCTCCAACCGGGTCATACAGGACATCAACCCCCTTAAGCCTTCTAGTCTGAAGGAACTTCTTCACACTCTCTGTTACATTTTCACTACCCAAGTCCACCACATGATCAACACCAAGAGATTTCAAAAGTTGCACCTTTTCAGCTCCCCTGATAACAGACCACAAAACAAAAAAGACTCAACTCACTAGTAGATAAGGATAACTATTAAATGTTTGATCATCCGAAATCACAATAAATATCAGCTAATATGATTCTAGTTAAATATTCGTATGTTTGATCCCTGCGTGAAAAAATTGATTCTAAGTCCAAAATTGATCTTGATTTTAAGGAACTTTGCTTTGATAAGGCATTTTTACACTAGATTTACGACTAACTTCTTTTTAGACTAGACACATCCAAACATAGACGCCTTTCACTTCAAAATCAATTTTAACCAACTAGTGTGTTCGGATTCCCATCAAGCATGTTCAGATGTGGATCCCTTGGTTCTATTTCTTGTCTTTAAGATTGACTTTTTGACATAAATTCTGGGACAAGTGTGGATCTCCAATGCTTAACCAAACAGGAACAGAATTAATTTATTCTGAATCAGTGCTACAAAGATTCATCCAAAGACACATTTAAGGTATATTTTGTAGGTGAGAATTAGAGGAAAGGTGATTAGAAACAAGCTGGACGGTTTGGAGGATGAAAAATAAAGTGAAAATAATTTTAAAAATAATGGAATTTATTGTACAATTTATCATCTATTTCTACTAATATCTTTCTCTCTTCATCTCTTCATTGTTTTTCTTTCCCTGATACCTTTGTTGAGAAGAGAGAAATCAATAAGGCATACAATGAATTTTTTGTATTTTGACCACATAAATACAGGCATTCAGTTATTCTATTCTAAGCTGACAACATAAATATAAAATCAATATAATAGATGCTAATAGCATCGACTGATTCTAGCCTATCTACAAAATTTTATCACTCTTTCTCAAGCTGAAGCATATAAGTTATATGTACCAAGCTTGTTACACATGTAGTTTATTTGAGGACCCCTTAGTGACTTAGAAAATATATATACCAGTTGATCATGAGAACTGACAGAGGTAGCAGATATTTCCCCGAACATGACTTTCTCTCCTGACAAAGTGAGAATCAACTACAATATTCTTCATCTTTTCATGGAATACTAGATCTGAGGCAATATCTATGGCAACCTGATTATCAACATATAATTGATAAGTGTGTAATCTCCCCAAACATTAGTTCTTGAAACACTTGTTTGGGTCATATAAACATGACTGCCACATCCATAGCCCAATACTCTACCTTCACACTTGACTGACTACAATTTTTTTCTCCTTTCTTTCCAAAGAAACAAGGTCAGCTCTGACAAATATGCAAAACTCAAATGTGGATCTTCCATCGGTGGGGAAGCCCACCCAATCTTCATTGGAATACTCCACAATTTGAGTATATCCTTTGGCTTCAAACAAAAGACAGAGCTCGTTTGATGTATCGAACAATACAAGTCACCGCATGATAGGATATAATATGATAGGATATAATATGATAGGTTATAATGAGTAATAGGTGTGTAGGAAAGAGAAAACAGTTTAGGAATTAATTGTTCAGTTTAGGAATTAATTGTTGTTGGGTAGTTAGAAGTGGGTTGCCTCTATAAGAAGGTCAGGGAGGTCTAGTAGAGAGGAGAGTTTTGGGATATTGATTGTAGACAGATTCATTAGACCTGTGAAGGGGATTATGCCCCTGGATTGTGATTGTATAGACAATTTTTTACTGTGAATAATACAGATTCATTTCATTCTTTCCTATCTACTGTTTTGAGAGAGTGTGAGGGAGTTCTTGGCTAGGTTTCTCGTTCAAAAACCTAACTTCTCAAAAACAGCAGATAGCCCAATTTTGTGAAGTCCTCAAAATCTCAACTCTGACTTTATCGGCTCTTGTAGCAACAACACTTTTGGCAGCTGCTCCATCCACTTGCAAACTCTCATGAAAAATTTCCACACTCCCCATCTGTGTTATTGCTGCCCAACTCTCACATAGAATGCTTCTTTTGTTCCCTTCAACTATCTTTAGTAGAATTGTCGCCAGATTTTTCCAAGAAAGGTTCTTGGATTTTTGATGCCAAGTCTTGCACCCCTGGACTACATTTTCTTTGTTGTTTGGGTGTGCTTTTGTTGCTCCTTTGGTGTTTTGAACTGCAGAAGCATTGGCTGCCCTGTTGTTTGATCTTTGGTGTCAATCCCTTCATAAGTGGTCAACTCTTGTCTTTTCACTCGCAAAAAAACTGGTGTCTCCTCACCCTTCCTAGCTCCATTATTGTCAATGGCATCCTCTTCTTTGTGCTCCCAATTGCTTGAATTTTCTCCTTTCCTTTCTTGATATCTTGCAGCAGGTCCTCTCTTGCCCTGCAAACAGACTCCACTGGGTTGCTCTTTGACACCACTGTTTTAACCCCAGGCCTCAACAATTCTTCCCCTTTCTTTATTGTTTTGACATTCCCACCACAACCTACCACTCTATCTCCACTACCAACAACAACTTTTGCAACTTTACTTGGAGAAACAAGAGTCACAACCTTCCCATCATGATCTTCACCTGATGTATTTCCCTACCAACCTTTGCCACCCTATCCGCCCTTGCAGCAGAAACTTCTGCAACTTTCTCAGCAGCAGCTTTTGTAACTCCTGCAGTTTGGGCTAACTTCTCAAAAACAAAGCCTCTATCTCTTTCTCCGAACCCCCTTATCAATACCTCTTTCAGCCCTTTCCAAGAAAGGTTCTTGGTTTTATTTTTCCAAGCCCTAAACCAATAAATTGTGCCTCCCTCCATGCAGCTGTAAGCCAACCTGAGCCTCTTCTTCTCTGTGACATTTTGGGTGTCAAAAAACTTCTCAACCTGAGAGATCCATCCCAACGGGTCCAGCCCCTCAAACCTGGGCAATTCTACCCGCTGCCTCCAATTCTGTTCACCCCTGTCTTCTTCCAACTCTTCTTCTGAACTCTCTTTCTGTCCTTTCATGACAAATTTCTCATTTCTTTCTAAGCCCTTTATGTGAATCTTGATTTCTTGCAGCATTTCTCTCATTTCTTGCATATTTCTTCTCCATTTTTGCATATTTCTTCTCCATTCTGCCATGCTCATTTTCGATTCGCTGGTCCTCCTCTCCAAGGTATTGTCTCTTCCTTCCATCATGCTTCTCTCCCAAAGATCCAACACTCCTCTCCTAAGAATATCCTGCAGGCCTCTCCTAAGCGGATCCGGCAGGTCGGATCAATTTGTTAGGTTTCTAAACGAGAAACCTAGCCAAGAACTCCCTCACACTCTCTCAAAACAGTAGATACGAAAGAATGAAATGAATTTGTATTATTCACAGTAAGAAATTGTCTATACAATCACAATCCAGGGGCATAATCCCCTTCACAGGTCTAATGAACCTGTCTACGATCAATATCCCAAAACTCTCCTCTCTACCAGACCCCCCTTGCCTTCTTATAAAGGCAACCCACTTCTAACTACCCAACAACAATTAATTCCAAAACTGAACAATTAATTCCTACACTGAACGATTAATTCCTAAACTCTTTTCTCTCTCCTACACACCTATTACCCATTATAACCCATCATATTATATCCTATTACCGCATCATGATGTTCCTTAAATGGAGAGTTAAGGAACTCACTTACTACACTTGCATGTCATTTGAGATATCCGGGTAGATAACAGTAAGGTAGTTCAAATTCCCTACCTTCCTTTCAGATAGATGCAACATGAGTAGTGACCCAGAAGTATGATTAGGGTTCCCTTCTCGTGAGGATCTTAATACCATGTTAAGAAGAAAGAAACGTAGAAGACATACCATGAATTTGGTGTTTAGACCACAACAAAGCTATTCAATCTATAACGGAGACAACATAATTACAAAATATTCATTATCCTATTTTAGGTTAATAACTCAATCACATTACGTGATTCTAATATCATCCATTACCATATCTACATCATTCTAACACCTATTGCTATGGAATTAGCTCATAAATTCACTACAGAGCATCTACCCAAAGCCAAAGCCATTCAGACCAGTCAATTTTCAACCTCATACTTTGTAGATGTCGTGATGACTGAATTTTACGTTCACCACACAAATTCCCTGTAGAGCTTCTACCACAAACAGAATTGATAATAGAGAAAACTACAAGTGCTAGACAATTGAAGGTACTTAGAGGAAGAACAAGAAATAATCGCACACAGAAGTAATGTGTTTGATCATGATTTTATTCAACCAATTCTTCATATTTATAATCTACACTTCATTTCTAGCAACTTTTAGTCGTCTTTTCTATTTCTATCCATCCTAATTCTCTCGTCGATATCAAATAAGGACCTTAGCCATCATGCCATTGCACCACCATATGCAGTCCATATATCAAAAAGTAGAAAACAAAAGTTACTACCTAGCCACAGCAATGACAATGGCCCCACAAGCTTTTCCAATTTGCACAGCAGCAAGGCCCACACCTCCAGCTGCACCCAAAACCAACAACACCTGCAACACAGTTCCATGACTCATTTAAGCACAAAGAGACAGAACAATAAGTATTATACATACACAGCAACAAGTGAATCAAATTCAAAGCATAGCATATATACTTGACCAGAGGCCAATTGGGCCCTGTGGACGAGTGCTACATGAGAAGTGCCAAAAGCCACAGCAAGTGCTCCAGCAGCAACAAGATCGCAACCTTGGGGCACCCGAAACCTTCAAAACCAACAACTTTACACTATAAAACTCCAAAACCCAACATTAAAAGGTAGTAGGAGCGGAATCTCACAACTGGGACTCGTCCACGACGATGAACTGAGCGAATGAGCCGAGTCCGGCGAAGGAACAAACGGGGTCCCCGACTCGGAAGTTCGAAACTTTGGGGCCAACGGCGTCGACGTAACCGGAAAAATCGGAGCCTGGGATGAAGGGCAAAGAGGGTTTCTCTTGATACTTACCCAAAATCTGCAGGTAATTGGCGAAGTTCAAGCTTGTGGCTTTTATTCTGACTCTTACAGCGGTGGGAGAATCGAGTTGGGGAATTGGGTGATTCTTTGACAAAACTATTGAGCTATCGTTGTCTTCCAAACTCACCGTTGGATCACCCAGTTTTCTGCACAATAGTGCCTCCATTTCTCTCTGTTGTCTTTGATTTACCAGAGAAATATTTCAGGTAAAAGCTACGAACCTAAACAAGGAAAAGAATTGGGTCGAGAATTACACAGTTACAAACTCTCCCTTCTATTTCATAATTGAAGTAAATAAAAAATAAAAAAGTAGCTTTTTATTATTTAAACGTCATGCTATAATTTAATCAGAGATCAACATCTCAGAAACAGATGTAATCATCCCAAAAATCAGAAAACAAGGGGATTCCTATTATAAAAGACGATACATTATCACATGTATCTATTTATAAGTGCATGATATTGACTCTGAAAAAGAACTAAGTGATAAAGAAATCATATAGGTTTAATATCTATTTTAAAATTGTCTTCTTTTTTTTTAACTTCACTGACATTCTACTTTTTGCAAAAACAGTTTAAGTGGATCCTTTTTACTTACGGCGTTAAAATACTAACGGCAAAGTTGCTTTGCTGGCCAAAATTAGATGACCTATCCAATTAGTTGGCAAGTTCAGTCAATAAGAGAGTGTCACGTAGCAATCCTCTTTCCACTCAAAAGTTTTATCACACTTCTTCATCCTCATCATTAACTAATCATACTGTAATTCAGTTGCCAAGAAACAAAAAAAAAGTGAGGGAGAAAAACCTTCAGAGGGTGAAGACCAGCTTTGAGTTCATGAGATTGTTGTTTTTCGGTTTCTTTGCTGCTTGAATCAAGTGTCGACGTTAACTGAGAAGAAGAATTTAATGTTTGATGAGCATTTTTGGGATTATTGGCGTTGTTGTTCTCTGATTCCTTTTTCTCCGCTGTAAAACCCATAGTCACGCACCAAACCCTAATCCCATTTTTCCATCTTCCCAAACCCTAATCCCTAATTGCACATTGCTTCAGAGATAATTTAACGTACTTTTATTTATGTTTATATTCAATTTTGTTTTACTGGGATAAAAAACCTCACTATCTTCCAATCTCAGTGTTTCACGGTTGTCGTAAACCAAGATCATCGTCGCCCCGTACGCCTCCGCTCTCTCCGCTACTGCGCCGCGCCCCATATCTCCGCCCTTCCCGCACTCAAAACAAACAAACAATTTAAAAATACCTTGCAGGGAGGGGCGAAAAATCCCTCCGGGGGCTCCGATGGGTTGAAGTCCATGTCTTCTAATGGGTTGACGTTGTCAAAGAAGAATGTGTCGATGTCATAGGAGGGTTTGCATTTGGCGTAGAGGATGGAGGGGTGGTGTTAGGGTTTGGCGAAGAGGAGGGAGATGGTGTGCAGCGGCGAAGGGAGGAGAGAATAGCGAAAGAGGGAAAAACCGAGAAGGCCACTTAGTAATAAACTGTAAAGCTAATTCAGTTTCGCCAAGTAAGCAACTCTGCCGTTAATCTTTCTAAGACAATAAGCAAAAAGGACTAATGTACACCGTTTTTGTAAAAAATAGGATGTTAGTGAACTTTTGGAAAAAAAGAGAACAAACAAACTCTTCAAATCGAGTGAACAAAACAGATATTAAACCAATCATATATCTCGATCACTTTCCCTAAAATATCTGTAATTTAAGAATGTTTGTGGTTAAAACCTTAGTGGTTTAAGTGCACTGTTCTTTACTTATTTTAGTACTGCTGGTAGTTGTATTCTATCCGTTTGAAAACCATAAAGCTGAAACTCGATCCAACTTTAAGAAAAGCTGACAGAGGTTGAAGATATTGGAGTGAGACGATGAGGGTAATGCTATTTTGTGGGAAACTGAGTTTTCTTACCCCTTCTCCTACTCTCTATATATCTCATGGCAAAAGTTCTACCTTTTTATATACACACAAGCACACTTCTTCTCTAATATCTCCGAACTATGCTACTCAGAACAAACGATTCGTTGTTTCTGCTTCTTCAGCTCCATCACTGAGCGGTTCAGGAGCTGAATATTCCGGTATAGTTTATCTTCAACTTTACCATGTCTTCATTTCTGTTTTCCATTTTTCTTTTATGTTAGTTAATGCTCGTTTGTAGTCCGTGAATTGCTATTGCTTCCCTTTCTCTCTTTATTTGATGGGAGGAAATATAAATGAATTATCGGAGAAAAAACCTACATAAGTTCTCTCGTTTTCTATAGTTTCATTCTGGTTTGGTTACTACGACATACTAGGAAAGAGAGACAGAAAAAATGGATGCAATTTTTCATTTGGGAATTTTGTTTTTTTTAATTGGAGAAAAGTCGTTATTGTTGCTAGGTTACTTACATGTGTGCTTAATGTTGAACCCCATATCTGCAGAGCAGTTGGTGGATGTGGGAGCAGAAAAGAAAAAGAAAATGATTGCAGGCATAGATCAGGGGGAATTAGTGGATCCAAAGCTTTTAGCTGATCCAGACAGTTGTTTTTGTGAGTTCAATGGAGTGCATATACACCACAAGATATGTGATGCTGAATCCCAACCACAAAGCATGCTCCAGAGTCACACTGTTTCTCATCAAATCAAGAAGCTAGGTTATCCAATGATCCTGTTACATGGGTTTGGAGCTTCAGTTTTTTCATGGAAACCAGTTATGAAGCCTTTGGCAGAGGTTGCTGGTTCAAAAGTTCTTGCTTTTGATAGGCCAGCCTTTGGATTGACATCAAGGGTAAATTTGTCTAAGCATCCTTCTTCAGAAACGGAAGACACAAAACCTCTGAATGCATACTCAATGGCATTTTCCGTGCTTGCTACCCTGCATTTCATTAAATTGCTAAATGCTGAGAAAGTGATTTTAATGGGGTATGTGAATATTCTTTCTTCTGTTTTACCTAGTGGCTTTGTTTTTCTGAGGCATCAAGCAGTTTTCAGCAACGCAAGTAAAGCATACTTCCACTCTATTTATAACATGACAGATAAAGGGGAGATTATAAGTTGCATCCCTGCATATGGATATGCATCTGATTATCTTTCATTTATGAATTGCTGCATTAATCTAATTTCGTTTTTCAAATCATGTATTTTAAATTGGTCAACTTTTCTTTTTCACCATTATGAAGTCATAGTGTAAGGATTCAGAAATTAATACATGAATGCCTCCTGTAGGAAAAATAAAATTACTTATATTTCTCCTGATATTGTAATACATGTTCTTCATCTTAACCTATCTGGCCGTTGAATGCATATTTTAATGCTGTATATCTGGCAATGGATTAATAACAATGTAAAGAAATATATTTTCGTATGCCTATGCACATTAATCCTTTCTAGAAGATGAGATGTCTCCAAAATGACATGCCAGGCACTCAGCTGGTTCACTTGTAGCAGTTAATACATATTTTGAAGCTCCTGAGCGTGTTGCTGCTCTGATACTAGTTGCCCCAGCAATATTTGCTCCACTTACTGCACCAAAAATTGTAAAAGAAAATCAATCAAGGAATGATAACCAAAGGAAAGAAGACAGTTCAATCACAAAAAATCCAATTTTGGTACTTTACGAGATGCTGTCCAAGATTACCAAGTATATTGCAGAAGCAATAACACAAATGATGAAGTGGACAGTAGATATTCTCAACTCGTTGTATAGGAAATTTTTATCAGCTATCCTTCGTTCTTCCCTAGCAATAATGCTGGTAATAAACTTGTTCATTGTAATGCAGTACCAATATTCAATTGTGTTATCTCAACCTTCTCGGTTCAATCATTTTTGGAAAATAAATATTGACAAGGAATTGTTGGCTCAAATGCAACTACACTGAATTAGTGAAAAACATTTGTTGTTATTCCATACAATTCCTTTTCTCCAATTTTGGTTTTAATAATTCATAGGTTGAAATGGAAATTTGATGAACAGATAGTAAGCTACACAAGTAAAATATGGTTAGATTGTTTGTTGATTTATGACTCTTTTTCATATTTTGGCTTCTGAATTTGTTTAGACTCCAATTCTTAAACTGACATGGTCAATAATTTGTGATGAGTTGTACTTGTTGGACTGATGGTCCTTTTCTTCACATGAATCTCAGGTAAGAATGGCAATTGATAAGTTTGGTACTGCTGCTGTTCGAAGTGCATGGTATGACCCAAAGCAGGTCTCTGAGCATGTACTTGGTGGTTATACAAGGGTAATTTCATGTGATTTCCTATTTTCCTATTTTTTTCCTTTTTGTTCTGTCCTACTCGAATGGTTAGTTCTCACCTGGATGTTATCAATAAATACAGCCTTTAAGGACTAAGGATTGGGATAGGGCATTGGTGGAATACACTGCAGCAATGCTTCTAGATGAGGAATATAAAACAAAGACACCACTTTCTAAAAGACTTCACGAAATATCATGTCCTGGTAATGTCATTAATCCTACGTATAGCCACTTTCATTTGCTTTTTTATCCTGCACTTGCTAGCTTTTACTACTAATAGATAGTAAACTATGAGAGATGGAAGACATCCTAGAATGGCAATATGCATTTTTTAATAAACTGAGAAAATCAATCAGCACGTTTTGATTTATTGATTTGTTTTATAGTTACTTTTTATTTCATTGGATTTCTGTGTTCTTGTTCCTGAGTTCATATCAAATGATACAACTCTTTCCAGTAGCAATCTGAACCCTTTTGATAGATTAGTTGAATCTTTAGCATAATTGATGATGGTTGTTTAAATAAACAGTTCTGATTGTAACTGGCGATACTGACCGACTAGTCCCTTCGTGGAATGCTGAGAGACTTTCACGAGTCATACCAGGAGCATCATTCAAATTAATTAAGCAATGTGGCCATCTTCCCCATGAAGAAAAAGTGGAGGAATTCATTTCAATTGTTGAAAACTTCCTAAGAAATTTAGTCAGTGATTCAAACGAACAATGTCTACAACAAGCAATTTGAAATTCCTACTACTCAAGCATCCCAATTTTTTTCTGCATAGAAGATTGATATTGTATAGGCTGGTGCAAATGCAGTTTGATCAGATTGACAAAGATTCACTGAAGGCATATTGATGCACACTCATTAAATTTATCAAACGCAATGTTGTTATATTACCGGTAGATTGCTATAGTGCAAATCCTCCCTATGTTTACCAGCCAGAATGAATGATCTGTGTCTCCGTTCAAATTATTGGCTATTCAACCCTAGCATAAATGTCTCGGGGATGTAAAAGGACATACGATTAACAAGTGGTATTTAATTTATGTATTTGATTTTGGGATGTGGCTAACTTCAGACAGTACAGTTCATGATCTAACGGTACAATTTATTGATTTGCGCTCTTTTCTTTAATTTAATGGTTATTTTTACATGCAATAAAATAGGATCTTGCGCAGATCCTGATCTATTATTTTGATATTAAGATACTAAAAGAAAAGTTGTCACTGAAAGAAAATATTGCTAGTTACAAAGTAACAAATAACTTGATCTTTCTGCCCTGTAAATGAAACACGCCATTTCTCTAACAGAAGAACACGTAAGAATGTGGAAGTGGAGACCGTATACAATGACCATAAAGGGTTTGCCAGAAGGCTATGTGCAGCCAAATATAATTACTTAAAGCTGATCAAATCTTGTTCAGAAAGGAGGATCCATTTCTAGGTCCGAAGGAACATCAAATCCTGACATGAAGTCATCACCAAATATTACAGCACCAGCAGCTAGTGCTCCAGCACCTAACCCCATTGCACCTCCTGCATTTACCCTCTTACCAAGGACTGCCCTGGCTGTTGACATCTCTGTGTAGCTTGGAGACAAGCCATCATTTATTGGGAGAAAGGTGGGAATATAACCAACATTTGATGGTGGGGGCGGTGGAGGAGTAATTGTTCTAGGCAGCAGATAGCTTGGTCCAGTTGCCTCATGGTAGCTTGGTTCACCCACCTCTTGGTAACTCGTTTCTCCTGTCTCATGGTAGCTTGGTTCACCCATCTCATGGTAGCTTGCTTCACCCAGATATGGATTATAATAGTTTGTAGTGGTGAATGGTTCTGAATGGTAGTCTGGGACGTTTGTATGTACATGATCTTCTGGCTGATGGATTGATGCTTGAGGTTTCCGACGGTATGCTTGCCTTACTCCTCCCTCTATGTTGAATTGGGTACTATCTCCATTATCTAAGAGCAAAATTCCATCCTTGTTTCCTACAGAACAAATTTACAGCACCAGATAATACCAAGAATTTTCCAAACATAACTTCCTCTCAAACTAGGCAACGCATTATAAATAAATTAAAATAAGAGCTTTCGGAAAGATGTGAAACAAAATAACATGGTAAATGTAGAAGAGCAGCTACCACGTTAGGTTGTCAAATATGAAATGATCACACACCTGAGTGGGGATTTGGCTCATTATTTTCCTTAGAAATACAAATTAAAATATCGATGAAACCTCTTGGTTTGCTAGATTTCTTCTTTCGTAATTGGTAGCTTCCAACTCCCTGCTGCTTGGGATTGGATACCTCAGAATTCTTTACATGCTTGACAAGAAACTCTCTGAGAAAAACTGTTGCTGAGCCATGAAGCTTTTCCGTGAAGAATATGGGGTCTGTACTGTAAACTTCCACGTTCAGTACCAAATCCAGGAGATTTGGTGCTGAGTCCTCAACTGGAATGGCAAACTTGGTTCTCCACACAGGATTTGCACTCCCTGAATCAACAACCTTGGTGCAATATTTGCTGTTAATATCGATCCACCCAACAGCAAACCATTGACGCTTCCAAAGTGAGGTTGAATGCTGGAGTCCATGTGCAGATATCAAGCAAACCTCCACCCATATTATCCCCATGGAAAGTCCAGGAATTGAAGGACGAGAAGTTGAAGCGATGTTGTCTACTGTAAGCCTCCTTAGATAAGGGTTTCGCAGGAAAGGAAGTGAACGTCTTTTGCGGTATTTCAAATGATGCCTTACCTCGATATCTGAATTTTTGTTATACCAAAACTCTGTTTGGGGATACCCTCATGCCTAGTTCCTAACAGTTCTCCCAAGTTCTCCCCCTTGCTAAGTATAATACAGGCAAATAGGAATCTGCTACAATCAGATGGGTTATGCAGAGGGAAAAGGTCTTAGCACGACAGAGAAATTGGCCATAGAGTACAAACCCCTGGAGAAAAGCTCTCTACGGATTTATTTTATAGATTTAGTCTCTCAAATCAGTTATCAAATTTTCTTCATTTGTCACACCATTTTAGTCTTTTACAAAGAATATTTTTATTTGGTTCGAGAAAGAAAAGTTTTAATAGTTTGAAGCGAAGACACAGATCTAAATTAAAAATGTGTTCTTTCCAAGAAGCCACAACTTTTCCCACGTTTACACTGAGAACATAGGGGGGGCTATTCTTGCAATTACAAACTTTACCGATTTATAAGTTGAATTTACATATAGAATGAAGGACGTAATAGAATGGTAATGTCAAGCTTCTTCTCTAACTAATCAGAGAACAATCTTTCATTTTCTCCCTGTTTTATATACAATGGAGTTTGGCCCTTTACACTATATTTTTTGAAGTGCCATTGGGTCCCTCAATAAGAGGTGGAATCAACAATAGCTTTCGCCCTGTGCAAGTAACTGCTTATTTACCTTCCTGGGTTATTAATGGAACAGTTCTTCTGTACATCATGGTAGTGGAGTTCAAAATGTCGTCCCCAAATCCACACGCCTTAAAAAATAACCTGAAAAAAGTTGAAAGCGTGATGTGCTATCCACAGAGGAATAACATTAGAAACTCTAAAGAGCAATGAACAACCTTTCATTCTCTGAGCAAAGGGCTGCTATGTCGTATATGTCTCTATTTGCAAGCACTCTGCAAAAGGAGGAAGCCATTTTCAGGCACTTGATGATTTATGTCTCTATCTACATTGAACAAAAAAAAATAGAGGACCATCATGCTACCAGGTCTATTACCAAGAAAAAGGAGAAGGATAACGACTTATGCCATCACCCCTCTTTTTATATTCTTTTCAATCACTAGCAGAGCTTTACCTAATAATTTGTACTAACATCTAATGTTAACCTATACTATGTATTTTCTCAATGCTTTAATACAAGGACATCTCTGTTCGAGGGTCATACACAAGATCATTAACTTAATACTAAGTCTCATAAGACCTTAAACAAAATACTGAATCATAGTATAAAAAATTATTTTTCTATCTTAGAAACATAAGTTTTTTGTTAACAACCAAATAAAACATTAATTAGAATGTGGATCATATAAAAGTCACTGTATAAAAGTAAAAGTTGCAAAAAGATATTAAAAATGGTATAGGATTGTGGAACCTACAAAAATTAAATTAAGTCATCATGGAATGACAAACATCCAAATTTGTTGCTCTATATTTAAGTTTCAACTAATCCAACCTACTTAAATGTACTTATTCCGAAAATTCCCTAAAGTTATTTCAAATGTAAGTACTGTGATACTAATTCAAACAAATATAATTACAATCAGTTTAGAAAATATTGTTCTCTTCTATATGAACAAGACAAAATTGAATGCAGATAACAGTATTAAGTTTGTTTATATTTAAGTGAGAACCAACTTCTCCCAAAAGCAAAGCAAGTGCATCTTAGCCTGTACGTAGAGAAAATGCTATGCTACCAACACTTAAAAATGACAATAACTTCATGGTGAAGGATCTGGTCTCATCAACAAGTGCCGTGCTGCATACCTGGCAATTTTTTTAACTATCATCCGACCAATTCCCATTCTCTGCAAGGAAGGCATAACCTGCAATAGACTCAACCACGGTCATAAACGCATGTTAACCAATACACTTCACTAACGAGGAACAAGCGTTTAATCACTTTCTCTTTTTTCTTTATTACCACGACATCGTAAATCGAAGCGGTGAGGCCATAATCGGAAACGGCACGGCCAAACCCGACCAATTGATCACGTGAAGGAGAAACCGGCGTGAAGAAATCCGCCATTAAAGAAGACGATAAATTGTCTTGATATGGAACCACGCCGTTTACGTGGCGGAGGTTGCAGAAGACGGACAGAACCACGGCGCTGTGAGACAGAGCAATGCGGAGCTTGTGGATGTCCACGGGATCAGGTCCGGGTCGGGTCGGAAATCTTTGGGTAGAGTAGTTGCAATCGGTGAAGAGGTCCCGGAGACGGAGAGGATCGACGTGGCGTGGGTCGGTGGAAATGTAAATTGGGAAAAGCGGTCTCAACTGCTTCTTCGTCTTCTCAAGCTGTGAGCTTTTGCTGCTTCTTCGACTAACCCATTTCAATTCCATGGATCTCGAAGTGAAACCCTCTAACACACGTTTCTCTAACTGTAACTGCGTTTGTGCTGCAACTCCCATTGCCGCCATTTCTATTATCTGTGCTTGGACAATGCTACAAGATTGAAATGAGATAATGAAACTGAATCTGCTCCTCTGATTTCCACCACACCAATCTTTAATTTCTTCTCTATTTAATTAATTCTTTTATTTTGTTTTAAATTAATTCTATTTTTTTAAGTTAATTTCTTGTACATGCGTACTGAGTTTTATGAGGAAACATAATATAACTTTTACTCATTGTTTTCTTTAATTTTGTTAATATTTTTTAACTTCATTTTTATACAGATAACTTCTTGCTCTTTACCTTTAAGTGAAATAGTTTTAAAATTGTAATATAATTAACTTAATATGTTAAAATCTTTTTGTTCAATTATTTTCTATTATAAAACACTTTCAATTTTCAATAAACATAATTTGAATTTATTCAATTAATCATTTTATTTCTTGCTCTCTTTCATTATATATAAAATATATAAAATGGTAATGGAATTATTTAGATTTTCCTTTATCTTACACATGAATGTCACTGTTGTTACAATTTAGTTAAATATATATTTCAAGCATGAAAGATTTAGATTTTATAAAAAAAATAACTTCATTAAAGCATGTTGATGTAAAATCTTAACTTAAGATTTTGAGAAAAACTTTTGATCATAAAAACAAAAGGATATTTTTTTTATGATATAAAAGGTTATAGTTGAATTGAGATGTAAACAAAATAAAATTATAAAAGTGAGGTTCTTAAAATTCTTGCTTTCTAACAAAAACTTTATAATGACAATTGTCCCCACATTAGAGTGTTTTCTAGGTAAGATAAATTTCTTAAAATGAAAAAAATCAACAGATAAAAGAATAGGTACAATTCAAGATTAATTATTTTTCTAATATTTTACTGTGTGAACAATGATAATCATACCATTTTAAAATAGGTAGAGAACAATTATAGTTGGTGAAAAGATGGATATTTTTTCCTTCACATCTTGTGATTTGTAAAAGACATTGGATATCCAGAAATTGATGCATGATCACTACTGATAGAAGGAAATACATAAACATCTTAAAGAAAATTATTAAATTCAGAAGAAACTCTAGTGTAACCTAAGCAATAGTTTTGTGGGTAAACACTGATTTATGAAAAGAAAACACATGCTTGCAAGTTCACCAGAGTTGTTTATTGCTGTGATCGTCTCTCAGTCTGTCAGATCTTCTGCATGATAAGATCAATACCATGTTCTGGTTCCACAATCATTATATATTTTGGAGAGTGCCTATAATTAGGAGACAGAGTGAAGCTAAACCTGGAGATGATAAGGGCTAGCACAACCTTCAATTCAACCAGTGCAAAGTTCTTTCCTAAGCACAAGCGAGTACCCAACCCAAATGGCGCATAAGAACTTGGAAACTTGCAAGCCTTGGACACTCCCTCACTGAACCTTTCTGGTTTAAACTCATTAGCATCTGGTCCCCAGACTTCAGGATCTCTGTGTAGGGTTGGGATCAGAGTCCACAGAAAAGCACCCTTAGGAACATTCAGGTGTCCAATTTGGATATCTTCATATGCCTCCCTTGACACAAAGGATGCTGGTGGGTATAAACGTAGCGTTTCTTGAATCACCATACCCAGCTGTTAGCAGCCATCAACCACAAAGAAATGTGATTAACAATTTGACCACAGTTTATGTAAAAGAATAGATATCTAATGAGAGAAATCAACCCCTTAATTTCAATTATTGTAAAAATTAATCCTTGACTTTTAGACAAAAAGAGCTCAAAGAAATTATATGTACAAATATGGAGAGCAGTTTCATAAGATAACGACATGCAAGACTAATTAATGATTTCTCAAAACCAAACAGCATACCGTTTTCAACTGAGGGAGAGAATCTGCATTTGGTATACCATTGGGGCAATGTTCAGCCACCTCAGCCCTTATACGAGTCTGCCAATCTGTGTGCAAACCAAGAAGCATCAAACACCAGGAGGCTGCTACATAAGTGGTTTCATGGCCAGCAAAGTAAATGTTTTTGCAGTTATCCACAATGAAGCTTTTGGAAAAGTCCTTCCCCAGACTCTGATCACTCGTGGCTGCTTCCAACAGTAACTGCATCAAATCCTTCTGTGATGAGGAGGATGCCTCTGAGCATTCTTTCTTGCGTTCCTCCACTAACTCCCATATCAGTGACTCTATCTCTTTCTCCAAATTCGCTATCTCATTTTTCTTATTTGACCAGAAATTCAGTTTCTCACTGCCATTAATTAATAATCAATAAGCTTTTAGGCCACAATTATACTAACTTGTGACGTGAATCTATAAAGCTTTTAAGACACACTTAAGATTATGCATAGATTTTAGATAAAAATAATCAGTAATCTAATATTTGTATCCCACACAATCTATGATGCTTTTTGGTATAAGTGTCACTCTTAAAATTCTGCATATATACGTGTATGAAGAATTGTACTGTAAGATAGTTGAATTCTAAAGGGTAACATATGCCTGTTAGTTCTCAAATTTTGGTTAAAACTGATTTTAGTTCTAACTTTATAAAAAAGGTAGGTTTCCCTTGTTTGAAATGCATAACCTTGTACAGTTCATTTTAACATGACAAAAGAACAGTATCTACCACATTTTAGAAATACAAGAACCAAATCATTGAGTGAATTAAAACAAATTTTATCCGTTTTAGATACAAGATTGGCATACCGAAAACTGATGCCAAAAAGGAAGCCAGTATCCTTGGTCAGGGCCTTCTGTATTCTTCTAAGCTTGGAGAAGACTTCCTTTCCCTTAGAATAATAAGAATGGCCAAATGAAACCCTTGAAATAACATCAGCTGATAAACCTATGAGATCTTTATCCACTTTAATTTCAGCTGTGGCCCCTCCTTGGCTCTCAATAATTTGCTCCCATTTCAGTAGTAATGGCTGCGTTGACTCTATCATTGAGTCCACCATACCCTGCAATACATAGTAATGAACACTGTCTTACCAACATTTACTAAACTATAAATATAAGAAATGATACATACTCTCTTATAAATACTTTTTCCAAGTCTCCTCAAAATTACAGAAGAGGGATATTTTAGTCCTAACAAATGATTGATTCATAAAAGGTGACATGTCTATCAATTTAATCTTTGACAAAAATCTTTGTGACTTAAAATTTAATCGTAAATATATTAATTAAGATGAATTAGAAACTAAAGCATCTTACATCTATAATAGCTAAATAATCAACGTTTCCTAGGAATTGATATATCATATACTTTTGTAAGAACCAATTTGAACAATTATTATATCTTTTAGCTGAAAATATAAACTGAAAAAAAAAAAGAACTAAAAGAGTAAATAGCAAGGGGTAGTGGTTAAGGTATGGACTGATAATTAAAAATTTATATATACCTTAACTTTGTCCATGAAGAATTCAGCTGCAACAAGTTTCCTCTGCTGTGCCCAACTGTTACCATTGGCTCTCAAAACGCCATTGCCAAGCATAGGTGCAAGTTTGTTTGTTAAGTAACCAGGCTTACCCAGAACCAAAGTGATGCAATGATTCAATTCCTTTATTAGATCTGGTTGATTCACATACAGGTGCTGCTTCAGCCCTGTGGAGTAAGTATACAGTAAACCTGCAAGACCAAATATTCATGTCTTCTAATCATTAACTGTTAGAAAAGATGCATAATGCATGCCATTTGTATAAAGTATGTTAGTCCTGTCATTACATGTTCCCCATCTACTTAACATCATATTTGTTTGAAACTATAGAACTATCTGAGTTATACTTTTTTTAGTAAATTTAACCTATGATAGATAATAATATTACAAGGAAATATGATAAAGGATGTAATGTCAAAACTCTTTGAAATTGTACAAGCATATGTTACTATAACTCTGTTGAATAAAGAAAGAAAGAGAAGAGGAAACATGAACCATAGAATTGATATATGAGTACCCAAATGGAAACACAACAGCTGTAAAGTTGATAACTCCAAATGTAGTTGTCACCCTAGTTTGCACTAGATGCTATATGAAATTTAACATTTAGTCATACAATTAAGGTATGATATGAATCCATTTTTCTCAAAAATATTAATGACATGACATGAATCCATAGAGGGTGGTAGTGCTTGATTATTGCCTTGAGTGGACAACTTCTTGTTGGCTTAGCCTGCATGATTTAGATAATATGAATTTTGCAACAGTCTTTAGTTTTTCAGTACAAGATAAGATACTAATGTATCTTGTAGAGCCCACACTGTGAAACTTATTACCTTTCGCTCTGTATTAATTGGCGTTAGGAACAAATTTCAAGAGAGTAGCCACGTATAGAGAAAAATTTTGTACTATTGGTACTAATGTTCTTTAAAATTGTTTAAACAGAAGGAAGGGAGAGAGAGAGATTCCCCATAGCATTTCCAAACCTTTTCAAAGTTTTCATAGAATTTCCTAATTTTCAATTCAATTTTACTTTTGGATTCTCAATTAGCAGCAAGTGAAGAAGCCTCTTGTTTTCTGCAAGACAAGACTGCAAGTGGTGAAATAAGGAAGAATATATTCTTTTTCTGTTTTTTTTTTCATCTAACAGTAGGTCAAATAACTGAAATCAGTTACATAAAATGAAAATACTAAAATAATATGTAGATTAATTCAAAACATTTGGTAAAATGCTTGATCACTATGCTAAATTATTTAAAAGTTAAAAGAAGATTGCAAAGGATATATTCCTTCTTTTGGTGCCCATCATGCATTATTAACTTTTTAAAGTATCAAGATCTTGCATGCTTTAGGAAAATATCTGCTTTTTTCTCTGCCATCTCATTCAAATATCAAATTGCTAAGTATCAACAAAATAAAGATTAAGGAAGAATGTTCAAAAAGACTGATGTCATGTCAAAAACTTATCCGACTCAGTACCACCAGATGTAACACAGGTTTTTTTGTCTTTTGGCACCTTATTTCACCGTTAAGAAGATAATAACAAGGCAAAAACTACAGGAACCCCATACCCCATCAAGTATTCTCAAAATTAGTGCTCCAGCAGAAGTGCACAGTTAAGCACATAAGCACTTAACTTGACTTTCGGCAAAAGCTAATAACCTGTCTCTAAAATCATGATTGCAAAATTTTGAAACTATTGGTATAGGCCAATGGTTCTATACAAAATACATGAACATTAAAACAGTAGAAAATGCATTTGTTTTGAATATTTATTGCAAGAAAGAGTAAGATGAGAAAATGGATTGAGAGAAAGAGTAAAAGTTTTTAAAAAAGGTTACATGAAAAATATTATATGAAGGTGTAAGTCCATAAGTTAGTTTATGGAAGAAACAAGTTATTTTATTTTCTTTTTAAAAGAATAAATTTGTTCAAAGAGGGTCCAAATCTACAACCATGCAGAAATTTTAAGCAGATTTGAAAGTGGCCAACATCCTCAGCACCAGATTTGTTTACATATTATCTAGAAAAATTGGTTAAGATTAATGAGATCAAAGTACAAGGAGAAGAAGAGAAGAGTACCATATTCTTTCCTCCAGTGTTCAAAATAAGGGAAGAGGGTTGCAGTGTAGTCATGAGCCACAAGCTGATCAGAATGGTTGGAGGTTGAAGCAGAAGCTTTGGCTTGGCTAGCAGCCTGAGCTTGAATTTTCAGAATATCAGGCAGATTTCCATGCAGAAAAGAAGGTGGAGGCCCTTTTATTCCTTGCTTTAGTATCCTTTTTCTCACCCTTTGAGACTCATACCACACACGACCATACCCATAGAGTACCCAGCTTAGAATCCCCACAACAGCAACTGAAACCAGTTTCAATGCAACAAAAACCTCCTCCATCTCTACCTTCCTCTCTGTTGCTCCTTCCTTTCACTCTTGCTATATAAGTAGTCTCAGCACATAAAAACCATATATTATATTATATATTAGTTTGTCAGAGAGCAAAAGCTGGTTATTTTGGCCTGTTGTGGAGTGTTGTTATATATATATTTAAGTATGGAGATGAGGGTGCCAAAAAAGAGAGAGAAGTGGCTTCAGTGCAGTAAAGGCTGGTGACATGTGATTTGGTTACGAATCACTAGGAAAGTCTACGAGGAGCTGAAAGAGGGCTACCATATGAAGAGCCAGTGACATATGCCAAAGATTTATATATCTATGCAGGAATGAATGTATGTAATATATGATGATATAATATATTATATTACATTATATTTATATGTTCACATGCTTTCCTAGTGGAAAACCTATGTTAATGGACCACACAAGTCACATGATTATTAAGTATAAGTATTTTGTTTGTTTATTAAATTATTAGTGTTTAACAAGGAGGACTTACATTTTCTATCATTTGTAGAGTTTAATACTTATACAAAATTATTGTTTAGGTAACTTTCAAAATCACAATTGTAATCAAGCAATTAATTAAGTGGTGAACTTAACTAGCCTTTCTTTTTTTTCTTTTTTTCCATTAGCATTATTAACATATTTTATATAAGATTTAATAAGTTTGAAAGGAAATGCACAACAAATGAGACAAATGAAAGTTAAAGTTACATATTATACTACATACATTCTATGACATGTAATATAGTACAGTTTAATAATTTTTATTTGGCATATAGTACAGTTATGAGTGTATTTGATGCAGAGAGATCCTTCCATACTTTATTCTATCTAATTTTCTTCTCTCTATGACGAGACTTTGTAGATTATTTTAGTGAAGTATAGAGAACGATGAAGAAGGTAAAATTATTTAATGAACTTGTTGATGAGTTTGATGACAAATACCTGCTCTCTGCTCTGACATTTTTGGTGTGCCCTAAAAAGGAAATCCATTACCCCACACCTCTGGTTTCTTTCTCAATTGGTCACTTTGACCTCGGTCAAATAAATTTATAGTTTCAAGTTATTCTAGGTATTTGCTTTCCAGAGTTTTCTGCACCATAATAATATTTATTTTGTATTTTATTTTTTATGGTCATTTTTGGTTGTTCTGTTTCTTTTACAGCTTATTATTTAATATGTTTTTTCTTTTTTTTTTTCTACTATTGTCCAAAGATGATGTCTTTTATAGGAGTGTCAAATAATTTTTTTCCCCTTTATGAATACATAATTTCAGAAGTACCATTCATATTATTTGATTTACAGATTGAAAGGTCCTTTTCACATAAGGATTACTGTAACGGATCAATTTTATGCAAATTAAAGTGTCTTAAAGTGCTTTGAGCTTTTCAATCTTTTTAGCTTAATAATTAGGTGACTTTGGAGAAATTTATGGTCCTTTCTCCCTTGGAATAGTATTGGTCATAAACTTTAAGCATTTGGTTCAACTTCTATCTACCTATTAATTGCTTGGACCATTGTAAAATGATAAATAATAAAGTTTAAGTTATATTTACTATACAAATTAGAATTTTAATTATTTAGATTGATTTTATAAATCTTATTATGTTTTTAATTCCTTTTATTTTTCATTTTTCTCATCAGAAACTTTAAATTATTTATCATATTTTTCATCAACTAAATGACACAATTTAGAAGATAATACTGTTTAGAACAATTTAACCCAACTATATTTTATTAATCTTATCTAATTACGTGTATTGGTATAGATGAAACAATTGTACATTATAAATTTAAATCAATTCACATGTAGTTTTGTAATTATTTAAAAATAATAATGATATTTCAATGCTCTGTTGATTGAGATTAGAGTTTTGAGATAAAATTTTGGATATCTCAAACAATAAAAAATGCATTAAAATTGTGTTTTCCTTCTTGGATTCTTCCTTGAGAATTTATGCATTTCAAGAAACAAAGCACACTTTTAATTAAAGTCTGTAATGGAAGCTTGTGATTACAATGTGGTACGGTCTTCGAGAGACATCAGAGCCCTTCAACTTGTATTCATTGAGTGGTCGTTTTCAATTGTGGATTATACAGTTGTGAAGATTCCATCACTCATGACTGTGGATACCTCGTCCAGGGTTTTCATATTCATTTTCTAAAAACATTAGGCAGAAAACAAGCACTCATTATATCTTACAGATTTTTATATTGGTTAGTTTTTAATGTAAAATTCTATTTTCTTAAACTTCAGCATAGCTTCTAGGTTAATTTTTGGATAGATAATTCAGTCTTTAATAAATTTAAATTTTCAATTAAATCTTTATTAAATTTTTTATTAATTCACCCGTCACAAAGTTAACATAATTATCTAACTCCAAGGATTCAATTGAAAAATTTTAAAATTTTGAGAACTTAATAGACTACAAAAATTTAATAGGGATTTAATTGAAAGTTTTCAATTTTATATGGACTTGAAACATAATTAAGCATTTTTTAATGTAAAACTTTTATATTTGATTATGAAGTTTTTGAAATTTGTAGGAATTATCTACAACTCATTCAATTGTTTTCATTAATTTTTTAGTAATGGAATGATTTGGGAATGAGAAACTATGACAGATCTTAAAAAAATGTTTTATTACAAACTGCCATAGGCACTATTATATAATATATAAGGTTTATATAAGTTTATATGTAATTTTTCTACTAAACATATGAAAAATGATATGCATGATATTTTTATTTTAAATATTTTGATACAATTAGATTGGAGAGAAATTTTTCTCATACAAATCTTTTGACATTTCTTCAAAGTTGGTTGGATTAAGATGTATACTGATAATGCAACTTGTGAAAATTCTGGTCTTATTGTTTGTATTGGTCTTTCTTAGAGATAACAAAATTCTCTCTACCGAAGATATATTTTTCTATCGGTTGGAGAGTGATTATATATTATTATATAAGGTTCTCTCTAATTCTCAAATTGTTAGTTGTATGACACTTCTTGTTTCCAATAACCGAAACATGAATAATGAGGAAATGCATGAAAACCACATCTACCAAAGTTTGAATGCATGGAAAAAGAGCATTTTTTTTCTTTTTGTAACTTTCTCTTAAAATGTGCCAGGAAAGTAAAAAATTATTGAAAAGATAAAATATTAATACAAATTTTATATTAAAGCAATCAAATAATTAAAAAAGTATTAAAATAACAAAGAATGAAATTTATTATTTAATTTTAAATAATTTATTTCAGTGTTTTTTTATTATGAAATATAATTTTTTTATCCATAAAATATATTTTTTTACTGTCACACTCGTTAAATCATTTGCAAACTTATATACATTTTTTTCTTCACTTTCAACTTTTTTTTTTCCTTCAATCAAACCATTTAACTTTCTAACTCTATTCCTCTTCAAATCTACTCTTTCACTCCTGAAATACATCTTCAAATCCAAACTCATGTTTAGAGGAAAATAAAGAAAATGTTTGGAAATAGGTAAAATATAAAGTTTAAGTGTTTTCATATTTTTAAGAAAAAAAATTATTGAACGGATAAGTTAACTTTTGTTCGGATTAACAAAATAAGATTCATTATAAATAATATGATATTATGTTATCTATTATTTGTTCTTAATTTTTTTATACTAAATAAAAATTTCTTATATATAAAGTTGTTTAGCTTTTTCTTAAAGAAATTTATTATATATTGAATTTTGATTTGGTATTATACATCTTTTTTATTATTTTTTTATAATGTTTCTTAGACAATAACAAATGATTCATGTATTTTTAAAGTTTGGTTGTGATTTTTATGCTCATTAAGCTTAAGTCCAAAATTTCCAACATCATATAGTATCAAGTTTAAAAGATTTATCTAGTTGTATGATCTATTAGCAAGTACGCGTTTGTTTTTGGGCTTTTGTAATTGGTATTGATTTTAGTATATATTATATAGATTGAGTGAAGTCAAGGCTATAAGTGGATTTCATCTCATCCTCTTCCACTGAACCACTATATATTGATCTTGCTTATGTATTTACGCAAATCATTCACTATCGTGGAAGTACTCTTTAAATGAAACTTTAGTTCCGTTCTTAACACCTAAAACCTAACGTCACCAAACTATAATATGATTCCTCAGTGACTACTTGAATGAATAACTTACATTAAGATCAAACTTTATAACTAACTATAGCCTTAGATCTATTCCTAACATCTAAAAGCAAGAGGGTAATTAATTGGACCACAACTTGAAACCAAATCTCACTCAATCTCGAGCTAGTAAAATAGGATAAGAGATCAGTTCATCCAACAATAAGCACAAACTAGTTCACAAATAGATTGAATGAAAGCATAAATAAATATCCAAGAAGTAGAAATACAAAGAGTTAGAATTGATTATATCCAACCTCAACACGAGAGAGTTCAACTACTCGTAGAATATTACAATGCAATCTCAATAGCATCTAGACATAAGATTTACAATGAAAGCTCTCTCTCAAGCCTCACAAACTCATTTCTACTCTACTACTACACATTTGATCCTCTACTCAATGCCTAAAATAAGGACATGAAGTCGTATTTATAAACTATTAAGGGAGGTGCTCAACTCTAACTTTAGCACTTAAGCCATAAAGGTTTTTATTCCAATTCTTTCCAAACCGCCTTTCCTAGATCTTAAGATGCATATTTTTGGGATTAAGTTGTAAAAGTTATATTCCAGATCTTTCCAAAGATAGGTGCTTGAGGTTTTCTCTTCATAAGGGTTTACTCTTGTGGCCTAAGCCTCGCGCTTTGATGTTCTAGCCCTTGTGATAACTTCTTTGAGAAGGAGTCTTCATGGCTAAGCCTTAGGTTTAGTGTTTGAGGTTTTCCTTTGCAATGGGTTTGCTTGTGTGCACTCAAGCCCCAACTTTGCTGCTCAACTACACTAGTGTCAATTTTGTCCAAAATTATTTGAATTTCATCCATTTTCTTAAGATATGCAAAATAAACTAAATAGGGGTGAATTAAGCATAATCCAAAAAAAAATGAAAACAATATAAGTGTCAAAATTATTTTAAAATTCACTTAAATTAGACACTTATCACTACACCCCACTTTGAATCTTTGTTTGTCCTCAAACAAAGCACAAAATCAATTTATATAGAATGATTAAAAACAATTTTTGCATTGGTTGACCCATGAAATCATATCAAAGCTCAAGGCATTGCTCACAATACTAAATGGTGTCCATTCAAAGTATTAAGATACAAATGAAAAAATCATTACATAGTTTTGAATTAATGCAATAACTCATCAAAATTCTCATTTAAGCGCAAGAGATTCTCTTCCCTAGGTGAGTGTTTCACTCTAGGAAACCTTGCAAGCTTCTACTTAGTTTTTGTTTTCAATCACTATTAGCATGGATCACTAAGGTCTTTGAAGGACTATAATGTGGTTGGGCTATCAAGAAAATATGGCTTTTTGGGATAAAAAAACTCACTAATAAAGGATATTTAACAGTATGTACATGAAATGAGTTTCTTTCTTTCTTTTCCAACCTTGTTTGACATTTTTCATTTCTCCTTTTTAGGTGTATCAACTTTTTCATTCAATCCTTTGGCCTGCATAAATATGTTTTCATTCTTTTTCTGTAATTTGGTGATATCACCTTGACGTTTGCTTCTTGTTCTTTTTTCTTACAACAAGCCCCCCTTTTTTCTTTTTTGACAATATAAACATATTATCCCTTAACGAAAAGGAAGGTAGGATTTTCACATTTTCAGGCTCATGGTGTGTGTATGTAAAGTTGAGGTTCAAAAAGGACAATTCAATTTATGTTAGGCTAATTTTTTAGCTCTAGGCTAAAAGTATTAAACAAAGAACTTTTCTTTATCCTTTCCACGCTTCTCATACTTAATAGAAATCCAAAAATAAACACAAAACAAGTGAAATTACTCAACACAAAAGCCTCACTCGTCTCACCTTCAATGGTTGGCTATCTCCTCTTACTAGGTGGATTCACTCATTATGTTAAACTATGAAATATGTTTGCAATGCATCTTGAATCTTTAAGCATTAGGACTTACCATTTTTCCTTATTTTGCAATTCCCTAAGGCATTTAAAGTTAAAAAAGGAAGGATTTTTCTAGTTTTCTCTAATTCTTGTTCCAACCAAAAGTCCATAAAATGTTTTCTTTGCAATTCCCAACAGATATCAACAACTTCAAAATATCCACCTCAAGAGTTTTGCAGATATACTTATGCATTAAATAAAAAAATCAAAAATTAAAAACTGAAATTAAAGACAACAATTTAAATGTGCAAGAATTTAAAAGAACTTTATTTTTTGTGTTTTCAATCTTTCTCTGCATTAGGATCTTCTTATTAGCTCCTAGACTGAACCACCTCTTCGAAGAACTATTCATCTTCAAATTTATAGGCATCAACATCCCCTTTTATTATGGCTTTAGTTCTTTGATTGATTGGTCAACTTCAGTATTTACAATTTGTGCTTCTAGTTCAAATCCTTGACTTGTTTAATCGGTTTCAATATTGGCAAGTTATGTCTTTTAAGCATGAGTCAAAGATTCAAAGCCTCCTTAGTTCAATTCCCTTTGAGCAAACTTCATAGAATGTTTCAAGGTGAGCTTAGAGATATTTATGATATTTTCCTGAAAACAAATGTGAAGAATAAGGTTAAGAAATACAGACTTAGTTTGTACTCTTCTTGTTACAAGTGGAATGCCAAATCTAGAAAAAAAAAATTAGGTCTTAGGTACACAACACAATCTCTTTAAAGTACAAGGTATGTCTACCAAAAGCCTTAAATGATGATTTTGTCATCTCATGTATGTCTGATCAACCATTTCATTTGTTGAAGAAGAACTTTCTTTTAATTTTTATTAGTCTTGTTTTTACTTTTCCTTTCTAGCTTGTTTGAAAAAATCAAATCATCTACAGAATATAACATAATAAAGAAAAAAAAATTCACGTTCCCTACAAATTTTCTACCTAGCCCCAAGATTGACATTTGATATGCTCTTGCCTCTATTGATTGTAGCAAGTCATTAAGGTTTTGTGCAACTTTCATTCATTATTCATTCTTTTCTTTTAAGTTCAATTTTCAAAACTAGACTAAAATCACATGATTTAATTTCACAATTTGAAAATTTGAAATGCACTTAAAATAAAAACAGAACTTTTGCAATCTATCTGGTTTTTTCAAAAATTCATCTTCTAAAAAATTCCAAAAGGTATGTTCTTACATTAAATTTAAATATAATTGAATCAAGAATGTAAAGAAAAATGAATAAACCCAATTGGATAACTTTAGTGAAAGTTAATCGTTAATCATCAAATAAGCATTAAAGATCCAAGTCATCCTCAACAATATATTTGGTGTTTTCCAAAAAAAAAATCTATAACTTCCATAGACCTCCAAAAATTGTGAATTTACATTTAAAATTAAAGATAATTGAATTAAGAACAAAAAAAAATCAACTCAATTGAATAATTGTGGAGAAATTTATGCATAATCAATATAGATCAGAATTGTTAGATTTGAATTAAAGAGCAATTTTACGTGGTCAATTAAATATACACAATTCATACAATTTGGATGGTCAAGTTTACGTGGTTGGTTTTTGCTTGTTGTGTGCTCGGTTATTTCCTGAAACATGTACATGATGGTTGTATGGTGGATATGTTGTTTTCTTTGCTGGTTTTTATCTTCGTTAAATAATGGATTAATTAAATTACTCTAGCTTACCCTACTTTTCTGTCTTGTCATTCCCTGTCCGTTCGGTCGTTCTCTTTTTGCAATGATCATCCATATGATGTGAGCAGAAGGCGATGAAGACTCCCTGGAGCAAGTGCTGAGCGAGGAGCCCTCATCTTCTTAGTTTAGGGTCGTTTGGTTTGTACATAGTACTATATGACCGTTCGGTTTGTGTATATATCTTTTTGTACACCGTACAATTGTAGTTAGCTTGAAGAACCGTTTGGTTTAGTCTTTCGTTTTGTAAAGTTTAAATTCTATAGTATTTTTGTAAGGTCGTTCGACCATAAATGCACCTCTTTTCTCTCTGAACTGAACTGTAATATTGTTAATTGTGAGTATTCTATGATATGGTTTTACGCTATATTTTTTAGATGTTACATTATTTAATGAAGTCCCTTTGTTTCTATCTTCATACTTTTTTTAGTGTTCACATTATGCAGTTAAAACTATAAAATTTATTAAAACATGAATTAAATAACTTTTAAATTAGGTAAATAGTAATCATTGAGCTGCTTTTATAATTAAAGTCAAAATTATTCAACTTTTTAATATAAATCATATCTTACTTTTTCTATAAACTATTCAAATAGCTTATTGAAAGAAACTAAAATAATTCATGTGAATGTTTTAACTTTTCAAATCCATCTTAATTTAATGAACTTGATAAAAACCAACCAAATTATCTTTTTTTTTAAATAATGAAGTTGAATTAGTTAATACCCTCTGTTACTATTAATACTTGTCTAGCAAGTCATCCTTTAAGCATTATATAACTAATCATCTACCAAATGGCCCAGGAATATCATTTAGCATGTACCTATTAGCTCCCACGTACATGAAACTTTTGTACATATTAATATATTTATATTTTTTATGAATTGAATTAGTTAGAACAAATTTACATCAAAGCATTTTGTCTAAAGAGTATAAAAAAAATATACACTAATTTTTTTCTAGAAACTAAGACAACTCTAAACATTTTTATTGTAACAAATACAAACAGTAGAGAAAATTAACTATTATATATATATATATATATATATATATATATATATATATATATATATATATATATATAAAAGAATGTAAACTATTGGTCACACCATATGTAAAAATCTAGAAAATATAGTATTATAGTTGATAGGTGTATTAAAATAATGAGACCGAGTATTTTATTTAAAATAATTTTATAATATAAATAGAATTTTCTAAACTCGTTTCATTACTTTAGAAACACTTTATCCTTCTAAAACACTTTCTCTTTGTTTTCTCTTACTTCTTTCTAAGTGTTTTTTTATCTCAAGTCATCTATTTGACGATCAGGAGGTGTCTAGACGATTACGACATCAAGGTCTACCTTTCTATCCGATCAATTTGGTGTTTAGAGCAAGTAAGTTTTCATCCCTTTTCTTGGTACTTTTCTTGATCCTTGATCATGCAAAGAGAAATTGTTTTGCATGTATCAAGTTATCTTCTTTCTAGTTCTTGGTTGATTAAGAGTTTTAAGGACTCTGTCTATGTCAAAATTGGTGTTTCCTAGGTTCGTTTAGAAATCCCTTGTGTTGCAAGCAATCAGTGGAGCGTTTTGAGAAATTAGGACAATTGGTTTATAGGTAAGGGAAGCTAGATTTTTGTTTTATTTGATGTTTATGGTGTAAGTTTGATGTGGTGTATGAGTATTATTTAATTGGTTGAAATTCTATTTTGTGCTAGTTTTAATGAGTTAATTGATTAAAATTGGATAAGTTGTGATGTATACTACTGTGATGTATGTTGAATGAGTAATTGGTTTGGAATTTGATGACATATGTGAAATTGTTATTTGGAATGTACATTTTCTGGAATTAAGAGTTGAATACTTAGGGGTTTTGATAATGTTTGATGAAAATTGGGGGTTTGGGGTAGGGAAATTGTGAGAATGAAATGGTAAATTGGTTTGAAGTAATTAGAATTTGTTATGGGGTGTTTTAGGACTTGTTTAAGTGTTGGAATGGAAGAAATTGGATTATAAAAGGATTGTAATTGATAATAGAGTTAAGCTGGTTTTAGAACTAATATGAAGGGGTTTGAAGTAGTGAAAAGTTGAAATATGGGTTCTGTGAGTAGTTTGTTATTTTGGTTGGTGTTCATAAGTCTTTTAGGACTTGTTGGAGTCCCTAACTTGTTTAAAAACAAACTAAAACTAGTAGAACTCAATTTGAGTCCATAAGTTGAGGTTTGATAGATTTTGGAGTTGAATCTTGTAAGTAAACACTTTAAAATGAGTTTAGGATGGTCTAGATACAATTGTTTAAGTATAATTGAGTGTATAACATGATCTAGGAGTGTTAGAAGTTGGAAAAAATTTATCCATTTGGTCAAGGGTAGTGCATGGTGAAAATTCTACATTTTTGGTGCTACAGAATTATCCATTTGGTCTGGACCACTGTCTCTGTATTCGCCTAGCGAGTTGAGTCGCTGAGCGAAAGGTTGGGGGTTCTGGACCACTGTCTTCGTATTCGCACAACGAGTTAGGTCGCTAAGCGAGAGGTTGAGGGGTCTGGACCACTATTTGTGTATTCGCACAGCGAGCGAAGTCACTTAGCGAGAAAACTCTTTGGTCGCCCAACGAGAGCAACTAGCCCAAGGTTTGTTTGTATTATTTTTTTATATAATTCTCTGATAATCTTGAGTATGTTTGATTCTTTGAATGGTTTACACATTCTATGATATTATATACCATGTAACATGATTAGATTGGAGTGAAATGTGTAAAGTATATGGTGCTAAGTATTGTTTCAAGGTTAAGTAAGTAAGTTTCAAGATAGAACTTCTTGGTGCGGTTCAAGTATGTTTAGAATGAATGTAGGGAGCTCAGTCTTGGGGGTTATCATGAACTCTAATGGTCTTTCATTCTCAAGTAGAGAAGATTGATCCATTTGGTCAGGAGGTCTTAGTCTTGGGTGCTTCCAGTATGATCCAAGGCGTGGAAGAGACTAACCTTGTGAGTGTGGTATGGTGAAACCCGTTGGCAATGACTTTGCAAAGCAATATAATGACACATTGTGCTTTATATTAAGAACTTTTAACACTTTGATCATTTGAGAACTTTCATATCTGATATCATAGAGTTTTAGAGAGTTTTTGCAGGTGCACAGAATTGCTCGAAGAATCAAGATTCAAAGAAAGTGATACTCTTGAAGGATTCTTGAAGAACAAGTTGAAGCGCTTACTAGCTGATCAAATTCTGCACGACTAAGGTGTATTCTGTTCTGATAGGATTTCATTTTTTACAATCAAGAGGATTGTTGTTTCCCTATGCGTTGGCCAGGATGTAGAACGTGAGGTTTTTGGTATTTTGAGAAGAGTCTCAAAAGGTTGCTGCAGTTAAGAGGGTTGTTCTTCTGCAGGTTGTATTTGCTATATTAGATTGGTTTAGTTAGAGAGGTATTTTACATTTGAGAATTGTTCTCTGTAAATCTTTGTTGTAAAAGCTAAAATCTTTATAGTAGGAAGTCTTTCAATCTCAGGTTGATTGAAAGAGACTGAATGTAGGCATTAAGGCCAAACCATGATAAAAAGATTGTGTTTGTTTTCCTTTCTCTATCTTTTTATTGCTTTATTATTTACAATTGTGTTGTGCACATTTAAAAATCATCTTAATTTTCTAGAAAAATTTAAAAAGAAAAAGTTTTTATCAGTTACCAATTCACCCCCTCTCTTGGTAAGAGAAACTAACCATATCGTTTCTTACAATTGGCAGCACAACAAGTTTTTCAAAAATTATTTGAAAAATAATCGACTACTCTCTCTGTGAAATCGATTAATTGATCATGATGGCTTATGTTTCTTTAATCATGAGAAAGAGTGAATTTGATAATGATTGCGTGAATGTTATTTGTAACGATAAATGCATTTATATTACTAATGGTTTTCATGAGTCTTTTAAGACAGGGATATTTCATAAATCCTCTCAAGAAAGAAAAATTGGCATCAACATTCTGCAACCTAAAGAAAAGGAAGCAAATTTGCTGGCAGAAAAATTCACCAGATTCCTGAACATAAAGAAGACAAATATAAATCTCAGGGATGATCAGACGATAAGCAACAACCAAGAATTACAGGATGTTGATCTTAGTATGATGGCAAAGTCAAACACAGCTAAAACAAGTTCTGAACAAGAAGAAAAGCAATCCATGTGGTATCTGGACAATGGATGTTCTAGACATATGACAGGCGACCCAACCAGATTCACAAGTGTCTCTCACAAGACAAACAATCATGTTACTTATGGAGACAATAATAAGGGGAAAATCATTGGAATTGGTAAAATCCAAACACCCTCTTCTTATGAAATTGAAAATGTGTTGCTTGTTGAAGTACTAAAACATAATATACTTAGCATAAGTCAACTCTGTGAGAAAGGGCTAAAGTAACATTTGAACCTAATCACTTTCTCATAAGTAATTGCTCTACAAATGAACTTTTGCTAATTGGAAAGAGGTGCAATAATATCTACATGATTGACTTTAGAAAAACCTCCTTTAGATTTGTTATATGCTTGTTGACTAAAGATCACGATGCATGGTTGTGGCATAAGAAGCTAGCACACATTCATATTTACAGTTAAATAAACTTGCTTCTAGGAATCTTGTTGTTGGTCTACCAAACATAAAATATATTTCTGATATGCTTTAAGATGCTTGCAAAAAGGGAAAACAAACAAAAACTTCTTTTAAAACCAAGAGAGAAATGTCTACTACTAGACATCTTGAACTGCTTCTCATGGATTTGTTTGGTCGCTCTAGAATCAAAAGCCTTGGAGGAAATCTTTATGGATTGGTTATTGTAGATGACTACTCTAGATATACTTGGCATTTTTTTCTTGCTGTCAAAAGTGACACTTTTAGGGTATTCAAGAAGTTTGCAGCCATGATACAGAATGAGAAGGATCTCAAAATCAAGTCAATCAAGAGTGATCATGGAAGAGAATTCCAAAATGAATGCTTTGAAGATTACTGTGCTGAAATGGGGATCTCTCACAACTTTTCTGCACCTAGAACTCCTCAGCAAAATGGCATGGTGGAAAGAAAGAATAGAGCCCTGGAGCTTGCTAGGACAATGCTGAATGAAAGAGATTTACCAAAGTACTTCTGGGCAGACGTAGTCAACACTACATGTTATGTGCCCAACAGAACAATTATCAGACCAATATTAAAGTTTACACTCTATGAGTTATTTAAAGGAAGGAAACCAAACATCACACATCTAAGAATCTTCAGCAGCAAGTGTTTTGTGCTCAACAATGGTAAAGAGAGCATTGATAAATTTGATTCAAAAGCTGATGAGGCTATTTTCATTGGTTACTCTCTTTCGAGCAAAGCTTATAGAGTTTATAATAAAAAAACTTTATGTGTTGAAGAACGGTTACATGTTGCATTTGATGAACACATTGATAATGCTACTAATAAAATCCATTCTAGAAAGTGTGTAGATGCAGGCGACTCTACGGGTGAAGAGCAAGAAAGTGAGGAAATTCAAGAGAATCAAACTCCAGATATTACTGCTGACTCTCCCAGAAGTGAATCGATTAAGGAATGGAAAACTCCAAGAAATGTGTCAACAAGTAATATCATTAGAGATATATCTAGAGGTGTGTCTACTTGAAGGCAGCTCAATTTGTTTTGTATGAATGTGGCCTACGTGTCCCAGATTGAGCCCAAAAAGGTTGAAGATGCACTATTAGACGAGAATTGGTTAATGGCAATGCAAGATGAGCTGAATCAAGTTAAGAGGAACAATGTTTGGGAACTTATTCCAAGAGAAAAGACTCAACAAGTCATTGGCACTAAGTGGGTTTTTCGCAATAAAATGGATGATTATGGAGAGATTATAAAGAACAAAGCCAAACTGGTAGCAAAATCATACTATCAAGAGGAAGGAATCGCTTATGATGAAACTTATGCTCCTGTGGCCAGACTAGAAGCTATCAGAATTCTTCTAGCCATTGCTTTAATGATGAAATTCAAGTTATAACAGATGGATGTGAAGAGTGCAATTCTAAACGGCTACATTAAGGAAGAAGTGTTTGTTGAACAGCCCCCTGGCTTCCAAGATTTTGAGTATCCAAACCATGTGTTTAAGCTAAGGAAAACCTTTTATGGTTTAAAACAGGCACCAAGATCATCGTATGAAAGATTGAGTGAATTTCTTATCAAAAAGGGTTTTCTAAGGGATAAAGTTGACTCAACTCTTTTCATTAAAAAGTCTAGTAAAGACCAATTATTTGTACAAATATATGTTTATGACATTATATTTGGATTTACTAATTTTCTACTATGCAAGGATTTTTCAAAGACTATGCATGATGAATTCGAGATGTCTATGATGGGAGAACTGACTTAATTTCTTGGTCTACAAGTCAAACAAGACAAAAATGGCATCTTCATACACCAGTCAAAATACTGCACTGATCTGCTGAAAAAGTTTAAGATGAGTGAATGCAAAGAAGCTGCTACACCAATGACAACAAATTTATACCTTGACCTGGATGAAAAAGGTAAATCGGTTGATCAAAAACTATACAGAGGTATGATTGGTTCGTTACTGTATCTAACTGCTAGTCGTCCTAACATAATGCATAATGTTTGTCTTTGTGCTAGATTTCAATCTAATCCAAAAGAATCACATCTCACTACTGTAAAACGTATTTTAAAATACCTAAAGGGAATAATTAGTCTTGGACTATGGTACCCTACTGATTCAAATATTTTCCTAGAAGGTTATATTGATGCTAACTTTGGTGGTTGTAAACTAGAGAGGAAAAGCACTAGTGGCATAAGTCACCTTGTAGGCTCTTCTCTAGTGTCATGACATTCAAAGAAACAGGCCTATGTGGCATTGTCAACCACAGAAGCTGAGTACAGTGCAATAGGAATTTGTTGTGCTCAGTCTCTTTGGATTAAGATCCAACTAGAAGAATATGGTATTTTGTTAAACCATATACCTTTGAAATGTGACAACACAAGTGCCATAAACTTAACAAAAAATCATGTACTTCATTCCAAAACCAAGCACGTTGAAATAAGGCACCACTTTATAAGAGATCACATTTTGAAAGGTGAAATCAAAATTGAATATGTGGAAACATGACATTAGTGAGCTGATATTTTTACAAAGCTTCTAAATAAAGAGAGATTTTGTACTATAAGGAATGAATTAGGAATACTTGATCAAAATTGTGTAAAATAACATTAATTGATTATATCTGTTGTATGTATGCAAACTATGCTATTCTCTGTCATACTTATTCTTTTTGCATAATCATACTAAATTTGATGATTATGTTATTTCACATTTATACTTAAACTGTACTAACACTCAACAAAAATTGAGAAGAATGTGATTTGTAGGTTTGTGACTATATAAGAAGTGTCTACAGGAATTAACACTGATTTGATTTGAGATATGAATTGTTCTGCAAAATTTAATCGACTGCAAAAGCAGTGGAATCGATTAAACTGCGTGAATGTGGTTTGAACATTTCTTACTGTTAAATCATGTACTTTGAACAACTCATTTTGATGATATATGATGTCATACATTTTGATACTTATCATTTTACATCCGCTGTGAATGAACATGTGTATTCTGAAATGTTGCACATACATAAATACATTGGCATTCAAGCATTAACTGTTTTACTCTGATATATGCATGATCATATCTGATGCATGTTTGATTACGTTTAATATAAGCTTGAAACTTTATCGGTAAATTTTACTCTGATTGATTAAATCCATTACTGTCAGCCCTTCTATAAATTGAAAGGGGGATAAATTGAAACAGTTTGAACTGCTGATTATTGACAAGGGAGCATCATTCTATTTCATACATATACATTTTGATGTATCTCTGCATGATTTACTATTTCTTGCTTCAAATATCTTTTCTAATACCTTTTTTGCTAATGCGCAAAGGGGGGAGATAGTTGAAATTGTTTGTTAATGTTGATTAAATTATCAAGAGTGATAGTTGACATTATTAATGTTGGATTGATAGATGAAATATCTGTGACTATGTGTCTGAATATAACTATTTGAAAATAATTTTTGGTTGAGCATTGTACATCATGGTTGCTTTATAAATCATGATTGTGCATCATCAAAAAAGGGAGAGATTGTTGATAGGGAGAGCAATATAAGTGATAAACCCAATCTTTGATGTGTTTGGTTTTTGATGATGACAACAAATTGATTGTAACAACACATATATGTTTTCATGACAACAACAAAAAATGTGTATTTGTGATTGATACATATGTGGGTATGTAAATTTTTCTTTATGATTGATACATATGATGATATGTTGTTTGGATTGAATACTTTTATTATCATAATTGTGTTTATATCTACTATATGCATACTAAATGTTTTTGTGTGATAAAACTAAGAGCACAATGCAATTCTGTATGAAATAATCGATTACAGTGATGTTATAATCAATTAAGTTCATCAGATAGTTTATGTTTTAAATTGTGGCAAAACAACAAGTGTTAACCGATTACATTAAGTGTATAATCGATTAAAATTCTTGTCTTTGCAAACATCTTTTTGAAATGTGGTGTGATGAGTTTTGAAGTGAAAAAGTTTTCAAAATTTGTTTAAGTGTATAGCTTAATCGATTACACTGTTTATATAATCAATTAAGTATGTTATTCTTTGAAAACTATTTTAAAGTTAAGTCATAATAGTGATAACGATCATATTTTCAAATATTTTGACTAACATTTATTATTTATCGATTACATTAAATGCGTAATCAATTAGAACTGTTTTAATTGTAATTATGTTACAACTATTAAATTGTGTATATGATTACATTACTTACGTAATCGATTGAAATATGTTTGATACGAGAAAAACTATATAATGACGCATTGTGCTCTTTACTAAGAACTTTTAACACTTTGATCATTTGAGAACTTTCATATTTGATATCAAAGAGCTTTAGATAGTTTTTGCAGGTGCACATAATTGCTCCAAGAATCAAGATTCAAAGAAAGTGATACTCTTGAAGGATTCCTGAAGAACAAGTTGAAGTGCTCACTGGCTGATCAAATTCTACACGATTAAGGTGTATTCTATTATGATCAGATTTCATTTTTTACAATCAAGAGGATTGTTGTTTCCCTGTGGGCTGGTAGGGAAGAAGAACGTGAGGTTCTTGGTACTTTGAGAAGAGTCTCAAAGGGTTGTTGTAGTTAAGAGGGTTGTTCTTTTGCAAGTTGTATTTGCTATATTAGATTGGTTTAGTTAGAGAGGTATTTTACATTTGAGAAGTGTTCTCTGTAAATGCTTGTTGTAAAAACTAAAATCTTTATAGTGGAAAGTCTTTCAATCTTAGGTTGATTGAAAGAGACTAGATGAAGGTATTGAGACCGAACCAGGATAAAATGATTGTGTTTGTATTCCTTTCTCTATCTCGTTACTGATTTATTATTCATAATTGTGTTGTGCACATTTAAAGATCATCTTAATTTTCTAGAAAGATTTAAAAAGAAAGAGTTTTTATTAGTTACCAATTCACCCCTCCCCTCTTGGTAAGAGAAATTAGCCATATCTTTTCTTACGCCTTTCAATGCACTCTCCTTCCCCAACTCAGTATCACTTATAGTAAGGGATGTGAATCACCTCATAATCTCACAACCCAGAAAGCAATCCCAACTTTTTGTAACCTTTAGAGCAATCTCAACTCTAAATGCAAAACACACAGGTTCCCTTTCTGGCTCACAACAACAAGGAACATAATCCTTTGAATTGTAGTAAAGACACTGATCCTCAAAGAGTACACCTCAAGTGCAGAATATCATCAGCAATGTGTAAGCATAACTATCTTACAAGAATCTTGATGAATTTCTTTCCATATGAATGATCTTGATTCTCCAAGAAGTCTAGGACGCTCCTACAATCAATTCTTAGTAAAAAAAGTCAGTTATGAAAGTGTAAGTACATGAATTCATATTGAAGTAGTGCACAATGCGTCTATTTATAGAATTTTCAAACACTAACGATGTTTAATCGATTATGCTATTAATGTAATTTGTTAAGCTTTTCCTTCAACTTTAACAGTTTGACATCTGTTTTACATTTAACAGATTAAATGACACATGCAATCGATTATGTAAATCATCCAAGCCAACAACAAAAAAATATGACCATTATAGGCAATTATGACTTTCAATAAAAATGATTTTCACAAGATAAACATTTTAACCGATTATGAAACTTATGTAATCGGTTAAGTTCCATACTTAAGCAAATTTCAAAATCATTTTCCATTCTAAACAAATCAATGCACACTCAGTAAACACATGTTGGCATAGAACATTTTTTAATCAATTATACAACTAATGTAATCGGTTAAAACATAGGATTTTTGCCCTTGTAAAGCATATACTGAAATCTGAAAAAATTTAACCGATTCTATAAATAATTTAATCGATTATTTCTTCCAGATATCCAATGTGCAATATGTTTCAACTTGTGATTCATTTCATACAATGAATGCATATACCAAGCAGTTCAAGCACAAACACATATGTGATCAAGAAATTGTTTTGCCATTTGTTCTGCAAGAAACTAGAAAACATTTCTTTTGTTCATAATAAAAAACACACATGTGAGGTGGGTATAGCTAGATATAGCTCCGCCTATCAACAATTTCCCCCTTTTTTTATGATGCACAACAAGAAATCTGTGTTCCAGTTACTTTCCCTATTTGGGCATTAGCAAAAAAATGGCATAACAAGTAACATGGAAATAAAGTGCTAGAAGAGACATCAAATAAAAATCCTTATAGACCATTGAAGAATGTGATGTTCCCCCTATCATTAAGCAATGTAGTACTATACCAGTTGAGCATTACAAGATTTATCACAGTGTAAATCATGACTCAATTAATCAATTGAAAACAATATAACAATATATAGCATTATACAGATTAGAGTACATATACCGATTTCAAATGAATCATGTGATATCATATGCAATTTGAAAATACTCAATATGATTTATGCAAATGAAATGAAGCACAGAGTATGATTGCAGTATTAATTTATGATACCAGCCAATACTACAACAGAAAATGTATAAAAGTTTAAGAAAATATGCAACAATGATTCCTTTTTCATAATGAAGCATATATATTAAATTTCAAAACGTTTTTTAATTAATATGCAACATATGACATGTATAATATGCTGAACATGTATATAGAAAAATTTAAAACATGTTTAGCAATGAAGATCAACAATTATAAACATGTAAAACCCATTTTTACCACTTAATCGATTACATTATGTATGTAACAAATTAAAATAACTATAGAGCGAATTCTTTAACAGATTATGAATTCATTTAATCTGTTAAAATACGCAGAGTGGATCAATTTCATAATTTTGATCATATAACTTGTGATGATCTTAGAACAACCTGCAACCACAACTTTCTTAGTAGAGTACGATGTTAGTACCAAATAAACATGATAAGATCAATAGTTGTGAAGCAATTTAAGATTTATTAATGAGAAATGATCATATAACAATATGATATGATTCAAATTATTGTGTACAACTATGATCAAGAATGCCTAGTTCATTTCTTATAGCGTAAAATCTTTCCTTAGACAGAATTTAGTAAAATTGTCAGTCGATTAATGTAAGGTATCAACAAATCCAATTTTAATTTGATACATGATCTCTAATGAAATGATGCCTGATTTCAATATGCTTTGTCTTTGAATGCAAAATAGGATTTTTAGTTAAATTGATAGCACTAGTATTATCACACTTTAAAGGAATATGATCTAAATGAATGTCATAATCCTCAAGCTGACTCTTAATCCAAAGAGATTGTGCACAAAAACTTCCAACCACAATGTACTCGACTTCAGTGGTGGATAATGCCACACAAGCCCACTTCTTTGAATGCCAAGTAATCATTGAGCATCCCAATAAATGACAAGTGTCACTGGTGCTTTTTCTATCTAATTTTCAACCCCCAAAATCAGAATCATTATAACTTTCAAGGGATAAATTTGCAACTCTAGGGTACCATAGTCCAACAGTTTTAATCCCTTTAAGATATTTCATAATACTTTTCACAACAGTTAATTGTGATTCTTTTGGACAAGATTGAAATCTAGCACACAAACAAACATTATGCATAATGTTGGGACGACTGACAGTTAGATAAAGTAGGGATCTGATCATACCTCTATACATTTTTTGGTCTACATCTTTTGCTTTTTCATCCTTGTCCAGGTAACAAATTGAAGCCATAAGGGTAGCTGTTAAAGTATTCTTTGAGTATTGTGTTAAATCAAAGTATTGTGTTGATCATTCATCTTGAGTTTCTTTAACAGATCAACACAATACTTTAACAGATCAACACAATACTTTGATTGATCTCCTTGATAATCCTGTCTTAATAGGCTCATGAGAACAATTAATCAAAAAATTCCATACATCTGTGCCTATTGAATTCAAGAAACCATCATCAATTACACCTTTGCACATGGTTTGAGACATATTGGCCATCAGGATCGATTTAACGGATTATACTTAAAACCTAACCGATTAAAATTCGAGTAAAATTTGTATTCCCAACTCTGGTGCCAATTGTAGAAAAAATTATCCCAATATCTCAACCAAGAGGGGGCGTGAATTGGATTTTACTTTTAAAAATTGTTCTTTCAAAAAACTTTGTAAAATCTTTAAGTTTTCTTGAAATCAATATCACAAGTATATGAATCAACAATAAAAGGAGAAAGGATAGAAAGATCAACACACAAATTGATACTAGTTCGGCAAAGCCTACATCTAGTCTTCCTTCAACAACCGTAGTTGAAGGGAACCACTATAATGATAGAGTTATACAAGCAAGAATATAGAGAACTCCCCTCTCAATGCAAAAAGCAATCCAAAAAGAGAACAATCCCAACTTTATATAACCTTTAGACAATCTCAGTATCACCTATAGTACAATATGTGAATCACCTCACAATCTCACAATCCAAAAAGCAATCCCAACTTTATATAACCTTTAGACCAATCCCAAATCTAAATGCATAACACACAGGTTCTCTTCCTGGTTCACAAAAACAGAGAACACAATCCTCTTAATTGTATTGAAGACACTGATCCTCAAAGAGTACACCTCAAGTTCAAAATATGATCTGTAATGTGTAAGCACAACTATCTTGAAAGAATATTGATGAATTTCTTTCCAAAAGAATGATCTTGATTCTCCATGAAGTCTAGGACGCTTCTGCAATCAATTCTTAATAAACAAGTCAATTATGAAAGTGTAAGTACATGAATTCATATTGAAGCAGTGCGCAATGCGTCTATTTATAGAATTTTCAAACACTGACGCAGTTTAATCGATTACGCTATTAGTGTAATTTGTTAAGCTTTTCCTTCTACATTAACAATTTTACATCTGTTTCATATTTAACAGATTAAATGGCGCATGAAATTGATTATGTAAATCATACAAGCTAACAACAAACAAATATGACCGTTATAGTCAGTTATGGCTTTGAATAAAAATTATTTTCACAAGATAAATATTTTAACCGATTATGAAACTTATCTAAGAGGCAGAACGCTTCAACTCCCCTGTCAGCCCATTAAACGTCCGTTTAGGAGGGGCACGGACGTCTATAATATTATAGACGTCCGTCCCCCATCCCCACGGACGTTTAAGGGGCTGAAGACAATTAATTCTTCAACAACCCTGTCAGCACCCTAAACGTCCGATATGGGGGGCCTGACGTCTATAATATTATAGACGTCCGTGCCCCTCCTGCACGGACGTTTAATGGGCTGACAAGGGAGTTGAACGTTCATTTTTTCGGCCTCTTAGACGCCCGGGCCCCTCCCGCGGACGTCTATAGTATTATAGACGTCCGTCCTCCCCCACAACGGACGTCTAGAGTTTCACTTATTTACGAATATGCCACCAGTTAATTATTTACGTTGGGGTTTTTGTGGACGGACGTCTATGGAGGGACGTTAAAAGCCAATTCTGCACTAGTGTATATTTAGTAAACGGTGAACATATGCAAAGGTTATTACTCCTTTTACCATACATTTATAAGTAAAGTGACCATTTAGTCAAATTCTCAATAATATTAAGTAAGTTTTGTTTTTCAACATAGACCTTATATAGCACATTCGCAATCTCCTCTTCTACACTTTTAATGTGTTTTTATCCACCTTTGTTAACTTTTTTATTGTTATCATCATGACTAGTAAAGAATTTTTATTGTGTTACGTCATATTTTGGCTATAGATTTTCATCATATTTAGGCATGATTAACCTTTGTTGTAAAAGAGACAAAATGTGAAAGTTAATTATCAGGAAAAACAAAATCCAAGGTTCTCCCTTCCTCACTTTTTTCTTCTCTTAAGTCTCATAAAAAACTTTACGATAAAGAAAATACCATCTACGTAAACAAAACACAACTCTTATACGTGTTATTGTGTCCAATCTAATCTTTAACCATTGATGTATCTTAATAATTTAATTACAAGATAAAAATTTCAACCATTTAAGACTATTTTATTTCAAAATTTATCATTTATACCAAGAGATATATCTCTTACAAAGATAGAAATATTTTTTTTAGAAAAATCTTTCATAGAAATAATTCTTTTGTTCATTTTATGATATTTCGTTACTTTCTTTATTAGATTTTTTCTATGTTAAGTGAAGAACACAATTGATACGTTAGCTAGACTAAAAAATTCTTCTTCCATGTCATAAAATGTTTAAATTTAAATATATAAAATCTCATCAAACACCAACGAAATTAATAATAGAAATATAAAAAAATTAAATAATAATAAACACAGAGAAAAAAAAGGAAGAGCGAGGTTATAATGACTATTAAAAAAACATACAAGGGGCGCATCTCTCAATTTTAATTTACTCATAGATGTGAGAGTGAAGGGAGAATCCAAATTCGGATTTTTGAAACGGGATCGACGCCCGTTGAACACCTTGACTCCATTTCTATTCTTCTTCACTGAGACACACTCATCGTATAACACACACCTCTCCATCGTTGCTCCCCACCGATTCACGAAACCCTAATTTCGGTAGTTCCTGTTCCGGGGGAGCGAAGAGCTAGGGTTGGATTGAGCTGAGGTAGCAGCAGATGCAGCAGCTCCTCCTCTGAGGGAATGGAAGGTGGCAGGAGAATTACTGTGAGCCCTCGACCTTGCTGCGGTCGAAGGATCGTCGCTGCCAAGAAGAGGCCGCGTGCAGCGGATGGCTTCGTCAACAGCGTCAAGAAACTCCAGAGACGCGAAATTAGCTCCAAGCGTGATCGCGCGTTCACCATGAGCGATGCTCAGGAGAGATTCCGGAATATTCGCTTACAGGTCCCATTTCCCTAAATTTTGTTATTTAATTCACTTTTTAAAAGTTGGTGTCCGAATCCTACGACTATGAATGGAATATTTGGTTAGGGTTGCGGCGTGTAAAATCTCTTGATGGATCCGATTTTAAATTTTTTGCAACAGTGTTGTATAGTGCCTTTACCATACTTTTTAAGTCACAGTCTTTAAACAATTAAGCAGAATCATGTGCTGTTCTTGGTAATTTGTAAGAATTCAAGGCCTGTATGCTACTGGTGGATTGAAGGTTTGTATGTTGGATACAGAATGACTCGGTTGACTGTTCATAACATAATTTTTGTTTTTGTTTTTTCAGTAACTCTTTTGGTGTGTATTTGGTGGTTTAACAGATGGTAAGGACTAGACCACTAGTCTTACCCCGCTGCTTGATTGCATTCTCGATACTTTAGCTTGAAACATGAGATAGTTGCAATAGAAAAGTGGTGTGGCGTTTTTGTTTATGTCATTCCCCATGCTCGGGTGTGGTAGGTTTTAAATCATTGATGTCGAAGAGTCTTCCGTTCCTCTTGTTTTGATAGTTAGATGTGTAATTTACTTATGAATGCCCATTTTTCCCGCATTCGGTGTGATATGTCTGATGGTTTTGTTTACAGGAGGAATATGATACACATGATCCCAAAGGTCCTTCAACCATGGTGTTACCGTTTCTGAGAAAAAGATCAAAGATTATTGAGATTGTAGCAGCACGAGATATTGTTTTTGCTCTTGCACAATCAGGTGTTTGCGCAGCATTTAGCAGAGGTAGTATTAACATCTGTCATATGTTCGTTTTTCAATTGCTTTTGCAACTTTGAAATGGATATATGTGTGTGTGACGTGTATCAATTGTTTGATGCAGAGACCAATCAAAGGATATGCTTTTTGAATGTCAGTCCCGATGAAGTTATAAGAAGTCTGTTTTATAACAAAAATAACGATTCACTTATCACAGTTTCTGTATACGCTTCAGACGGTTACAGTTCTTTGAAATGCAGAAGCACAAGGATTGAGTACGTATTGTTCTTTGTTTTTGTAGCGTCTCATAGCTGTTGGCCCCAAAAACACTAAAGCAGGATAGAGAGAAACTATTCTGAAATCTTTTAATACAGTTAATAATGTGTAGGTTGTCAATAGTGGTGCTATGGTGCCAAAGTCCCCCTCAGTCACTACAATAAGACTGTAATGTCTATGTTTAGTGGTGCAGCCATCACAACTGCTATCCAGAGTGGAATAATGATTACAATCTTGGCGGTGAACTGGGAACAACTCCAAGATTTTAATGAAATCTTTAAAACGTTCTTGTTTTGATATTGTCAACGGGCGTATTTTTGGGGTTGTAGTTGTGCATCATCCTTCAAAGGAGAAAATACCTTCGTGAAGTTATTTCTTGCTTCTAGTCTCCTGTGCCAGCAATCTAGCTTGTTTCTGTTGACCCATTTTGTTTCCCGCAACCCTCTACATTTTCCAGCAATGCATTCTGTTTTCCTCCTTCATCTTCTCTGTACCTTTCTTTTTCTAGATAGGAATCATCAATCGTGATCTTCTGAATACAAGTCTTTTTCTTTATCATTTTACTGCTATTACACCATGTAGTTTTTCTTTTCTTTTCTGGAAATCGAAGTCCCAAAAGTATTTGCCCAAAGCCCTAACTTCTCTGTTCAGAGGGCTTTTTGGAATCAGCACATAGTGCTGGTAATCTTCGCATATCTGCTATTCAGTATGCTACAACTGCTATAATAATCTGCTCTGCTACAGCAGCCAGGGTCTACTTTTAACTGCTTAAATCCCTGCTCCCCACTATCAAAAGAGAAAGGTAGAGATCAAACCTGCTGAAGTTGCCCAATAACTAAAAGAAAAGAGTTACTAGCTCTAGTTGGATGTCCAGGTTTGAATTTTGTTCTATGCTAAGATTTTGTGTCATTCTCAGATACATAAGGAGGGGTAAACCAGATGCTGGCTTTGCTCTTTTCGAATCTGAGTCTCTTAAGTGGCCAGGTTTTGTAGAGTTTGATGATGTAAATGGGAAGGTATTAACGTACTCTGCTCAAGATAGGTAAGTGTTTTGCTGATCTGATACTTCTGTGTGGGTCATGTAATATGTGAAGGCTTTTTAATGGTGATACTTGCCTTTTCAATTCTGTAGCATATACAAGGTATTTGACCTCAAAAATTACACAATGCTGTACTCAATTTCTGATAAAAATGTCCAAGAGATTAAGATCAGGTAATTTTTCTTGAAATGCTTACATTTACTTTAAGTTTTGCAAAACATTTCCATAGATTTAGTCCTCTATGACCATGCACAAGTTTCTGAAATACTATAACATTAGCTATTAAACTTGTAAGATGTAATTTTTCTTCATTTTATAATTTCTTTGGGTGGTCCTGCTTTATTAACGCTCCTTTTGGTCTTGTTTGATGATTATTTTTTAGTCCGGGAATCATGTTGTTGATTTTTGCTAAAGCAAGTAGCCATGTCCCACTTAAAATCCTTTCAATAGAAGATGGTACTGTTTTGAAGTCATTCACTCATCTCCTTTATCGTAACAAGAAGGTAGATTTTATTGAACAGTTCAATGAAAAGCTACTTGTCAAGCAAGAAAACGAGAACCTCCAAATTCTTGATGTAAGTAATTTTCTCCTTTACCTGCATTGTGTAAACATTCTACATCCAGCTGTGTGACTTTTAAATAATATTAGGTGCGGACTTTTGAGCTGACAGAGGTTTGCAGAAGTGAATTTATGACACCATCTGCATTTATCTTTTTATACGAGAATCAATTATTCCTGACATTTCGAAATCGAACTGTGGCTGTGTGGAACTTCCGTGGAGAGCTTGTAACTTCGTTTGAGGATCACCTCTTGTGGCACCCTGACTGCAATACAAACAATATATACATAACCAGTGACCAGGATCTTATCATATCCTATTGTAAAGCTGATCCTGATGATTCACTGTCTGAAGGAAATGGTACTTTAATTCTTTTTTCTGTCCAGTTATCCAATTTCCTTTTGTGATGCGCCTTATGAGGGAGGGTACCAAGGGGGAGATTTTTATAGGTGTAGCTTGATCATCAGACCTTAGGGTTGATTGAGCTAAATGTTTTTCATTTTTAACTTGATATCTTAAAAAGTTACTCGTGATAGCAAATTACGTATTGAACAAATAGTTTGCAATGTCTCTAGGACCAATATGTATATTTTACCAAGGCCTACCTAACTTCAAAGGTACAATAGTGACCCACTGGCCTTGTTTCTTTTATGCAGCAGGTTCCATCAACGTCAGCAACATTTTAACTGGCAAGTGTCTTGCCAAAATAAGGGCAAGCAACAGCTTTCCAGTGGATAACAATTGCAGTTGCAGTGGGAATCCTTCAGGAAGTGGTTGTTGTAATTCAAGGAAGCGAAAACATGGCTCCAAGATGAGGAGCACAGTTGCAGAAGCCTTGGAAGACATTACTGCTCTGTTCTACGATGAAGAGCGTAATGAGATATATACAGGCAATAGGCATGGACTAGTTCATGTTTGGTCTAACTGACGGGCTATTGAATTTACTTTTGCCCTGTGTTTCCTATTGGATTTTCTTAGTGGGTAAATTGGCTGTTCTTTTCTGCTATGAGAACTTTCGGGGGATGTAACTATAAGTGGCTCTGAATCATTAATTTTTTATCCTTGTCATTCACGACTTAGGCGAGTTTGTTTTGTAGTTGTAAGAGATGCATGAAAATGCTGGCAACTCACCGGATGTTGCTTCTGCTGTAATCTATAACATACATTAATGGAGCGGCTTCAATGGAATGTAGTATGTGAATTATGGTAACTCTATTCTCTGCCAGTCCCTTTTTCTTTTTCTCTTTTTGCCCCTTCGTGGCATATAGTGGATTCATAATTCATTTGCACATCACATGGATTGTAAGAGCCGCGATGCCAAACAAGAGGTAAAGGTCCAAAAGCAATCAATAATAAGTAGAGTGGTAGCTTTACGATTTGCCAACCTTTCCTTCTCAAGTTTCTGGTACTCCAATCAATTCACTTTAGTGTTCTATTCTATCCTACTTTTTCCTATGTTTTCTTTTCTGCCAGCTACCAGTACCATCTAGCTAGTACACTAGTAGGAAAAGCTGACACACAAACTTTGCCTTCCACTTTCATTGAATGGACTGTTAGGAATGAAATGGAATCCACATTAGTCATGGCCCGGTTTTGTGCCAAGGAACGACACTTCATAGGAAGTGAAATACGAAGATATTTCGTTTGTTACGAATGGCAGTATTCAATTTTTACATCAGAAAATTATGGCTTGTCTAAATTTAGGTCAAGCTATTTTGTAATTCACTAGACTAAAAATATAATTAGATCCGTAAAATTAATTACTTGCCCAGGTTATAAACTTCTCATGACACTTTTTTGTACATCTATCATTATTAAATTTGTACCTGTATTCAAGTTGGTATAATTTTGTTTTCTCTTGCTAAAATTAATCAATGTACTTATGTTGTTGTAAGAATCGATGCATTTTTCTCTCTCAAGAAAAGTTTACATGATTCAGATCTTGGATCTGGTCCCTGCGCTTCATGCAGTCTTTTACCATCCAAGTGGATCCTATACTAACTTTTATTTACTAAATTGTGTTACGACAATACATGAGCATACGAAAATTAGGTTATGATTTCTTAATTGTAATCGATCTCTTACTTTATTCTCAATTTAAATAAAAGTGCTATATTTCTTTTTCGGTGGAAAAGTGCGAGAGTAATAGAATAAGAATATGAAAGGTTTTGAAAAGGATATATCCCCGCTCGCTCTTTGTTTAAACCAGGTAAGGAAAAAACGAGAGATCAAGTAAATAAATCACAACTTGCTGTCGTATGTCCATGTCGCACACGCAATACAAATTTTGATAAATAAAAGTAAGTCTAAACTTTTATTTTTTTATTTTTTCTATCCTTAACAAACGTAAACTGTATTGCGTTTCTAATCTCAAAGAATAATTTAGGAACTTCTACAAAAACTAAATTAAATTAGGTGATCTTCTAAAGAGTGAATTAACCAATTAGGTGTTTACTCCAAATAAAATATGCAAAAAGAGAACTTTCGCTATTTGTCTACTTGATGTTGCGTACCCTTTTTTTTTCCAACTGAGACGGAGAGGGACAGGATATATAGACGAGTTTGCATATATTGTCCCTATTTATTATTTATCCGTATCTTAAACATTTTTTTTGACTATTTTGTACCAAAATAAGTAGAGGGTTTTATTTGGTTGAATTTTGAGGGGCATGGTACAACGTAAATTACCGACAATGGACAAAGTTATCTTATGAGAGTAGATACAAATTTCAAATTTGACGAGGAACGTGTGTATGTGTGGATCTGGAAACCCCAACGCACGCACGCGTGTTCTGCATTTGGTTGCGCTGCGGGTCACAATTGTCGTTTTTTTTCACATTTTTTCAACCCAATCTTTGTCACCCTTCATTTCTTCACCTACCCTTTCAAAATAACGCACCCCATAACACAACACCTTCAAATAAAAGGGTAAAAAATAAGTGTTCTACTTACAAATTAAACTAATAAATAATCCCTTCTCATTCTCGTCCATCAATGCAACAACATACTTGACCCGAGTACCCATCCCAAACCCCCACAAAACCATAATAATAATTAAGTAAAAAGAATTACAAAATCAAAAAGTAAATCACCAATTTAATTCATTGTTTTTGAAAGAAGAGAGAGGAAAAGCCGAGAGAAGAAAAGAGGTAGAGAGCGTGAGCGGCACGCGTGGAAAAGAAGCATATTTGATATAGAGTAGCGTGTTAAGAATTAGTAGTTTTGTTTCCTTCGCGGACCACACTACAATACACCACTTTGTCTTTCTTCTTACATTCTTCGCTTATCACTCATTGCTCATCTCGCAGATTCAAATTCAACGCAACTACGCTTCCTTCAGTCACTCACTCTCCCTCACACTTCATTTTCTTCTTTTCCAAATTATATGTCTCCACCTATCTCTCTGTCTCTGATATAAACAGCGAAACGTGTTTTCAGATCTCGAACGGTAGTTAGAGGAGGCGAGAGACGAGAGGTGAGAGTTCCTAACGTGTTGCTCTCCCTCTGTCTTCTTGTATTGCCATTAGTTTTTCTCGCTTCCTCGCTTTGGTCATTTTTGAAGAATCCAAGATTCGCTCCTATATCTGCTTTCTCTGCAGTTTGCGTTTTCTGAGATTTATCTTATCCTTTTGTTTTGTTTCTGATGGAGATTGTAGGTGGCGTGCTAGATCTGACTCCAATGCACGCATATTTAGCTGTTTCGTTTTCTCGCTCGATCTGGATATTACTTTTTGATTTAACTTCGCGTCGTTTTATTATGTTTCTGAAACTTTTGCTCTTTTGTTTGTTTCTGTGTGCAGTTTGTTATTCTTTTTTTCGTTTTCAGAAGCGATAATCTGTGTTTTGTTTTTTGTTTTTGTATTTTTTTGCTGGCGGTGATGATGTGAAATAGTACAGCATCAGGATAATCAGAATGTCATATTTGAAAATAAGACGTTTCATTAGATTTTTAAGCTATTTTCATTTACATTGTGATCAACCTTTGTTCTGTATTATTTTTAATTGTTGCGTTTTTTTTTTCGTGTTACTGTTGCGGATGGTTTAAAATTTTACATTTTTAGATAGTGAAGTGTGTGATTTAGTTGTGTGGATATGACGATAGCTGCTTATGGTTTCTCCAACACTGGTTCCATTTATTTAGTTGCGAGAGTATTGAATAAATTCTGAATGAACTTGAGCATGTATTTTGTCTAATTGGTATTTTCCCTTCAGGTTTGCGGTTTTCTGTTTTTTCATCTCAGATTTTTGAAATGGAGGATACCATAGATGCTACTGCAACCTTGGATTATGCTTCAATTCAGATTTTCCCCCACCAAAACAGGTGAACTTTGATGCCTTTTGGAGTTAGAATTGGACTTCTGACAATGTTTTGTTTTTGTAATAACTTCTCACCTGAATTTATTTTAGTATTTTTTTTTTTTGAAGTTGTTTAAAAGGATTTCCTGTCCTTCTTTTAGGTGTTCTTGTCCTTCTTTCTCATCTCTGTTATATAGTTTTTTTGTTATATCCAAGGGGGAAAAAGCCCTTGTCAATTTAAAGTAGAAACCCTTCTCCGTAATTGGATTTCAATTGCACAATGTGACAATAATGAAATAAAAACTTTGATAACTTTATGATCTTTTAATACTATTAGTCTATATATGTTTTTCTATTGTTGAATACACAAAAAAGACGAGTAGAAAACAGAAAAAAATTATGAAAGGGCTCTAACAAAAGAAAACGATGTTTCTGATGTCTTTCTTTGGAGAATTAGAAAATGGAACTTATTCTGTCCCAGAATTCCAAATTGAATCCTAACCAGAAAATGAAATAAAATATCATGAGAACTTTTACCTCTAACAGTACCCCATCACAGAAGGTTCTTTTTTTTTTTTTTACTTATAAGAGAGTACTATATAAATCTGAATGATGGATGATACCAATGGTTATAATGCATCATTTTGTACTGTTTTTTTCTTAAATTTCGAATACATTTCTCTCCTATAAAAGGTTATGAAATCTTATCAATGAATATGATGCTTTTAGAGTTGTCTTAATACTAGTGTAGCTGGTTTCTGACACATGTCCTTACAACTTTGAAGCAGGATTGTTCTAATATGTCATAGACTCACCATTGTATTCATGTGATCTATTGACATTATTATGGCTTCCTTTGATAGGCAGTTCTTCCTTCAGGACATTCAGTTGTGCATTTGAGTAGTTTATATTGAATTTGATCACCTATGAATGTGATGCTTTTTTTTACTGGATTCACTTAATTCTTTGTGGTGGTGGGATAGGTACGAGGCATTTGTCTGTAAGGGGAAGCAATCTGGTAAAGTGGCAGCTGGGCATTTGGAACACTTGTTGCCTCATTTACCTGCAATAAATGATTTGTATGCTGAAGGATTTGATGCAAAATTCGATCTTGAATTACCAGAAAATCTGCATGGTGCTGAATGGTTTTCAAAAGCAACACTTAAAAGGTTTCTATTAAAGAATGTCTTTTATTTTTTTTCTTTCTCTTTTATATTTATTTATAGGAATACCTTAGTAGCTCTAATATTATTTTTCTTCTTAGGTTCCTTCATGTTGTTAGTTCACCAGATTTGATAAATGTCATCAGCAGTATCCTGGATGAGATGTCTCAGTTGGAAGATTCAAAGAAATTTCATGTTTCTTTATATGGGAAGGTGGTACCCTGTCTTTAAATTAATTAATACTGGAATTGGATTTATGTAGTTTCTGATTAATATTTGTCTTCTGAATCCAGGGCCACCAGGATCATCTCGAAATGGAAAGAGGTAATTTTAACTAAATTCTATATGGTTGGGTTCTCCTTCTTGCCTTCTATTACCAAACAATTGAACCTTTCTTTCTCTCTACATTGCAAATGAAGAGGCCTTTCAGAGATTGGCTTCTGGGTAAATTATTGATACTGTGAGATTGCAATCCCAGTAGTGAGGCCTTGGTTTAAGGTGGTATATATAATTCTATTTGCTTGCCATGACTATCTGTAGCTGTGATGGAATTAAATTTATGAATTTATTGAATAACACATTAAGGTGTTATATATAATTCTATTTGCTTGCCATGACTATCTGTAGCTGTGATGGAATTAAATTTATGAATTTATTAAATAACACATATGCTACATTTTAGTTCTGAGGTATTGTGGATATTTGTACACCATTATGGTAGCTGGGTAAATGCTGCTTTTCCATGATGCTTGGTTTTTTCCTTTTACTGACTTTTTTTCTCTCATTATACAACTTCAAATATATTTTGTAAGACTGAATCACAAGCCACTGATAACTGTGATGATCACATTTTGTTTTTCAAAAAAATAGAAATATCATCCCAAGCCATTGGAATGCCGTATTAACTGTTTTGATGTCATGCCTAGCAATTTCTAGTTGTATATAGTGGCAGTCCCTTCAATCTCTGATATTTTCTGTACGCACTGATTTGATATGTGCTGCTGGTGAATGCTGTTTTGGTCAAGCCAACTGAGGACTTCATTAGATGGCTCATTACATTATCAACTTTATCCCTTCAATCCTACCAAAAGGCCTGAAGTTGATAAAAATATTATCTCCAAATTGAAGTGGTCAGCCTTAGAATTCTCTAAATAAATACATCAAACGACATTCTCCATTTAATGTTTCTGAATACATGGAAGAGTTCGTGGCTAAGTTTTTGTCAGGTTTCTGATGTCTCTTTTAGATGATAATGTGTTTTTTTGGTCATAAATGGCTATCTTGACTCTTATGTTAGTACCATTCTTCTCTTAAGTTCTGTTTATTTTAATTCTATTTCCCACTTTTGACAGATGGTAATTATAGCTCTTATGGTGAAGCACCAGCTTCCAAAGTAATTCCTTTTTCTCCAATGCTTTAGAGTTGGTTCATTTTGCAAATTCATTCACACTATTTTTTACTAATAAAACAACTGTTTTCAATTATCTTGTTCTTCATTATTGCCCATTATAATTCTACTAACAATTTATTGCATATGAACAGCCAGAAGTTAGCATTGTGTCACCCGATGTTTCAAAGTATGTTCTTGTAACTGTTGCATTACATTTAACAGATATAAATTGGCTGCACCCACTATTAAGCTTTCTGAAAATATACTGCCAGGAATGAATTGTTACGAGCAATGGATCTAAGATTAACAGCTTTGATTGACAAATTGGCTGAAACTTTTAACAAAGCCACTGGTGCTACATGCTCCCCTGAAGATCTGACCTATTTAGCAAAATTTTCTCAACATTTTGGGGCCACTAACATAGGGTAAGTTTTCAGACAGATTTATGTAATTATTTGTCATAAGCACTCTGAATGTATGATTGCATGTTTTAGATTGAGCTTAAATTTCTGTTATACATTGCTGCTAAGCCGTTGAGCACATTTCCTATGCATTGTGTTCATCTTGTCAGGCATTCTTTATGCAAGTTTATAGAACTAAACCACAAGAACCAGCATGTTGGGCCCCTGAGCAATGAAACAATCTTGCACTCATGTGATGTGACAAAAGACAATGCAAACAAGATTGTCAAAAGCCTGCAGAGTTCCAAACCATTACATTCTAATACACCAGTTAAGTATGGTGTTTCACCAGCAAAAGCTGCCCAGGTTGAGAGACACGGTTCAACAGAAAGTGAGGAATCTTCTAACTCTAGTGATGAGGATCAAACATCTGCTGAGAGAAGCCGCTCTCTTGTAAGATCTGCAACACCCAGAAGATCAGCATCCCCTATGCGAAGGGTCCAAATAGGAAGAGCTGGACCCCGCAGAGCTGCCGCCTTAACTATCAAGAGTCTCAATTATTTTCCTGGCAGAGAGAGGCCAAATACATTTAGAGATGCTTCTGAAAATGACTGTGAAGGGGAAGTATCTGAGCAATCCTATAAGAAATCAGAAATTGATGTAAGGAGGATAACTGTACAAGATGCCATCAGTCTTTTTGAAAGCAAACAACGTGATCAAACTACTGATATTCAGAAGAGGAAGTCATTAGCAGATGTTTCTGTTAGTACAAATAAATCTGTCTTGAGAAGATGGAGTGCCGGTATGGGGGAAACCTCTGTGCAAGACCAGCCAGAACATGTTCCTGAAGATCCCGTTCCAGTGACTTCTAATGATGCAGTGCATGACAAGATTCCAAAAAATTTGGATGTAGGAGTGGTGTCTGATTTTGTTTCCGAAATTGACAGTAGTAATGAGATTACTGATTGTGATAAAAAACCAGAAAGACAGGAAAATGTAGGTTTATACACTGAAGATAATCCAAATGAAACCAACCCAGCGGTAAAAGATGAAACTGTAAATAAGTTAGCAGCATCAGCAGAGTGGAATCAACGAAAGCAAGAAGAGTTCAATCAAATTCTTAAAAAAATGGTTGAAAGCAAGCCTGTTTTATTTGGGAAGTCCCAGCCCAGCAGAAACCATAATATTTCATTTGAGCGGAGAGGAGGGTCTTACAATCATTATAAGGAAAAGCGTGACGAAAAACTTAAAGGAGCAAAGTCTGGAAAAGTAGAAAAAGAAGCACAATTCCGACAAATGCAGCAACTACTTGATAAGAGTAAGGTTGAAATGTCCAAAAATGCGAGTGCAAGTAAAAAAGGTTCTTCAAGATTGCCCCAAACTTCTCAAAGAAAATCAACTCAAGCTACAAATTCTCCAAAGGAAACATCTAAGCCTTCAGCTACAAAAAAGATATCATCTAGAACGTCACCCATGCCTGCTACACGTAAGTCTTGGTCAGCAACACCTTCACCAAGGACAGCTGGTACATCCCCAGCCAAAGCACGTGGTGGAATTTCATCTGCCAACACCACCCCAACAAGGCGGAAGCCTGTGTCCACTACATCTGTTCCCCAACCAAGCCCCCAAAAGGAAAGATCTCAGCCACGGAAGAGAAACGACAAAGAAACTCAGACCAACAATAATTCCAAGAGCCTCAGAAGCATGACTGAGAAGCGGCAGCCAGCCGTCCCAAACAAGAGCAAGGCAGTCAAAGCAAAAGTGACGACAGCTTCTGAAGAAGTCTCTGTTCCTTCAAAGACTAGCTTAAGTAATAAGGGAACCAAGAAAAGCAGTGTGGTGCCTTTGGAATCAAAACCATTTTTACGTAAGGGTTCTCGGATGGGGCATGGAACTGCCGATCTTATCAAGAAAAAAGGTCCTCCTAAAATTGAAAAATCTCAGAGAGAGAGTGCAGATCTTATTGAAGATCGAGAAAGTGAGTTGATTGTCAATGCTTCTGACTTGGTCAGTCACCATTCAGACGGGGATACGATGACACCTATTCATCAGAATGCTGCTACAGTACCAGACCCTCAGATAAATAACCAATCGCAATGCAGTGAGCCAGAGAAGTTAGACCAAAATCCTACTGATGGTGATGTCGTAACATACACGGAAGAATCTTCCTTAAATATAAGGAATGAAGAAGAATTAACCATATCACCTTCTGCCTGGGTGGACACAGAAGAAGATTCGTCCAAGCCATGTGAGGATGACACATTTCAATCAGTATCTCTGGCAAATGCTGTTCCAGTGGGATCATCTAGTCCGCGTGTTCGTCATTCTCTATCACAGATGCTACAGGAAGAAAGTAGTGAACCTGACTCTTGTGAGTGGGGAAATGCCGAGAACCCCCCTGCCATGATATACCAAAAAGATGCACCCAAAGGTTTGAAAAGACTGTTGAAATTTGCTCGGAAGAGCAAGGGCGATACAGGTTCCACTGGCTGGTCTAGCCCATCTGTTTTCTCTGAAGGAGAGGATGATGCAGAGGAACTTAAAAATTCTAATAAAAGGAATGCTGACAATCTACTGAGGAAGGCCGCACTCAATGTGAAAAGCTACGGACAACCAAAAAATTCAGTACATGATGGATATGAAAGAAATTTAGGTAGAGTATACTTGTCTAGTACATTCCCCCTTTGCTTTGCTCTTCTCTCGTGTTGCTCTTCTTTTTTAATTTATTTTCCCAATCTCCTACAAACCTGATGATGCATTGCAGTAAAGTTTGGAACATGTCAATGTTTTTCACCTTTCTCTTAATACTATATTTTCTCCGAATATATTTTTGACTAAACTTAAACATTAGACGCTTTCCTTTTGTTCATATTTATCTGTCATGTGGTGAAACTCTTGTCTGCATACCGTGACATAGTTGCAACGTAATTGATTAGCTATGCCCCACTTATTTGGTGCTTAATAATATCTGGAAGTCTCTGGTTCAGTTATATATGGAGCACATCATGGTCAAACTTCTGAACTGAACTAACCACCCATAGGAACAAGGAACCTAAAACAGGGAGTCCAAGCAAACTAAAAAAAGATAATACTATCGTAATTTTATGGTAGTTTCTTCATGCAGTTGTTTATATTACTCTTGACTAATAAACAATTAGTAAGCTGTGCCTTTTCCAATTCCTCATGGTTTTTGCCATGCAGCAGGCAGAGGCGATGGCAAGGATTCTCACAAGATGCAAGACGGTGCTGGTCCAACAAGAGGTCAGTCTTCATTCCAATACCAATACTTGTAAATTTGATTTTAGTGCTCCTTAATACCATGGAATTGTACATTTTTCTTTTTCACTAATAGTGATCCTTATTAATTCCTTCGTTTTGTTTTTCATGTACATGATCCAGGGTCAAGATCATTCTTTTCTCTTTCAGCTTTTAGGGGAAGCAAGCCCTGAGTCAAAGTTTCATGGGAAACTGCCATCAACTTTGCCATCATCACCGGACCAGCTTTTGTCTGCATCAACTAAAGCTAAATTAGAAATAATTTCAGCGCGCGATGTTATAAATTATATATTGCGAAGTGGGGGGTTTGGTGAAATGCTGTAAATTCATTAAATTGTGTTCGCTGTATTTCTATTCCTATACAATTACCGAAAGTCATAATTCATATCATCAGGCCTTCCCTAGGAAAATTTTCCCATAGCTGGATTCTTTGTTGTAGTGTCCCAAACGTTAATTTCATCGAATGGTGTTGTTACTTTGGAAATATTCATCACTGTAGATAACTCAATGATTATGTTCTTTTTGTCAGCTCAAACTAATATACCTCACCCGGTTAAACTTTTTTTAAATGAATTTAACTCAAGCGGATAAAATATGTGTTAATAAATTAAAATGTTTTTTAGAACTACAAATACGAAAAATTTCGGCTTATTTAAATCAGTCAAAGCTCATTGATGTATAACTGAGTCGCACCTTCCGTACTAGCACTTGTGCCTCTGTATACTGTATATAAAAATAAATCTTTTTTAAGAATGAATCAATGCTTATTTGGTCTGATTAAGTTAATTTCTAAATTTCAAACAAAACCACTTTTAATCGCTTTTATTTTGTCAGATTCAAGATTTATGTCAAAAAAAAAATTGAACAGCTTTTATTTTTGTAAATTCATAAACTATATAAGTAAAGTTTTGAATAGCTTTTATTTTTTGATATCTATATATACACCAAATGAAGCATGTGCTAAGTTACATGTTAAATAGTAAAACTAGGTATAAGATTAATCTTTCTTGTGTCTAAAACACAAAAGATAATATATTTATAATGAAGAATGATACATGAATAGATGACAACCAAACATAAATATAGTAAATAAAAGATATTGTTAAAAACAATATCAACAATATCTACTAATATCAAACAATATCAAAACTCTATATTTTTCTAAGGTTTAATAGTTTTTTTTGTCCCTAGTTTTGCTGCAGTGTGTCAAGTTGGTCCAACCTTTTAAAAAAGTGTCAATTTCATCCATACTTGATAAAATTTGCCTCAATTAAGTTCCTTCCGTTAAATATGCGAAAACAGAGTTAACTTTTCTTTCTCTCACTTCTACTCCTCTACAATGCATCAACTTTTTGTCAGTGCTATCATCATCTCACTATCCTTGACGTGATCCTTTATATAAAACATGTGAATTAATGCTCATAGTTTCTCCAAATCATAATGAGTTAATGATTAAACAAATTAAAATATATTGGGTCTCATTCCTAATTTTTGGTATTTGTCTAACTCTCTCCTTCTCTAATGTATAAATTATTAAAAATTTAAAATATACATAAGAATAAGATTAATAAAAATAATAAATATGATTTCAACTGTGAAAAAAATCTTCAAAAATTTAAGTTTGTATATCGTATATAATTAAGGGTTAACTAGATTTTTTATTCCTAAACAAATTTTAAAAATTGTATTTTGTTTTTAAACTATATTTATTTGTATTGAAGGAACGTTGTGTAAAAGTAATTTTTAACAAAATATATGTTTAAGTTATATTACACTACAATGTAAAGTTCTATTATTTTACCTTATTTTTATAAAGTAAAAAAACCATAAATTTATTTTAAGGATGAAACACATTCTTAAAAATAATTTAATAAAAAAAACATATTTAATCTTATAATTAAGGACTAAATAATATAGATATACACCTAATATAACAGTAATATTTACTCAATAAAAAAAAGCTCTATCTTGAAAACATAAGTTTTGTCATTAAACCAAATTAAACAAATGGAGTGTGTATGAGCCTTGTAAGAATCCTTATATTAGAGTAAAAGTTGCTAACCAATAATCTTAAAAGTGATATGAAATAGTAAAATCCACAGTAATAAGCTTTAATGTATTTTTAGTGGATTTTATTGTGCCACGTCAATTTTAATATATTTTTTTACTACTTTTTATGTAATGTAGGAGTTTCATTAGACTATTATTTTTCTAATTAATATTTTATTTTGTTGTTGAAAAAGATATATACTCTCGTTTGGAAGGAATTGTTTTTTATTCTTATAATTCAACGTTTTTACAACTTTTAAATTTTGTTATCACTTTTATTACAGTAAAACAGTCTTATAAAACTCATTTTTTTAATTAATGTTTTATGGGTTAAATATATTTTTTATTTTCAAATTATTATAAAGGATTATGTTCATTTATAAATTATTATATTTTTACAATTTATGAAAGTAATATAAAATATATTTTCAACTCATTCTTTCGAATAAAAATTTATTCACACAATATATATATATATATATATATTTTTTTTTTTATGTGTGTGTTTTTACTTTAAAAAATTTTGAACCTTTAAAAAGAAAACATAACAAGTCTCTAATATTAAATTGATAAAATTTTGATATAACAAAAGTGTATATAACTACTTCACAAAATAATTTATGTGTCAGGAATTAAACCATACCACTGATAAAAAGCTGACAAGAGCTGCTGCGTTGCAGAGGAGTAGAAGAAAGAGAAAGAAAAACTAATGCCGTTTTCGCATATTTAACTGAAGGGACTTAATTGAGGCAAATTTTATCAATTATGGACGAAATTGACACTTTTTTAAAAGGTTGGACCAACTTGACACACTAGAGCGAAACTAAGGACAAAGAAGGCTATTAAACCTTTTTCTAATTAACACAATACAATATATCTAACACTCTCCACCAAGCTTATACATATAAAATTTATTACAAATATAATTAATTCTTAGCCTCCTTAAAAATTTAGTGAAAGTATCTACTAAATAATAATTTGAGTTCAATCTTGATATCTTCAGATACAGTTTTTTCTCAAATGAAATTAGAGTAAATCTCAATGTATGTGGTCCTTTCATGAAATACAAGATTATAATTGATATGGAGAGTTGCCTGATTGTCACGTGTAAGTGTAATTTGAGTTACATCTTCAAATTGTAACTCTTTATGCATTTGCTTAAGCCAAACAAGTTCGCAAGTAGGTGAGGTCATAACTCTACAATCTGTGATAAATATATTATCTTTAGTTATTTTGTTAATATTTCTTATTTCTATTTTGGGCTTAGCTTATATTTCTTCTATTATAAATAGAGGACCCTATGTGTATATTTAACACAAGGAAGATTAATCCCATAAATAGTTTTTCACTATATTTAACATGGTTTCTAGAACCTAAGGTTCTTTGGAAAAATGTTTGTCGCCCTTTCCTACTACAACCGTCGTCGTCGTAGTTAGAGTCATCGTCGTTGTGACTGCCATTGTCGTTGGAACATTAGTTTCAACCGGCGACCCTGGTTTTACTCGTCTCGGTCAAGCGACCAGAATGTCGTCATGATCGATACCATCAGAGCCAATACATGCTTTCACGATTCAATTCGCTTTCGCCATACTGTCTAGCTGCTCGTGGCTACACATGTTTCCTATGCTGACTACCTTTGTTGAACTCGTCGCAACTTCCTCGCTCTGGATCTGACCTAGTTGTATTGATTGGGCCTATTTCGGGTTTTAGGTTTTTATTCTCTCTTACTTGTTTCTGGCTTCTGACATCTCTTTTGTCAACAATACGTTTGACCTTGTCTCCTGTACGTTTGACCTGTCTATATATACTAACTATGTCAATGTGCATTTATCTATTGATAAGTTAGATGACACTAATTATGTGACTTGGGCATCAACATTTAAACTTTGGCTTAAGAGTTAGGGGTAAGTTGATCATATTACTCAGAACGTGAAAGCTATTGATTCCACTACGATTACCCATTGGTTAAAAATTGATGCTCAATTGTGAAATGTTATCAAGGGTACCCTTCACTATTCTTTAAAACAAATTTTTCGTTCCTACGAAATATGTTTTATAATTTGGGAACACGCTAAATTATTATACACCAATGATACACAAGATCTTTATGGTGTTTGTTATGATCTTTTAAATGTTGTTACTCCTCGGCATTAGGACTCTGTCGATGATTATAGGGGTAAAATTCATGCTCTTTTTCATGAATTTAATGAATTATTACTTCCTTCCTCTACTCCTGCCCAAGAAATAAAGCAATAGTCAAAGTTCTTCATGTTACTGGCATTTGCACAACCTTGTTGATGAATATTCTCATATCCGTGATTAGATTTTTGGTTCACCTATTATTCCAATTTAACTTCTACTTGTTCCACTCTGTTGCATGTACCTAGCAAACCCATCAATGATACATTTGTTTCCTCTACGTTGGCATCTCAACGTCATGATCGCAATCACTCTCGCAAGTCGGGAAAAGGACATATCAAGTGTGACCATTATGGCAAACTAGGCTACAAGACTGACTAGTGTTATTCATTACATAGTCGTTCTCCTATATCTGCTACTATTGTTCAGACTGCTCCTCCCTTACAATCACATTCTAGGGATCCTCCTTCATCTGATATTACCAACAACTTTGTTATTTTTAGTAAATTTCTTAAATGGTATAAGGATCAACAACCTTCTAGTTCCATTGCATCTGTAGCACACACATGTACATCTTTTATTATTCTGACTCCATCTTCTTCTCTTGGCTCTTGAGTCTTGACTCAGGAGCCACATATCATATTATTGGTAACAAATCTTTATTTTTCTCTTTGTCCTCTCTTAATCTTTTACCTTCTGTTAGAATGACTTTTGGATTTAGAGTTTTAGCTCATGGTGTTGGGACTGTTAACATTTTTATTTTTTTTATCAATTGATAATGTTCTTTATGTCACTAGGTTACCTTTTAACTTATTATCCATTATTCGTCTAACTCGTTCACTTGATTGTGATATTTCTTTTAACAAAGATTCTGTTTGTTTACAGGACCATAATTTGAGACACATGATTCACACCGGATGTGAGTCTCATGGTCTTTATCATCTTCGCCCCTCTATACATGTTGACATAGGTACATCTTTTGTTGGTATGACTCCATCTTCTTCTCTTGGCTCTTAGGTCTTGACTTAGGAGCCACATATCACATTAATGGTAACAAATATTTATTTTCCTTTTTGTCCTCTCTGAATCCGTAACCTTATGTTACAATGGCTGAGGAATATAGAGTTTTAGCTCATGGTGTTGGGACTGTTAACATTTTTTATTTTTTATCCATTGATAATGTTCTTTATGTCACTAGGTCTCCTTTTAACTTATTATCCATTAATTGTCTAACTCGTTCTCTTGATTGTGATATTTCTTTTAACAAAGATTCTGTTTGTTTATAGGATCGAAATTTGAGATAGATGATTGACACCAAATGTTAGTCTCATGGTCTATCATCTTCGCCACTATATAGATTTTGGCACAATTATGGAGTCCCCATCTCTTCTTCATGCTCAGCTAAGTAATCTCAATCTTATTAAATTGGAAGAACTTGATCCTAGCTTATCTAAGTTGTCCAATTTGGTTTGTGAGTCGTGTCAATTAGGACACCATATTCGTAGTTTTTTTCCTCATAGTGTCTCCTTTTGCCTTAGCCCATTATGACATTTGGGGACCTAGTCGTGTTAAGTCTAATATAGGTTTTCAATATTTAGTTACTTTTATATATGATTATTCCATATGTACTTGGCTATTTTTAATGAAAAATCGTTCTGATTTATTGTATATTTTTCAAATCTTTTATAGTGAAATTAAAACTCAGTTTGGTATTTCTATCAAACTTTGTGCAATGATAATGCTCGTGAATATTTTTCCATTCTTTTAAACAATTTATGGATTCTTATGTTATTCCCCATCAAACTTCATGCGCTTATTGATAACGATTGATTTCATCGTTATTTGGGATTAAATTTTGATAATAAATGAACCCTTTTTGACTTAGAAACTTCTTGTTCTCTTGTTTTTAACTTATTTTGGTGAATAAGAGAGTTGAGGTTATACTTGAAGATATTATCACTAAATTCCCTTAATTTTGTAGGAAACTGGGATGAATTGGAAGAGGAGTTAAATGTCAAAAAGTTTGAACTCAAAAAGGACAAAAAGAGCACTAGAAGAGAAGGCTGCTGAAGGTTGCAGGACGCTTGGGCGCCCTTTTCTGGGGCCCTCAGCGCAGGATGTCTCGCACCCACGCCTGAGCGCCCTTTCATGGATGCTGAGCACTAGTCTTCAAGTAACGTTTCACGCCTGGGCGCCCTTCTTGGGGCGCTAAGCGCCACTCCTCTCGCAAGCTTGCCTGGGCGTCCTATGTTGGGGCGCTGAGCGGTGTCAACGTTGGCCCATGATCCAATTCAGTTCTATATAAGGACTTGGACGCCCTAGAGGGAGTATCTTTTGACAAAATTGACACAAATTCAAAATTTTCCAACTCTCTAGAGGCAGAAGTGGATGCGAAAGCTCTCCTCTTCGGTTTTTAGGGTTTATCTTTCATTCTCATTCCATTGTTCATCTAGTTTCTCCATGACAAGGGAAAACTAAATTCAATTTGTTGTTGGGGGATGATGTAACCTTGTGAACTTTCATGTATTTGAATTAGTTTTAATTCATTTATGCTTCTTTCATTAATTGTTAAGGTTATTCTTCTTTGATGTATTTGAAGGATCACTTTCCTCTTCCTTTCATGGATCAAATGTTGGAGAGATTGGCTGGACAAGCTTTTTATTGCTTTCTGGATGGTTACTCAGGATACAATCAAATTGTGGTAGATTCAAAAGACTAGGAATAGACAACTTTTACATGTCCGTTCGGTATTTTTGCTTATAGAAAAATGCCATTTGGCTTGTGTAATGGTCCAACCACATTTCAAGGATGTATGCAGGCAATCTTTGCAGATATGATAGAAAAATGCATAGAAGTTTTCATGGATGATTTTTCGGTATTTGGTGATTCCTTTCAAGTTTGTTTATTTAATCTGGATATTGTGCTTAAAAGATGCATATAGACAAACCTTGTTCTTAACTGGGAAAAGGGCCATTTTATGGTGACTAAAGGTATTGTTTTGGGTAACAAAGTTTCTTTTAGGGGAATTGAAGTTGGCAGAGCAAAAGTGGAAGTCATTGAGAAACTTCCACCACATACAAATGTGAAAGGAATCAAGAGTTTTCTGGGTTATGCCAGGTTTTATAGAAGATTCATTAAAGACTTTTCCAAGATTGCCAAACCTTTAAGCAATCTCCTTGTCAAAGATGTGCCTTTTGTGATGAATAATGAATTCACGAAGGCTTTTGACATTCTAAAGATGAAGTTGGTTTCTGCGCCCGTGATTGTAGCGCCAGACTGGAATCAAGACTTTGAATTAATGTGTGATGCTAGTGATTATGCTATAGGTGTTGTGCTTGGCCAGCGGAGAGAGAAGGTTTTTCGTACTATTTATTAATGTAGCAAAGTCTTGAACGAAGCCCGGTTGAATTATGCCACTACAGAAAATAAATTCCTTGTTATAGTATATGCCTTGAAGAAATTTAGACCTTATCTCATTGGGTCTAAGGTGATCATAGACACGGATCATGCAACTATAAAGTATTTGCTAACCAAGCCAAATTCTAAACCACGCTTGATTAGATGGGTCCTTTTATTACAAGAGTTTGATGTGGAAATCCGTGATAAGAAGGGTAGTGAGAATGTGATTGCTGATCATCTATCCAGGTTAGTAAACGGTGAAGTCACAAGCAAGGAGAAAGAAATTTGGGAGTCTTTCTCAAATGAAACACTCCTGTATATTCAACAGAGACCATGGTTTGCTGATATGGCTAATTTTAAAGCTGCAGGAGTAATCCCAAAAGATTTTAATTGGCAACAGAAGAAAAAGTTTTTGCATGACGCAAAATAATTTATCTAGGATGATCCGTTTTTATTTAAGATTGGAGTAGATAATCCTTTGAGGCGTTGTGTTACTAATGAAGAGGCAAAAGGAATTCTTTGGCTTTGTCATGATTCACCTTATGGAGGGCATTTTAATGGAGAGAGAACAACTGCAAAAATTCTCCAGTCAGGATTTTATTGACCTACTTTCTTTAAAGATGCTCATAATCATGCTAGAAATTGTGATAAATGTCAGAGAACTGGAAGTATCTCAAGAAGACATGAAATGCCATTACAGGGAATTTTGGAGGTTGAAGTCTTTGATTGCTGGGGGATAGATTTTGTTGGACCTTTTCTGCCGTCTTCTAATCATGAATATATTTCGGTGGCGGTTGATTATGTGAGTAAGTGGGTAGAAGTAGTTTCTTGTCCCAGTAATGATGCTAGCATTGTCATTAAATTCTTGAAAAAGCAAATTTTTGCTCGGTTTGGAGTTCCTAGAATTCTTATCAGTGATGGAGGATCTCATTTTTGCAATGAGACATAAAGTGGCTGCTTCTTATCATCCACAGACAAATGGGCAAGCTGAGGTGTCTAATAGGGAGATAAAGAGGATTTTGGAGAAGAAAATTGCTTCATCAAGGAAGGATTGGTCTCAAAAGCTAGATGATGCACTTTGGGAATACAGGACTACAATGAAGACTGCTATAGGGCTATCTCCTTTTCAGTTAGTCTATGGAAAAGCATGTCATTTGCCAATGGAGATGGAGCATCGAGCTTTGAGAATACAAGACTGCAATGAATTGTGCATTCTCTTAACTCAAGGATTTTGTTGTCTAGAAAAACCAATTTTCTGCTTAGCCCGGCCTCAATACAAGCCATAAAAAGTCCTTGTGATGATAACTTGCTTGTGAGTGTATTTGATATGTGGTTAAATGAAAGACAAAGTTGATTCATCTGACATTGTGATGGTAGAGTGTAAGAGTGTCACCTCACTATACACTTTTGAGTGCTTGAGTGAAACACTGTCTTTTGTTAAGGAATAGTTCCATGCACTATAGGATAACATTCTTGCTTGGTTGTTGATCATTCATGAGTTTGCATCTGTTATATATTGTGAATATGTGAGCACCATAGTTGAGCTTGTTTGGCTAAAGCATCAATTCATCTTGACTGATATTTTTAATATAAGCAGTTATGAGTGATTACTTGTCTTAGAAGAAAGTGCTTTGTAATATGCTGAACCGTTAAAGTGTTGTTTAGGCTGAGTCACATGTTGTTTTGCTTGAGGACAAGCAAAATTTCAAGTTTGGGGTTGTGATAACGGTTGATTTCACCGTTATTTAGGATTAAATTTTGATAATAAATGAACTTTTTTTGACTTAAAAACTTGCTTGTTTTCTTGTTTTTAGCTTATTTTGGTGAATAAGAGAGTTGGGGTTATACTTGAAGATTTTATAACTAAATTCTCTTGATTTTGTAGGAAACTGGGATGAATTGGAAGAGGAGTTAAATGTCAAGAAGTTGAAACTCAGAAAGGACAAAAAGAACACCAGAAGAGAAGGCTACTGAAGGTCGCAGGACGCTTGGGCGCCCTTTTCTGGGGCCCTCAGCGCAGGATGTCTCGCACCTATGCCTGAGCGCCCTCTCATGGATGCTGAGCGCTAGTCTTCAAGTAACGTTTCACGCCTGGGCGCCCTTCCTGGGGCGTTGAGCGCCACTCGTCTCGCAAGCTCGCCTGGGCGTCCTAAGTCGGGGCGCTGAGCGGTGTCAACGTTGGCCCATGATCCAATTCAGTTGTATATAAGGACTTGGACGTCCTAGAGGGAGTATCTTTTGAAAGAATTGACACAAATTCAAATTTTTCCAACTCTCTGGAGGCAGAAGTGGATGCAGAAGCTCTCCTCTTCGGTTTTTAGGGTTTATCTTTCATTCTCATTTCATTGTTCATCTAGTTTCTCCATGACAAGAGGAAACTAAATTCAATTTGTTGTTGGGGGATGATGTAACATTGTGAACTCTCATGTATTTGAATTGGTTTTAATTGATCTATGCTTCTTTCATTAATTGTTAAGGTTATTCTTCTTTGCTCTATGCTTGTTATGTTTAACTCATTCATGACATGATTATTGGTTTTCATGATATGGACACATACGGAGAAACCTAGATTTGGAGAATTGCAACCAAAAGCAGTATTGCTTAGGGATGGGGATATGATTTTTGGTTATCTTAAGCTTCTAATCGTAATGCAGAATTAATTATTAGGGATACAAGACAATGTGATCTAGTAATTAAGGATAGGCTTTCTTCGCTGAGACATCGGGTTTTAAGTAATTTAGAAAGTGATATTAACATTAATGAAGAAGATGAATTCATATATGCATGAGAGTAAATGATAACGGTTGAAAATACCGTTATTTGTGATATAATTTTGATATTAAATACACCCTTTTTCACTTAGAAACTTGCTTGGACTCATGCTTTTTCATTAAGTTGTGTGAATAAGAGAGTTGAGGTTGAATTTGATGATTTTATGACTAATTCCCTTTGTTTTGATAGAAAATGAGTTAATACAGGAAGCAGAGATGAAGTGCTAAGGATATAGAGCTCAGAAAGGCCTAGAAAAGCACCAGAAGAGGGAACTGCACGAAGCTTGGGCGACCTTTAGGAGGCTTGACCGTGGAAAAATCGACGTCCGCCTCTCGGGCGTTGAACCCCGAAGCTTGGGCGAAATTGAAGGCTCAAACCCTACGGAAATCGACGTCCATTGCCCGGGTGCCCTAAATGGGGCGCCTGAGCGTCGCACGTTGCAGATTCGGCCCAGTTTTTGCTCTGTTTCGACTCTTTTGGACTGGGCCATGTTTGTACTTTGTTCCAACTCTATTTAAAGGACCCAGGCGCTCTAGGTTTGGTATCTCTGGCTGGAGCAACACAACAGCACACTCTTCTACTCTCTAAAGGCGGATCTGGAGGCGGGAGCTTCCTTTTCTACTCTTAGGGTTTCACTATCTCATGCTTTTCCATTATTCATATAGTTTCTCCATGTCTATGGGAAACTAAACTCTATTTGTTGTTAGGAAATGATGTAACCTGGTGAACTTTCATGTATTTGAATTGATTCTTAATTTATATGCTTTTTCATTAATTATTAGGGAATTCATCTGTTTCAATGCTTGCTCTATTTAACTCATTTAGTAGCATGATTTATGAATTGCATGAGTGCCGGGAGGTTCCTTACAATTCAGGTTCTTGTTGAATTCTCCCAAGGGTAATATTTCTCAAGGATGAGGGTATGAGTACTTGGTCGTCTTAAGCTCTTGATCTTCAGAGTTAATTTTCTAGGAACGCTAGGAATTGCACGAACTAGGAATTAAGGCAGACTTATTGCGCCGAGGGATCGGGTTCTAAGTAATTTAGTGAGTGACGTTAATATTAATGTAAAAAGAAGAATTCTTATATACATGAGAGTAAACTTATTGAAATCAAACCCTAACAACATACTCATCTCATTTTATAAACAACCTCCGTTCATCTCTGTGTTACTCTACTATTGATCAATTTGCATTCATATTTAATTTTATGTCTTTGCATTTGAAACGAACAATCTCATTTTATTTAAGTCTTAATTAATTGAGTTATCTCACAACTGTTAGTGCCGAGAGTCTTCAGGGATACGATACTTGGTCTTACCATTTTATATTACTTGTGCGATTCGGTACACTTGCCAATTCATCAACAAGTTTTTTGGTTTCGTTTCTGGAGATCAAAAATATTGTTAACAGTAAACAAGGTGAAATCTAAACCCCAACAACATATTCATCTCATCTTTTCAATATCATCCATTCATCTTTGTGTTTTTCTTCAATTGATCAAAAGTGCATTCATATTTACTTTCTTGTTTTTGCATTCAAAACCCTAAAATTGTTCTTCAAAGTCTTAATTAGTTAAGTAATTACATGACTGTTTAGTGTTGTGAGTCTCTTGGGAAACGATATTTGGTCTTACAATTTATTATTACTTGATACGATTCGGTACACTTGCCGAGGTTTAACACTTATACACCTCAACAAAATGAGGGTGGCTGAGTACAAAAATATACATAAACCACTCACACGTCTTTTAATTCATGGTAACATTCCTCAATATTTTAGGGTGATGCTATTCTTATTGCATGTTATCTCATTAATCGCATGCTCTCTACTATTTTAGATAATAAAACACCTCATTCTATTTTATTTCCTCATGAACCCCTTCACATCTTACTACTAAATATTTTTGGGTTTACATGTATTGTTCATAATTTTAATTCTGGTCTTGTTAAATTAGTTCGTCGATTACACAAATGTGTTTTGTTTAGGCTTTACTAGATCAAAAAAAGATACACATGTTTTCTCTTTCTCTTAATCACTATTTTGTTTCTGCAGATGTCAGCTTCAATGAGGTTTCTTGTTATTTTAATGATGTTTCTTTTTCTGATATGTCAAAACCCTAAAATTTTTCTTCAAAGTCTTAATTAGTTAAGTAATTACATGACTGTTTAGTGTTGTGAGTCTCTTGGGAAACGATATTTGGTCTTACAATTTATTATTACTTGATACGATTCGGTACACTTGCCGAGGTCTTAACACTTATACACCTCAACAAAATGAGGGTGGCTGAGTACAAAAATATACATAAACAACTCACACGACTTTTAATTCATGGTAACATTCCTCAATATTTTAGGGTAATGCTATTCTTATTGCATGTTATCTCATTAATCGCATGCTCTATACTATTTTAGATAATAAAACACCTCATTCTATTTTATTTCCTCATGAACCCCTTCACATCTTACTACTAAATATTTTTGGGTTTACATGTGTTGTTCATAATTTTAATTCTGGTCTTGATAAGTTAGTTCGTCGATTACACAAATGTGTTTTGTTTAGGCTTTACTAGATCAAAAAAAGATACACGTGTTTTCTCTTTCTCTTAATCACTATTTTGTTTCTGCAGATGTCACCTTCAATGAGGTTTCTTGTTATTTTAATGATGTTTCTTTTTCTGATATGTCAAAACCCTAAAATTGTTCTTCAAAGTCTTAATTAGTTAAGTAATTACATGACTGTTTAGTGTTGTGAGTCTCTTGGGAAACGATATTTGGTCTTACCAATTATTATTACTTGATACGATTCGGTACACTTGTCGAGGTCTTAACACTTATACACCTCAACAAAATGAGGGTGGCTGAGTACAAAAATATACATAAACAACTCACATGACTTTTAATTCATGGTAACATTCCTCAATATTTTAGGGTAATGCTATTCTTATTGCATGTTATCTCATTAATCGCATGCTCTCTACTATTTTAGATAATAAAACACCTCATTCTATTTTATTTCCTCATGAACCCCTTCACATCTTACTACTAAATATTTTTGGGTTTACATGTGTTGCTCATAATTTTAATTCTGGTCTTGATAAGTTAGTTCGTCGATTACACAAATGTGTTTTGTTTAGGCTTTACTAGATCAAAAAAAGATACACGTGTTTTCTCTTTCTCTTAATCACTATTTTGTTTCTGCAGATGTCACCTTCAATGAGGTTTCTTGTTATTTTAATGATGTTTCTTTTTCTGATATGTCTTCTTCTAATACTATCAATATTCCTGTTATTTGGGCTCCTTCAATCGTGTCTAGTTTACCAGATGTTTCTGAACAATCATTAAGTGACTCAATTCAAGTGCAAACTACTTTGCCTCAGCTTTAACATTATCTCCTCCCTCTTGAAATGGATTTGTCCCCAAACCCAGAAGGTATCACTCATCATCAGATTCACCTGAAAAAGGTTGAAGGTCATACACTTCAAAAGTAGTATGAACTTCATATTCCTCAGGTAAGTCTAATTAATATGCATTATTGTTGACCTTATTAAGTATTTGGAAAGGACCATCTCTTTGGGGGCTAAGTTTGGACTTCCTTTGTTTAGGAAATCTTTCTTTTCATAGATGAAGCCAAACTAAGTCCCCTTCTTTAAAGATGATTTCTTTCCTCCCCTTATTGTTGTAGTTTTCATATCTCTCAATTTGTTGCTGAATTTATGTGTTAACCCTTTCGTGAAGATATTTTATAAATCATGATCCAAATACCCCTTCTTTATGAATGAAAGTAAAAAATGTAGGAAGAGGTATTAAATCCATGGGTGTAAAAGGGTTAAAACCATATAAACCTCAAAATGAGATATTTTAGTAGTCCTATGAACTGTTCTATTATAAGCAAACTCAATTTGAGAAAGACACTCATTCCAAGATTTTTTATTCCCTTTCAAGATTGTCCTCAATAAAGTAGATAAGGTTCTATTAACTACTTTTGTCACTCCATCAGTTTGTGGATGAAAAGTAGTAGAAAAAGATAACTTAGTCCCTAATCTAGACCATAAAGTCTTCCAAAAGTGACTAAGAAATTCAGTGTCCTTATCCACATCCCTAAAGAATAACCTTGCAATATTGTTTGCATCATCTACCTTGTGGCATGGTATAAAATGAGTCTTTTTGCTAAAACGATCCATTACCACAAAGATGGAATCAAAACCCTTGCAGTTCTTGGAATTCCTAGGACAGAGTCTCCCAAGGGGTGGAAACAATAGGCAAAAAGAATATATAATCCATGATGCATTGTTGTAAATTTAGCTTGTAAACATGTGATACATCTATAATAATGTCTTTGGACATCCTTCCTCATATGGGGCCAAAAGCATTTTTCTTTAATCATGCTTAGGGTTTTATCTACCCCAAAAATGCTCATTAAGCCTCCTCATGCATTTATTTTATTAGGAGTTTTCTATATAAACCTTCAGGAATACAAATTTTGCCTTCTTTAAAACGATACCCACAATTCACATAGAAACATCCTTGAGACTTATGTAAACATTCCTTACAAATGGTGGAGAATTCAAAATCTTGAGCATAGAAATCAGATATATTATAAAATCAAAGAATTTGGGCTCCCAAGGTGGCTAGAAGAAGATTTCTTCTTGATAAAGCATCAACTGTAGTATTTAACTTACCTTTCTTGTATTTAATAACCACTATTACAAAAACAACGTATAGCATAGGTGTTTCTCGACCATTAACGTTGAATTCGAGACCGACGTCATAATGGGAGACGTTAAATTGACTTCAAATTATAAGGACCAACGTCTTTTTATGATATAAGACGTCGACCCTTAAGATTAGAGACATTTAATTTGTGATCATGGTCATTGCTTTTGATGGATGTAACGGAAGGGATTTGACGTCCACTACAGAGAGGTGAGACGTGGAATGGACGTCGGCCATACTTAGAGGCCGACGTCCCTTATCGCTAAGCCACAAAGTATTTCGTCCAACAATAATTATTTTGGGTGTTCACTAGAAGGGATTTGACGTCGTGTAGTGTACAGGCTGATGTCAATATACCCATATGGACGTTGTTCAATGTATGGGCCGACATTAAGTTCAGGATTTTTTTTTAAAATTGATTCATTTTTCTTAATTTTACCACACCTGAAAATCAGAAAACAAGTTTTTCCAATGTATATATATCCATTCATGTATTCACAGTTGAAACTATATCAAAGCTAAAACCTAAAGCTATCAATATAAAAAAAAGAACTTAAAGTAAAGTAAATTATTCTATAGCCTAATTCCATCTTTCATTAAGATATCCTCCCTATTTCTTTCTTAGCTTCCTTATTGTGGCATCTATCAATGAAGATGAATTGTTGAACCGCTGCAAAATCAAGCAAACTTTTCTATTATTTTCATTCTAATGTATAAAGTTCATTGAGATTTGTAAGATTTCAAATGTAAATTATTACTTGAGTCCAATCTTCTTTGATTCCTGCTCTGATGATTGTCTTCATCCATGACATGATGTAATACCCACATGCCTAGAAATCTATCTGTTTGTCACACTAAACATGGGAAATAAAATAGTCAAATATGATAGTTTAATTTAACTGCAAAAATTATTAAGTTGAAGATGAATTAATTCCAACCTTAGGATAAACTATTTCAATATGTTGTTCTCTTGGCCTACCCACAACTCTATTAAATTTGAAACATTAGAAACATAAGTTAATATATTGTTGATCGGGGAACACAATGTTAGCTAAACCCAATCACTATGATGTTTGTTTTTTATGATAACAACACATTGTTAATAAAAACACATGTATGTGTACTGTGTTATGTGTTATATGTATTCATGCTTATTGTGAAATATGCACATATTGTGTTTGTCACATTTGATTGACATATTGTATTGATTGATGCATACTATTGTGTTTATGAAGTGACTATATATGTGTATGCACAATATATGTTTTGGTGATATAAAACCCACATGCACAAAATCATATATGCATGACTTAATCGATTATAGTGGTGTGATAATGAATTAAGGTCATCAGACAACTTGAGTTTTAAATTGTGGTAGAATAACTAGTTTTGAATCGATTGCATTAGTTGGTGAATTGATTAAAACTCGTGTGTTTGCACATATATTTTTCAGATGTACTGTGATGAGTTTTTAGAAAGAAAAGTTTTCAAAAATCTTCTAAGTGTTAAAGCTTAATCGATTACATAGTTTATGTATTCAATTACGTCTGTTAAGATTTGAAATTTGACTTATGCTTGTCATAACTGCTTTAACGGTCATATTTTTAAATGTGTTTGACTAAGCATTTAATGAGAATCAATTACATTAATTGAACATTTAATTATATGCTTTGACTGGTGTAAGTTTGTTACATGTGTTTAATGTAACCGATTACATTCTTGTAGTAATCTATTGATTTGCATTAGAATTGACAAAAACTACATATTGACGCATTGTTTGATTTTTTGTAGAACAATTGAGAATTACACTTTCATATCTGATTGATTTTCATATGAAAGGTTTTACAGATTGATCAAAGGCTCTAAGAATCAAGAACGAGAAGTGGTTTACAAATCTTGAAGCATTCTTGAGAAGCAAACGCGACTGGACTGAAAAGACTGATCGTCTCTGCACAACTGAAGGTGCATTTTGTTTGATCAGGAAAAGAAGATTTGCAATCTTTGATTTTTTTTGTTCCCTGTACGTGTGGCGTCAGGAAGAAGAATGATGTACTCTTGACTGTTAGAGGGGATATCTCAAAGGGGTGGCTGCGACAAGAACGAGGTAGTTCTGTGTTGACAAGTTTTGTTGTTCTATATTTGATTGAGAGTTTGTGAGGTTTTACATTTAAGAGTTGCTCTATAAAGCCTTAGCTGTAATACTATGATCATTATAGTGAATTGCTCTCCAATCTAAGGTTGATTGGGAGGGTGACTGGATGTAGGCATTGAGGCCGAACCAGTATAAAAACTAAGTTTGATTTTCTTCTCCCTATCTCTTTACATTAGCACTTACATTCTTTAATTGTTTTACATGCATACTGTTTCACTGCAAAAAATTTCTTACGACACAAGAAAGGTTTCAAAAACACTATCATTGGCGAAAAAGCTTTTAAAAGTGCAATATTTTATAAAACACCAATTCACCCCGTCTTGGTGTTGAGAAACAAAGTCCATCAATTCTAACATATATTAATAGCATAATGAATTGGAATGATAGAATGTAATACTTACATTTGTAACAAGGATTTCAAGTCAGATTTCATCTTCCTATGTAGGGAACAAAACCATACAACTTTTGCCAATGACCCCTAACATGTACCAACAAATAGTGAGTCTATAAATTAAATTTTTATAAAAGTTGACAATATTGAGTAACACATACCCATCAATGTATGGCGCGATATACATCTCTCTTTTAGACTCAGTTATCCATGTTTGCATATATGATTTCTTGTCTTCTAGTGTGTTTCCAGATGGTTGAATGGTCTGAGGTTCAAGAAAGCCATACGTGGTTGCCCAACCTTGGTCCACTATGATGGTGTCCATGTACCTATAACAATAAAGTTAAGTATATATATTAAAAAGTAATAATTTGAATATTTAAAGAGTGAAAGACAATTAAAAAACTTACATGCACCATAGTTGTATCACTGAAATGTTTAACATTCTTTCTCCACAACAACCTCCAGTGCATCATTTAGAGCAATATATAATGACACATGACACTAGAGGCCAAATACTATTAATTCCCAATACAATTCTACCGGTCTTTTATTCAACCTGTGTAATTTTTTCAACAATATTGCTAAAGGATCATCATCATCTTCTACTCCCTCATAAACTCCATTGCTCACAAGTTTAGCCATTGATTGTTTGTCAGGACGGTAGAACTGAAAGACAAATTTATAAAAGTGAGGAATCATTTATTTATAAGTTGAAGATAAAAATACTAAGAATAATAATATAATACCGTTGGTGGGCCAAAATATGTCATGATCATAGACTTAGGCCTAACTATAAATGTGCCTAATTACTACTTTTACCATGAATTATTTAACTACTGGATGAACGTTAAGTAGTGATGGGCTTTTGTGTGTATTATTCGTCTTTAAATACCACGCTCATTACTTACTTTCTTTAAGAATTGTTTCCCTATTGAACATATTATGATCCATTTTTATGTTTTCCTGTAAATTTTTATTTCCTTAGATTTCAAAGCATTTCTCTTCTTTAAATTGCAATTTTCGGACTTGAATTTCAAAGTGCGCATTCATCTTCAGTACTACATATGAAGGTTCACTTTGAAATTCAAGTTAGCTAAATGTTTTTTGGGGGATAGAAATGTGATGAAATCTTACTAAAAGGGAAGTTTTCAGGAAACTCAAATATGACTCACAATATGTTTAATACTGAAACATTTTTAACAACTAAAATTTGATCTAATATAGTGTCCATCTTCATATTTATATGATTCATTTTTAAATTTTCTTCAAAATATTTTCCACCATTAGATTTCATATCAAATGATTTCTTTATGTGAAAAACATCTTAGAGAAATGTAAAAAATGAATCATAATACCAATTTGTAGACGAACTAGGTTGTAATTAGACGTCCATTTATCAGTGAAAGGGTGCAGTTGGGAGAGTTGTGGGATGCTACTCTTAATGGAACTTTTGAACCCACTCATGTGATTAATGGAAAAACTGTTTTGAAAAACTTTTCTGAGTGGACTCAAGAGGAAAATAGAAGAGCTCAGTATGATGTTAAAGTAAGATATGTCGTTGCCTCTACTCTTACTATGGATGAGTTTTTCAGGGTTTCCCAATGCAAAACTGTCAAAGAAATGTGGGAAGTTCTTGAGGTTACTCATGAAGGAACAGATGAAGTCAAGAGGGCTAGAAAGAATTCCCTAGTGCATGAATATGAGATGTTTAGGATGAAAGCTGGAGAGACCATATATGATGTACAAAAAAGGTTCAATCATATTGTCAACCACTTGATGGCTCTCGGCAAATCTTTTGAAAAGGAGGAAATCAACATCAAAATTATGAAAAGCCTAAACAGAAGTTGGCAACCAAAGGTAATAGCCATATCCGAATCAAAAGATTTAACTAACATGAACATGACTACTTTTTTTGGCAAGCTAAGGGAACACAAGTTGGAGCTTGGTAGATTGAAAGAAGAAGAGGAGATTGAACAGAAGCAATCAATTGCACTTAAGCCTACCAATAAAAGAACCTCTAGAAATTTTGACGAGGGGTTTTATGTCAAATTTGAGGGGCGTTCAACGTTCATTCCATTTACATATACCATTTCATTTCCATACTTTGATTCAGAAGTATTTCGTTATTGAAAATATACTGGATCCATTTTTATGTTTTCATGGAGATCTTTCTTTCATTCAGATTTCAGAGCATTTGTCTTCTTCAAATAGCAATTTGCTCTCATGGATTTGAACGTGCACAATCATCATAAGGATTGATGGTGCACTTTCAAATCTGAAGAGAGGAAAATGCGTTTTGGAACCATGGTTCCAAATATGTTTAAGAAATATCATTATCATTGCTTAGTTTGATCTAATACAATATAAATATTTATCATATTTGGATGATTCATTTTTTAAGTTTTACTGGAGATGTTTTTTACGATTAGATTTTAGAGCTAACTGATTCATTATGTGAAAAACAACATTAACAAACTTAAAATTGAATCATTTAGTGTACAAAATGATGGCAGACATTAACATCGATCGACGTCCATATATAATAGGACGTCAGAGAGTCACTTCATCCAACGTCGAATACCTTAGAGGATTTAAAAAACAAATCCATTTTTACAAAACATAGGTTCAAAAATGAAAACAAAACCAAAAGAAATACATTTTAAGAAAACATAGGCAAAAAATGAAATCTAAACCAACAAAAGAATAGTAGGTTATGTAAAATGGAGAAGGATTTTGAAATCCGTATCTGTTAACTTTTTGCTCTGGTTTTCTATCATACCTTCAATCTTCAAAAAACATTTCATAATGACGTTGAATCAAAGACAAACAAATGCCTTGGTTTTTTGAAGATGAAGGAATGAATAGAAAACTAGAGACATAAAGTTATCAAAATGAATTTGATTAAGAAAACTCTATAGAGAAGAAAAAGTTTGGTGAGTGATGGTGTAGGATTTTTAAAGGATCCGAAACTCTATATAAAGTGAAACTATGGGAAAGCAAATGACTGTTTAGTATTCATTTATTTTGGATTGAATGTCCGTTGTTTCCTAAGATGACGTTATATGTTTACTAAGGTCAGTGTTTAACGTCTAACATGTTTATGGTTGGATTTCATTTTGTTTTAGACGTTGATTTCTACCTGTAAACGACGTCTAACTATTGAATTTATTTACAACGCCACCGGTCATTGTTAACATTGGTTGTTCTGTGATTGGACGTTGAACGTGTGATGTTATATGTTGTTTTTGTATGAGTGAACATAAGAAAATTTTTCTAAATACTCCAACTGTTTGGCATGTCTCTTTTAAAGCCTGTGTTGCCCTTTCAAATACTAAAGTGACTCGTGGTCACTATGAATGACAAACTCCTTGAAAACAAGGTAATGTTCCCAAGTTTGAAAGGCTCGCATAAGAGCATACAATTTCTTATCATAGGTGGAGTAATTACAAGAAGCACTATGAAGTTTTTCACTAAAATATGAAATTGGGTAATCTTCTTGTAATAAAATCACACCTCTACCAACTCCTGAGGCATCACACTATAGCTCAAAAGTTTTAGAAAATTTGGCAAAGCTATAATGGTGTCATAGTGAGTTTCTCTTTGAGCATGTCAAAAGAATTTTAATATTTTTCGTTGCAATGGAATGTGACATTTTCTTTAGTAACTCATTGATTGGTGAAGCTAGACTAGAGAAATTAGGAACAGATCTTCTATAGAAACTTACCAAGCCATCGCAGCTCCTCACTTCTCCCACATTCTTTGGAATTGACCATTCTTGGATGATTTTTATTTTCTTGGGATCCACATGAATCCTATGCTTGTTGACCACAAATCCTAAGAAAATGACACTTTCTACACAAAAAATTTATTTATATATGTTAGCAAACAAATTATTAACCCTAAGGATGGAGAGGACAAACCTACGATGATAAACATGCTCATGCAAACTCTGACTATACACTAAAATATCATCAAAATAAACAACTACAAATTTCTTTTGCAATCCCTCAAGACATGATTCATATTTATGCCCACATTTTAGATTTAATTTCAAAATTTTAGTGGAATAATTGTGCTTAAATGATTGATTTGAATAATATTTTGCATGATTGACTTTATCGGTTTTGGAAATTAAAGAGACTTAAAATGTAATTTTAGTTGCATAAATTATTTTAGAGAGTCTAATGTATGTTGATGCAGCTGGAATTAAAGTTTGAATAGCAATTTTGAAAAGAAAGAAAAGGCTAAAGTGCAATTAGAGGAAATTTCTGGACTTCTGTGCAATTTTGAATAAAATAAAAACGGTTGAATTATAATTTTGGACAAGTTTAAATTTGTTAGATATTTTAAAAGATAATTTGGAGAAAATATATCGTAAGATATTTTATTTGATATTATTAAAAAAATTACAGTATTTAACTATATTAATAAATATCAAAAGATAATATTTACCAAATTTTTTTGAATCTAGAAAAGATATTATCAAATATTCTCAAAAAATGATTAAATCTGTTGAATATTTGGAAGATATTAGATATAAGATAAAATATCTTATTAACAGAAGATTCAGAGTCCAAGCCCAATCAAGCCTATATAAAGAGACCCAAGAGAGACACAAATCATAACTCATTCATCCACCACTCCTTTCACTTTTATTTCATCATGTAATTCACTCCATTAATTCATGGAGGGCTAAGATTCTAGGGCTATTCCATTGTAATTTCATTATGGATTCTGAGGTTAAGTTGAATTAATGCAATTGTTTTTTTTTATTATTGATTTGAGTTGCTTTCTTTCTATGTCTTTCATCTCTCAATCATATTAAAAGCAATGATTTTTGCATTATAAGATGTTTGAATCTACATGCATATTAATAATATGAGTTTAAGGGTTTCTAGGTTTGATTAAGAATCTACTTTGATTGAATTTAGGAACTTTCATATGATTAAATAAGTTTTTGCTATCAATTGAGAATGTACTTTGATTGGTGGTAATAATTTCAACTATAATTAATTGAGAATTTATTTTGATTAATTAGCTTTTAACTTGGTTAGGAGATTTAAGAATAGACATGATTAAACACAATAGAATTTGATTGAGAATGTACTTTGGTTGAATTCATTGTGAATAATCTAGAAAGGTCTTGTATTTGATTGAGAATCTACTTTAGTCAACTGCACGATCACCTTCAAATTAATTAAGAATGTACTTTAATTAATTTGAAACTTAAATAATAATCAATTGAACAATTATCTGTGGATAACCGATGATGAATATGTGTTGGAAAAGCCGTGGAATTAGCCTATTTCATAATAATTGTTTCTAAGTTTCCTACATCCTTTAAACATTAATTCCATTAGCATAGTTTCTCACTTTTATTCTTGAGCATTCCATAACACTCATAAGAGTCAAATATTGAAAAACAATTCCGTGTTCGTTGGGAGACGACTTAGGGTTACTTTGACCCTATCTACTTTTTTTACTACTAACTTGACAATATTGAAATTGCCTTGAAAAGTAATATCAATTTGATAGCTTCAATGACAACGTATCAACTAAAATATCATCAAAATAAACAACTACAAATTTCTTTTGCAATCCTTTAAGACATGATTTATAAGTCCTATGAAAGTACTTGGAGCACTTCCAAAAGGCATCACTAACCATTCATATAGTCTAAATTTGGTCTTAAAAGCAATTTTCCACTCATCACCTTCTTTAGTTCTAATTTGGGGATATCCACTTTTGAGATCAGTTTTAGAAAATGATTGATCCATGTAATTCATCCAACATATAATCTAGTTTAGGGATTAGATGCCTATACTTTATTTTGTGATGTTGTTGATGACCCTACAACCACACCACATATGCTATTTTCTATCTTTTTGGGCCACTGTTAACTCTTTGGCCAACGTGCCAAATTGTGCAGGTAATGTAGATTGTAAGTCTATATCATCTCCCAAAGGATTTACAATTTTTTAGGTAATTATGCTTACTTACTAGTTTATGCAATGAATACAAATGATCATTGGTTCAAGTGTATTATGAACATAAGAACATTACTGAAAATAACGATTATAAAGCGATATGTGTAAAGAATTGGGGTTGGATTTCATGACTCGAACTTTAATTACTCAACCATGCAATACATTTCTAACATCTTCATACATTCACGTCATAAGTAAACAAATCCTAATTCCTTAGAAACAAGTCCTAAATCTTCATGTGAAAATATTAATCTCTTAGATATTCAAACACAAGATTTGCATTAAGAAAAGATCTCATGAATGATCAAGAGCCTTAGTTTATGTCTAGAACCAAGCCTTTGGGTTGTTCTTTCCTTGTCTAGGTTCCAAAACACTTTCCAATTATTAGATACCAACAAAATAGCATATATATTTCATAACACAAGTGAAAGCAAGAGATAGAACACATGAATACAAAAAGATATTCTATTGCATGGAAAAAGTTACAAAGAGTTTAGGTACATTACATCCAACCTCAATGAAATGAAGTTTAGCTACTCCTATACATTCTAAAACACATGGATGGATTGGATGATGAAAAGGATGAAGGAGATGAAGCCTTGAGCTCTAGAAGTGCATCAATCCTTGTTCTTTACCTATGTCTCATTCCCAAGTTCAAAAGCCACTCTTTTACTTTAAACACAAACCCTAAAAGTTCTTTTTCGCTAGGCTAAAAACACCACTCGCTAGGCGACTTATACTTATTCTGATAGTTAGGTAGCTCTGCTCATTGGGCTGCAAGCTCTTCTGGCAGGGCTAGCGTTGGGTTCTCGCTGGGCAAGTTGAAATGGCTCCTTAGGCAAGCCACTTCTTGCAGAATTGCTTAAACAAGCTCCAATCTTCCTCTCTCATACAAAATACCCCCCAAATGGATAATTATATGTTTCTATATCCCTTATGTACAAGTTTTGCATTTCTTCATTAAATTTGACACAAAACACATGAATCAAGAGAAATAAGGGGTTCTAATAAGTGTTAAAACTAAGTAATTCTCACACTTATCAGCCACCAACAACGCATGCTTAACACAAGGACTTAGACTATTTTGAATCCAACCCTTATCTATTAACTCTTGGACTTGAGACTCTATCTCCTTTGTTTCTTGTGGGTTTGTCCTATATACCTCCCCTATGCCTTGCTAATCTCTCAAATTTGTGATTACAAAGATGTGTTCATTGGAGGAGAGAAGGTCTCCCAAACTTTGCCCACAAATGAGATTGGACAAGAAGCCTTAAGGTAAATGAGTTTTATTCTCCAAGGTAACACTTTCATCCACAAAGGAGATGTTGTCATTGAAGAGGGGGATGAAGGTGCTCCTATGCCTGATGTTGCTGATATTTTTGGACCATTAAGGACTCATGAAGACTCCTCTTCATTTATGGAAGAGAATATTGTAACTCTCCCGAGAAGGATGGAGGAAATGTACAACCTCCAACCACAAGGCATCAAGAATTGCTTTCTCTTCATGGTGTTCAACATGACCAAGTGTGTGGTCTCATTAGAGATATAGATCATAGGCTAACCAATATTAAGTTTTAATTAGAAGAGGATTATGATGATGAGCTAGGTGATGAATTTAAAATTTGTACTTCTGTTTCAACATCAATAAAACTATGTTTCCCTTCATTTACAGTTGCATTTCTACTTATTATTAATGTTGTTATCATATTGAGGGGAGCTTATACCAAGTTGAATGCACATGTTTAGGAGGAGTTACTCTATTTTTTATTATGATAAAAAAAAAGAGAGACAAAAGGTTAAATGTTAAAAACACTATAATACTTTTCTAATGTTGTTTTTCTGTCTAAGTTGTAAATGTGCACGTATTAACAAAAGCTTTAAACAAAGATTTTAATCATCATAAAAAAGGAGATTGTTAGAAATAGACTGATGTAAAACTTAAAGAATTTTAATGATGAAATACTCAAAGACGGGAAACAACCAACACTCTTTGGATTGATGTAAAATAAAACTTTTACAATTTGTAATAGTTAAGTTATTAGAATAGCTTGATACAGATAGAGATCTAGAAATGCATTATTTCATAAAACTCATGGGAATGATCAATTATCATTTGAGATAATCAATTATCTCAAGAAAAAAATGTAAAAAAATAAACGTGACACACATAATTTTCACTGTAATTCACTGTAGTTATTTACATTGAACCTTGGTAATCTTTAAATAGGTACAAATAGGATCTTAGGCAAAGTACAAATAATAAAAACTAAAAAATAAAAACAATTACTGAATCTATCTCTATCTTATATCAACAAAATATAATAATATTGCACCTAAATAAATAGAGAATCAAAACTACCAATTCTGATTTTATCTCTATCAAAATCAAATTAAATATTACAAGACTCAAACTAATAAAATAAAACTTAAACAAAATTACAAATAAAACCCTTAAAAATTAAGTTTATTCCAACAACTTTTCCATAAACTTAAATTTTTCATTCTTCATCCTTCATAGAGTTTACTCCTTCCATGAAGAGTTGGATTCTTCATTTTCTTCATGTTGATTATGCTGTCTTTTATCTTAAAAGAAATCTATAATGCTTTGACTAATTTGTTCTTAACATCTTATTTATTCTTTGTTTTTGGCTCTCTTCTAAATAACCTTGCTGCGACCACCATCAACCACAACTTTAACATCATTATTTCCGAAATTCAATTTGTTAGTGGCTACTTCACTGTAATGGTGGTTCTACATGCTGAAATTCTTCAATTTTTTCTTGAAGCATCCAATTTAGCTTTCCTAAACATTGTATCTCATATTTTTTTCTTTAAGTTTTTGTTTCCAGCTCTGCCACCCTCGTCATCATGACTTCTAAAATTTCTATCGATCTTTTCATGGCCACTACCGAGCTCTTCACCCACAAAACCGGGCTCTCTCCTTCGGTGTCTTCTGAGCCATTCACCATCTACCAGTATTAAACAATATCAAAAGTCTACTTTTTCCTAATTAACATAAAATACAATATCTCTAACATTACACTTTAACGTGTCACTTTGACAAACACTAATTTTTTAAAATGAGTATCTTAATATAAAAAGAAGAGTTAATCTTTTCTATGAAGTTATTAGTTGTTAAATATACTTTTAATCTGCCTTATGTTAAATATATAAATAAATACTCTATTATAATAAAAAATAGGTTTAATTGCTTGCTTTGTCCCCAGTTTGGCTGCAACATGTCAAGTTAGTCCACCATTTTAAAAAAGTTTCAATTACGTCCAAACTTGGTTTAAAAGTGTCAATTTCGTCCAAACGTAGTAAAATTTGCATCAATCAAGTCCCTTCCGTTAATTCTACAGAAACGGACGTTAATTTTTTTCTCTCTCCTCTGCTCCTCTGCTCCTCTGCTCTGTTTCTCTGCCAGCATACCCTCTCTTTCTTTTGAATATTTGCATACACTAAAATTTATTTTAATATTTGAATTTAAATGAATAGTTTAGATTAAGAGATAAAATACCCTATTTGAATGAGAGTCATGTTGTTTTGTCCATACATTTAATACCACGACCACTTCAAGTACTAGGTGGGAATCCACCATTTTTGGAATGTCTGATTCAATAATTTAATACATAAATTATATGAATTATATATCATATTATAAATTATACTTTAATTTAAAGAATGTATAGATAAACAAAAAAATTCAAAAAAGTAAAACATGAAAAAAGTTATATTATATTTTAAGTAATTATTTATTTTTATTTTTGTTTCAATTATTTTATCACTAAAATAATTAACACATACCTTTAAAAATGTTCAGAAAATATAGGCAATTCTTTTAACATTCATGTATGATAACAAATTCTTGAAAAATATAATAGAACAGCTATGAACGAATACATAGTATATATTCATATTCAAGTAATTATTTATTTAAGCTTTGGAAATTAGAATTAATTTTATCCGAAATTTGAATATATTTTAATTTTAAAATTTTAAAATTAAATATAACTTTTTAGTCTAATAATCATTTTTCAACAGATATCAAACAGAAAGATATCAAATGATATAAAAAATTTAAATATTAATATGAAACATATTAAAATTTTAATATAATTAGGTTAAAAAATTATATTTATTTGTTTTTAAAGTTTAAGATTAAAATTTATTTAAATTTTAGATAAAGAAAAATTTTAATTTTATATCAAAATTCAAAAACAAAATTATATTTAACTCAAAAAAAATTGTTCATAATACATAATTTTATTTATAATAAAAACTAACTTTTTAAAATTTAATTATATTAATATTTTAATTAAATTTTATTTTCTATTTTTTAAATTAAAATTAATTCATATTATTATATTATTAAAATAAAATTGTCAAGTGGGTGTGTTTGATAAAGGTCTGAAAATATTTAATTTTTCAAAACCTATCATCTAATGATTTAAATAAATTAAAAACGTAAACTTGATGATGAATCTATATGCATGCTTGAAAGGTCCATGTGAACATATTATCCTTTGATTTTAACAAGACGGTAAATAAAAGGTTTCGAAATATGGGATAAGAGAAAAGGAAACAGAAGAAAAGTGGAACTTGTTAAAAAATAGGCTTAATACCCTATTTGCATACACTAAAATTTATTTTAATATTCAAAAGAAAGAGAGGGTCTGCTGTTGTGCAGAGGAGCAGAGGAGAGGAGCATAGCAACAGAGGAGAGAGAAAAAGAATTAACGTCCGTTTATGTGGATTTAACGGAAGGGACTTGATTGAAGCAAATTTAACTACGTTTGGACGAAATTGACACTTTTAAACCAAGTTTGGACGTAATTGAAACTTTTTTAAAATGGTGAACTAACTTGACATGTTGCAGCCAAACTGGGGACAAAGCAAACAATTAAACCTAAAAAATATATAAATTAAACGTAAAATATAAATAAAAAATAATAACAAACTAATTAAAGATAAAATACAGAATAATCTAATATATCTAACATTAATCTTTTCATTTGAAGTGTATGATTGAGAATCACGTCACAACAAAAATCAAATAATGTTTACTCAAAACATACCATTATGTTTAAAATTTCTTTTATACAAATCTTGTGTCCAACTTTATATTAATAAGAAATCATTTAACATTTAATTCATATAAATAGAAATAAAATGTAATATTTCAAAAATACATTAAAATAATATTCAATTAATCCTTTCACTCTCTTCAGCTTTGACGAAATTTAACACAGTAATAATAATAGAAAGGAGATATTTTAATTTTTAAGGCTCTCCCTTTTCTTTCCCATTCTCCTCTAACCAAACACTTAATCTGCAGATTATGGGCACTCCCATAGTCAACAATTCATGTTCTAGTCATGAATCATTAAGCAGTTTTACTAAAATCTTAGACCTACCTGAGGCATCCTAGCTACGTCCCAAATGTTGAGAACATACCTAAAAACCAACAATCACTATCGATTTCACCTCAGATAAAGCACAGGCAACAACCATCTGTTTCTTCGAGTCCAGTTTTATACCACTGATTTTTTTTCATGTCCGCTCCTTTCAAAGGTGCCATCACCCGTTGCCTGCATCGCATTAAGGGGAAGCAAAAAAAATACTGAATGGAAATGTTTACAGACAAATACAGAATGGAACAGAAATACTAAAAGATCAAACAAGTGAATAAATAACAAACCAATCAGGAAACTGAAAAAAGTAGTAAAACAAGTGAAACTCAAAGATCAATCCCAAGAATAAACAAATAGCTGAAGGTAATCCATTAAAAAACTTATTCCTTGAGATTAAATTTTCAACAAGGAAATGAGTCATCAACACATCGTCTCTTACCCCAAGATTCTTGGGATGAAATATTATGACTATCCATATTAGGATAGTTGACTTATAGGTTTGTGTCGCAGAATCATGAGAACATAATATTATAACTCCAGGAACATTATAGCATAATTATAGATCTTTTCTCTCGTATATATTTATGATCTTTTCATTTAATTATAAAAGAAGAAAAAATTCCTTTTATTTCCTTTCTTTACATGGTATCAAGAATGGTAACGATTCTGTGCTCAATCATTCCTTCCTACACTATAATTTTCCCATTCTTGTTTCCATGGATAACGATAAAAATAAACCAGATTGCAACAGTTCTTATTCTCTCCATCATTCTGACCATTTTGGAATGGTTCTTTCCCCAAATCTCTAGACAGAGTTAATTATTCAACTTGGCGTTGAGCTGTGATCATCTCTTAGAATGCAAAATCCAAATTCAGTTTTGTTAATGGAACTCACAAGGCACCTCTTGATGAGGATCAAACATCTGCAACCTGATTTCCTAGAGGTCCTAACTCAAAATCCTGACAGGCAAGATGATTCATATTGGTTGGATGATTTATTCAGTATTGAGGATTTCGATGACGAGTATTATTGTCAAGGATTTTTTATGGCAACACTAAATTGTAAAGTGATTAAGGATTGTGTTGGATTATCCCATGAAGTTGTGAAATGCATTACTTCAAATAAAATTGACGAGGAGTATTATTGAGGATTGTATTGAAGATTTCGATGACGAGGAGTATTATTGTTAAGGATTTTTTATGTCAACACTAAATTGTATAAGTAATTAAGGATTGTGTTGGGTTATCCCTTGAAGTTGTGATATGAGTTATTTTAAATAAAATTCTTTTAATATTAATTTGAATAAATACTAAGTACATAGTATTATGTTCTTTAACCAGTTGTGTTCTTTACGATGTTGTCAAAATCATGAGTAAACTTGCAAACTCATTTGATCTCGAGAATACCAAGGAGCCTGCGAGATGGTGTGAATGCGAGATCATGGGAGGTGTGGATCGTTGTGTCAATCCTTCCCATCTTGAGAAGCCAGAGTTTGATGAGGCACACGCGAAATTAAGCGGTCACACGACAGTGCATGCACCTCTTGATGCTAAAGTTGTCATTGCTGTCTAACCATCACTATAGTCGCCAATGACCATCAGAGCACTCACAAGCTCTCGTTGCCACCAGTTTCACCTCGGCATCACAATATTGCACGCATCAGCACCAGCACTACCTTCACAGTTGTTGACACTTGCTCTCTGATCCAATCACTTTACTGTTTTGCCCTCTCTTTGGTTTTGCTATTATGAGAACATAAAGACCTATTTTTAGTTGTGAACAGGATCTTATTTCTTAAGACTAATTATGAGCTATTGTTATCATCTATATTATTTTTAATGGATGCATGGGCTTATGAATATAGTTTTACATACGCTCGTAACTCTTACTAGTAACTCTTACTAGTCGAGTTAAGATTTTTTAGCCCTTTTCCGATTCTTAAGTTTGACAACATTAGTTATTTGAATCTAATTGAAATAAAGCAAGTGTAGTTTGCATAGTCTTGAAAAAGAATGAATTTTATTATTTTCATTCATGTATATTACATTCTCCTTACTTGTAACAATCTAATCTTTTAAAAAAAGGAAATAAGGAAGCAATATATTGAAAAATAAACTAGAAGATCCTACAAATATTTTCTCTAATTAGAAAAATTCTATATATACTTTTTCTAATTAAAAAAATTTTCCTCTAATTACAACACATAGTATATAGAGGAGAAATGGTTTTAGAATGAAAAAATCAAAGACTTTGTTTTGTGAAGTTTGTTCACTTCGCTTAGGAAACCATATGTCGCTTAAGCGAGGAGCACTGTTGCTCAAGCTATGGATATTAGTTCAAGCTAGAAAGAGATCCTATAACAATTCTCTCTGCTCTGGAATTTTGGTTGCTCAGGAGACAAGAGAAACACCATAGCAATTCTCTCTTTTAAGATTCTAGTCGCTTAAACATTATATTGATGCTCAAGCGGTAATATAGTGACACTCAAATGAGAATTGGACATTTGAGCGAGAGGCCTATACAATTCTCTTTTCCCTAGAGGGATGATACTTAAGAGATATTTCCCTTCTTCTTGACTTCTTGGTGTTATACGAGTATGGGATTTGTTACGTACCTAAGTACAAAACCTAACCAGATAACCTCTCACACAACAAACACAAAACAATGAACGAATGATAATGGATGAATGAATCTCTTTTATTGAACAAATCTCTTTTATTGATGGTAATATCTGAATAAACAAAAGTAAACAAGGGTAATTGGGAGCATAACCTCCGTCAATTACTTGGGAACATAACCTCCCTCACAGGAGCATAGCCGCCTGACAACAAACTCAATAGTCAAAAACATGCCATAAACAATAACATCTAGCTTTATTTATATTAAATATTTCCCTAGAATATAATTCTATTTCCTATAATTAACTTCTACTCAATATTTCCTTAGGATATACCTCTATTTACTATAATTAACTTATATTGAATATTTCCCTAAGATATAATTCTATTTACTATAATTAACTTATACTGAATATTTCCCTAAGATGTAGCTCTATTTACTATAATTAACTTATACTGAATATTTCCCTAGGATGTAGCTCTATTTACTATAATTAACTTATACGGAATATTTCCCTAGGATATGACCTTATTTACTATAATTATTTCCTGCTCATCCTAACTGTTGTCCCAGTTAGGATAGTCATTCTTCAACCGATCGGCTCTAGCTCTTCACCGCCTTCCATTCGGCTTTGCTTTCCCTTGCCTCCTACCGTTCGGCTCCAACTCTTCACCACCTTCCACCGTTCGGATTGCTTCCCCCTGCCTCCTACTGTTCGGCTCCAGCTCTTCACCGCCTTCCACCGTTCGACTTGCTTCCCTTTGCCTCCTACCGTTCGACTCTCGTGCCTTCTATCCTATCACCCAATATCCTATCATTACACCCCGCTGCAAAACAACCTTGTCCCCAAGGTTGGAACCGGGGAACTTGATCTCATGGCTCTTTAATTCAGGTCTGGAGGTTTGGGTGGTGGTAATTCCCCTTTCAGTGACTCCCATTCTTCCTTCATTCTAGTCACCTTTTTTCCAGAATCGCAGGCCTTGAGAAAATGGTCTTCGATGTCTTCCCATACTTCAAACAACTCTCTTCGCTCTGCAGGTGTATCAAGAACTGCAAGCCCCCTTTTCTGTTCGCTGGCCCACCTCTTCACAAAATCCATCTTTCTCTCCGGAGCATTGATTCTTCCATCTGCCCTTCCTTCCAAAGCCTTCCATCTTCCTTCCCTCACGCTAAGGGTATCTAATAGTTCTCTCCCGTTCGGATCTGTCAGTCCTCGCCTGCTTGGTTCCGGTTGTCCTCTCTCGTTCGGTTCTGACTGTCCCCTCCCATTCGGATCCGGCTATCCTGTCCCGTTCGGATTTGGCAGTCCTCTACCGTTCGGTTCCGGTAATCCTCTCATGTTTGGATCCGGCATTCCTCGCCTGTTCGGAGCTTGGGCGTATTCTTCCGTTGTCCCCGATTGCTTACTGGCCACCAGTCTTTCGAAGACTAATCCCCTGCTTCTTTCTCCGAATCGGATCACCATCGCTTCCTTTAAACTAGCCCACGAACGGTTCCTGGCCTTCTCCCTCCAAAATCTGAACCAGTATCCGACACTTCAATCCATACAAATGTAGGCTAGGCGCACCTTCTCTTCCTCTGACACTCCATGTAATTCAAAGAATTTCTCAGCTCTGTTGATCCAATTCAATAGATCAGTTCCTTCAAAAACCGGTAACTCTACCCTTTTTCTCCAATTTGGTTGCTCCTGCGTACCACCCTCTTTCTCGCCTTCCTCTTCATCTCGCCGGTCCCTCCTTTTCCGGTTCACAGACCCCTGGCTTCCACCCGAGTTGCCATCTAGTTGTCGGTCTTGGCCTCCCATCATCCTCATTAGTTCTTGGAAATTTTCTTGCATTGCCGCCTCCAAAGTTTCCATGGACCGCTCCACATTCTCCAGGTTCCGCTCCATGTCCTCCAGTTTCCCTTCGACTGCATTCATTCTTCCTTCCATCTCGCCTTTCACTCCTCTTACAGGATCCGACAGTTTCTTGATTACTTCTTGATCCCGCAACGCTCCCTTGACGATCCAACAGTTCCCTCCCTTGAGGATCTGGCAGGTCGGACCAATTGTTACGTACCTGAGTACAAAACCTAACCAGATAACCTCTCACACAACAAGCACAGAACAATGAACGAATCTCTTTTATTAATGGTGATATCTAAATAAACAAAAGTAAACAAGGGTAATTGGGAGCATAACCTCCGTCAATTACTTGGGAGCATAACCTCCCTCATAGGAGCATAGTCGCCTGTCAACAAACTCAATAATTAAAAGCATGCCCTAAACAATAGCATCTAGCTTTATTTATATTAAATATTTCCCTAGAATATAATTCTATTTAATATAATTAACTTCTACTCAATATTTCCTTAGGATATACCTCTATTTACTATAATTAACTTATACTGAATATTTCCCTAGAATATAATTTTATTTACTATAATTAACTTATACTGAATATTTCCCTAGGATGTAGCTCTATTTACTATAATTAACTTATACTGAGTATTTCCCTAGGATATGACCTTATTTACTATAATTATTTCCCGCCCATCCTAACTGTTATCCCAGTTAGGATAGTCACTCTTCAACCGATCGGCTCCAGCTCTTCACTGCCTTCCGTTCGGCTTTGCTTCCCCCTGCCTCCTACCGTTCAGCTCCATCTCTTCACCGCCTTCCACCGTTCGACTTCATCTCTTCACCGCCTTCCACCGTTCGACTTGCTTCCGTTTGCCTCCTACCGTTCGGCTCCCCTGCCTTCTATCCTATCACCCAGTATCCTATCAGGATTGCTTTAGATTGTTACATATGGTGTTTGGTGGTAATGATTTGTGAAGAGTGAGAATAAAATGTTGTCTAAATGAAATATTATGAATTAAGAAAATTGAGTATAAGTCAATACAAATTGTGATGTTTGATATTAGGTGTGGTATTTATGAAGTATGATGTATGAAAAAGGAGAACTTTTAAGTAATCATAGGTGGGTAATTTATGTGTTTTGGGTATTACCATGGAGGTAAAACTATGTTTAGTAATATAGTGTAACTTGTAACCATTAAATTACTTTAGTCATAGTGAGATTTCAAACTACTGATAACCCTAATCACGAAATGAAGGTATCAAGTAATGAATCAATAAAGGTTTCTGTTAACTAAGAGTCAGAGAGAAGACTCGTATCTCATGGGGGTTTTCAAAAAACGCCCAGTTGGTAATCTAGGTTGTCAATAGGTATCAGAGTGAGAAGACAACCCATAGCCAAACATACCAGTAGATCAGACAATTGTTAGTCCCTGGAGCTAATACTAGATGCAGTCTTCTGAAAGTCATCAGTAATTGTACTCGATATGAGAGCAGATAATACCACATGTTTAAGAGAGCATACCAAAACCGGATAGAAGATGGAGTAAAAGAAGTGCATTGCTAAGCTGCAAAATCTGTCAAGTAACCATTTCCTACAGCTTTTCATACCTATGGCTTTGCACCATATGCTCTTACTTGAAGAGCTTGAATGAGATAAAACAGTGTAATTTCTTATTACACTGTTACAATTATACTACTGTATTTATAAAGTACAAAGGAGCAGACTACAAAAGGTCAAGGCACTTCCTTAAACCCTAACCTAATAGTTGGGTTCCCATACATAAATAATAATGATAATAATGATAATAATAATAATAAAGAAACATTACATTTCAACATTGCTAAGCTGCACAATCTGTCAAGTAACCATTCCTACAGCTTTTCATACGTATAGCTTTGCACCATATGCTCTTAAATTCAGCAACTTAAGATTGAAAAGAAATAATTCTTGAGGGCTTGATTGATCCCTCTCACAATCTTCTATTTATAAGAATAAATTGATACACAAATACATGATAAATAGGGTAACCCTTGACACAATATAATCATGATAAAATAGGATGAATATCCTAACACTCCCCCTCAAGCTGGAGCATACAAATTGTATGTACCAAGCTTGGAACAAATAAACTCAATCCGAGGACCCCTTAATGACTTGGTCAATACATCTGCGAGTTGATCGTTTGACCCAATAAACTCAGTACATATTTCTTTGGTCAACAACTTTTCAAGAACAAAATGACAATCAATTTCTATATGTTTAGTCCTCTCGTGAAACACTGGATTTGATGCAATGTGGAGAGCAGCTTGATTGTCGCAATACATCTTCATAGTATGGATGTCACAAAATTTAACCTCTTGAAGGAATTGTTTCACCCATATAAGTTCACATGTTAATGATGCCATTGCCCTATACTCGGCTTCCGCAGTTGATCGAGCTACTACATTCTGTTTCTTACTTTTCCATGAAATAATGTTTCCTCCCAGAAAAACACAATATCCTGTTGTAGACCGTCTATCAATAGGTGAACCTGCCCAATCTGCATCACAATACCCAGAGACATGAATGCTTCCTTTATCTTCATATAACAATCTTTGCCCAGGAGCCTTCTTTACATACCTTAGAATGCGAATGAGAGCATTCCAATGGTCAACACATGGAGCCTGCATGAACTGACTAACCACTCCAACTGCAAAGGATAGATCTGGCCTTGTAATAGTGAGATAAATAAGTTTGCCAACCAGCCTCCTATACCTCTCTGGATCGGAGAATAATTCACCTTCTTCTGTCCTTAATTTCTGGTTTGGGTCCATGGGATTGTCTACCGGTCTACAATCAATCATGCCTGTTTCTTGTAATATATCAAGAGCATACTTCCTTTGGGAGATTACAACTCCATCTTTTGATTGCGCTACTTCAATGCCTAAGAAATATTTGAGACTTCCAAGATCCTTGGTTTGAAAATGTCTACACAAGTACTCTTTTAGTTGAGATATTCCAACAACATCATTTCCTGTAATGACAATATCATCAACATATACTATTAAGTAAACACATTTCCCGAGAGAAGAATGACAATAAAAAACTGAATGGTCTGCTTCACTGCGTTTTAGCCTAAATTTTTGAACAATGGAGCTAAACTTTCCAAACCAAGCACGTGGGGATTGCTTGAGGCCATATAGAGATCGATGCAATTTGCATACCATACCAGACTCCCCCTGAGCAACAAACCCAGGAGGTTGCTCCATATAAACTTCTTCCTCAAGATCACCATGTAGGAAGGCATTCTTGATATCCAATTGATGAAGTGGCCAGTGACGAATGGCTGCCATGGCAAAGAAGAGACGAATAGTAGTCATCTTGGCTACAGGAGAGAAAGTGTCACAATAATCAAGACCATAAACCTGAGTGTAACCTTTTGCAACAAGCCGAGCTTTGAGCCGATCAATTTCACCATCAGGGCCAACTTTAACTGCATACACCCATCGACAACCAACCGCCTTTTTTCCTGGGGGAAGGGGCACCAGCTCCCAAGTATTACTGTGGTCAAGAGCCTGCATTTCTGCAATCATAGCTTGTCGCCATCCAGGATGATCAAGTGCTTCTTTCACATTCTTGGGTATAACAACAGAGGACACTGAGGATAAAAGAGAAAAATAGGAGGGCGACAATCGATGATAGCTTAGAAAATTATAAATGGGATGAGGGTTCCGAGTGGAACGAGTACCTTTTCTGTGGGCAATAGGCCATGCTGAATCATTTGCACCAGGAGGCGTGGGAGGAGGTGACGAGGGAGAAGAATCTGAAGTAGGAGATTCACCATTGTCTTGGGGAGGTGGACTATCCATTGGGGCCCTGTGTGGGATGATCTCAGAATGTGGAGAAACAGGTATAGAAGGATTGTGATCAAGACTTGGAATGACAGAGACAGTGGAGCTATTTGACTCAGCCATTGAAATAGGAAGGACTTGCTGGAGGATAGAAACATCCTGAACAGATGGAGAGAAGTAAGGAGTCTGTTCAAAGAATGTGGCATTGGCAGACATGTAATACTTCTTAGTTTCAGGAGAGTAACACCGATATCCTTTTTGAAGTCGAGAATAGCCTAAGAAGACACATTTGAGAGCGCGAGCGGAGAGTTTGTCTAGACCTGGAGACATGTCATGAACAAAACATACACAGCCAAACACTCGGGGAGATGTATGAAAGAGAGGATCATTAGGAAACAAAATGGAGAAAGGGACTTTATTATCAAGAGAGGAGGAGGGCATCCTATTAATAAGATAACATGCAGTTAAGATGGCATCCCCCAGTGATGGACAGGAATATGGGCACCAAGCAAAAGGGTACGAGCAGTTTCAACCAAGTGTCTATTTTTGCGTTCTGCTATACCATTTTGTTGTGGTGTATGAGGACAAGTAGACTGATGTAAGATACCATGGGAACTCAAGATGGCAGAAAAGGAGATGAGAAATACTCTTTTGCATTATCACTTCTTAATATTTTGATTACTTGACCAAATTGATTCTTGATTTCATTCAAAAAGGATGTAAAGATAGCTAACAATTCAGAACGATTTTTCATAAGATAAACCCAAGTACATCTTGAATATTCATCAATAAAGGTAACAAAATATCTAAAACCAAAGGAGGAGATACGACTAGGTCCCCATATATCAGAATGGATGATGGAAAAACTAGAATTACATATTGATTGAGACATTTTAGGAAAGGAAGATCTAACATGTTTTCCTAATTGACATGACTCACATTCTAAGGTTTGGAGACCACTAAGTTCAGGACACATCTTTTTTAATTTGGACAGATGAGGATGGCCAAGTCGATCATGTAGCACTTTAGGATTAGGAGCAGCAACACAAGACACCCTTGGACGAGATCCAAAATGGTATAATCCGCCAGCTTCATATCCTTCTCCAATCTGTCTCCCCGAACCACGCTCCTGTATAACAAAAGATTTATGATCAAAGGTTATTGAACAATTTAACATTTTAGTCAACTGGCTTAAGGAAATTAAATTAAAAGGACAATTAGGGACAAAAAGGACTGAGTTGAGATTGAGGGAGGGAGACAAAGAAACATGACCGACTCCTTTGGAAGAAGTTTTAGATCCATTTGCAAGGGTTATGAAATGAGGTTTTTCTCGAAAGGAAATAGATGAGAACAAAGAGGTATTACCAGAAATGTGATCAGAAGCACCTGAGTCAATTACCCATGAATTTTGACATTCCATAGATTGAGAAACGCAGGCTGTTGATGTATTGGGAGATTGAGATGATTGTGCCAAACGGTTAGACTTTAACCTTAAATACTCTTGATATTCATCCTCAGAAAACATAGAAGTGGAGGTTTCAGTTTTCGAAGTGGAAGTTTCAGTCTTCGAAATATTGGCGGTTTTGGAAGGGAAACCATGTAAGGAGTAGCAATCCTCTTGATTATGACCCATCCTTTTACAATATGTGCATTGAGTACGTCCCCGACCTCCTCGTCCTCCTCCTCTGGTGCCACGTCCTCCTCTTCCTCGTGTGGCAACCATGACAGATGGTTCCACTAGTTCATGCGCTTCTTGAGTTTGAGATACCGGGACACGCAGAAGGCGAGTGGTCAATGTTTCCATAGAGGGGACCTCATGACTAGTTAGAAGTTGATCTCTGAGATGATCAAAATCGGGATGTAGGGCACGAAGGATCAACACCATGTAAAATTTGTCTAGTTTCTTTTTGATATCCTCTAATGGATCTACTTCCAAAAACATCCTAAGTTCTTCGACGGCAGATTGGGCTTCCGCCATGAAGGACACCATATCATGGTCTGCCATTTTAAGAGATGCAAGCTTGTTCGTAGTGTCATAGAGACGTTGAATATCGTTGGCATAAATGCTTTGGGCTTTCTTCCAAAAGGAGTGACAAGTTTTGAAAGCCCTCAAAGATACAAGAAGTTTGGGTTCCACTGATTGCCATAACAGGGCACACAACTGGAAATCTGCTTGTTTCCACTGATCATCTTTTTCAGTAGGCACATGGCTTCCATCTCGCTCAAGGTGGTCATAATGCCCTTGGCCAAAGAACCACATTTCAACGGCAGCAGACCATGATAGATAATTTTTTCCATTTAGCTTCTCGGAGGTAATTGATGGACTTCTAGGGAAGGAAAGAGTACTACCAGACGCCATTTCTGAAGAATAGTACTAGCGAGGAACAAGAAAACCCTAAGGGTTTAGACGAAGGAAACTGTGACAGTGATGGACGACGGTGGCCGGCAACGGCGGGCGGTGGCCGGCGGCGACGGTGGCCGGACGGTGGCCGGCGACGGACGACGGTGGCCGACGGTTGACGGTGGCCGGCGGCGGGCAGCGGCGGGCGACGGAGAACTGTGGCGCCGGACAGATATATATTACGAGACAAGAAACCAGAGCGGGATCGACCTGGCTCTGATACCAACTTAAGATTGAAAAGAAATAATTCTTGAGGGCTTGATTGATCCCTCTCACAATCTTCTATTTATAAGAATAAATTGATACACAAATACATGATAAATAGGGTAACCCTTGACACAATATAATCATGATAAAATAGGATAAATATCCTAACACAGCACATAGAATACAATCATCAAAACTACACAATCTCCTCGGTTTACTGCTCCCCATTTCCACAAAACCATTAATTAAGAAAGAAATAAATTCGTTGATTTAGTAATAGCAGGTATAATATAACTTACTGCAAAAAACAATTTTCTTTGGGAACTAAAACTATAACGTGGAAAGTTATTGCTGATACCCTTGTAACTAATTGAGGTTTCATCAACTGAGATCTCAAGACAATCTTTAAAATATATCTCCATCCTCTTTAAATTTGAAAGAATCTATATCAATAAAGCACAAGTTCAGAAAGAGAGTAGTTAGAGAGCACAGACTGACCTTAGTTCAAAGTCTAGTTCTTATTTATGCATGGTATGCCTAGACTATCAAACAGCTTGGATGAGCTTTGAGTAATCTTTCTTGAGGTCTTGACTATTGTATATCTTTCATATTATATGACCAATCATTTAACCTGTGATTGACAATTATACCTCAAATTCTGTAGGACATTTTGTCGTAGAAGTATTTTATTGGATGGCCTTCACTGAAAATTTCTCAATTTCTCCCCTAAGATATTGAAGATAAGGGAACACCAAGTCTGCATGACATCCATAGTAACGTGAGAAGATATCATCTATTCGATTTATGCTTTCCATAGCAGTAGAATCATCCAAGGAAAGTTGGATGGAAGAAAGCTTCACAAGTTCGTAAGCAATAACAATATCATCAGTATCGTATAGCTTTTCCAGAATCTGTAACACAAAAAGGAACAAAATGTTTTAGACCTATTACGTAGAAAAACTTATAAATTTTATAAGAAGACCATATTGGAAATGCATTCATTAACAAGTACTGGAAGTTAGATTGCAGGTTATGGGAGAAGTAACGCCCTTGAAAGGTGAGAAGTAACCAATATGCCTTATCTATAAGTCCTGTGAAGTGTTAAGGCACTCAAGTCAGATAGAAGTGTGGGTAGTCACTTGGTAGTCAAATGTCTCTTTGTGAGCGTGCTTTACCATTCTTTTGTAGGGATACGTGAGTTTGTAGGAAGATACACTTCTAGGTGAGTATTTTTCATGTTTCCACAAAACTCGTAATCTTTATTGATCTAAGTGAACAACTTGTTTAAGTGTTTCCACGGATGTAGGAAAAAGGTGTCATCACAAATTCTATCCTGTGCTATTTTACTTATGATGCTATGTATGACTACAGACTTGGCTATTATGAGGTGCCTAAAGCTTCACCGAGTAGAATGAAGTGTTTGGTAGATTAGTTAAGTATTTGGTTCTTCTTTCTTAACAATGGTGTAAAATAAGACTGATTTATTATTCTCAATCATAAAAAATACATTCTGATACTCTCTATTTGTAATAATCTAATTCTCCTAAAAAGGGAAATAAGAAAACTAGAAAAGTAAAATAAAGAGAAATAGGGAAATTAGGAAAGTAAAATAAAGGAAAATAGGGAAACTAGGAAAGTAAAATAAAATAAAAGATTATATATCTATTTCCTCTAATTAGGATGATTCTAAAGATATTATCTCAAATTACAATAACAACTACTCCATCCGTATAAATATATTGTTAACAAATTCATAATTATTAAAACAGTTAGTTAATGAAATTAGAAAATTTATTTTTTTGTAGTGCAATATTTTTTAAAAACTCTCTAAACAAATTAATTTATGGAGACAGAATAATAGTAATGAAGTCTTAATTTATAAAACTAAACTCTTAAATTCTCCAATCTTTATAATGGAGAAAAAAGACAATTCATAACATTTATTATTTATGAACCAAAATAATTATGTGTATTTTTGGTCAAAAACAATTAATGCAAGTTCAATAGAAAAAAAAATCAATAGAAAGGGCAACAAGATATTGGGCAAAAAATATCAGAAAAATATTTTACGATTAGGGACAATGGGAGTGGCTTTTAAGGGCAGGTTTTTCTCCCAAAACAATAGATAAGCACCCTCCTTAAACGTTAGTTGTTAAGAAAAAGAACCAAACACTTTAATACTTAACTGAGTATCATATACGAATTGTTGTGGAACGTAGGCACCTAATGATACCTAAGTTTGCATCACGGTGAATTTGGTCCATGAATAGCAAGGAGATTCTTGATCTAACTCAATTAAAAAAGTTTAGGAATTTAATTGATGTCCTTTAATCAAATCTTACTAATATGCATCAATTTATTTCACTTCAAATGGAATTTGGTTATTAAGGATTCTCACTATTCATGGTTGAATGATTAAAATGCCCAAATCGTAATTGTTAAATTCATGAGTCCAGTTCCTATAAGATGCACACCAATGAGTTCTCATTTTCAATTGCTTGGTGCGGGTGAAATTTTCCCCAACATCAATAAACAATAACATAATCAACAGAAAACATGTTCCACAAGCATACATTTATATCCAGAAGAAGGCTACAGTGGGAGAGGAACTTATGTCAACAACCATCATAAAGTAAATATGAACGTTAGATATAATAGTTTAGACTAATGGATGAAATGTTTTTTGTTTTTCTTTTCTTTCTGTCTGATTTAACAGTGCTACACCACACAATTTAACAGGGCAGTTTTCTGAGTTCCATTTAAAAAATATTTATATTTCTGCCATTGGAAAGAATTCTGGATAGCTGATAGGTTCTAGGTATACAGGAAGGGATATAGTAAACAAAAAATACGTCAAAAACAAATTTTTCCCTCCCCACCCCTTTGATACTAGTAAGCTTATTCATAAAATGTTTTACCTGGATAGAAGCTTTGAAATGATCAACAGTAGGTACAGGAAGGGATATAGTAAACAAAAAATACGTCAAAAACAAATTGTTCCCTCCCCACCCGTTTGATACTAGTAAGCTTATTCATAAAAAGTTTTACCTGGATAGAAGCTTTGCAATGATCAACAGATAATTGTAATTCTCGTACTAAACAAAAAGCCTGAGCAATGCTGTCTTCTGCCTGCATGCATCATATTTTGTTGAAGGATATAAAAGTTAAATCATCATTAGAAACATGAGATATTGTTTGTCTACCAGTCCATGCTATTCAATAGTTGTCACCACAGATATACACACTTGGAGTCTAAGAAATCCAGACATTGAGGGCATGTTTGGATTCTTATTTTTTGTTTAAAAAGATTATGTATTTACATAAGTTCTCAAATACATATCATATATATCACACAAAAATAACTCCACACCCCTAAGGAGGTGTATACATCCTTTGGGGAAGAGAAAGGAAAAAAGAAAAGAGAGTGAGATATGTGAAGGGAAAGGAATAAAGAGATAGGGCTGATGGGAGTAAAAATGACATTTGAGAAATCAGGGTTGTATATTAAAGTGGAGTGGTTAAATGCAATATCAATATGATTTTAAGAGTTTTATAGGCTTCATCTTATCTATCTCATGATTACTTTAATTTTGCATTGGTTAACTTCAATGATTATGAAGTGCTTGCTTGAACCGTATGGGTATTCCAAAACTACCCAACACACATACTATTAGCAAAAACAAATAGAACTATAACAAGCATGGAGGAGTTTTGTAAGTGCAGGAAGCTCAAACTCACCTCCGCAATAAGCTTGTTGTAAGCATGCAAATTTAATCTTAGTGATTGAAGAGATATCAAAGCATCAGAAATAGTAATACGCGAAATTTCTTTTGAAGATTTTGCATCCTGCAACCTGTCATTTCCGTATTTCAGGACGTAAAATACTCAAAAATAAGTAGTCATCTACTATTATGATGAGATCATGCAGGATTTAAAATGGGGTGGGGAAGGGGGGTGGCCAGGTGGCACGGGTGGGGTTATCAAGGTAGCCTCAAATTGGAAACTATTCAAGATTTGCATGATTATATTCAGAGTAAAAGGAAAGATGTACTTTAGGACGGGGTTATTAGGAGTCAAATTGGATAGTGCAAACCTTTTTATGCATATTAGAGCTTCACTGACTGCAGCATGAGAAGACTCCAAATCACAGTAAGAACCACATTTCAAACAGTATCCAGGTTGACCATGAATATGGGCCCCGTTTTGTTTGAAGACATTAAGAGATACTTCACAAATGTCATCATTCTTTTCAACCTGAAAGGGTGGAGGATTTTTATAGTGAAAAAATATTGCAAACTTGAAAGGGTGAAAACATGAATCATAATGATCCAAGTTTCCTGACCCTTGAGCAACTTACATGGCAGAAGGAAAATGCTTAGTTTCTCAGTAAATAACAGTTATTCATTATTTATTATAAAAATGGTATATGATAGAATCGCCAATCCATAGTATTTTCTAGTAACAGCTCCAAAATATGGATGAATCAGAAGACTAAGATATACCAAAATTTAACTCCATATCTGAATTTAACTCATGATCAGGTATGCGTTTTTAGAACACATCCTAGTATAAATAGAAGGTGGAGGTAGGCTGCTTGATATTCAAATACAAAAAAGAATAGTTGTTATGCATGAATAATTTGCTTATATTGTAGCACACAATTTGTTTCTTGTATTTGCAGAGATTTCTACCCTTATTTCCATATTCCCTCCACATAATTAGGATTTGTATTCCTCGTTCCCTTTATTTGAAGCCTAAAAATACTAGGATAGCATTTATTAGTAGGTATATATGTTGCATTTAGCTTGTACAAATCATCACAATAATATTCACGTTTTCCATATAATGTAATGCATCTCAACCACAAGAATGGCTTCCATATTGTTTTGTTAAGGAAATCTCTTGAAAATCAAGACACTGTCTGAGGTAAAGCACACAATTTAAACTTCAACTAGATTTATAGTATAAAGAACAATAGTAATTCAATATCAACACGTGTCCTTTAAATGGCTTACAAGGTCAGTAATAGTGAAGTGCTTGATTTTCTGCTGCTCACAGTCATGTACTCTGCTTTCTAACACTGCACCAGAACAATTTGGATTGACACAATGGAAGGCATTGAGGACTATGTCGGATACATTGACTTCTGAACAACCAATACACTGACAATGAAACGCATATTCATCTTTGAGAAAGTTAAGGCGATCTTTACAATCCCACAACCCAACCTGCAAAACAGAACTGTTTATTAACATTTGAACAAAAGAATTCTTAAAACAGACCTGGCATTTGCAATTCTGAGTAAATCACTTTGTGTTTTAATGCTTTCCTTTAATAGGGGGGAAGGAGAACTTAGACCATGTCAAATAAGTACAATTCCAGACAGTAACCAGGGAGGTATTTAAGGCCTAACTGTCGTAAATAGGGGATTATTGGAATAAAAATATCCTAAAATCTCCATAGGAATTAGGAAAAATATCCCTAGAATTCGTTTTGGTAGACATTATTTCCTTTTCTAAGAGAATGTGATTGTAACAAATAGAGGAGTTGAGGATGTAATTACCATGATTGTAATTAATAAAATATTTATTTTCTCCCTCTCATTATTCAAGTCTAACAAACTGTTATTAAAAACACTGGTTAACCCCATGCATGGAGTGATACTACTCAAGTGAGTCTAGAGAGGAGTATAAGTTCATTTAACGGGTGCATAGTTCCTTTTATCCTTCTCTTCGAGTTCGGTACTGCTTTGTTCTAGAGAGGAGTATAAGTTCATTTAACGGATGTTAGGAAGTTAAAAGTATATGAGGGGAGGAAATTAAAGGCGGGAAAGGAGGATAGTTTGTTAGTAAACAGAGAGAGTATAAATAAGAAACATAATAGAGGGAGAAGGAGATTATCAGATATTTTCCTTTTGGGTATAGACTGGACATTTTCCAGTGGAGGAAGGGAGGCTTCCTTGGGACGTATAATTGTATTTCTCTTAATATACATTACAGATTCAGTAATATACATACACATACTTCCATCTTTTGTTGTTTCGAGTCTTATTGTGAGAAGAGAGTGTTTTGTTTGGTCTCCTCAACAAAGGAACCTAACAAGTTTGGTCCGACCTGCTGGATCTGTATCAGAGGAGCAAACAGAGTGCGGGTGAAGAAGAAGAATGGAGGGACGAGTGATGGCGATGGAGTCGAAGGTGGAAGAACTGAAGGTGGAGATGCGAGTGTTGACTCACGGGCTCCAGACGTTTAACCGCGCTCACGGACGATGCTCTAGGAACCAGGATCGGAGCTTCAAAGGAAGTCGCGATTCTGTCAAAGCTGAACGCGAACGGCGACCACCAGAGAGTTCGGAGGACGAAGCGGAAGAGGATAGAGGAGACGTGCAACGTAGCTGGATGAAGCGCGTTGAACTACCAACGTTCGAAGGAGCAGACCCCATGGGCTGGATCGCGAAGGCAGAGAATATTTTCGATCTCCAGAACGTGACGGAGAGGGAGAAGATGAAGCTGGTATATATCTGTATGGAGAGAGGCGTGAGCTACTATTGGGTCTGCTTCTGGCGGAAGAAAACCAAGCATCCGACTTGGAAAATGTTCACCGACGCTCTGACGCGGATGTTTGGCGGATTAAATCGGGGCACCGCGCGATAGAAGGGGAGCGTCGACGAGTACATCCCGGAGTTTGAAATCCTGGTGCCGCAAGCATCGAAAAAACCAGATCACTCCTCACTTTCTGTCCCTGTCGATCTTGGAGCTAGCATTATAATTGGTGTTGAGGCTGATGTGGCCACTGAGTGAAGACCAGATCCTTGCGCTCAGTTGGGCCTTGAGTTGACAGTGTTGAAGAGTGATTTCCCTTTCTACGACATAGTGACAGAACAAAAAATTCATGCAGATATGGATGAAGCACTTGAAGCTGAATATAACAGTGAAGAAACTGAACAAAACAAGTCTGCATATAGACCTTTTGATTCCAAAAGGGATAGTTCTGGAAAAAAAAAAGCTTGATGAGGAGATTTCGAGCCCTCAAGAGAGGAGGGTTATGGATTGGCACTTTGCTCATTTGGAGTATGGCTGTGCTGCTTCACTTAATGATGTTCCTCTTCCCTACTAGAATCAAGATGAGGTGTATGGGGGTTTTGGGGGAGCTCATTGTATGATTAAAGGGGGTTACAGTTCCGTTGTTTAGTCTCTGGGAGAAGGAATTACAATTCACTTAAACCACGTTGTAACAAATGTGTCATATGGTATCAAGGAACCACGTTGTAACACTATATTTCTCGGTTTGTTGAGGAGGGAGGAGGAAATTGGTATGGCTATTGCCAAGAGCGACAACAACAGTGAACCTTGTACTTCATACAATAGTTACAAAGTAGCAGCCTTGACTGAGACCATATTAGAGACAAGTCAAGTCTCTAATCTAAAAGATCGGTACGTTCTCGGCGAGCAATTGGGTTGGGGACAGTTTGGTGTCATAAGAGATGTTCGGACAAGTTAACCGGAGAGGTTTTGGCCTACAAATCAATTGCTAAAGATAGGTTGGTTACTTCGGATGATTTGAGGACTGTAAAACTTGAGATAGAGATAATGGCTAGGCTATCCGGTCACCCCAATGTTGTGGATCTCAGAGCAGTTTATGAAGAGGAAGGCTTTGTTCACTTGGTGATGGAACATTGTGCTGGAGGAGAGTTTTTTCATCGATTAGAGAAGCATGGATGGTTTTCAGAATCTGAAGCCAGGGTTATCTTCAAGCACCTTATGCAGATGGTTTTGTATTGTCATGAAAACGGGGTTGTTCATAGAGATTTAAAGCCTGAACATTCTCTTAGCAACAAGATCCTCCTCATCTCCTATTAAATTGGCAGATTTTGGACTAGCAACCTACATCAAGGAGCCTGGTCAATGGAAGACAGTGGAGGAGGATTTGCCACCACCCAAGCCTCCAGACCTGAATTGGAGGGTAGTAGCCAGTGGATTCCCTTCATATGATAACATGATGATGAAGAGGAGCCAGGAGATCCTGTTTCATGCTTCCAACCTTGAGGGCAAGGTTGTTTTGCAGCGGGGTGTAATGTTAGGAAGTTAAAAGTATATGAGGGGAGGAAATTAAAGGCGGGAAAGGAGGATAGTTTGTTAGTAGAGAGAGACAGTATAAATAAGAAACAGAATAGAGGGAGAAGGGGATTATCAGATATTTTCCTTCTGGGTATAGACCAGACATTTTCCAGTGAAGGAAGGGAGGCTTCCTTGGGACGTATAATTGTATTTCTCTTAATATACATTACAAATTCAATAATATACATACACATATTTTCATCTTTTGCTGTTTCGAGTGTTATTGTGAGAAGAGAGTGTTCTGTTTGGTCTCCTGAACAAAGGAACCTCACATAGGATGTGTGATTACAAGTACAAAATAGGTTTGATTAGTATAATAAAACATGCCTCTATTATTTTTAATTGTCTAATAGATGTTTCTTTATTGTAATACATGATGATACAAACCAAATATTATATTATTCCAAGCCTCAATTTTGCTTATATGAGCAAAAGTTTCAAGAGAAGAGTTGAGAGAAGATGAAAAGTCTTATATTTCACAAAGAAAACCTGATACAACTTACTACTATATTTATAGGAGACAGTAGTTCTGAAAAGTAAAAGGGCTGGAAGCCCCTAACACAACCCTAACATAAATATTAATAATAATAAAGACATTATACTTCAACACTCCCCCTCAACCTGGAGCATATAGATCATATGCACCAAGCTTGGAACATATAAATTGAATTTTAGGCCCCCTTAGAGATTTGGTCATAATGTCTGCGAGTTCTTCATTAGAGTTGACAAACTCAGTAAAAAGATCCTTTGACAATAATCTCTCTCTAGTAATGTTAGATGTTAAGATGTGTGTTTATGTTAATTGGGCTCAGCCCATTCTGTATTAAGGGCCTTGACCCATATCTTACATTATAAATAAACTACCCTATGTGTATGCAAAAGACACAAGGGATATTTCTCCCAATCTTCTCTATTTCTCACATGGTATCTAGGGCATAGGATTAGTTTCAGCCAACTCCACGGTCTCCGGCACACATTACCACCGTTGTCGCCGCCGTCGTCGTCGCCGCTGGAATTCCGGAATCGACCGACGACCAAACCATCGAAATCGTCTCGACCGGACGACCACCGTGGTGCAAAGATCGCGGCGAACGGACCACCCACGCGCCGCCACTCACAGCTACAACAGTCACCGGCACTGTCGCTTCTCCCCGCGCGTGCCGCCGCGTCGCCGGAAAGTTCCGCCACCGATCAGAACCGTCGTGATTGCCTCCTTGCCCTCTTTCTGGATTTGTGGTCGTTGCGTCAATTGGAACACTTTGGATTTTTAGGGTTTCTCCCTCTCCATGGCGTCTTCCTTGTCTACAAACACCTCTCTTGGTGGCTCATCTTCTGATCCCTCAATATACACCAATTATGTGAATGTACACTTGTCCATTGACAAGTTAGATGGCACAAATTATGCAACATGGGCGTCCGACATCAAGCTTTGGTTGAAGAGTCAGGGGTACTTAGATCACCTTACTCAAAATGTGACTACTGCTACCACAGATGACACTTCCCGCTGGATGACAAATGATGCCCAGTTATGCATTGTTATAAAGTCCACCATTCACTCCTCACTAAAACAAATGTTTCGATCATATGAAACATATTCAGAAGTATGGGCACAAGTGAAGTTGTTATACACAAATGACACTCAGCGTCTTTATGGTGTTTGTCAGGACCTATTAACTGTTATTGGTCTGCGCAGTCCTGGTCCCATGGCAGAATATTTGGGTAAAGTTCATGCCCTTCTTCATGATTATAATGAGATATTACCTCCTGCTTCTACTTCTGCTGAAGAACTGGAACAACGATCAAATTTCTTCATGTTGTTGGCATTATACGGACTCTCTGATGATGTCTCTCATGTCCGTGATCAGATTTTGGGTTCTCCTGTCATACCCAACTTTACTTCTACTTGTTCTGCTCTTTTGCGTATACCGAGCAAACCAGACATCTCCTCATACTGATGATTCCTCAGTTATGGCTGCCCAACGTGATGATCGAAGTCGGTCTCGCAAGCCAAGTAAAGGACGTCCAAAATGTGACCAATGTGGCAAGTTAGGCCACAAAATTGATAGATGTTATGCGCTTCATGGACGTCCTCCTCGACCTGTAGCAATGGCTAATTCTGATCCACCTCCCCGATCACCGTCTGCAGACCATCCTACTTCATCTAATACTGTAGAAAACCCTGCAATCTTTAACGAATTTCTTAGATGGTATGAGGATCGTCAGCACTCTAGTTCCACTACATCTGCATCTGTTGCACGTACAGGTACACTTTTTGTTGGTCTGACTCACTTTCACTCCCTCAGCTGCCACCGGTCATATCACTGGTAACAAGTCCTTGTTTTCTTCCTTGTCATGTCCGAATAATTTACCCTCGATAACAATGGCTGATGGGTCTAGAGTCTCATCTCATGGTGTTGGTACTGTTTATATTTTTCCGTCCATATCCATTGATCATGTACTTTATGTCCCTGGGTTTCCCTTCAACTTATTGTCCGTAAGTCGTCTAACTCATACCCTTAATTATGTTATTTCATTTACTAAAGATTTTGTTTGGTTGCAGGACCGGAGTTCGAAAAACATGATTGGCACAGGATGTGAGTCTCATGGCCTATATCATCTCCGCCCTTCTCCACATGTTGGCGTAATCATGGAGTCACCATCCCTTCTTCATGCTCAGTTAGGTCATCCTAGTCTTGCCAAACTGCAACAACTTGTCCCGAGGTTGTCGAAATTATCAAGTTTGTCATGTGAGTCTTGTCAGTTAGGAAAGCATACTCGTAGTTCCTTTCCTCGTAGTGTCTCACAACGAGCGTCGTCCCCTTTTTCATTGGTTCATTCTGATATTTGGGGTAGTCGTCTTAAGTCCACTTTAGGTTTTCAGTATTTTGTTACCTTTATTGATGACTATTCCAAATGTACTTGGTTGTTTTTAATCGTTCTGAGTTGTTTCCTATTTTCCAATCATTTTTCAATGAAATAAAAACATAGTTTGGGGTTTCACTAAGAAAACCTTATACAACTTACTACTGTATTTATAGGAGACAGTAGTTCTGAAAAGTAAAAGGGCTGGAAGCCCCTAAGACAACCCTAACATAAATATTAATAATAATAAAGACATTATACTTCAACAGTTTGCCCTCAAATCCATAGGAAAATTCATGATCCTTCTTTTCTCTCACTTTTGGAATTGGTTTCTTGATAGGCAACAGAGCCTCTTAAATTAAGTTGTAAATAGCTCGATCCATGCAACCCTTATTCTAATTAAATTAATATTTCAGTACATAGTTTGGTGGGCCCTTGTCCTCAATGGCTCAAGCACAAAGGGAATTTGTTTGAGGAGGAATGTTAGAGATGAAAATAAAACTACTCTCTAACAGCTTAAGCTTTAAGGATGTTTGATCACTGAAAATCTTTATAAAGGAAAAGAATAAGAATATAGACATACTTCAAAAGTTTCAAACAAAACTAACCAGAAAATCTTCAATACAACTTTTAATTTCCAATACCTGTGGACCATAAGACAGTTCTAGCTGACAACCAGCTGCTACACCATGTGTGATTCGTAGGTAAAGAGTGCGTGAAAGAAAATATGCATGAGCATTTGGTCGGCAAGAATGGTTAAATAAACTGGCAGCTTTATAGATAGCTTTACCCACTCTGACCTACGAGAAATAACATATTATGACTTAGAATCACCAAGGATATAATAGTCACTAAGAAAAGATTACCATCACCAGCAATGTCATAATTACAATTGTTTGACTTGCAATAATATTCACAAGTAAATACAGCAAAAGAAAACAAGTATATCAAAAAAGAAAATGATGCAAATAAAGCCATGAGTTTAATTTCTATCTATTGTCAGTGTAAATATTTTTAAAGTGTCAACCAATCAAAAATAATGTCAAGCACAATTTTTGGTGCTATTTTTGATGGATATGATATGATTACGCAAGAACATAATAGGATATTAACATAATTATAATCATATACAGTATTTGGTGCACACACAATATAACATTAAATAATACGATATAATTATATTTAAAAGGCAATTATTCATTAAAATTTCACATGATTTCTTAAAATTGACTTTTGATTTAAAACTTTTATAACTATGAAAATTATTAAGAAAATGAAATAAACTATACAACATTATATTTTATTTCTATAACTATTTTTTATAATATAAAAAATTATATAACATTTTAAAATCTTAAAAATATTTAAGTTATTATTAATTAATTTAATATTCTAATAAATAATATAATTTAAATTTACGTGCCACAGTAATTATAAAAATAAATACATATAATATGTTAAATAAAAAATTATGATGTCTATTATCGTATAAATTTTATACAAAATTTTATTTTATTTATATAGTTACTTTTGCGTCAAATTATAAATAAATTATATAAGTTCTGTAAAATTAATATTGTGATGTAAAAAAATTTCCTAAAAGTATATTTTAATATTAAAAAATATATTTTATATTTTAATTGCCAATAATAATTAAAATTTGTGTGAATACCATAGAAAGAGAGGAGAAAGAGTTTATCCTACCCTCTTAAACTTAACATAGCTCCCTACATAGCTCCCCCTGGGAAAATAAATACACTACATTGACACAAGATAAAATGTGACAAAATAACGTTACCAGATCCTGTTGATAAAACAAACATCATATTACAATAGGGTAGCATAGTTATCATATCCTATTCTCTCACATCCTGTCCACCAAACGGACCTTAAAGGTATCAATAGTTCAACAAATCTAATGTAGCAATTTGTAATTGAAAGACAAAGTAAATTATGCAATCAATGCATTAATCCAATTATACTTTAAAAGACATGCGGCAAAATTTCTACCTGTTCCACGTTACTAGTTGAATGTGCATCAGATTTTAATGGAAATTGTCCAAAATGACCTGATAGTCCATGAGCATCAATTGATTTTAAACGAACAATGGTCATACAATTCACTTTAATTTGAGAGATAATAATGACAACCTGCATTTACAAAGAATTATGGAACCAGAATATGATTATTTTAATAATTCAAATACAAGAAAGCAACAACATGAATTACATTTTTCAACAAATGCTTCAACGTATTGGGAAAATGATGCCCAACACATGGCATATGATGGTTTTGTAACTTTTGTTATTAATCAAAGAACAAATAGACATATCCACATGTGCATGCATGTACACAGAGGAGTAACAAAAGAACCTGTGATATGGAGACTCCGTCTATGGAAAACATGGTTCCACATGAGTGTTGAAGACAATACAACAATACAATGGCATATATGTGTGAATCCAATTTGCTTTCAGATGACATATGTTTGTAACAATGAGAAAGCTCCTGCATAAGAAGAAGCCATAAGCATGCAGCTAGTCATAATATAATCACAACAAAATGAACTGAACTCAAAAACTACATGCATTTAAAATATACCAGCCTTTCCACAAAGTTTATAATACTATCAGACGTGCTATTCAGCAAAAACCTTGCTAGTATTCGGCCAGCCAAAACTATCTCAGATGGCAGTACCACAGGCCAATGTACACCTCGGCATTCATGTTTATGTTCAGTAATATCCTCAATTTCTTGTTCAGAATCATTGCTTTGGATAACTTCAGAAGCATATTCTCCAAGATCACTGGGCATTTTTTTAAAAGTGTCATTTTTTTCTGGGTAAATCCTGAACATTTGCCCACCTGCTCGTATCTGGCATTGGTGGGAGCAATACAATGGTATTGAACATGATAAACAAGGAACTCTATCAGCAGGTAGATCATTCAGGCAATAATGGCAATGGGTTTGCCGACATTGCTTTAAAATTATCTACAATATAAAAAAATATCAAGTTAACTTCCTAGAATAAGTTTGTTTTGCTAGCAAAACACAAATATATAAAGAATTGGGAGATAATTTATTTGTTAACCTACTTGAGAATTAAACTGCAAAATAATTCTAGAGAGCTTGATTGATCTCTCTCATAATCTTCTATTTATAAGGATAAATTGATACAAGAGTACATGATAAATAAGGTAACTCTAGACAAATATAATCGTAATAAATAGGTAACCCTAGACATAATATAATCAAGATAAATAGGTAACCCTTGACACAATATAATGATGATAAATAGGATAAATATCCTAACAGTCCCCCTCAAGCTAGACCATACAAATTGTATGTACCAAGCTTGGAACAAATAAACTCAATCCGAGGAACCCTTAATGACATGGTCAAAACATCCGCAAGTTGATCATTTGACCCAATAAACTCTGTACATATTTCTTTAGTCAACAACTTTTCACGAACAAAATGACAATCAATTTCTATATGTTTAGTCCTCTCGTGAAACATTGGATTTTATGCAATCTGGAGAGCAACTAGATTGTCGCAATACATTTTCATAGTATGGATCTTGAAGGAATTGTTTTACCCATATAAGTTCACATGTTAGTGACGTCATTGCCCTATACTCGGCTTCGGCTGTTGATTGAGCTACTACATTTTTGTTTCTTACTTTTCCATGAAATAATGTTTCCTCCTAGAAAAACACAATATCTTGTAGTAAACCGTCTATCAATAGGCGAACCTGCCCAATCTGCATCACAATACCCAGAGACTTAAATGCGTCCTTTATCTTCATATAACAATCCTTGCCAGGGAGCATTTTTGACATACCTTAGAATGCGAATGAGAGCATTCCAATGGTCAACACATGGAGCCTACATGAACGGACTAATCACTCCAACTGCAAAGGATAGATCTGGCCTTGTAATAGTGAGATAAATCAGTTTTCCAACCAGCCTCCTATACCTCTTTGGATCGGAGAATAATTCACCTTCTCCTGTCCTTAATTTTTGGTTTGGGTCTATGGGACTGTCTACCTGTCTGCAATCAATCATGCATGTTTCTTGTGATATATCAAGAGCATACTTCCTTTGGAAGATTACAACTCCATCTTTTGATTGCGCTACTTCAATGCCTAAGAAGTATTTGAGACTTCCAAGATCCTTGGTTTGAAAATGTCTACACACAGTACTCTTTCAGTTGAGATATTTCAACAACATCATTTCCTGTAATGACAATATAATCAACATATACTATTAAGTAAACACATTTCCAAAGAGAAGAATGACAGTAAAAAACTGAATGGTCTGCTTCACAACGTTTTAGCCCAACTTTTTGAACAATGGAGCTAAACTTTCCAAACCAAGCAGTATGCTGTTTTTATAGAAGCAGTGGTTCTGAAAGATAAAAAGGCGGGAAGCCCCTAACAAAACCCTAACATAAGTATTAATAATAAAATAATGACATTATACTTCAACACTCCCCCTCAAGCTGGAGCATATAGATCATATGCACCAAGCTTGGAACATATAAATTGAATTCTAGGCCCCCTTAGAGATTTGGTCAGAATGTCTGCGAGTTGTTCATTAGAGTTGACAAACTCAGTAACAAGATCCTTTGACAATAACTTCTCTCTGATAAAATGACAATCAATCTCTATGTGTTTTGTTCTTTCATGAAACACTAGATTGGAGGCAATGTGAAGGGCGGCTTGATTGTCACAGTACAACTTCATCTGCTCATTTTCACAAAATTTCAACTCTTGAAGGAGTTGTCTAATCCACACAAGTTCACATGTAGTTAGAGCCATAGATCGATACTCAGCTTCAGCACTAGATCGAGCAACAACACTTTGTTTCTTACTTTTCCAAGATACAAGGTTCCCTCCAAGTAAAACACAATATCCTGAGGTAGATCTTCTGTCAATTAGACAACCAGCCCAATCTGCATCACAATATCCCTCAACACGAGTGCTTCCCTTGTCCTCATACAACAATCCGTGTCCTGGGTTCCTTTTTACATATCTGAGAATGCGAATCACTGCATTCCAATGATCAACATGTGGATTTTGCATAAATTGACTTACAACTCCCACCTGATAAGAAAGATCAGGTCTTGTTATGGTAAGATAGATGAGTTTTCCAACAAGCCTTCTATATCTCTCTGGGTCTGAGAAAAGTTCACCTTGGTCTTTCATTAACTTTTGATTTGAGTCCATAGGACTATCAATGGGCTTGCAATTTGTCAGGCCTATTTCCTCCAAAATATCAAGAGCATATTTTCTTTGTGAAATGATGACACCTTCCTTTGATTGTGCCACTTCAATACCAAGGAAATATTTTAGCTGACCCAGATCTTTGGTTTCAAAGTGGTTGACCAAATGATTCTTTAATTGAGCAATTCCAGTGACGTCATTTCCTGTAATGACAATATCATCAACATAGACCATAAGATAAACACATTTATCAGGAGAAGAGTGACTATAAAATACTGAATGATCCGCCTCACATTGTTTCAATCCAAAATTCTACACAACCCGACTAAATTTACCAAACCAAGCTCGAGGTGATTGCTTCAAACCATAAAGGGAACAATGTAATTTACAAACTAACCCAGACTCCCCCTGAGCAACAAACCCAGGAGGTTGCTCCATGTATATCTCTTCTTCTAAATCACCATGAAGAAAGGCATTTTTAATGTCCAACTAGTAAAGGAGCCAATGGCGAATGGCAGCCAGAGCAAGCAAAATACGAACAATACTGGTTTTAGCCACAGGAGAAAAGGTATCACAATAGTCGAGACCATAGACTTGAGTATATCCCTTAGATACCAGACGAGCTTTAAGACGATCAATTGCACCAGTAGGACCAACCTTAATAGCATAGACCCATCTACAACCAACAGGCTTCTTACCAAGAGGAAGAGTAACAAGGTCCCAAGTGCCATTTTGTTCAAGTGCCTGCATTTCGTCAATCATGGCTTGTCGCCATCCAGGATGACCAAGTGCCTCATGAACATTATTAGGAACCTTAATGGAAGATAAGGAAGAAACAAAGGAGAAATATGGAGGAGACAAACGATGATAACTCAAAAAATTATAAACAGGATAAGGATTACGAGTAGAGCGAATACCTTTCCGAAGGGCAATAGGCCAATTATTATCTGAGTCAAGAGAGGGTGAAGAGGATGAAGGATCCATGGTTTGGGAATCTGATGAAGGAGGATCTGAGTCTCGAGGATCTTCAGTGTTTGGAGTTTGAGATTGTGTCTGACGCTGATATGTGAGAAGAGGTGGAGGAACAATGTCATTTGCATTTTGAGTTTGAGGTAAAGATGCAGGAATAACCAAGGGATCACATGATGGTAGAGGAAACATTTGTTGAACAAATGAGCGGTCCTCCATGGAGGACAAGAAAAAAGGTGTATCTTCAAAGAATGTGACATCAGCAGACATATAATACCTCTTGGTTGAGGGAGAATAACATTTATACCCTTTCTGAAGGCGAGAGTATCCCAAAAAGACACACTTAATAGCTTTTGCAAAGAGTTTATCAAGACCTGGAGAAACATTATGAACAAAACAAGTACACCCAAATATACGAGGAGAGACATGGTAAAGAGGGTCATTTGGAAAAATGATAGAGTGAGGGACTATATTCTCAAGAGAGGAAGAAGGCATCCTATTGATTAGAAAACCGGCAGTAAGAACTGCATCACCCCAATGATGAACAGGAACATTAGTATTCAACATCAAGGAGCGTGCAGTTTCAATGAGATGCCTATTCTTTCTCTCTGCAATGCCATTTTGTTGTGGAGTGTGGGGACATGTTGACTGGTGTAAAATTCCTTGTGAAGATCAGAATGAAGAAAATGCTGCAGAAAAGTATTCCTTAGCATTATCACTTTTGAGGATTTTAATTGTCTTCCCAAATTGGTTCTTAATTTCATTAAAAAAAGACACGAATATTGCCAAAAGTTCAGATCTCTCTTTCATTAAATAAACATATTGAGCACTACTCGAAAAAAATGAAGCCATTAACATCACTAAAATTGGACTTAATAATAAATTTAATGATAATATACAGAGAATATAGTTGTTTATTACCATAGCATAAGGTTCTTCAGAATGAACTAAAGAACCCGGTGAAATGACACATGATGAGACCATGCCTCTTCCTTTATCAGGAATGGAGATACACTGTAGCTTTACTTGAGGCATCTCACCTGCCACAATGCACTTTACCATCTTAGTATATCAGGAAGTGTGAAAAACAAGGTCCTTTCAGTGTATACAAGGATAGGTGACAAAAGGGACCCATGAACATGACAGAAAGGAAAGAAGTTAAAATAGATAGAGTAGAAGATCATACCCATATCATGCGTTAATTTAGTTGTTATTCATCCGTTAATTCTAGTTTTGTTATTCATGCGTTAATTCTAGTTTTGTTGCATAGGGTGCTTCCCCTCATTTGGTTCTACATGCATGCATTTTTAGTTGGCATAAGTAAGTCGCATAGTATCTTGATTGTTAAAGAACATCCCATATCCCTGTTTATTGTATCATACCCATATCAAGAATCTAGGGTACGTAGGTGTTGACTCCACAAGTAAATTAGTCTATAACAGAAAGCCTATAATAGACACCTTGGCTAGAGAATACTAGAATCTTCCTACAGAAGTTACTCACACAGTTATACAATAAACCCTGTGCTTATGATCTAACAATTTAGAATGCAAGATGTCACTTTAAACATAGTTCAATGCTATAAGCATAATGAAACTGCAGTCAACAATGTCTGACCAACTAGATAGTTACTTACTAGCGTCTACAGCTCAAGTTCTAAACAAGGAAAGCTTCTTACCCACAGTATTGCAGCTGTTCTCCTTATGTTGTATCTGTACCATCGCACTTGTGCTCTTGCATTGGTCTAAAAGAATTTTCAGTTCACCTTCTATTTGTCTCTTTCCACCCATTGAAGGTTCCAGAATCTTGGCCACATTTAGGTCGCAAATTGCATTTCTATAATTTCCTAATGAAGCATTTGCCTTACCTCTCCTGTACCATGCCTTTGGAAAAAATAGTAAATTAATAGAAGAACAACTGAAACTAGAATTTAAGTTCGCATCCATATTTTTTGCCACAGCAACCTACATCTCACATTTCAAAAAGATCATTTGCACCACAACAAATATTGATTAATTAGGATGAAGAAACAAATCATGTAAAAATATCACGTTAATAACAGAAATTCTATGACAACTCCAATAAAGTTTCAGATACCGCAATGAGGCAAAGTGAAATGAAAATGCTCTTTTTGCTACTAAACTCATTTATGTACACTTCCACAACACTACAAAGTACTGAGTAAAAAGATATTGAAATTTCTTTTTAACCACTCATGAATGACTTGATCTACAAACATTATTGCACATATTACAACAAACCTAGTACAAATGCAAGAACTCAACATGTTCAATAAAGATGGATAACTACATATAAAAGTTAAACACAGAAAAAACAGGTAACTGCTGCAGCTGATTTTCACCTTTGCGTAGCTTGGACAAATTTGAAGAGCATGAGTGCAATCCCGCAAGCATTCTACTAAAAGACTCATTCTCTGCAGGAAACATACTCTGCATTGTCAAGTCTTTCATTTTTAGTGATTATGGTTAAGGACTAAGGGCTAAATTTAAAATGGAACTTACATGCAATACAGTAGCTCGATTGATATATAATGTTGCAACAAGATTACTTTTCATATCACCAACATCTAATGGAGCCTTGCGCAATGCCTATCCATCATATTAGAAGAGCAAGTAAGGAATATTTATAAAGAATGAGTGACAGTATGTTCAAACAAACTTAAAAAAAAAACAAAAAAAAAAACTATAAATCTGTTCTATTACTTTTATTTTGATAGAGCATGATTAATAAGTTTTCTTCACTTAAACACAATAAAACAAGAATAAAAAATTGGTTCCCAATGTCATATAATAGACTTACACTTTGGCTGATTTAAAAATGTTTTATATCAGGATAAAATAGTAAGGAAAAAAAATGTGACTATTTTAAGAAATGTTTTGTTGGATGGGATGGAAACGAATTGTAACCTTCCCAATCTCGGATAGGTAATCTACACTAGAACGAGCAGTCCGAAGGGAACCGAAATTTGATCGGAAGAATGATGGAATCCCATTTCTTTCCAAGACAACCCAAAAAAATTGTTTCCTATTATTCAGGCCAGCCAAGCCTATCTAACCCTAAATTTCATAAATTAACTTTTCATGTATTTTTTTAATCAGTTATAACATGAAGAATGCTATCAACACATTTTTTACAAACCTTTCACACACTCTAACGTCAAGTAAATTTCTTGTGGACCTTACTAATACAGAGAGTGTACATACATTAACAAGATTAACTTCACAAATTGAAGGAAGCATCAAAGACATCTTAACAGTTTCACCCACTTTTCCTAATGTATATACTTATATGAATTCTAGAGCCCTTTGTTTCTAGAACAGAAAGCTTATCATTCCCAATCTTCATTTATATTTCTAACGTTCAACCCTGTATCACTAGGACAGAAAACATTGGGTCGAACTCTTTTTTGATGTCAAATTAATAACTATTAATGGTCATTAACTCCAAGTAAAGAGAAGAGAGCAGCCTATTATGGGGCATACAATGCATTCCATCGAATGATCATTAATCTTCGATTGAGTTATTCTATTTTACATCTTAGAAAGAAAAGAACTTACAACAAAATACTTATTAGTATGGAAATACATTTACACAAAACCTCTACCCTATGTACACACATGACAGTCATGTAAAATTCAATCCACAATTTGATCTATGGATAACATTGTTAAAGTAACTTGAATGTTGGAACTTGGAAGCAAATAGCTTATAAAGTGTAAAGTGTCCAAACTTCATATGTCATGTTACCAAATTTGCTACCCTCAATTTATGCTTTTTGTTTTTTAATTTATGACTTCGGGACAATAACTTGCTTGCAGGTACTAGTAGTTCCGTTATCATCTCTGACAATGCTATTTGAGATGCTGCCATGAACAATGTGCGGTAGCAAAAGCTCCTATAGTTGCCCAAGTCCGGTATGTGTGTATGCTATCATGTACAGGTGTATGTTTTGAAAAGTAGAAGTAAAGAACAACTGCATAATGCACTTCAGAAGCGGATTTTACAAACTAACAAAAATATCCACACTAGTTCCGAACTGTTCTGAACTTGTTTACTAAAGGGGTCAAGTAAAGAACTGATTCATTAAAGCAGTCCAATTCATTAAAGGTGTTTGACTATGAAAGAACGGCACGTTCCAATCACCTACATGAGAGAGAACAGTTGAAGGAAAATATAAATTTCAAAAGACGAGGAAACCTGAGTATAGCAGTCCAAGGCCTTGGCATAATCTGCGTTGGAGAAGCATTCATTACCAAGCTGCTTGGATTTCAAGGCATCTTCCTTACTCTTACCGCACAGACCATACTTTGGATCAGCCAGTTGAGCGATAATCTGGAATCACAGCAATACGTGGGAACAAGAAATTAGGGATTATTGGTTGGGAATAGAGAAGATTTAGGTGGTTTACCTGGTGAAATGGGTCGAAGTGGAGAAAGAAGCGATGAAGAAAAGTGCACGTGCTTTGAAGATCTTCAACATTGCTATCCCCTATCGCTCGCTTCAGGCTTTCTGGAATAGCTGCTTTCAGAGACTCCATCTTCTGCTACTCACGGACAAGAGTCCCGCTGTCTTACACTGTTATGTTTCTTACTCCATCTGTCTATGTGCCCATTTATGAGAAGATTATATTAAATTGATAATAAAAAAAATGAAATGACATGAAATATAGACAACTTATTATTATATCAGTCACTTAATTTTGAATGTTGCAGTAACTCAATTTAATGTTTTCATCCTTAACAAGGTATCCTAAAAAGATATAATTTAACATCAGTGTATTTAGTTCTTCTATGATACGTTGAATTTTTAGATAATTCGATGGTTAAATAATTATCACATAAAACCACAGTATTTTTTTATTCTTTAAAATCAAGATTCTTTATTCCCTTTTCAATCTAAATGCATTGACATGCACAGATACAGTGATTATATGCTCAACTTCAATGTTATCATTAAGACCCTAAGAAAAATAAACATTCATAAGAATTTTTCCTGTCTCCAACAAAACTATTACCTGTATAAACAATTATATTTGTGTTTGTTTCCCCTTTATTGCTTCTTAGAGGATTATGAAAGTGTTCAAGACCCTAAGAAAAATAAACATTCATAAGAATTTTTCCTGTCTCCAACAAAACTATTACCTGTATAAACAATTATATTTGTGTTTGTTTCCCCTTTATTGTAATATATGTCAAGTGAGTGGTCCTTTTCAAGTATCTAAATATTCTTTTGAGCCAATACCATTGAGATTCTATAGGTTTGGGCATGAATTACGGGTGGCAAAATGAGTTAATTGGACTTGTTTAAATTTGAGTCGATATAAACTCACTTAAAATGGGTCGAGTCGGACTGACCTGTCAATTGAAAATGGATTAAAAATTGCAACTCGACTGTGGATTGTCGGATTGATGAGTTGGTCCATAAGTTTTGATTCTTTTATTTTGTCATAAAATCTAATATGCATGGAAATTTACATGAAAGCAAACTGAAATTGATTGAAATATATTATGGCTCTAGTTGTCGGGCTGAATAATTAAATTTACACATATCTTATAGGAAACCATTTAACTTATTTTCTGGCTTTCAACTTTTCGTGCTCGTCCAGAATCATTTACCTCACAGCTTCACATTTATTTTTACTACATTTTTAATGTGAAGTTTCAAATGGGGATGCCATATCTTTTTTACTACCCATTATGTATTTCTGGTTGCACCCGTTACAACTTGCCCTCTCTTTCCATCATCACCAACCCCCAGTCCTATGAAAATATTTTCAAGAATCAGAAGTTGTTGACTTATCCTTTTTGTTATTAAGTTGAACATTTTCCTTATCATTTTCAACTTCATTCTGAGTTATGTAGTCCTCTTTGTCATTGACACCAACATTCGAAGTAGGTTTAATAGTTGACTCATCCATCAATATAAGTTACTGAATACTTACCATACTGATGGACGACGCTCCGAGGAGAAGACGGAACTTGAGCGATTTCGACTCCTCGAGGCATCCTTGACATTGATGCACAGCGGAAAGAAGCAGAGGAAGCAAATGAGGCAGTGGAAATAGCTGAAGAACTAAGAACCCTAGGTTTGGAGGTTTGGAGGTTTGTTCGGTGGAAACTTTAGGGATGGAGGTAGGAGAGGGTTTAATCGGTGGAGAACATAGATCGAAGGTGAAATGGTGCTAGAATAAAGTTTCAATCAATGAAATCACTGAGACGAGGCATTTAACCGATAGAGATGAAGGTAAACAAGGATCTAATCGGTCAAGAGGCATAGAAGGGAAAGGTTCGAGTAAACCCTAGCAGATGAGGGTTAGGTCTGCACGAGTGAGTTTGAAAGGTAGAAGAAAGGCTTACGGTTTGATGCTGTGATGGTGGATTTGTGAGGAAAATGGTTGATGGAGGAGGCGCTCTCGTGGAAGACAAACCTGATGGAAGAGGTTGTCCTTGGTTTGGATTCGAGATGGAGTCGAGATTTGGTGAGGGTGAAACCAAAAATGGCGGTCGTCGGGGAGAGAGAGTGGAAATAGGGTTTGGGTCAAGGGATATCTCAAGATGTGGTGCTACGCGAATGAAATGTGACGCTCGAAAGAGGTTTCGAGACTGAGTGTGAATGAAGACGTGTTGTAAGGACAACGTGAAGATGTGGATGAAGCGGGACGTGCCACAAGCGGATTGGTGAGAATAATGGTTGTGTGTAGAAGTGAAATCTGATGGGAAATGAAATAGAATGGTAAGGTGGTAAATGGAAGGTGGCCGGGGAGAATCATTGGATTCTCCGGCCTTGACTTTCAAGGGTGAATTGGTTCTGGAGTCATCTCTACATAAATGCAATTCAATATTCCCAAAGTGTCTTACAAGAGGTGGTAGCATGTCTATATATAAGACTAACAGTCCCTCCTATCTATCACATACCTAACACCTTTTACACATGCTTTAATAAAAATAAAAGAAATACTACACTAAGATAATTGGGCTTGGGCCCGTCTATCACATACAATGGATTTCTACCTGTACACCTTCTCTTATTTATTTATCTTCACAATACCAACTTGTTGTTGCACATGTATTTCATCTTTGAGTTTTCCATGCAAAAAGACACTATTCACATCTGACTAGAAAATACTCCAACCATATTGTGCAACCATTGAAAGTATTATGCCCATGGTATCAAGTTTGGCAACTGGTTCAAATACTTCTATGTAGTCCACTTTATGTTGTTGTACATATCTTTTTGCTACTAGTCTTGCTTTAAATTTGTCGATTTTTCCATTTTCTTTGAGTTTAGTTTTGAATATCCTTTTTACTCTTATCGGCTTTACTCTTGTTGGCAAGCCAATTAACTCCCATGTTTTGTTCTTTTCTATTGACTTCATTTATTTCATTACTACATCTTTCCACTTCTTACTTTTGCGAGCCTCTTTGAATGTTATTATACCATCTTCAATTACTAGCATTACATTTACGTTATCATCATTGTATAAGCCTTATCCTTTTTCATAATCAACCATCCAAATTGGTTCTATCTTGCACCTCCGAGCTCTCCCTTCAATTGGAATCTCAAGTGCTGGAATATAAGGCTCAATGTAGGCTTCAAATTGTTTGAAGTTTGTTCCAACATTTTTTGCATTTGGCATCTTTATTTATTGTTGCTCCGCATTTTCTACTTCATTATCTTTAGGTTGTTCGTTGGTGTCACTCAATAGTCTTCGTTTTCCCCAATATAAAATATCTTATTAATTTTCTTCTTCATTCTACTTCAAATTCCAAATTTTCTATTCTTCAAATATTACATTTATGATGATTATAATTTTTTTATTAACTAGATCAAATAATTTGTATGTCTTTAATACATCACTAACCCTAAGAAGGACACATCTCTTACTCTTGTCATCCAACTTGATCTGCTACTAGTCTGGCGTATGAACATCAACTAGACATCTAAATACCCAAAAATAATCAACACATGGTTTCACTCCATTCTTTAGAAGTTTTGTCCTACATTGTTATTATAGGATTTCTATTGAGAACATGAACATACCATTTTGTTGATTCAGACCAAAATATTTTGGAAACATGTCTTTCAATCAATATATAACGAACTATGGTTTTGATTTTTCTTTCAATAACTCCATTTTGCTTATTACCTTACCTTAATTTCTACAAAATTCTTCAAACATAGTGGAGATAAATTCTCCTTCACTATATGCTTGTAAGCAGATAAAGCTTCAGTTGCACATATATGCTTTTCAAAATACATATTCCCAAATATAAAAAAAAAATCAAAATACTACTTGAATTTTTTTTCTTTTGAAAGATATTTTCGTCGAAAATACTTTCCAAAATAATATTCTAAAATATAAAAATAAATTCCGAAACAAATTTCCAACATGTATTTTCAAATCAAAAATATTAGAGTTGTCAAAACGGGCCACCCGGCCTGACCCGACCCGGCCCACCACGGGTTGGTCACTTAGTGAGCCAACCCAATCCAGCTCATTTATTAGCGAGCCAGAAAAATTCGAACCCGGCCCGACCCACCACGGGTTGGTGGGTAAACGAGTTGGCTCACTAACTCACTTAATTACAATTTTATTTAAATAAAAAAAATTACAAACTTTCTATAATTCAAATATAAACAAATTTTACTCCCAAATTTCACTCCCAACATGGGTGTTTAATAAATTTTGAAAATAAGGAACTTAAATAATTTTTTCAAACATAAATAAAATAATAAATATTTTTTTATAAAATTAAAATTAAAATTTAATAAAATAAAATTAGGTAGGTGGGTTGATGGGCCAACCAGGCCTACCACGGGTTCAACCCGCATAAGCCGGGTTTAAATGAGCCAGGTTGAAATCTGACCTGCATAAAAAAAATATAATTTTTTCAAACCCAACCCGGCTCAAACCCGTGGTGGACCGGGTCGGCCCTCAGGTTGTGACCCATTTTGATAGCTCTAAAAAATACCTTATGAATTAGGTTTTCTAGATGTATTTATAATTTTTTTTATAAATACATGACTTGGACTTACTTCTTCTTATTCTTGTTTTGATTTTTTATAACTTTTTTTAAATTAAAAATATATATTAAATTCATTAAAGAGAAGAATTGTTTATATCTTTTTTTTTCTGGAAAACAAATTTGGAAAAAATGGAAGAAGAGGAAAGGTGCTTAAAGGGAACACCTAAGCCAAAATCAAGAATGACTCTTCCATCTTGTATTGCACTTCTTTACAAATCACAAACTAATTAATTCATCAAGCATTGCAAATTCTAACAAATCAAATTTCTGAAATCACGCGCTCTTTGTTGATTAGATCATTCTCACTTGAACCATGGATCATAACTCTGGTATCTTAGACAACATTAACCTCCCAGAACAACACATCTACAACCACCTGTTGATACAACCCAAACCCCAACACCACACAGCACCAAAGTCACCAATCAAAGACAATCTAAATCCCAACCCCGTACAACCATCAATCAGAAACAATCCAAATCCTAGCTCCGCACAATACCTCTACAGCCACCAATCAAACACAACCCAAAACACAGCCCGCACAATATTAAAGATAGGGGAGGTGCAATGATATACTTGTGAAAGAAGAAAGCGGAAGAATGATGGAGATTAGACAATTAGGGTTTTTAATATAATTTAATTAAGGGTATGTTGAAAATTGTCTTGTTAGTGGCATGATTTTAGAAAAATTTCATTTTTTCTTAAATTAGTCAATTGGGTTCGTTATTTCCTATTTTTTAGCTAAGTCATTAGTAATGCTAGAATAAAATCTTTTAGTTAGTTATTTCTGAATGTATTTAAATTAAGTTGCATTTAATAAGAAAAGATACTCCGAATCAATATTTATTTGTTTTAATTCTCTAATACCAACAATTGGTATCTATAGTCCTTTTTTCTTAAAGGACCTAGAATGGAAGGAGAGTCAACTTCGTTTCCAGTAACACTTCCCATCTTTAACATGGAAGACTATGATATGTGGGTTGTAAAAATGTAGTTCTATCTAGAGGGACTGGATTTATGGGAAGCTGTGGAAGAGGATTACTTTGTCCAACCGTTGTCGGAGAGTCCTACCATGGCCTAAATAAAAAATCATAAGGAAAAAAAACAAAGAAGACAAAGGAAAAGTTGTCCTTGTTTTCTGATGTTACGACATTGATCTTCACTAGAATTATGACTCTTAAATCACCCAAAAAAATTTGGGATTTTTTGAAGGAAGAATATGAAGGAGATGACAGAATAAGAAACATGCAAGTGTTGAACCTAAGGAGGGAATTTGAGTTGCAAAGGATGAAAGAATTAGAGACAATCAAGGAGTACTCGAACACATTATTGGGCATTCCAACAAAATAAAGTTGTTGGGCAGCGACTTTCTGAGCTCCAAAATTATCGAGAAAATCCTTGTGACAATGCTAGAAAGGTACGAAGTGTCTATTGCCTCATTGGGGGACACAAAGAATCTATCCAAGATTACTTTGGCAAAGGTGTTACGCGCTTTGCAAGCCCAAAAATAACGAAGGCTAATGAGAGAAGATCGTGTGGTTGAAGGTGTACTTCTTGTCAAGCATTATGATGTCGGAACCAATGAAAAGAAAATTTTCAAAAGGTTCTAACCAGCAAGTATGAAAATGGTGTATTTAATAAAAATAAAGGTAGGGGTAAAAAGAAAAATTATCCACCTTCTCAACATTGCGAAAAAATGGGTCATGAAGTAAGTGCAATCGAATCGGTCATGAAGCTGTAATTTGCAAAGCAAATGTCCAACAAGCTAAAGGTGATGCACAAAATGCGTAAGAAAATGAAGACCAACTCTTTGCTGCTACCTATTTCTCTAGCAACAGTTCAATTGAATCTTGGTTGATTGAAAGCGGATGCACAAACCACATGACCTATGACAAAGAATTGTTCAAGTGTTTGGACATGACCGAAGTTAAATGCGTCATAATTGGAAACGATGAACAAATTCCAGTAAAAGGAAAGGGTTCAATAGCTATAACAACTCGCACAGGTACAAAAACCCTCTCTGATGTCTCTTATGTACCTAAAATTTACCAAAACTTGCTTAGTGTCGGACAATTACTAGAGAAAGGGTTCAAAGTTATCTTTGAAGATAAAGTTTGCACAATTAAAGATCCAATAGGCCTTGAAATGTTTAAAGTCAAGATAAGGATCAAGAGTTTCTTATTTAATTCAATGAAGGAGGAGCAGATTTTATTTCCAATAACAGCAAGCTTAGTCAATCTTTGGCATAAAAGGTTGGGTCATTTCCATCATTTGGAATGAACTACATGCTGAAAAATCAATTCATTTGTGGAGTTCCTTCCTTAATAGAGAAACCAGCTGAATGTGAGGCTTGTAGATTTGAGAAGAAAATAAGGAAACCATTTCCTAAAAGTAGTTGAAGGGCTAGTAAAAAATTGCATCTAGTTCATACTGATGTTGTTGGACCACAAAGAACTTCATCCATAAAAGGAACTCTTTATTATATTGTTTTTATTGATGACCTAACAAGAATGTGCTGAATTTTCTTTCTTAAATACAAATCAAAAGTAACTGCAGTGTTCTGTAAATTCAAAGCATTATTTGAAAATCAATGCAATTACCATATTCAAATCCTAAGGTCACACAATGCAAAAGAGTATATAGCAAATCAATTTCAATAATTTTGTGATGAAGCTCAGATTGAGCATCAATTAACGACTCCTTACACTCCTTGTCAATACCGAATTTCGTCCGGATTGATTTTTTTGGCTTTATTGTCTCCTATGTTTTGTTTTTTTTATTTATTAGTTTTTATTTATTTATTTTTTTTATTAGTTTATTTTATTTTTATTTTTATTTTTCATTTTTTTTATTTTCGTTTTTTATTATTATTTTTATTTATTTATTTATTTTTGTTCTCTATTATTATTGTGTTTTTATTCTATCTTTATTTATATAAATTATCATATTTTATTCTCCCTTTTATTTAGTATTTCTTTTTTTGTTTTGTTTTACCTTTTTATATTATATTTTAATATAATTAATATAATTTTAAAAAAAAAATGTGTGCGGAGCGTGAGGGGACAGAAACCGTTTCTGCAGAAAGCCGAGGTGGTGGCAGAGACGTTTTGGAGGAGAGCAGGGTGGCAGACGCGATTAGGGTGCGTACGAAGTCAGTACAAGGATTTTTTGGCGCAGAAGAGGGCACAAAAGCAAGCACGGGGAGAGAGCAGGGGGGATTATTATTCTGGTTTTTGGGAGAGAGCAGGGGGGATTATCATTCTGGTTTTGGAGAGAAAAGAAAGGAGGGATTTTCACACACGCTCTCTCGGGCCTTCACCATTGGCACCTGAAAAGAAGGAAGGGACATCATTCACAGGGAAGAGAAGGGGGAAGCCAGCCAGCCAAAGCAAAGGGAGAGACCCACTAGAGATACAAGGTTGGCAATAGCAAACGGATCTTCAAGAGGTAAGTGATGTCTTGCACTCCATGTTTTTTGTGAGTTGGTTGCTTGCCCTTCAACATATCTCTGTTACGTTGTAGTTATGTTTGCATATGATTCTTGTTGGATACATTCCTAGTGTTGTGGATATTTGTATATGTCCATTGTTACCGAATATCATCGTCATTCTTATACCACCTCACTTCATACCTTCATCTTACTCCTCTTTCATCTGGAATACATGGTGACCGAGGCCAAGGGGGGCACTGGCTTCCCCGTCACTACAAAACTCACACCCTTCCGGCCACCTTTTCCTTCCACTACCAAATTTTCACAGACCAGGGAACTAAGCTTTCAAGCCTCCCTTCATCTTCAACACCTCTGACCATACTCCATTGTCTCCAACCCGTCATCCATATTCACTTACTGCCATCTTCAATAGCTCACGCCCACGGCTACTACCAACATCCTTCCATCATCTTCATCTCAATCAAATCTCCATTCTCGTCCTTCTTATCATACTTCTCACCTATTTCCTATGTATTCAAAACCGGCCAAATCAACATCCTGTTCAACTCCAACCACCAAGAATCCCAAAGAGCCAAACCAGATATTGGGACTAAGCCATCAAGCCTTCTCTCATCTCTAATCACCACCGAAGGAGTTGAATCTTTGAACAGGAAACACACGCACACAACAGAAACCATAAAGCACACAACAGCAGATCAGAACTTCTAAAATCCCAAGCTTTTTTCGGCATAACCACCGGTAGTGGTGGGTCCGACCGTGGTGACGGTGGAAAGAGAGGGAGAGATCGGGGTGGTCACCGGCAACGACCTTGACGGCGACGCCCTGGCTCGTGGCTTACGACGACCAACTTCGGTGGAGGCAGCGGCGTCGACGTTGCAGTGCGTGGAGGAGCAACTCCTTTTGGTCAGAGAGAAGGAGACATTGGTCTCATCTGAGAGAAACGGCGTGAGTGAGTGAATGAGAATGGGAAGGCAGAACCCCTAGGGGAATTCTAGGTTAGAAATCACCCGGGTGGGCCAAGCCCATAATGAACGCACGTTTTTCGGCCCTTTTTTTCGAACGTTCGTCAGCTACCTCCTCTCCGAACGTCCGTCCGGCCACTTCTTGGACGGACCGTTTGGGTAACCATCTCCCCAACGAACGCTCGTCCCCCAACGAGCGCTCGTCCTTCAGCCTCGTTTCCCAGCGTCCGTTCGCCAATTCCCCAACGAACGCTCGTGCATAACGAGCGTTCGTCATCCCGCCTCATCTTCCAAACGACCGCTCGTCCCCAACGAGCGCTCGTCGACCAGCCTCCTCTTCTCAGCGTCCGTTCGCACATCACCAAATGAACGCTCGTCATCTACCCTCCTGTACTCAACGTACGTTCGTCATATCACCCAACGAACGCTCGTCCATAATGAGCGTTCGTCATCCCGCCTCATCTTCCCAACGAACGCTCGTCCACAACGAACGCTCGTCTTTCGGCCTCTTTCCCAACGTCCATTCAACCTTCACACCAACGGACGCTCGTTATCCAAAAGAACGAGCGCTCGTTAACCTTAAGCTTTTCTCGACTGACCATTCAACCTTCTCACGAACGAGCGTTCGTTAACCTTGAGCCTTTTCGACCGTGCGCGTTCGTTTTCTCCCCTTTCAAACATTCTTCCCGTATCCTACGCGACCGTTCGCCATCAACTGTGCATGCAACCGTTCGTCCTTTAACTTTCACGAACGTTCGTCCTCCACCATTCGTACTTTGCCTTATTCGAACGTTCGTCCATACTGACCTTTAGGACGTTCGGCAATTTTCAGCTTCAACCGTCCGGTCGTTCTCAAGAGTCCACTATTCGACCGTTCGGCCATTCAGATCTTTAGGACGTTCGGTCATACAAAGAGTCAACTGTTCGGTCATAATGTTTTAATGAGCGTTCGGTCTTCATGTGAACGTCCGATTTTGTGTTAGTGAACGTTCGGTCATGTTGTATGTGAACGTTCGGTCATGTTGTATGTGAACGTTCGGTCATGTTATGTGAACGTTCGGTTGTTTTGTGTTAGTGAACGTTCGGTCGTGTAATGTGTTAGTAAGCGTTCGGTTGTATTGTTTAATAAGCGTTCGGTCTTCGTTTGAACGTTCGGTCTCAATGACGTTTGTCTCCAAGCGTTCGGTTTTAAGCTTTCGTTCAGGAAGCAAATAGCGCTCGCGCAGGTCACTCCTTATTCTGGCGCTCGTCCTAATCACTCTTCTTCTGCCGCTCGTCCAATTCATTTCTTCCACGGACCGCTCGTTAACCAAGCTTTTCGACTGACCGTTCGACCTTTTTTTTATTTTGGCACCCCCATTTTGTTGTTTTTTTATGGGTTAAATATGTTTTTAGTCCCTAAACTATTGACCGTTTCTGGTTTTCGTCCCTCTTCCAAAGTAAGGTACAATTTAGTCCTCAATCTTTAAAAAACGTTCGTTTTAGTCGAAAAAACGAACGTTTTGAGGACTAAAACGAGCACTAAAAACAAAATTTTGAGGACTAAAACGAACGTTTTTCTAAAGAATGAGGACCAAATTGTACCTTACTTTGGAAGAGGGACGAAAACCAGAAACGGCCAATAGTTTAGGGACTAAAAACATATTTAACCCTTTTTTTATTTATGTATTTGTCTTTCTATTTATCTTATTTCATTCTATTTTATTACTTTATTTTATTTATTTCTTTTAAATATCCACTTATTTCAAAATATATAATAATTTTACTTATATACACATAAAAAATAAAATTTACAAAAATGTTTTGAAGGTTTAGGCACATGTGTGATCGCACGCATCGTCCTTGTGCTAAAAACCTTTTCTTTTCCTTAAGTAAAATTAACAAAAAATATGTTTTAAAGGTTTATGCACATGTGTGATCGCACGCATCGTCCTTGTGCTAACAACCTGTTCTCTTTCTTAATTAAAATCACAAAAAATATGTTTTGAAGGTTTAGGCACATGTGTGATCGCACGCATCGTCCTTGTGCCAAAAATCTTTTCCCTTTCTTAATTAAAATTACAAAATATGTTTTAAAGGTTTAGGCACATGTGTGATCGCACGCATCGTCCTTGTGCTAACAACCTTTTCTCTTTCTTAATTAAAATCACAAAAATATGTTTTGAAGGTTTAGGCACATGTGTGATCGCACGCATCGTCCTTGTGCTAAAAAACCTTTTCTTTTCCTTATGTAAAATTAACAAAAAAATATGTTTTAAAGGTTTATGCACATGTGTGATCGCACGCATCGTCCTTGTGCTAACAACCTTTTCTCTTTCTTAAACAAAATACAAAAAAGGTATAAAATCTTCAAAAAAACCAAAAACGTCAACAATTTTAAACAACAAACAATCTTCCTACCCAGAACTACGTGATCCTTGATTCTCCATCAAAAGTGGAGATACGTAGGAGCAAGGCTAGCCCTTGTCAGGTTCACTTTCCCAAAAAATCCAAATTTATCCATAATCATTTTCCAAACAAATTTCCAAACAATTTCCAAATAATTTCCAAACAAATTTCTCAAAGAGTTTCCAAAAGAACTACGTAACCCTGATTTCTCATTTTGAATGAGAATACGTAGGAGCAAGGTCAATCCTTGTCGGGCACAAAAAACTAAAAAATAATATTTTGTTTATTTAGAATTTTATTTTAGGGGATAGTTAAACATTTTGAAAACCACATCACATTGGCGCATTTAGTTAAAGGTACTGCCTTAGGGCAGGCGTTGTAGGGTGCTAACACCTTCCCTACACGTAACCGACTCCCGAACCCAGAATCTGGTTCTGGTAGACCATGCCTTATCCTTTTTATGGTTTTTCCGTAGTTTTCCATAATAAACTATGGTGGCGACTCCAAAACTCTTTTTTCTAAAACCCCGTTTTTTTTGGATCGTCGTCCCGTCGCGATTCCGGTTGCGACACTCCTCAACAAAATGGAGTGAATGAAAGGAAAAATAGATCAATCATTGAGATGGCCAGGTGCATGCTTCATCAAAAGGAATTACCAAAGAAGTTTTGGGTCGAAGCTACAAATACAGTTGTGTTCATACAAAATAGGCTTCCGACACGAGCCTTGCAAAATCAAAATCCTTTTTAAGTCTGGTTTGGTTTTAAACCTTCTTTTTATTTTCTTAAAGTATTTGGTTGCTTGTGTTACTCAAATATACCTCAGATTAAGCGTGATAAGCTTGATAAAAGGGTTGAAGCAGGAATATTTATTGGCTACAACACAATTTCTAAAGCTTATAGGATTTTTCAACCTCAAACTAGAAAAATTCTAATAAGTAGAGATGTGCATTTCATGGAAGATGAAAACTTGTGTTGGAGTGATTCAAAGAAAAGTCAGAACATTGAATTGGAGGTTGAAGACACTATAGATAATCCACCTGTTCGAGGAATAAGGTTACTCTCTAATATCTATCAAAAATACAATGTATCATTGTGCAATGTATCTATTTGTGAGCTTGTCAATTTTGAAGAAGTTTCTATGAAGGAGAAATGGTTAGCTGCAATGGAAGAAAAGTTATCTACGGTTGAGAAAAATCAAACCTGGGAGCTAGTTCTGAGACCTTATGACAAAAATGTCATTGGGTTAAAATGTCAACCGTGATGGTTCTATAAACAAGCACACATCAAGGCTTGTTGTAAAAGGTTATTCTCAAATATTTTAGGATAAATTATTCATATACTTTTGCTCCAGTAGCAAGACATGATACAATTAAGCTACTATTTGCCATTATAGAACTAAAGGGGTTTCAAGTGTTTCATATGGATGTCAAGTCGGCTTTCCTTAATGGTTTTCTGCAGAGGGAAATTTATGTTAAACAACCAGATGGTTTTGTGATCAAAGGACAAGAAGATAAAGTCTACTTGCTAAAAAAGACTTTATGTAATTTAAAGCAAGCCCCAAGAGTGTAGTACAGTAGAATTAATAATCATTTATTGCACTTAGGCTTTCAAAAGAGTGAATCTGAAACTACACTTTATGTCAAACATGTTGGTGCTAATACTTTAATTATTTCATTATATGTTGATGATGTCTTGATGACAGGAAGCAACCTAGCACTAATTGAAGAATTTAAGAAAGACATGAAGAAGGTCTTTGCGATGACAAATCTTGGCCTTATGACTTATTTTCTAGGTATGAAGATCACTCAAAAGAAGAACGAGATTTTTATATGCCAAAACAAAAAAATATGCAAAGGAGATTCTAAAGAAATTTCACCTTGGTGAATGCAAACCAATGAACACTCCAATGAATAAAAAAGAGAAGCTTATCAAGGAGGATGAAACTGATAAACTTGATGAAGCTTATTTTAGAAGTTTGATTAGGTGTCTAGTGCATCTTACATCCACAAGGCCTGACATCTTATTTCCAGTTAGCTTGCTATCAAGATTTATGCATTGTGCTAGTGAACTGCACTTGAAGGCAGCAAAGAAGTTGTAAGATACATCAAAGGAACTGTCAATTATGGAGTTAAGTACTGCAAGGTACAAAACTTTAAATTATCTGGTTTCTCTGACAATGATTGGGCATGTAGCTTGGATGATATGAAGAGTACTTCAAGATACTGTTTTAATATATGTTCAAGTGTTTTCTCTTGGTGCTTTAAGAAGCAAGATGTTGTAGCTCAGTCAACAGTAGAATCTGAGTTTATTTCAACTATAACACCTATGAATCAAGTTATTTGATTAAGAAATATTTTAACAAATTTGAGTATGAAGCAAGATAAATGCACATAAGTTTTTGTTGATAATAAAATAGCAATTTCAATCTCATATAATCCTGTATTTCATGGGAAGACCAAACATTTTAATATGCAGTTGTTTCATTAAGAGAAGTTCAAGAAAGTGGTAAAGCATGTTTAGTTTATTGTCGCATAGAAGATCAAGCTGCTAACATATTTACCAAATCTTTTTTACTCAATATATTCGAATTCCTAAGGAATAAGCTAGAAGTTTGCAACCTCTAAGACAAAGAGGATTGTTAAGAAGTGCCTTGTTAGTTGCATGATTTTAAGAGAATTTCATATTTGTTTTTTTTTTAAATTAGCCAATGGCGGTTAGTTGATTAATTATTTTCTATTTTTTAGCTAAGTCATTCTTAATGGTTGCTATAATCATAAAATTTGATATTTTAGTGAGTTATTTTTAAATATATTTAAATTAAGTTGCATTTAATAAGAAAAGGTACCCAACCCATATTCATCCATTTTTATTTTATGGGATGCAGGAAGAAAAAAAAAAAACAAAAGGAAAGGAACGTGCAGGAAGAAACTGCCTAATAATAAACACTATCTGTCACTTCATGAAAGAGATAAAGGGTCCAATAATATTTGCATTAAAACCTATAAAAAACATTTATACTCTTCAACACTAAATTCACTTCATGAAAGAGACAAAGGGTCCAATAACATTTGAATTAAAACCTATAAAAAAACATTTATACTCTTCAACACTAAATTCATCCTACTAGATTCGATTCTAATGTTATGAAGGCATTGTTTCTCATTTCCCCTATACATGCTCTTTCTATTGAGTGAGAGGCGCAAGCAGATACAGAAAAATTTCTATAATCACCCTCAGCTATTTGATTTGTTTTCTAGAAGTGTTGATGAACATTATTTCAAAGTATTTAACCATTGGATTCCTCCCTTGTCATAGTACTAGATTAACCTCATTTTACATAAGTCATCATTGCCTTCAAAGAATAATTCAGCTGTCCCAGCATCTGGAACTGGACAAGACAGGTTTCAATTAACCCATTTGATTTGGAATAGGAAAATCATTGAAGCCCGTAATTATCATAACATAAAAGATTAATCTTACAAAGAGAACGAAAATCATTAAATCTCCTCAATTAAACGTTTGCCTTTGGCCTCTTCTTTATTGTTCAATTTTTCAGCTTTATTGCTCGACTGAAATTCCATGGCTGATGTCTTTTCTGCTCTTACAATGGCAGCTACAGAAGACCAGACTTCCTCTGGCTGCTCATGGACCCAACACATGATGAAATATATCTTCCTTTCTGCTAGCTTTATAGCCCTTCGAATCCCATCCCTCCGTGACTTTCTTGGCCTTTCTGATCTGGCCTCTTTTTCCCCTTCTTGAATCAACCGATGCATATCACAAAGGGCACACACCAAAGCAGAAGTTCCCAAACTAAGTAGACTGATTACATCATCAATGACCCTCAAACCAAATTGCAATCCTCCCACGTGTCTGTAAGCTGGACAGCATACCTGCTCCAAGGAATGAGAAAGGGCTTCTAGCACTGTCTCTGGCTGAGCACCTTGACCCAACACCGAGGACAGACTCAATACAACTGTGACTGACCCAAGGGCATCTGACCTCCAATCTCCATTGTAGAGACGAAGGGTGAAACAGTAGCTGTATAGAATATCAACTAGGTGAACAGTCAAAAGGGGTGATGGCTCCCTAGAACTAAGACTGCTTAGAGGAGGAAGCGGGGTTTCAGGACCGGTAGGAACTTCGCCGAATTCTTCACCTCCAATATCATCTGGCAATTCCTTCTCAGGAAGTAGTTGAACGAGCTGAGTTCCTTCACTACTGAGACGGATTTTTCTGGCAGAAGGCTTTGACCACCATGGATCCCATGGTTTAATCATCTTGCTCAATTCCCCATAAGCAATTGCTCTATGAAACTGTTTCTTTTCTTCAAGAGATAAATCATCAAAGCTGATTTCTTGTCCTGTAAGAATATGAAAATATATCAGCCTTACATTATGATGACATGGACATAAATCAGTTTAACTGCTACAGACGGAGCAATTAGAATACACGTTCAAGTTACAGCAGATAATAAGCAGCATTAAATAGGAACTTACCAGACAAAAGTTTTTCCATTGTCTCCTCGGATAAAGTTGAATCTGCAAAAGCTAAGGAAATAAGGGTACAAGTTTAGCTCCCTTCTCAAGCAGTAGAAAAGATAGCTCATGAATTAATTACTACATCTAACAGATCTTCTAAAGCAATCAACAAAAAATAATAAGAGTGCACTTTTTATAATTTATTCACGTTCAGTAGATGACTAGCCAGTCTGAGCTTCATTAATTATAGAATCCTACTAACTGAATGCTCCATAGACTGTCCATCAATTTTGCACGTTCTTGTTTCTTTCCTTTTCTGATGTTTTGGCTACATAGCAGGTGACCTCGGTAGCAAAGGGATAATAGATCAGCATCTTCCTGTTTCCTTAGCGACTTGCGGAATTCTAACCCTCTCTATAACAGTTGTTCCTTCTTTTCCTAGTCAATTGTCTCATTCTATCTTCTATAGATAAAGAGGCAGCAAGACTCCACTATTGAAGATTCTTTTCATCCCTAACTATTATTGGGTTTTTTTCTTAATAAAAATTACTTAATATATATTTTAGAGAGAAAAAAAATTCCTCCAATTAGGCAATGAAAATTTCAATAGGTTATGACAATTAATTACTCTTCTCTAACAAGCAATCAAAAGTCAACATTTTGATATTTTCTGATCTCTATTAGTGAATTTGAGCAATCAGTCACGTGTAGGAAGCAAAAGGTAAATTCATCTACTCTAGTAATTATATGAATTTTTAGAACATAACGAAGAATAGTTCACAGACATACTTTCTAAACCATCTGTTCTAGCAATATTTTACCAATAAACGCAAGACAGTACACAAACATAAGAACAGGAATAAACGCATCCAGGATAAAGTTGGATAATCATTGCCAAAAAACTCTTCAGGTTAAATAATTGCAGAAGATCCACCTTCCAACCAATTTTGAAGCATCTTCAATTGAATGCATCTCAGACTAATACAGCTGATTACAACAACCAGTAACATCAATTATGTCCTGGCCAATTGGATGGGTGCCAAAGAACTTCCCACGATTCATGTTTAGTCTTCAAGGAAGGCCAAGAGAAAAAAGGGCTGGTCAAAGAGAGAATTGAATAAAGAAGGACTATGTAGCAAGAAATTAGATCCATCAGTGGAGCTTTCCAACAAGTATTCATCTGAAAAAAATCATCCTTGTCCATTCAGTCAGATAAAGCTGTAACTGTTTTCTTGTACTTTTATAAAAGCTGTTTTTTGGTGTATCTAGCTTTAGGTTAGGGAGCATAGGCTGTAGCCTTCCTCTTTGAGATATACTAGTACTCATCTTTTTAATATATACATATACATCAGTTGAGTTGAAACCCTGTGATTGTTTGCTATCTCTAAATTCAAGTTGATAGGAGCTGGTCATGTTTTTCATTTTATGGTACTCTTACTAATGCAACTACAAAACTCAATTGGAAGTGTTAGAATATTTACCCTAATTATCATGATTATATTGTGTCTAGAGTTACCCTATTTATCATGATTATATTGTGTCTAGAGTTAGACTATTTATCATGATTATATTGTGTCTAGAGTTACCCTATTTATCATGTATTCTTGAATCAATTTATTTTTATAAATAGAAGATTATGAGAGGGTTCAATTAAGCCCTCAAGAACTATTTTATACTTTCAATCTCAAGTGGAAGAATTACTTATCTTGGTTGCTTCAATAGAGTTGTATTTCTCAATTCAAGGATACACCCGAGATAAAAATATGTTCTCTCTTGAGGGCTTAAACACCTCTACACTTACATTTATAGAAAACAAAGTAACTAATCACACTCCTTTCCAACTCACTCTTAGTTGGAACACACTTGAACACAACTCATACACACATAACTCATACACAATAACCAATAATTCTAACACTCCCCCTCAAGCTGGAGCATACAGATTGTATGTACCAAGCTTGGAACAAATAAACTCGATCCGAGGTCCCCTTAATGACTTAGTCATCACATCTGCGAGTTGGTCATTTGATCCAACAAACTCGATACATATTTCTTTTGACAATAACTTTTCCCGAACAAAATGACAATCAATTTCTATATGCTTAGTCCTCTCCTGAAACACTGGATTTGATGCAATGTGAAGAGCAGCTTGGTTATCACAATACATCTTCATACTCTGGATGTCACAGAAGCTAAGCTCTTGAAGGAACTGTTTCACCCATATAAGTTCACATGTTAGTGACGCCATTGTCCTATATTCAGCTTCCGCTGTTGATCGAGTCACTACATTTTGTTTCTTACTTTTTCATGAGATAATGTTTCCTCCAAGGAAAACACAATATCCAGTAGTAGATTGTCTATCAATAGGAGAACCTATCCAATCGGCATCACAATATCCTGATACCTGAAGGCTTCCTTTTTCTTCATATAACAGCCATTGCCCGGGAGCCTTTTTCAGATACCTTAGAATGCGAATGATAGCATTCCAATGGCCAACACATGGAGCTTGCATGAACTGACTAACCACCCCAACAACAAAAGATAGATCTGGCCTTGTAATAGTGAGATAGATTAGTTTTCCAACTAGCTTCCTATATCTCTCCGGGTCGGAGAATAACTCACCTTCTTCTGTTGTTAATTTTTGATTTGGGTCCATTGGACTCTCAACCGGTCTACAATCAATCATGCCTGTTTCTTGCAAAATATCCAGAGCATACTTCCTTTGGGAGATTACAACTCCATCTTTTGACTGAGCTACTTCAGTGCCTAAGAAGTATTTGAGACTTCCAAGATCCTTGGTTTGGAAATGTCTACACAAGTACTCCTTCAATTGAGATATTCTAGCAGTATCATTCCCTGTAATAACGATATCATCAACATATACAATGAAGTAAACACATTTCCCGAGAGACGAGTGATAATAAAAGACTGAATGATCTGCTTCACTGCGTTTTAGCCCAAATTTCTGAACAATGGAGCTGAATTTTCCAAACCAAGCACGTGGTGATTGCTTGAGCCCATATAGAGATCGGTGCAATTTGCAAACCATACCAGACTCCCCCTGAGCAACAAACCCAGGAGGTTGCTCCATATAAACTTCCTCCTCAAGATCACCATGGAGAAAGGCATTCTTGATATCCAATTGATGAAGTGGCCAATGACAAATTGCTGCCATTGCAAAGAACAGACGAATGGTAGTCATCTTGGCCACGGGAGAAAATGTGTCACAATAATCAAGGCCATACACCTGAGTGTACCCTTTTGCAACTAACTGGGCTTTGAGCCGATCAATGTCACCATTAGGGCCAACTTTAATTGCAAAGACCCATCGACAACCAACAGCCTTTTTGCCCGGGGAAGTGGCACAAGCTCCCAAGTATTACTGTGGTCAAGAGCCTGCATTTCAGCAATCATGGCTTGTCGCCATCCAGGATGATCAAGTGCTTCTTTCACATTTTTGGGTATAACCACAGAGGACACTGAGGATAAAAGGGAATAAAAGGAAGGCGACAATCTGTGATAGCTAAGAAAATTATAAATGGGATGACGGTTTCGAGTGGAACGAGTACCTTTTCTGAGAGCAATGGGCCAACCAGAATCATTTTCACCAGGAGGCGTGGCAGGAGGCGATGAGGGAGAAGAATCTGAAGGAGGAGATCCACCATTTTCTAGAAGAGGACTACCCATCGGGGTAGGAAGATATCAATACGTGGAGAGGAAGGTTCAGGAGGACCTTGAGCATGACTTGGATTGACATTGGCATTAGAGATATTGGACTCAACTACTGGAAGAGGAAGGACCTGTTGGAGGATATGGACATCTTGAACAAATGGAGAGAAGAAAGGTGTCCGTTCAAAGAATGTAACATTGGCAGACAAGTAGTACTTCTTGGTTTCAGGAGAGTAACACCGATACCCTTTTTGAAGCCGAGAATAGCCCAAAAAGACACATTTGATCACACGAGCGGAGAGCTTGTCTAGCCCCGGAGACATGTCGTGAACAAAACATACACAACCAAAAACCCGAGGAGGGGTGTGAAAGAGAGGATCATTGGGAAAGAGATGGAGAAAGGGACTTTATTATTGAGAGAGGAGGGCATCCTATTAATAAGAAAACAGGCGGTTAAGATGGCATCCCCCAGTGATGGACAGGTATATGGGCACCAAGCAAAAGGGTACGAGCAGTTTCAACTAAGTCTCTATTTTTTCTTTCGGCTATACCATTTTGCCGGGGTGTATGAGGACAAGTGGACTGATGCAAAATACCATGGGAGCTAAGGATTGTAGAAAAATTGGATGAGAAATACTCTTTAGCATTATCACTTCTTAAGATTTTAATCACTTGACCAAATTGGTTCTTGATTTCATTCAAAAAGGATGTGAAGATGGGTAACAATTCAGAGCGATCTTTCATTAGATAAACCCAAGTACATCTAGAATACTCATCAATAAAGGTAACAAAGTACCTAAAACCAAAAGAAGAGACGCGACTAGGTCCCCAGACATCAGAATGAATAATAGAAAAACTAGAATTACTCATTGATTGAGACTTTTTAGGAAAGACAGATCAAACATGTTTTCCTAGTTGACAAGACTCACATTCTAAAGTCTGAAGACCACTAAGTTCAGGACACATCTTTTTTAACTTTGACAAGTGAGGGTGGCCAAATCGGTCATGTACACTTTAGGGGGAAGAGCTGCAACACAGGATACCCGTGGACGAGATCCAAAATGGTATAAACCTCCAGCTTCATATCCTTCTCCAATCTGTCTCCCCGAGCCACGCTCCTGTATAACAAAAGATTTTGAATTGAAAGTTATTGAACAATGTAACATCTTGGTTAACTGACTTAAGGAAATTAAATTGAATGGACAATTAGGGACAAAAAGAACATATTTCAGAGTTAGAGAGGGAGACAGGGAGACTTGACCGACTCCCTTTGAACAAGTTTTAGAGCCATTTGCAAGAGTAATGAAATGGGGTTTTTCTTGGAGGGAAAGGGTTGAGAACAATGAGGTATTACCAGAGATGTGATCAGAAGCACCCGAGTCAATTACCCATGAATTTTGACCTTCCATGGATTGAGAAATACAAGCTGTGGATGTACTTGGGGATTAAGATGATTGCGCCAAGCTGTTAGACTTTAATCGCAAATACTCTTGATACTCTTCCTCAGTGAACTTGGAGTTGGAAGTGGGAGTTTCAGCCTTAGAGATATTGGCTGTTTTTGAAGGAAAACAATGCAAGGAGTAGCAGTTTTCTTGGGTGTGACCCATCCTCTTATAGTAAGTGCACTGTAGACGTCCCCTACCTCCACGTCCTCCTCCTCTAGTGCCCCGTCCTCCTCTTCCCCGCGTAGCAACCATGACAGATGGTTCCATTGTTTCAGGAGCTTCCTGAGATTGAGGCACTGGAACACGAAGAAGACGTGTGGTCAAGGCTTCCAAGGAAGGGACCTCATGACTTGTCAGAAGTTGATCTCTGATATGATTCAAATCAGGGTGTAAAGCACGGAGGATCATCACCATATAATACTTGTCAAGCTTCTTCTTGATGTCTTCCAAAGATTCCACTTCCAAGAACATTCTTAACTCTTCCACAGCTGCTTGGGCTTCAGTCATGAAGGAGACCATATCATGGTCTGTCATTTTGAGACATGCAAGCTTGTTTGTTGTATCATAGAGACGTTGAATATCATTTGCATAAATGCTTTGAGCTTTCTTCCTAAAAGAGTGACATGCTTTGAAGGCTCTAAGAGATATCAAAGGTCGGGGTTCCACAGATTGCCACAATAGGGCACACAATTGGAAATCTGTTTATTTCCATTGTTCAGCTTTTTCAGAAGGTACTTGGCTTCCATCCTGCTCAAGGTGGTCATAATGTCCTTGACCGAGAAACCACATTTCCATGGCAGCAGACCAAGAGAGGTAATTCTTTCCGTTTAGCTTTTCGGAAGTAATTGAGGGACTTCCAGAGAAAGAAAGAACACTTCCAGAAGCCATTGTTGATAAAAATAGGAGAGGAACCAGAAAGGAGCCAGAAAACCGAGAGGAACTAGAAAACCCTAGGGGTTTTTTAGGGTTTTCTTCAAGGGGAGCTTCTGGACCTCACTAAAGCAGGGTTTTGAGGGGCAGAGCAGAGAGAGGAGGTCCAGGCGACGGCTATGGAGGTGTCGCGGTGGCTTTCCGGCGGCCAGAGGGCGGCGCGTGAGCTGCACGCGCCTGTTCGCAGCGCACAACGAAGCGGCGCGTGGCGGAGCGTGGAGAAGAATCAGACGCCGGCACTGGTGGGGTTGGTCGTCGCGTGAAGAGGTGAACCAGATCCAGTGGTCGCCGGACGGAACAGTGACGGCGGACGGCAGCGGACGGTGGCGGACAGATGCGAGATGGCAGAGAACCAAGTTGAAGAGCTTCAAACTGCAGTTGACAGTTGCAAACAGTGGCAAGACAACCGCGGACGGCGGCAATGGGCACCGGATGCAAACAGCAATGACAATGCTGGTGGACCACTTTAGGACAGAAACCAGAGCAGGATGATCCTGCTCTGATACCAACTTGAGATAAAAATATGTTCTCTCTTGAGGGCTTAAACACCTCTACACTTACATTTATAGAAAACAAAGTAACTAACCACACTCCTTTCCAACTCACTCTTAGTTGGAACACACTTGAACACAACTCATACACACATAACTCATACACAATAACCAATAATTCTAACAGATACCATGACCATTTGGAGATGAAAGCTAGAACTATTTTCACTCAAGATAAACTTAGTGGCAAAGCTTGACTTCTATCTATGTGTTGTTTTATGGCAATCAATTGAGCCCAATGTGTTAGAAATACTCAAATCCTTCAAGACATTCTCTTTATTTTGGAAATGGCCCAATATATCTTTGCTAATGATAATCGTTTCCTTGATACAACTCTAAGAGCAGCCTCCCGTAAACAGACCAATCATATTATGCTCTCATATGTAGGAAACATATTATGCTCTCATATGTAGGAAAAGGTCCCTTGTGGCTGACTCATTGTAGGATGCCAACAAAAACTTAATAATTTATACATGGTCCTGATCTTTATCATGACAGTGTTGTGATTTGCATTCTCAGATATAATAAAGAAGTTACAGGAAAAGGATTATTGTATGAGGACAGTGAAAAATACTCAAATCTGAGTGTATTGTGATGCTGATTAGGTTGATTCTTTCATTGTCAAGAGGTTCACCATAGGATATTGCGTAATCATTGGAGGGAATATTATTTCTTAGAAGAACAAGAAATAAAGTGTTGTTGCCTGATCCAATGCAGAAGCTAAACACAGATCTGACTTTGGCCACCTATGAACTTGTGTGAATTAAGCTAATACTTCTAGAGTGGAAATTCTGTGAAGTTAGGAAAATGAAACCATATTGCCTCCAATCTAGTGTTTTATGAGTGAAATAAACACATAAAAATTGATTGTCATTTGTCATGGAGAAATTGTTGTCCAAGGAACTTAGTACTGGATTCATCAACACTAATGACCAACTTGCAAACATTCTAACTATATCTTTAAAAGAGTCTACAATTCAGTTTATATGTTTCAATTTTAGTGCTTATAATTTATATGCTCCAGCTTGAGGGAGATTATTAAATTAGGTGGTATTATTTTCCTGAACAGCTTTTATAAAAGTTGATTTTATGGTGTACCTAGCTTTAGAATAAGGGGCATAGGTTGTAACCTTCCTCTTTATGAGATAAACTTATACTTGTAGACACACACACACACCAGCTGAGATAAAACTCATTGGTTTTTGGCCATCTCTAAATTCAGGTAAAGCATTCTTACTGCCTGGACTAAAGTGCTTGCATTAACATCTCTTAAGCACCTCAAGAGGGATTCTCTATCTAAGCCGAGTCTCCAGGACAAACATGACACGAACTTAATCTTTCAGGGAAAAATTTCGTTCAGTCACATGTTCCACTGAAAATTAATTTTCAAAAGATCCCAATGGCTTTAATTGAAGCTTACCCTGTATCTATCGGGATAAATCTAGGCTGCTGTTTATATGTAATTACAACATGAAACAAAAAATATATGAATACGCTTCAGGAAATAAATAAAAACAAGAGTAAGCTTCCATGCAAAGATAGATATCAAACAAGAAAAACTGCAACAAATAAACTCTGGAACATCTAAAAGCAAGGGGAAAATATGGATGACTTACAATCCTCATCCATTTCCTCTTCTGAATGAAATCTTTTCAGTATGTCCAACATCTTGTTTTTGGTCTGTTCATCAGGCTGCATTTGCTGAAGCTCTTGAACTACATTTTCTTTCATGAAAGATTCAGTGCAACGGAGACTATGAGACTGTCAAAATTCACAACAGTTTGCAAACAAACAAGGATCAAGACTCAACGTATCTATAGAGAAAGTATGTAGTAGCATCCAATTTGCAAAATCATTTAAACCCAATAAAAGCATAACAGATTTCTAAAATAAAGCGTTCTCAGAATAGTCAGAACAGTCACCATAGTAAAGCAGGCACAATAAATGCAAAAGGAGATACAGAGATACAAAAGCATAAGGGGAGAATAAAAATGGTAAACAGAAATAACATTTATCCTCTGAATGTCTGTAAAAGTTGTAAATCTCAAAAAAATATTAAGACAACTTGCACCTAAACTGGAATATGCATACTACTGCCATGCAGAAAATATTCTGCTCCAAATTCAAAAGTAATCTGTCATATATATTCTTTAGCTATTGAGAATTACCATGCTAGTGCACATAAAATTATGGGAATCTAAAACTTAATCAATGATGTAAGGTTACACACATGCAGCTTCTATGCAAAGAATGAATCAAACTCTTACTTAACCAGCTCAAATCAACTTACAGACAACTACTGTACATACTTTGTAACATTGGAGGGAGCAGTATCGCGAATTGCATCGAGGACACGTGTACTGAGAAAACTGCTTCTGGCATCTGTTGCAGTATGAAATGGAATAAATGAGGACAGCTTGATCTAAAAGAAATTGAAAATATCTAGTCATATTCAACCTGCAGAATAAACTACAACTGAAAATTATAATTTTTATGTACACAAATATCAACTGATAGAACTAAGCGTGTTTCCAAACAAAGTAAGAATCGGAAAATAAATTAAAAAAACAGCAAAAAACGCTTCTTGATCTTCATCTTAGTATAATGATAAAAAAACATATATGTAGAAGAAAACTTATAATAAGTTGAAGATGAACATACACGTGGCAGATTATCCGAATAGGGTTCGGCGAAGGAGTAGAAGATTTGGCAGAGGTAACTATATTATCAGCCATGTCCGGAAGGGTGTTTTGATGTTTCAGAATATTCAGGAAATGTTGGACTCAATTGAAATCGAACGCATAGGTTTCACTCGGTTGTGATCAGAATCTGCAAGCAGAAGTAAAAGAACACTAAAGCCAAAAGTTGGTTTCTAGAATAAGGTAATAGACGTAGACCCTTCCGTGGCTAAACACCAAAGCTACAACATTACGTGTAAAAAACAAGAATTTAGAATGAAAATAAAAAAGGTGAATTTGTGAGGTGGCATGTTGAGTAAGAGAGATACTTTAATTTAGGGAAACAGAAAAGAAAGAAAGAGATGTGAGAATAGAAGAGACGGTGAGTATTGCAGGGTGCTATGAGGGTTTGCCTGTGTGGCGTGAGTTGAGAGGCATTTGTAGTTCCGGGGATGGCTGTCCGTGTGGGAGCGGCGCGATGGAAACATAAAGGGAATTGAGAGTACAAGTGCAAGGTGAATAACAGAGAAGGCAGAGGCGAGGGCTTGGAGCTGTGGCGGGAGGCGCGTGGTTTTCGGAGAGAGTTGTGGCTCCGGTGGTGGTTGACTGAGCGGCCGCGGTGGTAGTAGCAGAGAAAGGTGAATAACAGAAAAGTGTTGGATGGGAATTGCAGGGAGGCAGAGAGTAAATGTGAAATTTACGATGTGGTATTAACAAACAACCTCTTCTTGGCTTCTGTTTTCTTTCTTTCCCTCTCCTCTCCTGTATCAAACGAGTCGTTTTTTAATATTAAAAATAAAATTTCATATATAATTATATATTTATATTATAAAGATATACAAAGAAATATACATTTTTAATTTTTAATTTTATCTTCTTAATTACTATTTTTTAAACTTAAATAATTATTAATGATTAAAAAATTATTTTTAAGTTCCATTAGTAACTACATATGCATTATTTAGTTTGGTTAAAAAATATTTTTAATTTAAAAAGTTTTACATAACTTTTATGATAAGGATCATGTTAAAAAACATTTTAAATGTTCACTTGTTAGTCATGTATTGGTCGGTTTAATTTTTATTTTATTTTATTTTTAAATGTTGATGTGGAAAGGTAAAAAGTTTTAGATTTTCGTTCTTTCTCTTTCATTGTAAATTTACGTTATCTTCTACCTTTTATTTTGATTTTGTTTATCTTTCTTCCATTTTCATTTTTCTTCTCTCTCTTTTTTTCATTTATCTCTTATCAGACCACCATCTTTTCTGGCGATTGAACTTTTGACGATCCTTTTTCCTTTTGTTTCACAATCACTAACATGAAGACATTGTCGTCTTTTGTTGTGGTGGTGTGTTTGTCAGATTCAATGTTTACCATTGAGACAACTATCTCTTTTCCATTTTTTGGGTTATGCATTGCGAAATAGAAACCTTCGGTGACTTTGGTGATGAGAGCAAGTATGTTTGTTATCCTTTTTCTTATTTTCCCTTTCCTCTTTTCACATTTTTCTTTCTCCTTTTACGTTTCCTCTTTAGTTAATTATCTTTTGGATTGTTATGACATGCTAAGTTTATTTTTGACGTGCAACATTCTTTCGAAACCAAGTTAGTTGGTGCTTTGAATCGAAGATTCACTCCAGAGTAGAGGACCTTCATAGAAAAAATACCATTTGGTTGATTTTAAGAGTTGCATGACAATGTTAAGATTGGTAGGAGTGTCTTGAATGAGTTATGTGTTAGATGGGTTGACTCGAGGGGTGAGTTTTGTTTTAAAGAGAAAAGTATAGAATTTAAGGAAATGGATGTGTAAAGGCGTAGGAAGGAAGGACGATGCATCCCTATGTTTGATATGGTCCCAAATAGTAGTGATATGTGTGTTAGTTTTTGTTTTTAAATGAGGTTCACAATACAAATATTGAAGGACACATTTAAACTGAATATGAACCTAAAACTTATAAAATGTCTAGAAAAATAAATAAAATCTATAACTTTGAGATTGAAAATTAAAGAGAACCAAATCGACTAAATTTACAAGAGTATCAGAGAAGAAGTTCACATATTAAAAAAATTGTATAAACAAGAATAATAAAGTTAAAATATGAAAACATTTGTAAAGAACTAATCATATTACTTCACTTAGGACAAACAAAACCAAAAGGAGTGGTAACACGTGACATATGTGATATGACATAGACTAAAAAATTGTCCATATTCCATATTGGTTTATCCAAATTCAAAGTAGCAAGAATATTAAAAAATAAGCACATTTAATTTATTAGATTCTAACATATAAGTGTTTGAACCAAGGTAGGAAAAAACTCATAAGTGTTTGAACTAAGGTAGGTGAAGTCTATGATCATTTTTGTCTAAGTCATGCCAATTGATGCACACTTGAGTGGGGCAAAATGTGTTTTGATGCACTAGACACCACTAATAATGGGAAACTTGGGTCATCCATGCCAAAAATGAAAAAAATCCATCCAAATGACATAAAAAATGACTTTGGGGAGTCAGGTTCTCCCAAGGGCTCATTGTTGATTTGTACAAAAAGTTGAACGTGACTCCTCAACTAGGAGAACCTGACTTTCTAGAGTCATTTTTTATGTCCTTTGGATGATTTTGTTTTCATTTTTTGGCATGGATGACCCAAGTTCCCAATCATTGATAGTGTCTCGTGCATCAAAGCAAATTTTGCTCCACTAAATATTGTGATGAATAACAATGACCGACGATCTCCACCTTGATAATTTGGTGAGCATGAACGAGAGAAGAAAAGGAAGAAAAATTAGGGATTGTGAGTGAATGTGGTTGCGGAGGGAATATGAAAAAAAAATGAACGAGAGAAGAGGGTGAAGAAAAATTAGGAATTGTGAATGAATGTGGTTGCGGAGGGAACTTGAAAAAAAAATAAGAGATTGAAGAGATATTATTAAAACAAGTCATAATATATTTTGAAGAAAATTTCGAATTTGGTCATGGGATTTTATGTATTATGACAGGTTCTAAGTTAACAATCATAAAAAGGTATATTATGATAGGTTTTTGTATACCTATTATAATACATTTTGCATTCATTTTCAATTTTGGCACCACGTTATATTTTATGACTGATGTTCAAAACTATGTCATAATAAGTCTTATTGTTATAACTGAAATAAATGCACTGACCAACCTATTAAAATAGGTGTATTTCACCAATCATAATAAATCATTATAAAATCCTATTTTTCTACTAATGATTCATGTTATTCTAACCTATAATTAATTGTTGTTACAATATGTCTACATGATATACCGAACAAATCCCAAAAATAGAATGTTGGAAGAGTGCTTGTTAGGTCAACAATAAATGAAATGTCCATCATAACCTTTAACACTCATTTCTTATTTTCATTCTTAATGCTAAATACTCTTTCACACTTCAGTGTTTTAACTCAACAACTATGAGTCACCAACTTTAATAACCAAAATCACAAATTAACGCTTTGTAAGAGTTATGTTCACAACCAACATACAACAACCATGTGAATGCAAATATTTAACAACAACCCCAACACCGACGAACTCGATTTCAGTGTGCATTGACTTTAACTTCTTCCTTCAAATGTTCAATACCCACAATTTTAGAGACCAAATTTTCTTTCTTAAAAATTACACGTGTCAACATTAAAAGAGTCACATCATCAAACCATTTTAATCCATTGGATAACAATGTTTCACATGTTACAAATACTTAATTTCGTTGGTCCAGAAAAATATAATTCATGCATTAATAAAATATAAGAATAAAATTAGTCTAAATTTTTGGAGAATAAATTTTAATTTTGCATTAATAAAAATATATTTAATTCTTAATTTTAATTAGATATTGAAAACACTTTTGTTACATTAGCTTTAGCTAATTTAAAATTTAAAATTTTTTGAAAGTTACCAGTTCAATTATTCAATATGCCTTTAAACTATTTAATCCTTTCAGCTTAGGTACTTAATGAAATTCTAATAAAAATATGATTGTAATTAAACACCCATCTACAAAGTTAAAAAATGCATAAACATAATTAAATTCTTTCTCATAATATAGAAAAATACTTATTAATTTGACCGTTTTTATACATAAGAAATATATTTATATAATGTGGTAGCACATCTTTCTAGTCGGTTTTTAACAAATTATGTTATAGATAAGATTTACGTTCTTATTCAATATTTTATCTTTAATCATTTGAGTTTTACGTGAACTCCATTTAACTTTTTTTTAACACTTTATGTATCATAATGATTTTTTATTTTATTTTTACGAAAGAATAATCATAAATATCAATTAAAATATATTTAAAAGAATCCATTTTCTTTCCTTACATTTTTTTCATTAATTATAAATATTAAAAATTAACTCAAATTAACATAGATGTTTTTCCTTAGTTGTTATAACCTAAAATAATAAAAATTTAAATTTGAAAAAAACACAAACGCATATTTTAAATAAGAACATAGAAAAGTGTATTTTAAAAGTGATATTGTTTTTAAAATATTGAGATTTTCTTATTTTAGTGATAAAATATTTTTATATAAATAGAAATTTTTTAAGAGTTATGTTACTAAAAAGATAAGAAACTCTTCTTTATGGAGTTTTTTTCTTTTTCTTTAATATTGTTTACAATTTGTTTATTTTTTTGAAAATTAGAGATAATAGGATTTCTCCTTGGAGAGAACTCGTTAAGATTAATAAATTAATTTCTTCTTTAGAACAAGTTAGTTTTCAGTCCTTTTTTCTTGTTTTCTTTGTTTCAGCTGGTTATGCCAGATTTTACTGCTTGCATGAATCTTGGTTAATCAATGTCTTTGTTGGCCTGGTGAGATCGTTTGATGTTGTCTCTAGGTATAGAAAGGGGTAGCCTATGAGTTAGGAGGCATTTTGGATTTTTGAGCTGTTGAGCAACTTTGTCAAGGAAAGCGAAACTAGTCTTTAAATCCTTTGTAGTGTTCTTGCAAATTTGATGAATGCATGTTGGTGATTGATTTCATGTTGAAAAGGAACTTTACAAAAAAAAAGGGATTATCGACGAACGTAATCCGTCAAAAACAACTAAAATTCGTCATTAATACTCTATTCCACGGATTACCGACATCCAGATATCCGTCGGTAAATCCTTTGTCGGTAACCATTAAAGACGAATATTGTCTTTTGATAATTACCGATGGCCTTTTCCTTCGATAATTACTGACGACCCTATTCCGTCGGTAATTACCAAAGGAACTTGCCATTGGTAATTACCGAAGGAAAAGGTCGTCAACAATTACCGAAGGAAAAGGCCGTCGGTAATTATCGAAGGAAAAGACCAACGGTAGTTCCGTTGTAAAAGCCAAGCAAAATTGAGTTCAATTTGTATTTGCTATCCAACTACCCAAACTTGCATAAAATGTCCACAATATAGACAGACATGCATAACATTTTCAAATCACAGAAAGAGCTGCATAATATACATCCCAAAATTGTCCAATCATTGATGAAATAAACAATATGACATAATTTGTATTGTTCAAATTTAAGAACTTGTATTTGTAAAGTAAACATGAAACGTAAAACAATATGATCTACACCAACAAAGTATATATGTTTAAAACAAATGAGGAAATGTAATATAGTTGAATAATATGTTCTAACAATTATGTTTAATAATAACAAGAAGACTAATAATCTATATAGTCATCATCATAATGGTCTTCATCATCCTAATGTTGTGTAGGTGGCTGGACTAGTGTGGACTGGACTGATATGGATTGGACTGGAGTGGGGTAGACTGATGTGAGCTGCTCTAGGACGGCGGGTGATGGGGAGGGTTGTAGCTAGGTCAGAGGGACGGTGGACTGAAGTTGTGAAGCTTCAAGCAACAATCTCATGAACAGTTGTTTAAAGTTTGTAAACTCGTGTTTCAAATTAGTGTATTCTTGGTCATGTTGCTCTAGTGCTTACGTGAGGCAAACAATGACCTCGCTAACAGTGGTGGTGGAAGAAGAAGGTTGGTGCTTCAAAGTACCTCCTCTTCTTGTTGTGTAGTTTGTAGCAAGTTGTCCTACACTGTGCACTCGTCCCTTGTTTTTCCCACCAACGACATCGACCCATCATTGTGTCCTACGAATGTCGTCGTCTTCATTATTTGCGTTATCCGGTGTAGGAGTTGTTGACCCATGTTCGGATCTAACTTGTGAAAGTCTCGTAGAAAAATATTTTTGCTCAAACATTATACTCATTGTTAGTGAATAATGTAGTAACATAAGGAAGAATTACTAGTAGTAACAATGTTGTATGCTTACATGAGTCTTTCGAGACCTTTCATTAACGAATCGACTAGTTCCCTTTCGAACATGAGTATGTGAAAAACCTCATCAATATGGACCACCCGTCAAGCTTTTTGTCCTCTAAGAAAATTTGGATTTAGAAGTGAACATAAAATAGAAAATACACAAGTTATATATGAACAAGTTAAAAAAGTAATCAAGGTTTACCATGCGAATGACATGTTCATTAACCGTGATCGATCCACTGGTATGCAGAGTCCCACCCTTTTCAGAAGTTTTGTTCTTTTGGGTAGTAGCACACTTATTTCGAAACTCTACTGAATTCCAATGAGCGAGTAAAGAGTTCCATATGTACTCGCTTAGCTAGTAAGGGCGCTCCCCTGCATTGCGAGCATCTCTAAACATCTTTGACAGCCGATGAGATGCTTTAGTGTGAAAATTTCTTTGTATTTCACTCTCATGTTCAGGTTTCCACTGCACCTTCATCTATAACAATAAACAATACAAACATTGATTAATTAACATACTAAAAAGAAGGACAATTATAGTTTAATGGGTTGTTCACCTTAATGGATGGAAGAAACCTACATATAAAGAAATAAAGTGATTTGAATTAAGACAAACTTAATACATCAAAATTATTAAGAAAGGGATTAAAGTCTTACCCTCGACCAGAAGACTCAATCCATGGTCGATCATGGAGAGGCGGGTCAACACCATCAGTAGCTGAATCTGCATTAACAGATGGTGTGACAATCTCAGAAAACGGTATAGAAGATGCGAAAGGTATAGAAGTAGGGTCAGGGGGAGGGGTAAGGGTAATAATCACAAGGAGAGGAAGAGTGTCTACTGTAGGGAAAGGAGGAGGGTTTGCTGCAGGGGGAGGAAGAGGGTCTGCTACAACTAAAAGAAGGGGGTCTGCTGCATTTGATGGCCCTACGGACGAAGGATTGGGGGCAACAGTGGTAGGTAGTCGAGCAGGCACCCTAATTACATACCGTGGTGCTTGTCGTTCCCTCTTTTTAGGCCTTGTTACCCCCTTTCCTTTATCACGACATTTTGAACCTTCTCCTATCATTACTGCATTCAAATAGTTTAAAATAAAGTGAAACAATATAGCGTGTATAATTCAATAACAAATTATGGGTCGTGAAAGAACTCAGAACTGATGGAATGATAGAGATTGAATCTCTAATTTCAAGAAGAGTCAAGAAGGTGAACAGGAAGCTGCTGAAGATAAGTTGTTGTGAAGAAAGAAAGGAGAACACCAAGACGAAAAATGTGACATGAGCTTAATGGTGTCAAGCTAGTGACGTTAAAGAAGCGCTTTCTAGGAGGCAACCCAGCTTTCTAAACCTTTCTTTTTGATAATTTGTTTTGTTATTGTACTTGGCTTGAATTAACTACACTGGTGTGGTTCAGTGATGTTGTGTTTTGTGATAAGTATTGCTTTATGATGCTCCATTATTTATTGATGTTGAGGTGATGCATGATGTGCTTATATACAGGTGATAACTCACAATTTGTGTGAAATAGATGCATGGGGAAAAATTTGATTGAGATACTGAGCAGGATGTTTATCTGAATTCTGAACTTGAAAGTAACCCGTGTGAGGATTGAACTTCAGAGTTTTTTTTGTGAATAATTGTTATTACTTTGAAAGCATGAATCATTTTTCCCAAATTTTCTGTGATTGAACCACTTGCTTGCAGGTTTCATATGATCAAGGCCATCTTTTGTTATCCCTTTTTAGCCTATGCATTATTTTAGCCCAATAAAAAGAGAACAATTTGTTCTGACCTTTGAATCTTGAGCCTTAAGCATGTTATGAAAACCCTGTTTGAAAATCTTAACCTTTAGTTAAGTTGAGAACATTTGTGGGGTATTGATGAAGGTTCAAGTTTGGGGTTATTGGGAAATTTGAGAAAATAGATCAAAAGAAAAAGCATTGAGCTAAGCAGTGAGCAAATGAAAAGCAAAAGCAAAAAAAAGGAAAAATGAAAAGAAAAATAAAAAGCTCAATGCAAGGGAAAGTTGGGAATAAGTGAAGACGGTTGTGGGAAAGAGAGGTTGTGTTTGGATGATGAAATCATAAATATCTCTCTTAACTCAAAGATTTTGTTGTCTAGAAAAACCAATTTTCTTCTTAGCCCAACCAAGCTACAAGTTGAGAAAAGACCTTGTGATGAAAACTTGCTTATGAGTATGATTGATTATGATTAAATGAAAGACAAAGTTAATTTGTGTGACATTGTGATAGCAGAGTGAAAGAGAACCAACACTTCACTATACACCTTTGAGTTTGAGTGATACACTTTTGAGTGCTTGAGTGATACACTTTTGAGTGCTTGAATGAAACACTTTCCTTGGTGAGGAGTAGTTCTTTGAATTCATGATTTCATCTTTGCTTGGTTGATTCATCATTCTTAAGGATAACATCTGTTGAAGTACACGAGCATCACATTGAGTTTGATTGAATTAAGACATCTATACATCTTGATTGACATCTTTATGATGAGCTGATAAAAGTGATTACTTGTCCTGGAAGAAAATGTTTTGAAATATGCTGAGCCATTGTAGTAATTATTGAGACAAGCTAAGTTACATTTTGTTTTGCTTGAGGACAAGAAAAGTTCTAAGTTTGGGGTTATGATAATGGTTGAAAATACCGTTATCTGTGATGTGATTTTGATACTAAATGTACCCTCTTCTACTTAGAAACTTGCTTGAAATCATATTTTTCTGTTAAGTTGTGTGAATAAGAGAGTTAAGGTTGAACTTGATGATTTTATGACTAAATTCCCTTGTTTTGGCAGGAAATGAGATAATATGGAAGCAAAGCTAAAGTGCCAAGGAGATGGAGCTCAGAAAGATCTGAAAAAGCACCAGAAAGTAGGAACGCCCGAAGCTTGAGCGCCCTTTTTGGAGCCCGAAGCGCCAAAGCCTACCGCACACCGCCTGGGCGCCCTTTTTGGGGCACTGAGAGTGCCACTTTTCATGAAGAACCACGCCTGCTTGCCCTCCGAGTGAAGTTGAGCGCCAATTTTAGTATCGCAGCACGCCTGGGCGCCCTAGGTGGGGCGCGAGCGCCAGCGTGATGGGCATGGGCTTTGTTTATGTTTTGATTCCACTCTATTTAAAGGACCCAGACGCCCTAGGTTTTGTATCTTTGGCAAAGGAGGCGCAACAACACACTCTTCTACTCTTTGAAGGCGGATTTGGATGCGGGAGCTTCCATCTTCAACTTTTAAGGTTTTTCTTATCTCATTCTTCTCCATTGTACATCTAGTTTCATCATGACAATGGGGAGCTAACTTCTATTTATTGTTGGGGGATGATGTAACCTTGTGAACTCTCATGTATTTGAATTGATTCTTAATAATTTATGCTTCTTTCATTAACTGTTAGGGTAATTCTTTTGTGATCAGTGCTTGCTTTGTTTAACTCATTCATAGCGTGATGTATGAATTGCATGAGTGCCGGGAGGTTCCTTACAATTTAGGTTCTTGTAGAATTATTACCAAGAACAGTATTTCTCAAGGGTGGGGGTATGAGTCTTGGTCGTCTTAAGCTACTGATCTTCAGAATTAATTATTAGGAATGCTAGGAATCGTATGAATTAGTAATTAAGGTTAGGCTTTCTTCACCGAGGGATTGTGTTTTAAGTAATTTAGTGAGTGACGTTGACATATACATGAGAGTAAACTCGGTGAAATCTAACCCCAACAACATATTCATCTCATGACATAAACATCATCCGTTCATCGATGTGCTACTCTTCAATTGATCAAAACTGCATTCATATTTAATTTTCTGTATTTGCATTCTACACCAATGATTTCATTCCTTTTAAGTCTTAATTAATCGAGTTATCACACGACTGTCTAATGACAAGAGTCTCTTAGGACACGATACATGGTCTTACCATTTTATATTACTTGTACGATCCGGTACACTTGCCGGTGATTCAACAGTTTCCATACTTACTATGGTCATACATGTTTATATCTGTAGTATGAATATTCATGTTTTTGAATGACAAAACTACTTGTATAATGCATATATGTATGAAGTAATCGATTACAGTGTTTATGTAATCAATTAAGTTCATCACATATCAGCTAATGCTTTAATTGTGGCAAACCAAAAGTTTTAATCAATTACATTATATGTATAATCGATTAAAACTCGTGCCTTTGCTAACACCTTTTTGCTGTGTCCAGTGATGAGGTTTTAGTAGAAAAAATTTTCAAAATTGCTTAAGGGTAATACTTAATCGATTACACAATTTCCTTAATTGGTTAATCTGGTACATATTTGAAAACAATTTTCATGTTAAGTCTTAACTGTCATAATAGTCATATTTTGAATTGTTTTGACTTACAATAAATGTGTAATCAATTACATTAATTGTGTAATCAGTTAAATCTGTTTTGATGTAAATCTGGTATAACACTATTAAATGCTTAACCGATTACATTAATTTTGTAGTCGATTAAAAAGTGTCAAACATGAGGAAATCTATATATTGATGCATAACACTCTGCATTAATAACTTTTGAGCATTTGAATTTTAATATCTGACATAAGAGAGTCGAGAAAAGGATTTTGCAGGTGTGCTGTTTCTCCAAGAATCAAGATACTAAAGTTTTATAGATTTGTGGGATTCTTGAAGTATTTCTTTGAACTTTTATTGGTTGCTCAATCATCAGTACATTGAGGTGTTTTCTTTACAGATCAGTACTGTCTTTACAATCCATAGATTGTGGTTTCCCTATGCGTGTTGCCAGAAAGAGAACGTGTAGTTCTTGTATCTTTGATAAGGATCTCAAAGGGGTACTACAGAGAGAGGATTGTTCTTTCTATAGTGTGTTTGTTCCTATAGTAGATTTGTTAGTTGTAGAGGAGATTACATTGAGAGTTGGTTTGTGTAAGTATTGCTGTATTAACTCAATCTTTATAGTGAAAGGTCTTTCAGTCTCAGGTTGATTGAAAGGGATTGGATGTAGGCATTGAGGCCGAACCAGTATAAAAAATCTGTGTTTGTTTGTTGTCCCTTCACTCTTTTACTGCATTATTTTCTTTCTTGTCTTGTGTGTTCAAGAAAGTTCTAAAGATTTTCTAAACGATAATAAAAGAACATATTTTCACTAAGAACCAATTCACCCCCTCTCTTGGTGTTGAGAAATAAAGCCTAACTGTTTTTACAGGACATAATAAACCTGTCTGACATTAGTTGGTAGAATGAAAGGATCAAACGATCAATATCTTAATCTCATTTGCAGTTTGAGAGTGTTAATCCTAGGATCCATTCTTGAAGTAAGTGTGCAATTCTTTCACACATCTCATTGCCCAATTGGGGAGATCTCTTAACTCTTGAATCATGGCAGTTAGTTCCTAGTTAAAGACCTACGAAGATCCCAAAAACAAATTTTACACTAAGAGTACAATTTACCTTGCTCAAAACATAGGAAAAAAAACATACGTCCTATCTGAACGGGTTGGGAAACTGTATGTGTATTCGAGTAGAAACATTCTCTTCTACGACTTGCTCAGCCACAAGGAACGAGCTGTTACAAATGAAATGAATTAGTTTATAAAAATTTAACCATTGCAAAGTTAAGAATTGGATTATGACATACTCAAGGTACGACTTAACGTCACTGCAATTGATTAAGACATGGACATGAATAGAGTTGAATTCAGGATCAGTTAACCAATGAGTGAACTTTTTACCCACATGACGACCAACTTGTCGAAAAACTGATAATGCACCTTCAAATGGTTCAGCTTGCCATTGCATTTCATTTCTCACATTATTGGGTGACAACGTGAAGTTCTTGAAATAATGTGAACAAAAATTCGTTGTCTCTCGGTACAAGTACGCTAAAAAAATTGATCCTTCTACTCTAGCCTTATTTTTAACTGAACGTTTTGATTCTCTCATAAATCGTTCAAAGGGATACATCCACCTATATTGCACCGGTCTCCCAAGCCAAGCTTCACATGCAAGATGAATTGGAAGATGCTCCATTTAATCAAAGAATGCAGGAGGGAATATTCTTTCTAATTTGCAAAGAATAATTCGAATATTTTCTTCTATCTTTCTTAGCGAATTTTCCTTTAGCGTCGTGCAACACAAATCTTTGAAAAAGTTACTGATTTCTATAAGTGGATTTAACACGTGTATTGGCAAACAACTGAACCCAAGAGGGATTAAAGTCTCCATGAGTATATGACAATCATGACTCTTCAACCCTTGAATAATACCCTTTTCAATAGGCACATCTGGACAAGTTAGAGGAATATCCATTTGGCATTCTAAGCTCCTTGATCCATCCACAAACTATTCCAGCATCGTCTTTTGAAAATGTGTAATTTGCTTTTGGTTTCAACAATCGCCGTTACCTTGCGGCTTCAACTCTAAGTCTCTTCGCCCACAATATAAAGGTAAATATTTTCTTGCTTTATCATTATCTTTTGTCTTCCTAATAACATTCATTACCATGTTAAATATATTGTCAAAGAATTTTTTTTCTATGTGCATGACTTCAAGGTTATGTCTTAGTAAGTTATCTTTCTAGTAGGGAAGATCCTAAAAAATGTTTCTTTTAGTCCAGTTTTGCCACTCCCCACACCCTTCTATGCTATTCTAACCACATTCAGTGACTTTTGGCATGTCTTTGACTCTTCTCCAAACTTGTGACGAAGTGAGCCTTGGCGGGGGCATATCCATTTCAACTTGCCCTTTGCGAAATGCCTTTTTGTTTCTTCTAAATGGGTGATCAATGGGCAATAATCGTCGATGGCAATCAAACCAACTACTTTTCTGACCATAACTCAAAAAGAATGACTTTGTATGCTCCATGCAATGCGGACAAGCTAATCGACCATGCATGCTTCAACCAGATAACATGCCATATGCATGCAAGTCGTTAATAGTCCACATCAAAGCTGCCCTCATAAGGAAAATTTACTTCCTTGAAACATCATACGTCCGAACACCACTCCATAACTTCTTCAAATCATGAATCAAAGGCTCCAAATAAACATCAATCACTAATTTGGGATTAGATGGACTTGGTATTATACACGTTAAAAAAATGCAAGACTTTACCTATTTGATCTAATTTGACATGTTTCTTAGCTTTATTTAAGTACTTTAAACTTGTTAGGTGAATTCCCATTTTCTCACCTATTTAGTACACTTTTTAGGTTTTAAGTAGCCAAATTTTGAGATTTAGCTACGCGATCCAATTTGACATCTCTCTTAGCTTCATTTAAAGTACTTTAAACTTATTAAGATAAGAACATTATAGTTTCTTAGGTTATTTTAGGTGAATTTCGAAATTGTCACATATTTAGAACACTTTTTAGGCTTTAAGTAATTCAATTTTGAGATTTAGCTACTTGTTCTAATTTGACATGTTTCTTAGCTTCATTTAAGTCCTTTAAACTTGTTAGGATATGAAGATTACATATTTTTATCTTACTTTAGGTGAATTCCCATTTTCTCACCTACTTAGTACACTTTTAAGGTCTTAAGTAGCCAAAATTTGAGATTTAGCTACTTGTTCCAATTTGACATCTTTCTTAGCTTCATTTAAGTACTTTAAAGTTGTTAGGATAAGAACATTACACATTGTTAGGGTACTTTAGGTGAATTCCCATTTTCTCACTTATTTAATACACTTTTTAGGTTATAAGTAGCTAAATTTTGAGATTTAGCTACTTGATCCAATTTGACATCTTTCTTAGCTCATTTAACTACTTTAAACTTGTTAGAATAAGAAAATTACTTATTGGTAGGGTACTTTAGGTGAATTCCCAATTTCTCACCTTTTTAAGTATAACTTTTTAAGCTTTTAAGTAGTCTAATTTTGAGTTTTTGGTAGTTGTTCCAATGTGAGTTGTTTTTTACCTTCATTTCACTACTTTAAACTTGTTAGGATATCAACATTACTTATTGTTAGGGTACTTCAGTACAATTTTCATTCTTACCACTTTTAGCCTTTTTAGTTACTAGTTTTGGGTTCTAGGTTGTTATATTTTGAGTTTTAGGTACTTTTTGTAGTGTGAGTATTTTGTTAGCTATGTTTTACCGTTCTAAACTTGTTAGGACAATTTGTTTGTAGTTTCTTAGGCTACTTTGTCCACTTCGCAATTTTTACCCTACTAGTCACAATTCTAGTAGAGTTTTGGAGGTTTGAGCAGTCAGTTTTAAAACTTGTCTTGGGAATCAATTCTTCACTCAATTCTTTGTCATTTCTAGTTTGTTACAACTTGTGTACATAGTTTTAGGTATCTTTTATAGAATGGACATTTTCTTTCTTAGCACTATTAGCCTATTGTAATGTAATTTTAGGCGTGCAATACTCAAATTTTGCTGTTTTTGTTATTTTGGAACTGTGACTTGATTTTTATCTTTCTTTTATCTTTTAAAACTTCACTAGATAGTTATTTTACAGTTTCAATGAGTACTTCAATACAATTTTCATCTCATTAAATTTCTTATTTTATCTTTTACCTCTTCTTATCTCTCTCCTTATCGAATGGAGGATACACCTCATAGAATCTTTATTCATTATAGAGTAATAGAGGAGGAGGGAAGTATGCCTAGGCTGGGAGAGGTTTTATATTACTTTCATGCTTCCAGGTCCCTCTACAATCGAGGGTCACCTTCTGCTTCCCAAAGGGTTTTATATTAGTAGTTGGCGGGTACAATTTCCATCTTGCATCACAAATCTTGAATCTCATTTCTCCCTTTTAAATTGAAATGTTGCTCAATTGTTTTTATTTTCCCTAAACTACGACTAAGGTTATTTGTAAATGATGACAACATTTTAACCTTTAGTTTGATTCCTAAATCCTATTGTTTGATCTTAATAACTTCAATTAATTTAATCCCTAAACTTAACATCATAGGTTGGTTTGATCCATAATATTATCATATCAATCAATTTATAACACTATGTTAACTGCCAACTTAACTTATACACATTAAACTTCAGAAACAAATTGATTGATAAAAGGCTAATGGGTAGAATCCAAGAATACTTGCTTTTTGATAATGTGTTAAGAGGTAGTAAAAATATAGTTTCTAAGTATCAACTATATTCTACAACTAAGTTAACCCTTGGATTCCCTTGCCATCGTTTAGTTTAGTGTCATACACATTTTACTACAATCAAAACAATCAAGAGCAACTTCAAACACACACACACACACACACACACACACACACACACACACACACACACATATATATATATATATATATATATGTTACCAATATGATGTATGAAGATCATGCTTCATATTGATCACAACTCACTCTTATAACAACAAATAGTGGGAGGTAAATTCACTCCCTATTTCCTCACTTCTTTTACTTTGTAATGCACTAAGCTAAATCGTACATTAATAGAAGTTGGGTTCATCTACCATATAACAACCACAACCATTAAAACACATACAAGGAGGGTGAATCTCAGTTGCATGCCAATGCCTTACCCTTAATTTCAATTACAAACCAATTAACTTTCTCAATCAAACAACATAATACACAATTAGCACAAGAACATCAAACAAATTCATGAACAACATAATTCAGGATGAATTTTAAATGTAGATCTTACCTCAACCTCGATAGTTGTTAACGATGATAGCCTCTATAGAGCAAGATAGCGACAAAAACCCCCACAAAGGCCGTCGGTAATATTCCGTCGGTATTTTGAGCTTTCCTTGTAGTGTTTAATTGTTTTTGATGAATTGGATTTGTGGTAAGCATGATTGATTTGATTTTTTTGGTTTGAATGTTTTATTCATGAACTTTTGCTGGTTTGGACTTGGTTTTATGTGATTGAGAGAGTTTATAATCTGAGGAATTGGAAAAATTTGTACGAGTTTTTATGTTTACAATTGTTTTGAACCAAAGCATTAAGAAAGGAGTAACAATTTGATCAATTGAACAAGTACAACTTTTGTTAAGAACACAAAAGTACATTTGCTAATATATGATATAACACTAAACGCTAGGCTCATTGTGCAAGCTTGAGAGCATTTTAGCTCCAGATCGCTGAGCGCCTATCTACACTATTAAGCATCTTATTTTGCGAATGCTTTGGTGCAGAGCGACAACATGGCACCATTGAGTGCCACTCCTGTACTATAGGTCTAGAGACATTTAGCTCCAAGACGCTGAGCAACAAAAAATTTCGCTGAGCATAAATTTTTACGAGAAGAAAGGTGCTGAGCATTAATATTTTCGCAGAGCGCCACTCTTTACGAAAGGTTTGTGTTAGAAATAAAGAAGCATGTTTCTCAACACTAAGAGGGGGTGAATTGGTGATTAATAAAAACATGCACTTTTCAATTCTTTTTGTTCAATTAGAATAATCTTTGAAACGTTCTTGCGCTGTAAGTAAAGTACGTATGCAATGAAATGTAAAGAGAGAAAGTAAGAAGATCAAACACAGTGTTTATCCTGGTTCGGCCTCAATGCCTAATTCCAGTCACCTTTCCAATCAACCTCTGATTGAAGGATATTTCACTATAATGATTGGAAAATTAGACCAAAGGTTTTACAGTGAACACACTCTCACAATGTAAACACATTTCCCATTCAAACAATCAAATATAGAAACAAATACACATGCACACATAGAACCACACATTCTTGTTGCAGAATCCCTTTGAGAATCCCCTCTCAAAGTCCAAGAGCTCCTCATTCTTCTTCCTATTGCACACAAATAGGGACACAACACAATCAACAAGTGTAGAAACCTTTTCTGATCACAGCAAATACACCTCAGTAGTGCGGATAGGATCAACCAGTCAAGCTCTCAACTTTCCTCTTAAGAATCCTTCAAGTTTCTTCAAGATCTTTGCTTCTTAATTCTTGGAGCGTCAATGTAATCTCTAAAACTTTCTCAGATCAAAACTGTCAGATATGAAAATGTACAAATGATAAAGTGTTATAGAAATACAAACAATGCGTCAATTTATAGTTTCTATCATAACAGACGCAAAGTAATCGATTATGTTAGTAATGTAATCAGTTACATAATAAAAAACTAGATGTAACTTAATTACAACTAACTCAGCTCTTAATTGAATGCACAATTAAAGTAATCGATTATCATTTAATGCTAGTCAAACATATTTAAAAAATATGACCGTGAGAGGATTTTTGACTAAGTTGAAAACAATTTTCAAAAGATAATAGACTTAATTGATTACATAAAATGTATAATCGATTAAGCTTAACACTTAAACAGATTTTGAAAACTTTTTCACTTCAAAAACTAATCACAACACATTTGAAAATGCAAAGACATGAGTTTTAATCGATTCATCAACTAATGTAATCGATTCAAACTTGCTGTTTTGCCATAGTTCAAAACTTAAGCTTTTGTGCTTGTGATTTTCATTACTTAGAAACATACAGTATGCATACAAAAATATAATCACATCAAAATCACAATAGTATGCAATAACAACAATATGTCCAACATATGCATTAATCAACAATAAGCAGTTATATATCCACATATGTATTAAACACAAAAAACACATTTCTGTTGTGTCATGACAAACATCTGAGTTGTTACAGTCAATGTGTTGTCATCTTAAGAAACAAACATAGGATTTGGGTTCCACACTCACATGGCTCCCCCTATAAAAAATTTCCCCCTTTTTTGATGATTCATAACAATGATCAATAAAACAACCATGATGTACAGCGCACAATCAGAAATTGTTTCACACAGTTTCAAACAAAGACATACAAATATATATATATATATATATATATATATATATATATATATATATATATATATATATATATATATATATATCATACACATTCAACTATCTCATTCAATGTTCAATTATTTCTTCCCCTTTGGACATTAGCAAAAACGGATTTATAGCACAATGTAATTGGAACACAAAGATATTTGATAACAGTTGAAAAACCGTTATTTTTATACTTAATTTTGATATTAAAAACACCCTTTTTGACTTAGAAGCTTGCTTGAACTCATGTTTTTGCTTTAGTTTTGTGAATAAGAGAGTTGAAGATGAATTTAATGGTTTTGTGCTAAATTCCCTTGATTTTGTAGGCTATTGGAATGATTTAAAATAAGAGTTAAAGTACCGAATGGTTGGAATGCAGAAAAGTCAACCAGAATGCAGAAAAGTCAACCAGAGTGCAAAAAAGTCAATCAGAATGCAGAAAAGTCAACCAGTCAACTAGAGTGCAGAAAACGTTGCACTGAGCGCCGCCGACGTGGGGTTGGACCTGTTTTATGTTATTTTTATGGGTTGGACCTGTTTTCTGTTATTTTTATGTTCTATTTAAGGACTTGCACGTCCTAGGGATTGTATCTTTTGATGACTTGAGCATAGAAACACACTGTTCACCCCTTGGGGGTAGATTTGGGGATGCGAGAGTCTCATCTTCTCTTTCTAGGGTTTTTTTATCTCTTTCATTCTTTCATTCCATTGTTCATCTAGTTTCTCCATGATAATGAGAAACTAAACCTTATTTGTTGTTGGAAAAGATGTAACCTCTTAAACTCTCATGTATTGAATTGATTCTTGATTATATATGCTTTACTTCATTAATTGTTAGAGTTTTTCCTCTAGACTCTATGCATGCTTTGTTTAACTCATTCAATTGCATGATCATTGATTTTGTTGATATGGACACATACGGGGAAATCTAGAACTGGGGAAATTCTCCCGAAAGCAATATTACCTAGACATAAGAATAGGAGGATCGATTGCCTTTAAGCTTTTGTGCGAATGTAATGCATGATTAATTACTAGGGAGACAAGGCTTTGTGAACTAGTAATTAGGAGTAGGCTTTCTTCACCGAGACATTGGATTTAAGGTAAATTGGAAAGTGGCATTAACATTAATGAAGAAGATGAATTCATATATGCATGAGAGTAAATTAGGTGAAATCTAGACCCAACAACAATATCATCAACTTCATCCATTCATTCTTGTGTTTAACCTCAATTGATCAAATTGAATTCATGTTTATTTTATTGCATTTGCATCCAAAACCCCCAAAATTTGTTCTTTAGAGTCTTAATTAGTTGAGTAATCACATAAATGTTTAGTGCTGTGAGTCTCTTGGGAAACGATACTTGGTCTTACCATTTATTATTACTTGATACGATTCGGTACACTTGCTGAGGTCTTAACAAGTTTTTGACTCTGTTTTCGGGGATTAAAAATTTGTTTATCAATATTAAATCTCACAGAGATGCATCAGCAAATGTTTACAGAAAAATGATTCTCCCCCTGTCAACAATATGTAATTCACATGATTTTAATTCCTTCCCCTTTTAACATGTGAACAAACATGTAATAGAATACTAATATCCCCCTATCAATATGCATTATTTCGTATTCCAATATCAGAGTAACATGATAGAGATATAATAGAGCATGTATCATCAAAGAGTTTCAAGCAATGTATCAAAAGATATGACAAATATCAGAGCATTTCAGATACAGTTGAAGCTAAACAACTTAGTTTTATCAATCATAAAATCACAACGGATTATAAATAATGAGATTTATGATGAATGAACAGATATGTAATTAGAAGACATGGGTCAAAGTAGATGATTCAATAGTTAAGAAACTTTAAACCAGATTTACAAAAAAATAATTGATTTTACTTCTTCCTTAATCGATTCAATTTAGTAGTGTATTGAAGTTTCCATGGCAATTCACTAATCAATCAGTGATTAACATCAGACCTCCATAAGCTTTTCTTCTCAACTAAGTTTAGCATTAGTACAGATACAATGTAATTGGAAATAAGCATTATCACAGATCAGGTATGAATATGCAATGTAATGATGTAATAGTGAAATGTTCAATTGCTTTCATACAAGTGATATAATCGATTGAATTCTATTTAATGCAATTTTGATCCAGTATACCTAGTTCATTGCTTATTGTATAAAGTCTCTCTTTATTCAGAGGTTTTGTAAAGATATTAGTCCACTGATGCAAGGTATCCACATATTCAATTTTGATCTGACCTTTAAGGATGTGATTTCTTTTGAAGTGGTGCCTTATTTCAATATGCTTGGTCTTGGAATGAGGTACATGATTCTTAGTTAAGTTTATAGCACTTGTATTTTCACATTTTAGAGGAATATGATCTAGGGATATACCATAGTCTTCTTGTTGACTCTTGATCTAAAGAGACTGATCACAACAACTCCCAACTGTAATGTACTCAGCTTCTGTGGTGGACACTGACACACAAGCTTGTTTCTTTGAATGCCAAGACACAAGAGAACAACCTAAAAGATGACATGTGCCACTAGTGCTTGTCTTGTCTAGCTTACAACCTCCAAAGTTTGAATCATTGTAACCTTCTAGAAAAACATTTGAACCACTAGGATACCACAAACCTAGACTTTTGGTTCCCTTTAGATATTTTAAAATCCTTTTCACAGTAGTAAGATGTGATTCTTTTGGTTTTGATTGAAATCTAGCACATAAACAAACACTATGCATGATGTCTGGTCTACTAGCACTAAGATACAGTAAGGATCCGATCATACCTCTATAGAGCTTTTGATCCATAGAGTTACCTTTTTCATCCAGATCAAGATAATAGTTTGTTGTCAGTGGTGTGGCAACTTCCTTGCATTCTAGCATATTGTACTTTTTAAGCATATCTATGCAATACTTGGATTGGAGGATAAAAATGCCACTATCATCTTGTCTTACTTGAACTTCCAGAGAGTAGGTGAGTTCCCCATCATAGACATCTCAAACTCATCCTGCATGGTCTTAGAATATTCTTTGCATAATAGAGGGTTAGTTGAACCAAAGATAATATCATCTACATATATTTGTACAAACAATTTATCCTTTCCAGAATTTTTAATAAATAGGGTTGAATCAACTTTACCCCTTGCGAGTTCTTTCTTGATTAAGAACTCACTTAGTCTTTCATACCAAGACCTTGGCGCTTGTTTTAATCCATACAGAGCCTTTTTCAGTTTGAACACATGGTCTGGATATTCAAAATCCTGGAAGCCAGGAGGTTGTTCAACAAACACTTCTTCCTTAATGTACCCGTTCAGAAAAGTACTCTTCACATCCATTTGATATAGTTTGAATCTCATCACAGAGACAATGGCTAGAAGTATTCTTATGGCTTCTAGTCTGGCCACCAGAGCATATGTTTCATCATAATCGATTCCTTCTTCTTGACTATAACCTTTTGTAACCAATCTAGCCTTGTTCTTGATGATCTCCCCAAAATCATCCATTTTATTCCGGAACACCCATTTTGTACCGATTACTTGTTGAGTTTTTACCCTAGAACAAGTTCCCAAAATTGTTCCTCTTGAATTAATTTAACTCATCTTGCATTGCCATCATCCAGTTTTCATCAACAAGAGCATCATCAATATTTTTAGGCTTAATCTGTGACACATATGCAACATTCATGCAGAATTGGTTGAGTTGCCTACAAGTAGAAACTCCTATTGTGATGTCCCTAATGATGTTGCAGGTAGATACATTTCTTGGTGTTTTCCATTCTTTAATCGATTCAATTTTGGGAGGATCAACAGTAGCCTCTAAGGTTTCATTTAGCTGAGTTTCCTCACTTCCTTCTTCTTCACCTGTAGAATCACCTGCATCTGCACATTTTCTAGGATGTAATCATTTAGTAGCATTATCAAGGTACTCATCAAACGCAACATGCACATATTCCTCAACACATAGAGTTCTCTTGTCATACACTCTATATGCTTTACTAGACAAAGAGTATCCAATAAAGATAGCCTCATCGGCTTTAGAATCAAATTTTCCTAAACTCTCTTTACCGTTGTTAAGTACGAAGCACTTTCTACCAAAGATCCTCAAGTGTTTTATGTTTTGCTTCCTTCCCTTGAACAACTCGTAAGGAGTAAGTTTTAACATGGATTTGATGATAGTCCTGTTGAGTATATAGCAAGCTGTGCTGACCGCATCTGCCCAAAAATATTTTGGCTAATCTCTTTCATTTAGCATTGTTCTTGCAAGCTCTTCCAAGGCCCTAGTCTTCCTCTCGACAACCCCATTTTGCTGAGGAGTTCTGGGTGCAAAGAAGTTGTGAGAGATTCCCATTTCTGCATAGTAGTCATCAAAAAGTTCATTATGAAATTCCCTGCCATGATCGCTTCTAATCGATTTAATTTTGAGCTCCTTTTCATTCTGAATCATAGCTACAAAAGTTTTGAAAACCTTGAAAGTTTCACTTTTGGCAGCAATAAAGAAGGTCCAAGTATAACGAGAGTAATCATCAACAATTACCAATCCATATAGACTTCCTCCAAGACTTTTGACTCTTGAGGGACCAAACAAATCCATACCAAGAGTTCAAGAGGTCTAGTGGTAGACATCTCTCTTTTGATTTTAAAAGATGTTCTTGTTTGCTTCCCTTTTCGACAAGCGTCACATAATCTATCAGAGGCATATCTTATGTTTGGAAGACCAACAACAAGATTCTTAGACACTAGTTTATTTAACTGTCCCATATTAATATGAGTTAATCTTTTATGCCACAACCAAGAGTCATCCTCTTTAGAAAGTAAGCATACAGCAGATTTAAATGATGTTTTTCTAAAGACAATCATGTAGATGTTGTTGTATCTTTTTCCAATTAATAACAGTTCATTTGTGGAGCCATTACTTATAAGACAATAATTTGGTTCAAAACGTTATTTTCAGCCCTTTGTCACACAATTGACTAATACTAAGCAAATTATGTTTTAAACCTTCAACAAGGAATACATTTTCAATTTCATATATATAGGGTGTTTGGATTTTACCAATACCAATGATTTTTACCTTTTTTGTTATCACTGTAAGTGACATGATCCGTTGTCCTGTGAGAAAGGCTCGTGAACCTAGTAGGATCTCTTGTCATGTGTCTTGAACATCCGCTGTCCAGATACCACATAGATTTCTTTGTTCTTGTTCCAAACAGGTTCTTATTGTTTCTGACTTGGCCATCATAATAAGATCAGTGGCTTGTAAATCTTTGTCTTTGTTCTTCTTTTGATCATCACGGGGTATACATCTGTCTCCTTCATGTTTAGGAATCTGGTGAATCTTTCTACCAGTAAATCTATTTTCTTTACTCTAGAATCCAGACTGTTGATACACACTTTCGTTCCTTGAGATGATTTATGGAATAATCCTATTTCAAAAGACTCATGAAAACCATTAGTAACAAAGATGTATTTATCATTGCAAGTAACATGCATGCAGTTATATTCAAATTCACTTTTCCTCAGTATTGGAGAAACAAAGGTCATTTCAGGATCAAATAATCCATTTCACAAAAAGGGTAATCGATTTATTTTTCAAATAACTTTTGAAAACCATCTCTGGTGCCAATTGTTAGAAATAAAGAAGCTTGTTTCTCAACACCAAGAGAGAGGGTGAATTGGTGATTAATAAAAACATGTACTTTTCAATTCTTTTTGTTGAATGAGATTGATCTTTGAAACTTTCTTGCGCTGTAAGTAAAGTGTGTATGCAATGAAATGTAAAGAGATAGAGAAAGAAGATCAAACACAATTTTTATCCTGGTTCGGCCTTAATGCCTACATCCAGTCACCCTTCCAATCAACCTCTAATTGAAGGATATTTCACTATAATGATGGAAGAATTACACCAAAGATTTACAGTGAATACACTCTCACAATGTAAACACCTTTCCCACTGAAACAATCAAATATAGAAACGAATACACTTGCACACACAGAACCACACGTTCTTGCTGTAGAATCCCTTTGAGAATCCCCTCTCAAAGTCAAAGAGCTCCTCACTCTTCTTCCTGTTGCACACGAATAGGGACACAACACAATCAACAAGTGCAGAAACCTTTTTTTATCACAACATATACACCTCAGCAGTGCGGATAGGATAAGCCAGTCAAGCTCTCAAATTTCCTCTCAGGAATCCTTCAAGTTTCTTCAAGATCTTTGCTTCTTGATTCTTGGAGCGTCAATGTAATCTGTAAAACTTTCTCAGATCAAAACTGTCAGATATGAAAATGTACAAATGATCAAGTGTAACAAAAGTACAAGCAATGCGTTAATTTATAGTTTCTATCATAACAGACGCAAAGTAATCGATTATGTTAGTAATGTAATCGATTACATAATAAAAAACAAGATGTAACAAAATTACAACTAACTCAGCTCTTAATTGAATGCACAATTAATGTAATCGATTCTCATTTAATGCTAGTCAAACATATTTAAAAAATATGATCGTTAGAGCATTTTTGACTAAGCTGAAAATAGTTTTCAAAAGATAACAGACTTAATTGATTACATAAAATGTGTAATCGATTAAGCTTAACACTTAAACAAATTTTGAAACTTTTTCTCTTCAAAAACTCATCACAACACATTTGAAATGATATGTACAAAGAAATGAGTTTTAATGGATTCACCAACTAATGTAATCGATTCAAACTTGCTATTTTTCCACAGTTGAAAACTTAAGCTTTTGCGCTTGTGGTTTTCATTACTCAGAAACATACAATATGCATGCATACAAAGATATAATCACATCAAAATCACAGTAGTATGTAGAAACAACAGTATGTCCAACATATGCATTAATCAGCAATAAGCATTTATATATCCACATATGTATTAAACATAGAAAACACATTTCTGTTATGTCATGAAAAACATCTGAGTTGTTACAGTCAATGTGTTGTCATCATAAAAAACAAACACAGGATTTTGGTTTAGTACTCACATGGCTCCCCCTATCAACAGTTTGGCATTGAGCACCCTATCTGAGTGCTAGTTTGTATGGTGGATCTTTCTCTTCTTTGGTCATTTGAAATAGATTTATAATCGATTTTATATACGTTTATGATTATTATGGTGTTGATTGAAGTGATAATATGGTTGTAGACAAATACTGTGATGGTATTGAAAGAAGGAGAAATTCTTTGTGGTGATGATTTTAGTGTATGCATTGACATATGAATGTCAGTAATGAAGTATCTTGAACTCTAATAACTATTCACACTCAAATAAAGCAAAACAAGTTATGTGGTGAGAGTCATAGGAGGTCCTATTCACTAGACCATTTGGTCTCCTAGGTGCAAAGGGGACTAACCTTGTAAGTAGTAGGGTGATAACCCCTTTGTTCACTACCAAAAAGAAGGGCATTACCGAAGGCCAAAAGCCCTCGGAAAATTCCATAAACTGTCGGAAAAGGGTAGTTACAGACAGCTTATCGACGGCCAAGGAGCCTTCGGTAAATCCGTTGTCTCTAACAATTACCGAGGGCTTCTGCCCTTCGGTAATTACCGAGGGCCAAAAGCCTTCGGTAATTACCGAGGGCCAAAAGCCTTCGGTAATTATCAAAGGGCAAAAGCCCTCGGTAATTTCTGAAGGACAAAAGCCTTCGGTAATTACCTAGCGTGGGTATTTACCGAAGGGAAAAAGCCTTCGGTAAGTTGGAGGGAATTGTAAGGGACAATTGTATTTCTGGCGAAACCAACAACACAAACAGACTTGCATAACAGTTTTCAAGCACAATCAGACTTGCATAACAGTTTTCAAGCACATACAGACCTGCATAATGTGCATATCAAAGATGCAATCTTTGGTCAATATCCATAGAAGGAACATTAATCCATAGAATATCCATTAATCCATAGAACATGTATTTATAGTTAAAACATAAAACAATCAATCTTAATGATGTTCTAACATCCAAAGTCACCAAGTTGATCTAACATCGAAATGATCTAAACTCCAAATATTCTAATATCCAAATGTTTCTATAACAAATAATAAGAAAATGAAACTAATAATGTACATAGTTATCATCAGAATGATCTTCATCATCCTGCTCCTCTATTGATGGCTGGACTGGTGTGGGTTGGACTGATGAGGGTTGGACTGATGTGGGCTCATGAGGGGCAGCGGGTGACGAGGAGGGTCGTGGCTGTGTCGGAGGGATATTTTGTACATCCTGTGAAGTTGCTGGCAAAACTCTCATGACCAGGGCCTTAAAGTTTGTAAACTCTGCTCTCAGATCAATGATTTCCTGGTCACGTTGCTCTCATGATCAGTGATTTCTTCACCATGAAATGTCCAAACCGTGTAATTTGGCATGAACCCTTTTTGGTATAGGTGAAGTTTGACGACTTCATCTTTCAAAATCCTTGTACATTCGCACTTGATGCATGGACATCGAATCCCTCCATCAACAGCATAATATTTATATCGTCGGGCCGTCTCCACAAACTCTTCAACTCCGATGACAAAAGATTCCTTCAAACCTCTCCTTCCACTATAACAACGGTCGTACATCCATCCACGATGGTTGAGAAAATGGGCCATGTTCTGTGACAAGCCAAACAAATAAAAACTTAGCCAAAACAGCAACACTCCATGTGACATAAGTAATAAACCTATTACTACTCAAGTCAAACATGGAAGGCAATTTCAACACTATTGTCATAGGCATTGAATAAGGGCATCCAAAGAGAAGTCCTCAGTATTGAAATGCCTTTGACATCCTAAGTGGTTGTGTGTACAATTTGGGGGAGTCAATAATATGACATTATTAAAGTTCTCTTTTATAGAGTACTTTTACATATTTTGTACATTGTCAGTGTTTAAGGTACTGTTACCCTTCTCATTCTATTGAGAATGTTTTTAGTACCATAGGACATTAAATGACTACTTAACTTAATGAAGGAGTAGCCTAATAAATGAACATACAATATACAGGAGCATACAATATATACATCAACATACAACATATAGATGAACATTCACTGGTGGTCTAAATGCATGGAAAATTATGGAAAATGGAAAAAACAATAGTGAAACAGTTTGGACATGTTATTGAGGAAAAGAACAAAACAACAAATGAAACTAAGCATTTAAACATTAAAAGCAGATTTAGTGCTTGCTTTCTCCATGATTAACTTAGTAGGATGAGTGTCTAGCCGTTTATGAACTCAGAGGACTATATAATGAGTGAAAAAGAAGAAGTTTGGAGGTTGGTAACTGTCTTTCAAATTTTATTTTCTATTGCTACATCACCAACATGCTCTAGGATTTGCATGTTTTCTTGTACCAAACTTTCTGATTAAACCTCCCTCTCAGCCATATATTTGTCAAAACTTGCCATGTTCCTTCAAATTTCCACTTGGCTTAAGTGAGGGATAATCCCTGCTTCACATTAATCAATCTTAATTAAGTTTTACAACTATGTTTTGATCATGTTGAGAGCTTTGAGCTGTCTGCTACTTAATTGGAAAAATACGTCCTCAATATTATAGTTGTCAATGCCACTTTAGTCATGTAATGTTGTATACTAAAACATCATAGTTTAGGATCTGCATGTTTAAGTAAGTTGGCAAAACCATAATCAATTGTAAAGTAAGGAAAGAAAAAAATAACTATTAACTTCTGCTCATGAAAAATATGTCATTGGTATCTAATTTTCTTGACAGTATATGAATTTCAGTATATAAAAAAAATGGGAGCTCAGCACCAAAAAAATAAAAACTAAGGAGGAAAATACAAATGCATTTTATTTTCGCTTTTTTACAATAACATACAGGGTTTATATCTGTTATTTTTTTGGTACAAGACTGCATAAAGACAATTTTTAACAGTTAATGCAAGTGTGCATATATATATATATATATATAGAGAGAGAGAGAAAGTGTAAACTCGAGATACTTATTAAACAAGAATAATTTCATCAATTTGTTACTTGTGATAAACTTATTGAGTTATAGATGGTATGAACTTCTTTTAGAATAAAAGAAAAATAACCTGATTTTCTATCCTGGTATTTTGAACTATATTCACATCTTAATTTAGACTTCAAAATGTGTGTAACATGTTTTATATATTTAGAGTTGTATACAAGACATTTAAAGTAAGAAAATAGATGTGATTGAGTGATGATAAAAAGGTTTGTTAATAGCCCCTTTTCAAATGTTTCTTGTTGAAGCCGTAAGGTCAAACCAACCTAAGACACACACCCTTCTATCTAAGACCTTCACATTACTTCTCTTTCACTTAATCCTTCATGCTATCATCATCTCAATCTTAATTAGTCTATTACATACCTTAATCCATTCTTTCTTCATCAGTTATGTGAATAGTTTGTGGATTAATAGTGTAAAGAAATTTTAGTTGGTTAATAAATTTGTTAACTTTTACAGTAATTCTTTTTAAAAGTATTGATGGTGTATAGAAAGAACTTAAGCTTTTGTTAACTTTATGATTTGAAAATATAAACTTGATAATACATCATAGTAATCTATATTTTAATGTTTGAGGGATTAAACTAGTATAATATTTAACGTAAATATGAAAAAAATTCATGGACCAGCACTGCAAAATTGGCAACACCTTGTGACAGGGGAATCATTCTGGATCATAAATTGGGCATGCACTGACTCAAAAGTCTTTACAGTTGACCTTGTGCGGCTATAAAGGGTCCATATAGAAAAAACTGAAATATCAAGGACATGTGTATGTGTCCATATAGAAAAATATGTTCTTAAGTTTAAGTACAAATACTTAAACAATAATTTTTTTTATCTTTATTTCTAAAATGAAATGTAACTAGTACATATATAAAGTTTCCATATTTTGAAATCATTTTTAAATCTGTTAATTTAAGTAAATAAAATATAAACGTGAAAACAATATATAAAGCTCATATAATGATCAAAGTCCATTTTGCAAAACATTAACTAGCAATCCAAAAAGTGCCAAAAACTGAAACAGTAAAAGTCAAATCCATCGTTCACTCCAAATTAATAGCAACCCAAAAAGCCCTATGCTAACAACAAAACACCATTTATGAGAAAATCAGGCTTCAGCATGATGAAAAAAAGGTCCAATCATAACAATCACACCATTAACTAGCAACTCAGCCAACAACCAATCACAGTGAAAAACAAATAAGTAAAAGTAAATAATTAGCATGCATGGGTTTTACTGTTACAGAGTTAAGCATAAAAAAAAGATAGTTATAACAGAATCACAGTATTAAGACACATAAACAACCTTGCGAGTTAGTAATTAAAGGAAGACTTAGCAAAATAGGACGCCCTACTACTCCCTTCCTATTTCTAGTTCACTCTTCTTCGCAACCTCAGCCTCTTCAGCAAATAATAAGTAAACACAAAGCTCAAAAGCTAAGTAGATCCGCGCTCGCGCAAATTCCTCAGCAGTTTTTTTCAGAAAAAAAAAGAAGAAGAAGAAACAGAATAGGAGTTCTGGTATATCAGAGACCGAAAAAAACTGCTACTGATTTTGTGGAAATTTTTCCCAAGAAAATGCTAAAGGGAGAAAGTGAAGCAGAGTGAGAAAGTTTAAGGGCCTTCCATAAGCAGAAAGAAACAAAAGCTTTTGGGGAGATATGAGTGGAGAAGCTGAATGAATGAAGCCTTAAGACAGAAAATGTAGTGACGTACAATACCATATTACCCAATCCCCTGTACCCAACTGGGTACCCTTTTTACTAACCTGTCACTGTTTTTCGTTCCTCCTTTTCTTTCAAATTTTTGGTACTATTTCACCCATTACATACATATATATTATGGAGCTGTGTCAGTGAAACATTGATGAGAGGTTGGTGCAGCCCATTTTATTATTGGTTTATTCACTATTAAATAATTACATTTATTGGTCTATTTATATGAATTTGAAGTTGGTGCAGCCCATTTAAGATCAATTCTTTTTCTTCCCTCCCAAAATGCTATTATTGGTGACAGGTTTGATGGTAAGAAGTTGTTGGACAGAGACACAGGAAAGAAGATAATGTTTGTGGGGGACTCCATAAGTAACATGTGCCAGTCAATCACTTCTTTGCTTCACATTGCAGTCCCAAACTCAACTTACATTTCAAAAAGGTTAACATATGAACTCTTTCAAAAGGGGTGGTTGATCAAGAAATTAAACCGATATATGTAATGGTGACAGAAAAATGAAAGTGATTGGTAGGGAGAAAACATTAATGTTAGGAAAAGTGAAAATGGGTCTATTCTAAGGCGAACAAGCATAGAAAATAAAAGGAAATAGCTTATGCTAAATGAATCAGTGCTGATTTAATGGTGAGAGGGTGGAGTTAAAGTGAGGAGGAATATATTCAAAACGACTCTCAGTTGCAGGATTGAATAATCTCACTGAAGCACCATTGCAGAACATGGTTGTCTGATAAAGGGCGAGTGAGATAGGACTACACTCTTTCTCTTTGAAAAATATTGATTCGCTTCTCCCAAAAACATGTCCTGATATGCTTGAAGACTCTGTTTGAAATGATATGATTACTTTCTTAGATAATGAAGAAGGCCAAGGCATGCAATTTCAAATTTTGTGTTTAATTTTTTTTCCCAAAAGTGGATCCCTTACTGCTGACGTCACCCTGAGAAACAACACCAAAAGAAGGACAACAAGGTGAAGAGAGCAAGACATGACACCAATACTAATAATTTCATAAGGGCACCATACAAGGGTACCCCCACTTCATCACCAAAGCAATCACCACCACCTCCACCACCTTATTATTATTACTATTAACCCTTTCACTTAGACTTACACAATCACTAGTATCTTCTATCCTCCTTTTGCTTATGTCAGATCCAAGTCTTTATAGTGGTTTTTGTCCCCACACTCATCACCCTTTCATAATATAATCACTAAATTTCAGCAACATCAATTATTTTTTAGTAAAACACAAAGAGAGAGAGAGAATGTGGTTGCATTCTGAGGATTCCTATTCTTTGGTATGCGTGGGATCATGTCCCATCACAAGGATGTGTCCATCAACTGTGGAAAAAGGTTTTTTTTTTCGAGAATAAGATCTGTATAACTCAATTATGGTTCTCATCCTCATCAGAATAATCAAAACTCATAATAACTTATTATCAATTAATTCAATTTCTTCTTTATCTATATTCACTAATTTATTTTCCATTAAAAAATATAAGGGTCTATTATATATAAAATTCCACAAATATGAGTTTCTTATTAATGATCACTAATCTGGATCTGCTCATCCTCTCACTATTTTTTTTAACAACACAGACACAACAACTTCATGTGTTTTCGTTTTCGGTGCTTGTTTTTTTCTGTTTACACAACATAGTTTGGAGGCTTTGTACTTCTTTGATTGACTTATAATTTGGTTCAACTTTTGCTACATTATAGGATTACATAACTTCAATCATGTGCTTGAAGAATGGGTTCTTAGTGGATTTGACTATTGATAAAGCAAAAGGCAGGATTTTGAGGTTGGTGATGGACAAATTTATGAACACCAAAATATGATGTCACAAACTTGTTTTTCAATCAGCAAGTATGACCGAATCGTTCAAGTAATAAACTTGGTAAGACCAAGTATCGTTCTTCCCAAAGGACTCACGGCCTAGTTTAGTTGTGTGGTTTCTTGATTAGCTAAGACTTAAAGACGAAATATTTAGATTTTTATATGCAAAAGACGAAAATTAAATATGTATGCATGAAGTTTTGATCAATGGCAAAAAGCAAAAGATAAACACTTTCAATGAAATATATGTATGAATATGTTGTTGGGGGTCAATTTCATCTTATCCACTCTCATATATTTTAGGAATTCAACATTCAAATCATCATTGTTAATGCCACTCTCTAAAGTACCTTTCAAGAAGGCTTCTCCATAATCACGAGTTCATACAATTCCTAGCATTCCTAATGATCAGTTCATAAGTGCAGGAGCTTAACGACAACCAATATAATATTGGGAGAAATTCCCCGGATCTAGACTTCCCCGTACGCGCCCGTATCGACAAAACCAATAATCATGCATCGAATGAGTTAAACAATGCAAGCATTAAACAAAGAGGAAAAACCCTAACTAATGATGAAAGAAAGCATAGATCTTAAATAAAAGATGTAAAAACAAATTCCATATATGAGAGCTTCAAAAGATTACATTGATTCCCCAACAAACATACAGAGTTTAGTTCACCATATTCATGGTGAACCTAGATGAATAACAATGAAAGAATGAAAGATAAAACCCTAAAAAGGTGAAGAGGAAGCCTCAGCATCCAAGATCCTACTTCAAAGGGGTGGAAGAGAGAGTGTTTGCTTCGTTCCAGCCAAAGATACCTAACCCTAGGAAACCCTAAAGCTTAAATACCATTCGTAAATTACAAAAAATTAGGTCCAAGCCCATTAAAGTGCCGCTCAGCGGTAAAATACCGCTCAGCGGTAAGTGCGTGTCTTGTTTTCTCCCCTCATCGGCCATTTTGCCCCTCAGCGGATCTCCCGTAAGCTCCTGAGTGCCGCTCAGCGGTAAACTGCCGCTGAGCGGTGACTTTGGCTTCTCCTTTTGCACTTTTTGATGTCTTTTCTGATTTCATCTCTCTCCTTCTTCACTTCTTTCACCAAATTCACCTTAAAACCTGCACAAAAACACTGAAATTAAGCATAAACCTGTCCAGCTCTCTTATTTCTAAAAATATGAAGAAAAGCATGATTTCAAGCTAGTTTCTAAGTGTAAAGGTTGCTTTTAGTGTCAATTTTAATCATAAAAATAACAGTTTTTCAACTGTTATCAGTTGGACAGAATTAGCTCTGGGGATCAGTGGAAAGGAGTTGATGTTTTGATTTTCAATTCTTACCGTAGTTGGTCTCACACAAGACAGTAAGGGTAATGAAAATCCTTAGATTTGAGCTACCTTTTTTATGCTTTATCAGAGGACGAAGCCATGTGGCTAATGGCTTCAATTTAATGATATTAAACGTGTTCCAACTACACAAAACAATCAAACCTTAGGTGGAATACTAATTCTGCACTACATATAGTCCATAGTTTTCTGGTTTCATACTAAACCATATATAAAGTGATTTAAACACAAATGAATGTTCAAGCAACTTTGTTTCATGATTATCATTGTCTTTAAACTCTAAAATGAGTTCAAAAAACCCTACCAACATATCCATGAATACCTTTTTAACACACAAACACAATCACATTTTAATTTAAAACATATAAAAAAATGCTAATAAAAACATAAATATGAACTTAGATGAGAAATTACAAGAAAATAATTACGATGTACAGTACACAAGTGTGGGAGTGGATGAAAGAGTAATTTGAGAAAGATGGAGGCCAGAATTACATAACATAGATTGATGCAAGCAAAGTCCAAAAAAAAATTAGAAAGGGGGAAGTTGAAGGGGGCCACACCCATCAACTGTTTCACAAATTCACTCATAGAAGAAAAATAGACACATCCAAAATACCACCTTCTGTCAACCATGATGCTTCACGTTTCTACCACTCATAACCCACGAGGCCCAAACTCTCATCAAACTCATTACTTTTCCCCTAACAATTATTATTATCTCAACCACATCTCCTTCTTTTACCAACAAAACCAGTGCTTTAGTATACACACTACCATACACATTTCCTCATAATTATTAGGATTATTATCAATATATATAATAATGTAAAACAAAACACCAACAAATCTTCTAATTAGCTAACACTTGATTCTCAAACAGAGGTTGTGCCACTAAAAGAACCCTCCTACAGTATAATGACAATGCTTAACACCCCTCCATCCTTTTCTTTTTTGCCCTATTCTGGAAGCTTTTTCATGATTTCACATTTAGTGTATACAACTCCATAAACAAGTGACAGTCTCTTCCTTTTTAATGATTTCACATTGCAGCATTTGATTTAGTAAATATTTACAGTAAAAAACTGAGAATGACAGTCACATCAGGTCCTTTTAAGAGGATTCTGAAGGGAAAGCTTGTGGAATAATGGTGATGAGGAAAACTTTCTAGAAAAGTGTCTGAAAATATCATGGAAGGCTTTTCATCTATATGTATGATATAATTATAAGCTTTGAGGCTTTCGTAGTACATTCTTATATTATAAACTTGAACCAAATTTAATATTTAACATACTTTTGTAAGAAAAATATAAAGTGAATAATACCTCATTTGAATTTAAGAACCAACAACATACACCATGATACAATGAATTGGACTAATACTAATCAGAACAAGCTTTTGTGTGTAAGCAGACAACAATGGGAGTGCAGGACAGAAGGAAAAATATTGTACTCACAAGGTGGACAAGGCAATGACTGCATTCGACTAAAAAAAACATTAGTCTATTACTATGGCAGTGCAGGCAAAGGCACCAAAAACTATTGGATGATGCATGAGTTGACTTGCTGCTAGGAGTTATAGTTTGGACCGCTACCTACTGCTATATTATCAACCATTTACAATATATAACATTATGTGTACGTTGATTGGAAGCAAATCAAGGGGAGGTTACAGGTTCAAAGGTTCATAGTTGAAGTTTTGCGTACTTAGAGCACACACTTGCAGGCATTAGAAGCAAACACAACAGTTACAGCAATTGCCACTGTTGCTCAAGCTTGACCACCTCGTTTGCTTTTATTTTCCCTAAACTACGGTTAAGGTTACTTAAACCTTTTCATTGCCAACTAAATTCCTTGCCCCTCATTCCAATTAAAAACCAATCTTTCTCAATCAAACAACAACATACACTAATGCCACAACAACATCAAACAGATTTAAGAACATTATAGCTCATAATGAATTTTTAAATGCACAACTTACCTTAACCGAGATAGCCCTTGACGATGGCAACCTTTGTACACCACGACGACGACGCCCCACAACGGCCACTCCAACGAAGTCCCTCAACCAAGTTCCTTCAATCATATATTAACAAGTGAATGAAAAGTAGATGAAGGCAGCAACAATGTCTAGGCTTCAGCCAAATGAACATGACAGTGTGAATGAAGTTCTGTGGAACTTACCTCTACCAAGATACCGCTTCACGAGCACGACAGCAACAAAAGCCCACAACGGCCCCTCCGACAGAGTCCCTCAACCTCCACACCACCAGCCCTCAACGAACCAACCAACCTAGGACGAACCTTAGCCCCCGACTCCCCAAAACCACCACGCACCGTGAACGAAGACCGAACAACGCACCACTCACCACCATGACGGACCACCATTGGTGACTAACGGACAAACTGACGGAGCGTGAAGCTTGGGAGGGAACTGTGTGAAGAGAGGGAGGAGACGGACAAAAACGACGAAGCTGAAGAAAATGAAATTGGGGATCGAAGAACCCAATTTGGGACTTAAGTTAGTCAGGTCCTTACCGACGGCTTCACAACCTTCGGTAAACGTCTAAATCCGAGGGCTTCAAGGCCTTCGGTAAAATGCCGTCTGTAATTCCCGCTTTTCCAATAGTGGTTTATGATTCTACAAAACATAAATACTACTACAAGTTCACATCTATAGTGAATCTCAATGTCAAAGACATGTATCTGGATAATTGAGTCTAATGTCAACTTTTTGTGTGAATATATATTGTTTATTCTATTTTATACATGCTTAGTTTATAATTGATATAATTTAAATATTTTAGGATAATTCTTTTGCACACTAGCTTACCCTATTATTATTTTATGTTTCTTATGCTTTTTGTGTTTTGTTTGTTTCTTTTGCTATGATTACTTCACGGTGTGAGCATATCAGGAGTTAGGTGATGACATGCCACTGGTATAAGGCAGAGATTTTTCTAAGTAGTTTTATAGTCTCCTAATAGTTGTTTTGTATGAGTTTTTTTTAAGAAAAACTCATATGAACCATAGTTGGTTTGTATATATTTTTTATTATTATAGTTATTTTTTTTCTAGGATAAATGTATTAATACATTATATATTAGGTCTTTTTGATTTGGGTTTATTGATTTTATAATATTTTATATAGTATTTTTATAATATTAAATGTGATATTACATTAAATCTTTGAATATTTGTATAGATTAATGGTAAAAAACAAAATGAAGTACATCCATACACAATAATATAAATAATTTTACAAAAAATTTAAAACTAAATTAAAATAAGTGGAGAAAAATTATGTTTTAACATTTGAAAAATACTTTTATACCATCGTACAATTACAAAACAAGTTGTCATTTATCTCATAAGTAATTTGGGACAAAAGCATCATCTTGCTGCATTTTTTTTAATTATCAAAATAAGGATAGATTTCAAAAAATACTACATAAATCGTCTCAATATGATATAATTTTCTTTTGAAAAATCATATCAAAATCACACTACTTTAATTCAAAGTAGTTAAAAATCTTGCCAAATTGACACAACTTTAGTTTAGAATACACTAAACCAAAATTATGTCTACTTAGGAGGACTTCTACCAAAACTAAACTAAATGCACTATATTGAAATCATGCCAACTTGGTACAATTTTAACTTTAAGAATATTTAAATTAAAATTATGCCATCTTGACACAACATCACAACAAAATTGTGTCACCTTAGTTCCACTTATCCACTTTTTTTTTCGAAATCTTTAGGTAATTTTGAAAGAGAATTGCACCATTTTGTGTTTTTGGCATACAATCTTATCAAAATATATTTTCAAGTTACTTTTGAATATTTAAACATACAACTTATTTTATGCTATTGATTAAACATATAAACGACTGTATCTTTTTTTTTTCATAACTATTCCACACACGGAGCACTTATTTTCAATTTTTTTAAACAACTGTTTAGCTACTTTGCTGATAAAAAAGGACAGTTTTCCTTGACTTGTTCACAAACGAATCCAAGAAAACTATAAAATTGAGAACGTTGCTTGGAACACTAACAGCTAAACCACATATTTTCTGGATCCTTATTTGGCTAGAAGAAGCAAGAAGAAGCAGCAGAAGCAGGAACATTGAAATATAAGCTTGAAGAAGACATTCACGCTGGTTCCATTCTTGTTGTGTCTGACAAGGGCATGGCAAGAACATAACCAGATTCTGAGCCACTGATTTTATCTAGGAGAACCTTAGCTAGATCACCAGCTATGTAAGAGACTCCACAGGTTGCAAGTGCCAAGCTAACATAATGCAGCACTGTTTTGATATAGGATTTGGGTGGTGTGCTGGTGTAAGCTTTTCCCATAGCAAGAAGAATGATGCACACAACAGAAGAGGCTGTCACAGCTGCAATATTATATTCATCATAGTAGTGCTTAGAAATTAAGAGGCTGTAGACAACAAGTGGGACAGAACCAAAAATTATGAATGATAACACAGCTAGAAAAGCATGAAGTGTGAAGTTTTCTCTACGGCCAAGTAGTTCTTCATATCGATCTTGTGATGGATTCCCTCCAGAATGACCATTTTTCAAATCAGTGAGCTGGAAAAGGAGAAAAAGGAGTTATGACATTAACATCATGCAGTCATGCACTGTGATCTAAACAATACTACCAGAATACATCGAATATATAAAAGAAAGAAGTGAGCTTTAACCATAATAGAACTGTAAATAAGCAACAAATGGAAGGCAACTCACATTATGGCCAATGACAGAAAGTCCACCGATGAGATTCGCCAACCCCAATGCTATAATATTCACTACAATACTCATAAAAGAAAAATATTTACACATTGTTACCCAATTTTAAAATGTAACATAAAAATTCTTGCAATTCAGATCACCACTCATAAAACATGGAATACAGCACAGTCTTTTCTTGTTTGTTTCTATGTTAAATTATACTTTAAGAACCAAATAAGTTTAGGGCTTAATTTTCATAGTGTCAACGTAAGAAAATTTACAGTATCAACTTCCAGATATTATGATTAACATAACATTTAAGGTGGTTATGTCCATGCAGAAAAGTTCAGATTACCATACATGATAGACTATGATAATAAGATGTCCGTGTAAAAATCAGTGACACCATAAAACCCTCCCACAGTGAGAGATAGATGGAAGCACTTACATGGAGCAGAACCAGAAGAAGCAGCAGATGACACAACCCCAAGACTAGTGATTGATTCAACTAAACCACCGTACACAATGCTTTTAAGTATTTCCCACTCTTGGTGCTCACCAATTTCAGCCCTTGGTTGTTCCCCAATATAGATTTCAGTGTGTGCTTCTGTCACAATATCTCCTTCAGTTGGAACGTAACCTGCCTGGGATGTAGAGGTTTCAAATGCTTCTGCCTCAACAAAAACTTCACATTACTAACAACATCATAATCATACTTACGGTTATTACACACACAAAAAATATTAACACTGCTTACAGAACAACTAAGGGGAGTCAGAATTATTGTTAATTGATTATTAATTTGAGTTCTTTTGTCTTCATACCATTCTTTTCGTTTGCAACAAAAGGTTTTATTTCGTCTTCAATACCCGTTTCAACTTTCTTCAAATCTTCAATTGATGGAATCGAGCCATTTACTATGAAATTTTGTTTGTCTCTAGCTACATCATTTGCAACTACTTCACTGTCAAATGATTGTTCTGGTGATTGTGCTTCTTTCATCAAAGAAGAATAACTATTCTGAGCTATTTTCAATGGATTATCAATTCTAGAATCTTCAACTGAAGTGGGATCTGCTATAGAATCTTCACTAGAAGCATCACCTACACCAAGATGTCAAGAAAACAGGATTTTCAATTGAAAGAAGAAAGATCTCATAATTAAAAAATTGTCAGATCAGATATAGGGAGAAAAAGGGAAAGTTGACCACAGGGAATGTATAGAAATAGGAAATTGCAGGTTTTATTAAAAAATCACAACTATAATAAATAATACCTTGGCGGGTCTTATGTTTGTAAAAACATCACTGTGAAAATGACTGCAACTAGTAGTAATTGTTTGTTATTTATTATTAATTTACCTTGAACACTAGCTTTTCTTCCCTTGATTGATGTAAACAGAGTGAAGAACCAATTTGAATTGGAAGCTGCAACACCTGAAGGATTTTCCACGTTGGATGCAGGTACAACCGGAAGCTTTTGTGAAGCTTCAGGCTTACCCCCAAAACTTGGGAACAGTTTGAATCCATTTCCTGCCAAAGTAACTAATTTTTTTAGCACAAATAGATGATTATCACATAAGCACCATAAGTATTGGGTTGATAACCATTAACCATAGCCATCTCCCAAAACATGTGAATGATATGTTATCTATGTAACACATATACTCACAAGGACACCGGACACGACACAACACTTCGACATGTGTAGTCTCCAAAATGTAGGACACAGAAACATATATATCAGATCGTTATATATTTACAACTTAAAATCATTTATAAACAAAATTAGTCAAATATAATAATCTAAACACATTGTTAGCTATTTACATACTAATATATTTTCCTCAAGAAAGGTGATCAACTTACCTATAGGAATAAAGAAGCTGAAGCATGATAAACATCTGAACACTTCTGGTTCTCTTTCGGGCTCAAAATTATCAGCAGGAGGCTCAAAATTATCAGAAAGTCCACCGATGAGATTCGCCAACCCCAATGCTATAATATTCACTACAATACTCATAAAAGAAAAATATTTACACATTGTTTCTCAATTTTAAAATGTAACATAAAAATTCTTGCAATTCAGATAACCACTCATAAAACATGGAATACAGCACAGTCTTTTCTTGTTTGTTTCTATGTTAAATTATACTTTAAGAACCAAATAAGTTTAGGGCTTAATTTTCATAGTGTCAATGTAAGAAAATTTACAGTATCAACTTCCAGATATTATGATTACCATAACATTTAAGATGGTTATGTCGGTGCAGAAAAGTTCAGATTACCATACATGATAGACTATGATAATAAGATGTCAGTGTAAAAATCAGTGACACCATAAAACCCTCCCACAGTGAGAGATAGATGGAAGCACTTACATGGAGCAGAACCAGAAGAAGCAGCAGATGACACAACCCCAAGACTAGTGATTGATTCAACTAAACCACCGTACACAATGCTTTTAAGTATTCCCCACTCTTGGTGCTCACCAATTTCAGCCCTTGGTTGTTCCGCAATATAGATTTCAGTATGTGTTTCTCCTTCAGTTGGAACGTAAGCTGCCTGGAATGTAGCGGTTTCAAATGCTTCTGCCTCAACAAAAACCTCACATTACTACATCATAATCATACTTACGGTTATTACACACACAAAAAATATTAACACTGCTTACAGAACAATTAAGGGGAGTCAGAATTATTGTTAATTGATTATTAATTTGAGTTCTTTTGTCTTCATACCATTCTTTTCGTTTGCAACAAAAGGTTTTATTTCGTCTTCAATACCCGTTTCAACTTTCTTCAAATCTTCAATTGATGGAATCGAGCCATTTACTATGAAATTTTGTTTGTCTCTAGCTACATCATTTGCAACTACTTCACTGTCAAATGATTGTTCTGGTGATTGTGCTTCTTTCATCAAAGAAGAATAACTATTCTGAGCTATTTTCAATGGATTATCAATTCTAGAATCTTCAACTGAAGTGGGATCTGCTATAGAATCTTCACTAGAAGCATCACCTACACCAAGATGTCAAGAAAACAGGATTTTCAATTGAAAGAAGAAAGATCTCATAATTAAAAAATTGTCAGATCAGATATACGGGAGAAAAAGGGAAAGTTGACCACAGGGAATGTATAGAAATAGGAAATTGCAGGTTTTATTAGAAAATGACAACTATAATAAAGAATACCTTGGCGGGTCTTATGTTTGTGAAAGCATCACTGTGAAAATGACTGCAATAGTAGTAATTGTTTGTTATTTATTATTAATTACCTTGAGCACTAGCTATTCTTCTCTTGATTGAAGTAAACAGAGTGAAGAACCAATTTGAATTGGAAGCTGCAACAACTGAAGGATTTTCCACGTTGGATGCAGGTACAACCGGAAGCTTTTGTGAAGCTTCAGGCTTACCCCCAAAACTTGGGAACAGTTTGAATGCATTTCCTGCCAAAGTAACTAGATTTTTTAGCACAAATAGATAATTATCACATAAGCACCATAAGTATTGGTTTGATAACCATTAACCATAGCCATCTCCCAAAACATGTGAATGATATGTTATCTATGTAACACATATACTCACACGGACACCAGACACGACACAGACACTTCAACATGTGTAGTCTCTCCAAAATGTAGGACACGAAGACACGAATGTATATATTAGATCGTTATATATTTACAACTTAAAATCATCTATAAACAAAATTAGTCTTGTTAGCTATTTACATACTAATAAATTTTCCTCAAGAAAGGTGATCAACTTACCTATAGGAATAAAGAAGCTGAAGCCTGATAAACATCTGAACACTTCTGGTTCTCTTTCGGGCTCAAAATTATCAGCAGGAGGCTCTACTCTAGCTACATCATCAGGTGTTGCAATTGCATGATCACCTTGGTTGCCTTCATCTACAGAACTATCAACTACCTCAATGGCTGACTTGTCACGCTTTGGTTTAGTGTCTATGTTAGGAATAGGAGTAGTTCTTTTTCTCTTCCTTAGGATAACCATTTTAGTAATACAAGATTTACAATTAGGACAAAACAAGTCATGTGTCTCTTGTTTTGCCAACACTGCCTCAACATCATATTCTTTCAGTTGCTGGTCAATTTCTTCTGTCAAATTAGGTGAAGGTAACTCTGCTACGGAGGAAGGTACTTTTTCATCAGCAATTTCCATGTTGTTGACTCCATTGCTTGGCAGAGCAGACATTGCACCATCAATATTGTCGCCTGCAAGCATGCCACAAACAATCATTTCAATTCCAAATTGCCACACATGACAGTTCATGCTCCGTGTATGAAGAATGTTACTATCTTAGCATTATATAAATAGGAGAAGTTTATTAAAAATCATAAAATTTTGTAATCGTACTTCGTTTTGTAATGAATTCCACTCATGCTTTTATAACTCCTAAAGTGTATTAGAACATAATTATAAACATTACAAATGAGTTCAAGTATGGGATACCTCATGATAGATTGAGCCGATGTTCTGCATATTTGTACTAAATTTTTAAACCAAAAGACGAATACACAAGTAACTGGATAAATGACCACAGTTACGAATACACAAGAAACTTTCTAACCATAAGTTTAAGCAAACTCCTAAACAAAGTCAAAATTTGCACTTAGAAAACATCTGATCAAAGATTGGGCATGGTTCATGTAGACATTCCAACAACTACAAGGGCCCTTTAAACCCAACTTGTTAAAAATTAAGTGGCATAATTAGATCCAGCAAGATTTCACAAGAAAAAGTTGCTTCTGCTGGGTAAAGTCTCTATCCTCTGGAAGTCAATAAGGAGGTTCATACCATTGGAATTTAGAAGACTGTGAAGCAACACGGATCAGATCTAACTGCTATATGTGCCTTAGAAATCTCGGCACCTACTGACCTTTAGTTTCGCACACAATACATGGTCCATGTTGAATCATAGTTTTAACATTCATGAGCAAGTCAAAGTAGCCATTAAGATTCCCACGCCGCAAATTCCAAGGACTGTCAAATTGCTTGGTCCATGAGCAGTGGTGACATTTCCACATTCCTGCATGCATAAAAAAATGATGGTATGCTTACTATTACAAAAATCGAAATGGCAAAAAATGACGAGAAATTTGAGAAAAGGAAGATTTTTCAGTCCAAGGTGTGCGCCCCATGAGGATAAATTCTTCATGAGGAAAAGAGTGTTCTCCCACTGAAGAAAAAAAAGGAAGGTGCTTCAGCATTGGTAATACTACCATCTTTTCCCTGTTGCAGGGATTGTCTTCCTTTCAAAGCTGCACCATCTTGCAGTTGTTGTTGTTGTTCTTCTCTCTCTTCATCTTCCCTCACTGCACAGTACAGTTGCTCCATTGAAGCTGGCTTGTTCAGAAGGAGCAAAGGAAAAAAAAAAAAGGAAGAGAAAATAAGACAAAGTTTTTATCTTTTGAAAGATGTGAGGGTTGCATTTAACGTGCTCAAGAACTATGACGTCGCTGTAGATAAAAGCAGTCCACGCAGTAGCACACACTAATCTTCTGCACATAGACAAGCACACACTAAAATGAGAAACCCATATTCTGCATGGCGAGCAAATCCAAAAACTACTATCTTTGTCTTTATTTTTTGGGTTGAACTTTTTGTGTGTTTTGTGTGCCGAGCTGACAGCGATAAGAACGAACAACTGAGACAGACCAATAGATTTCAGAGGTGGGAATTTTTTTCTGAGTTTTTTAAAAGATTAACCAACTTTATTTACTCTTCTTGTTAGAGTTTTGGTTTCCCAGAACCCAATTTAAGTTGATAATCAATATGCTGGAAAATAGAAAAACTGAATTCTAAAATGATTTTCCACTTTTAAAAAATATAATTTAACAAGTAATTGTTAAAATAATAAATAATACTACTAATAATATTTTTATTTTATTTTATTGTTGTGGTTTTAAATAACTATTTAAATTAAAAACAATTTTAATAATAAAATAAACAATCAAATATGTGAAATCATTTAGAGAACTTTGAATTGAAAATATAAAACATTACATAGATTCATTACTTAAGGAAGGATTATTACCAATGACTATAGACCGTCGATAAATGATGTTTTCCAAAGGATTTACTGAGGGCATGTGGAGTAGTAACCTACTGAAGGATTTAGACCTTCGGGAATGAGAATGTTAATTACTGAAAAACTATGTTCGTCGGTAAGTGGTTTGATATAATATGAAATAGCAATTTGGGTTTTCCCTCTGCGAATTTCACTTTTTGAGCCCTACTTTCTTTCTTCCAGCACTACTACCTTTCTTCGTTCCCTAATCCACTTTTGTCCGCGAAAATCGTTTCTCCTTTGCTCCCAATCAACATTGGTTTCCTTCTTCGGTTGGTGGTGGTGAGGTGAGGCTTCGAGTGGGGAAATGATGCTCAACAAGCTTTCGAACAGCTCAAGGATTCAATGACCACTTTACCTGTCTTAGGTGTTCCAGATTTTGAGAAACCTTTTGTAATAGAGACAGATGCTTCTGGAAAGGGAGTAGGAGCAGTGCTTATGCAGGAAGGCAGACCCATAGCTTACATGAGTCAATCATTGTCTGATAGAGCTCAACGTAAGTCTGTTTATGAGAGAGAATTAATGGCTATAGTGTTGGCTGTTCAGAAATGGAGGCATTACTTGATGGGTAGCCATTTTGTGGTGCACACGGATCAGAAAAGTCTGAGATTTTTGGCTGACCAGAGGATTATGGGGGAGGAGCAGCAAAAGTGGATTTCAAAATTAATGGGTTTTGACTTTGAAATAAGGTACAAACCTGGTTGTGAAAATAGGGCAGCAGATGCCCTTTCTAGGAAGCTACAATATTCTGCACTTTCCACGGTACAATTCAATGAATGGGAGGGGTTGGAAGATGAAATTCAAGCTAATGCTCGATTAAGGGGGATCATCCAGGATTTACTGAAACAACAGGATGCACATCCGGGGTTTCAATTAATAAAAGGAAGATTATATTACAAAGGACGAATGGTACTACCAAAGAATTCTTCTAAAATTCCTCTAATACTCAAGGAATTTCATGATTCAGCGTTGGGTGGGCATTCTGGATTTTTCAGAACATATAAGAGAATTTCGGGATTAATATTTTGGGAAGGTATGAAGAAAGAAATACAACAGTATGTGTTGAGTTGTGCAGTTTGTCAACAAAATAAGTATCAAGCCTTGAACCCAGGTGGGCTGTTACAACCTTTGCCAATACCTACTCACACTTGGTCTGACATTTCGATGGATTTTATAGGAGGATTGCCTAAAACCCAAGGGGTTGACACCATTTTTGTGGTCGTGGACAGGTTAACAAAATATGCGCATTTCATAGCTATTGCCCATCCTTACACTGCTAAGGACATTGCTGAAATTTTCATCAAAGATATTGTTAGGTTGCATGGGTTTCCCTCCTCAATTGTGTCTGACCGAGATAGAGTTTTTATCAGTCATTTTTGGACAGAACTATTTAAAATGGCTGGCACTAAGCTGAAATTCAGTTCTGCCTATCACCCTCAAACGGACGGGCAAACTGAAGTGGTGAATCGCTGTTTGGAGACTTACCTTCGGTGTCTCACTGGGACTAAGCCTAAACAGTGGCCTAAATGGATTAGCTGGGCAGAGTTTTGGTACAACACTAACTATAACTCATCTACCAAAATGACTCCCTTTAAGGCTTTATATGGGAGAGAACCTCCAGTATTAATTAGAGGAGATATGACACAGTCTTCCATGGAGGAGGTCAATAGGCTGATGGCAGATAGGAATCATATGTTGGATGAGTTAAAAGAGCATCTTGTCCAGGCCCAAAACAGAATGTGCAAGCAAGCCAACAAGCATCGACGGGAGGTGGAATTTGAAGTTGGAGATGTAGTATATTTGAAGATACAGCCTTATAAGTTAAAAAGCTTGGCTAAAAAGGTCAATCAAAAGTTAAGTCCGAGATATTATGGGCCTTATGAAATTGTGGAGAAGTTTAGTCCTTCTGCCTATAAACTGCAACTACCTTCAGGAAGCAAAGTGCATCCAGTTTTCCATGTTTCTGCACTTAAGAAATCCATTGCTGCAACAATTACTAGCCAACCATTACCCTTATTTTTAGCAGATGATTGGGAATTGAAGGTTCAACCAGCAGAAGCACTTGCTGTTAGAAGGAATCAACAAGGGGATCTCGAAATTCTTATTAGGTGGAAAGATTTACCAGATTTTGAAAATTCGTGGGAAGCTTTATCTATAATCAAGGAGCATTTTCCTGATTTCCACCTTGAGGACAAGGTGCATCTTGTGGAGGGGAGTGTTGATAGGAACCCGGAAATAGTTAGGCCCAAACCCAAAATATCTAAGGTGTATGTTAGACAAAGAAGGAAGGGCAAAGTAGGGGATCAAAATGGTCAGAGAGAGAATGAGAAGAATCTTTCTATATAACAAACTGCTGAGCTGGCACAGTAGGAAATGAGTGATTATGTTGTTTGGGGTATAAGGAGTGGAAAGAGAGTGGGGAGAAGGGGGGGCTGGAATTGGCTGGGAATCGGGAGAGACTAGACACTCTCTAACTGTCTAGAAATACCTTTTTTGTGCTGTTACAGATCTGTATTCTCTTTCTGGGATATGCACTCTGTTTTTCTTTGATAATAAAGTGACTATTCAGCTATTGTGTGCTTCCTTATTTCTAGTATCTATCAATTGGTATTCAGAGCCCGCGCTTCTTGGGGTCTGGATGGTTATTACAAGAACAACAATGGAGTCGAGGATTGAAAATCTAGAGAAAAGTATGCTTGAATGGAAGCATGAGAGTCAAATTCAAATGGACGAAATCAAACAGCTATTGAAGGAGAAAAATCGCGGAGACACAAGGGGTCGATCACGACAACGACGTTCTCCGAGACGTCACGCGGAGGGGGAGAGTCAAGGTAGTCGAGCTATTTCATCACGAGTTTCTGAACCCTATTCTAGAACTCGCGATTCGCGGAGAGGGAGTCGACCACCGAAAGGGGATTACAGAGGGCGAAAATTGGAGGTTCCTATATTTGCTGGTGATGATGCTTATGGATGGATTACCAGAGTTGAACGCTACTTCAAGGTGAACGATATGGATGACTCTGAAAAGATGGGTGCGGTGTTAGTAGCATTAGAGGACCGGGCATTGAATTGGTACCATTGGTGGGAGGAACAAACACCTTCACCAAGCTGGGTCCAGTTCAAGGAGGTAGTGATTCGGAGATTTCAACCGGACTTAGTGCAGAATCCTTTTGGGCCATTGTTGAGCATTAAGCAAACTGGGACAGTAATGGAGTACAGGGAAAAATTTGAGATGATTTCAGCTCCATTGAAGAAAGCGGACCGGGTGATGTTAAAAGGAATTTTTCTAAACGGACTCCATGTCGAATTGCAAGCCGAACTGAAGCTGTACAACATAGAATCGTTATCAGAACTCATGGATCGGGCCTTATTGTTGGAAGAGAAGAATTGGGCTTTGAAGAAAAGGGTGTTAGGCTCGGGTGAGAAAGTAAGCATGGGTGAGAAGGAGATTTCTCCAATGGTGACTAAGATGGGTAGATCGTATAATGCAACAGTAGATTTTATGAAGAATAAATTGAATGCTAAGAAGCCCAATTTTGGAAGTGCGGGTACAACGGAGCCCAAACCACAAAATGGGCCCAGTGGAGAAAAACAAATCACTATGGGCAGAAGGCTTTCGCAAGCTGAGTTGCAAGAACGGAGTAAAAAGGGGCTGTGTTTTAAATGTGGGGAGAAATGGGGACCTGAACATGAATGCAAGCTGAAGCATTATCAGTTGGTTTTGATGGAAGAACGTGGAGAGGAAGAATCGGAGGATGAGGAGGAGGAAGGGGAAGAAAAAGCAGAGTTGGAGCACAAGACACTTCAATTGTCTTTGAAAAGTAAAGTGGGGCTGACCTCTCACAAATCTTTTAAGATTTGGGGAACTATTGGCCAAAGACGAGTGCTGATATTGGTGGATTGTGGAGCAACCAGCAGCTTCCTTTCTAGAAAATTAGTAGATGAGTTGGATATTCCAGTGGAGAATACCCCTACTTATACTGTGGAGGTAGGAACAGGTGAAAAGGTGAAGGGTAGAGGACTGTGTAGAGGAGTTGATCTTGAGGTGCAGGGAGTCAAAATTAAACAAGATTTTTTTCTGTTTAATTTGGGTGGAACTGAGGTGGTATTAGGTATGGACTGGTTGGCGGATCTTGGTGACATTGAAGCTAATTTTCGAAACATGATCATTAAATGGGGAGATGAAGGAGGCAAGAAGGTGTTAAAGGGAGACCCTTCCCTAAGCAAGGCGCAAGCATCCTGGAAGAGCATGATTAAAGCCTTACAAGATGAAGGAGTGGGCTACTATATTGCATATCAGCAGTTGGAGGATACAAAGGAAAATCAACAAATATTATCTGATGAGATGAAGGCTGTCCTAGAGGAGTATAAGGACATTTTTCAAGACCCACAAGGGCTACTGCCAAGGAGAGAGCATGATCATGCAATCAATCTCAAAGAAGGTGCTCAAATACCAAATATCAGACCTTATAGATATCCCTATTATCAGAAGAATGAGATTGAAAAGATAGTAGGTGAGATGATGCATGCAGGGATTATTAGGACTAGTACTAGCCCTTACTCTAGTCCTGTTATTCTTGTAAGAAAAAAAGATGGTGGTTGGAGATTTTGCGTGGATTATAGAGCACTTAATAAGTTGACAATACCTGATAAATTTCCTATCCCTGTAATTGATGAATTATTGGATGAAGTAGGATCGGCTGTACTATTTTCCAAACTGGACTTAAAATCTGGTTACCACCAGATTCGAATGAGGGAAGAAGACATTCCTAAGACAGCTTTTAGGACACATGAAGGGCACTATGAATTCTTGGTCATGCCATTTGGGTTAACAAATGCTCCTTCTACCTTTCAAGCTCTTATGAACAGGGTCTTAAAACCATATCTAAGGAAGTTTGTGTTGGTATTCTTCGATGACATTCTAATCTATAGTCCGGATGAGGGAAGCCATAAAAAACACCTCAAATTGGTGCTCCAATTGTTGCGGGAAAATAATTTATTTGCAAATTCTAAGAAATGTAATTTTGGGCAGCAACAGTTGAGATATTTGGGACATTTGATTTCGGGAAAAGGAGTTTCCGCAGACCCAGACAAGGTGAATGAAATGATAAATTGGCCAGTTCCGAAGGATTTAAAAGGGTTGAGAGGATTTTTAGGGCTCACGGGATATTATAGGCGTTTTGTTAAAAATTATGGCAAGATTGCTTGGCCACTCACACAGTCGCTCAAGAAGGACAATTTCAAGTGGGGAAATGATGCTCAACAAGCTTTCGAACAGCTCAAGGATTCAATGACCACTTTACCTGTCTTAGGTGTTCCAGATTTTGAGAAACCTTTTGTAATAGAGACAGATGCTTCTGGAAAGGGAGTAGGAGCAGTGCTTATGCAGGAAGGCAGACCCATAGCTTACATGAGTCAATCATTGTCTGATAGAGCTCAACGTAAGTCTGTTTATGAGAGAGAATTAATGGCTATAGTGTTGGCTGTTCAGAAATGGAGGCATTACTTGATGGGTAGCCATTTTGTGGTGCACACGGATCAGAAAAGTCTGAGATTTTTGGCTGACCAGAGGATTATGGGGGAGGAGCAGCAAAAGTGGATTTCAAAATTAATGGGTTTTGACTTTGAAATAAGGTACAAACCTGGTTGTGAAAATAGGGCAGCAGATGCCCTTTCTAGGAAGCTACAATATTCTGCACTTTCCACGGTACAATTCAATGAATGGGAGGGGTTGGAAGATGAAATTCAAGCTAATGCTCGATTAAGGGGGATCATCCAGGATTTACTGAAACAACAGGATGCACATCCGGGGTTTCAATTAATAAAAGGAAGATTATATTACAAAGGACGAATGGTACTACCAAAGAATTCTTCTAAAATTCCTCTAATACTCAAGGAATTTCATGATTCAGCGTTGGGTGGGCATTCTGGATTTTTCAGAACATATAAGAGAATTTCGGGATTAATATTTTGGGAAGGTATGAAGAAAGAAATACAACAGTATGTGTTGAGTTGTGCAGTTTGTCAACAAAATAAGTATCAAGCCTTGAACCCAGGTGGGCTGTTACAACCTTTGCCAATACCTACTCACACTTGGTCTGACATTTCGATGGATTTTATAGGAGGATTGCCTAAAACCCAAGGGGTTGACACCATTTTTGTGGTCGTGGACAGGTTAACAAAATATGCGCATTTCATAGCTATTGCCCATCCTTACACTGCTAAGGACATTGCTGAAATTTTCATCAAAGATATTGTTAGGTTGCATGGGTTTCCCTCCTCAATTGTGTCTGACCGAGATAGAGTTTTTATCAGTCATTTTTGGACAGAACTATTTAAAATGGCTGGCACTAAGCTGAAATTCAGTTCTGCCTATCACCCTCAAACGGACGGGCAAACTGAAGTGGTGAATCGCTGTTTGGAGACTTACCTTCGGTGTCTCACTGGGACTAAGCCTAAACAGTGGCCTAAATGGATTAGCTGGGCAGAGTTTTGGTACAACACTAACTATAACTCATCTACCAAAATGACTCCCTTTAAGGCTTTATATGGGAGAGAACCTCCAGTATTAATTAGAGGAGATATGACACAGTCTTCCATGGAGGAGGTCAATAGGCTGATGGCAGATAGGAATCATATGTTGGATGAGTTAAAAGAGCATCTTGTCCAGGCCCAAAACAGAATGTGCAAGCAAGCCAACAAGCATCGACGGGAGGTGGAATTTGAAGTTGGAGATGTAGTATATTTGAAGATACAGCCTTATAAGTTAAAAAGCTTGGCTAAAAAGGTCAATCAAAAGTTAAGTCCGAGATATTATGGGCCTTATGAAATTGTGGAGAAGTTTAGTCCTTCTGCCTATAAACTGCAACTACCTTCAGGAAGCAAAGTGCATCCAGTTTTCCATGTTTCTGCACTTAAGAAATCCATTGCTGCAACAATTACTAGCCAACCATTACCCTTATTTTTAGCAGATGATTGGGAATTGAAGGTTCAACCAGCAGAAGCACTTGCTGTTAGAAGGAATCAACAAGGGGATCTCGAAATTCTTATTAGGTGGAAAGATTTACCAGATTTTGAAAATTCGTGGGAAGCTTTATCTATAATCAAGGAGCATTTTCCTGATTTCCACCTTGAGGACAAGGTGCATCTTGTGGAGGGGAGTGTTGATAGGAACCCGGAAATAGTTAGGCCCAAACCCAAAATATCTAAGGTGTATGTTAGACAAAGAAGGAAGGGCAAAGTAGGGGATCAAAATGGTCAGAGAGAGAATGAGAAGAATCTTTCTATATAACAAACTGCTGAGCTGGCACAGTAGGAAATGAGTGATTATGTTGTTTGGGGTATAAGGAGTGGAAAGAGAGTGGGGAGAAGGGGGGGCTGGAATTGGCTGGGAATCGGGAGAGACTAGACACTCTCTAACTGTCTAGAAATACCTTTTTTGTGCTGTTACAGATCTGTATTCTCTTTCTGGGATATGCACTCTGTTTTTCTTTGATAATAAAGTGACTATTCAGCTATTGTGTGCTTCCTTATTTCTAGTATCTATCAGATATGAAGTGGTTTGGGGTAGAACAAGTTATGGAAGGATGAGAAATATTATGTGGTTATTTCAGCTTATGGCCATTCTTCCAAGGTCAAAGTAATTACTTTGAAGATAAGCTGAAATTGATGTCCCCATTGCTCTTGCATGAAGTAGTTGTCTGTACAACTATTGGCTGTTACATTAATTTATTTTGATAATGGATGATGGCTGGTAATATTGATGGTATTGTAAAGTGTAATATTGATGCTACATAATTGATTATAGTTGCTAATAATGAACTTTTGAATGATACACTAATTGATTGCAGTTGCCAATATGGTGATTTGTTGCTGGTTTTGGATGTTTTTTGTTTGGTATGTTTTTTTCTTGCTGCTGATGCGGTGCTCAATTGGTGCAGGCTTTGGGTACTGGTTTCACTCAATTTGCGGAACCTATATTTAGGAGGTGCATAAATATAATCTAGACCCAACAATTTGCTAAGGTTCTAGTTAATTTTGCTCAAAGATCTTTTAACATGTAGTGTACACTATATCTTGTTTAAAAACTAAAGTTCTGGTTGTTTACTATGTGTTGTCTGACATTTCATTTGTGACGTTGTGGTACAAGCTATTTCCTTCTTAATCTCACATTCAAATGATAATCTAGTATGTGTTTTGTCATTAGTATTGGTACACATATATGTAATGTTGACATTTTAAGATCATATATTATAGAATTAATATTGAGTTGATATGAGTTGTTTTTGGATATTATATTTTGATATTAGATGATATTGTAGTGGTGTGAAGTAATGAAATTGAAACACTACTTAGAGGTTGTTGTTATCTATTTTGTATATTTTTCTTTTATTGAGAACTTAAGTGCTACTACTACAACTGAGGTTGAGTATTATGACAAGGAGTTCATTGTATGCTCTCTTCATTTGCTGTGTGGACTAGCAGAGGGTCTTGGCAGTGGAATAAAGAGTTTGGTAGTCATCTAAAACTTGTATTTTCTAGATATGAATGATACTTATATCTTAGCTAATTATTTGTCATCTTCTTAGATGTTTATTTAAAATTCAGATTCTATTTTTAAACTTTGACTTAAGTTAAATTTCAAGTATGTGCATCATGAAGAATTATTATTTGAATCATTAAATTGGAGTTGTTGTTTTTGTTTATGTTTTTGAAGGAGTTTGAATTGTGGCTAGAAAGGGAGGAAGAGAGTCTACAGTGAAGACTTGAGCAGGAAAGGAAAACAAAGACAAAGGTATGGGACCTAAATTGAAATTGCATGATTGTATGTGTTATGTCCTATTATTTTCATTCTTGTTTCATGACTTTTATCTTGTTGTAAAATGTTGTGAATGTTGACTTTGAATGTTAAGTTATGTTGAATGGAGTTTTATGATATTGTAAACATTGAGGTTTGTCAAACTTTGTTGTGAATGGGTTGAAAGTGATTGTCAAATATGTAAGAAGTTTATTTTGGTAATTTAATTTGTGAATGATGAATTTGAAAAAATAAAGCATGTACAATGGCCTCTTCCAATGGTTCTAATAAGTCAGAATTAGCCATGAGACATCTTACCATGTTTGTAAGATCATAAAATGTGTAGGTTTAGATTACCCTTTTCAGTTTAGTAATGTCTTCTACATCAAAGCAACTTCACTAGCGTCAAAGCAATTAGCCTTCAACAACTGAGATGAATTCTATTCCACTTCCCAAGTTTCTTCTACACACAAGAAACTTGACTAGCATAGATTTCACTACGTGTACATTGCAAGGAGTGTTTCAAAATTGGTTGTTTGAAAAAAACAAAAAAGAAGCTTTAGGTTTAGATGACCCATTGGCTTGTATCTTTGGCTAACAAGACACACTCACCTGTCTAGCTATGCTAAATTTAAAGCAAGAAAGTTTCCAAAAGCGCCAAAGACTCTTCGAAATACTTGGACTGTTTCAGGGCATTTTCACTCCACTAACAAATTTATTTTCGATGATATACACTCAATCTCACCATCACTCAACTGTTTGGCTTGTATCTCAAAATTTGGCTATAGGAGTTACCAATTTTCACACTTTTGCTTGCTGAGTAGCACACTTGAATTCTAAAATTCAGGTTTCTCTCCACTTCCTAAGATGCTACCTTGGTAGGGGAAGGGTTCTACAACTTGAGTGCTCCAATTGGACTTCACAGCACCATTGAAATCAGCCAAGACAATCACTAAACAGATTACTTAACTACAGCAGATTTTGCACCAGAAATTGGTTTTAAAATTGACACTTATAAGGAAGCCAAAGATCTTTAAAGCAATGAAGAAGGGTGTAGAAATGAAGGAGGCACACAATTAGATCCTAGGAATGGTTGTAGAACATATTAGGAAAGCAAGCAAATTGAAATGAAGATTGAAACTAAGTCTTTTTGAAACTGTTTGATGAAAATCAGAAACTGTTTGATGAAATGCCTCAATGAAAATCAGTTTTGGTGTTTTTGATTTTTGATATCTCTAAACTGGATTGCACGGTTCTAAAACCTTTTTAACACCTTGCATTAATTCTTTTGATCAATTATTTTCACTTCAAAGCACTGAACCAGGTCTTGCTACATTCCAAATTCATTTGCATGACAAAATAGCAAATCCATTTATGTTTTTCAGCTCTGCACTAAAAGAATTGACCCAAGATTGGTGGTTTTAAAAGTGAATTCGTGCACAGGTTTTAACACATTGGCAAGTGTAGCGAATCGTATCAAGTAATATAAAATGGTAAGACCAAGTATCGTATCCCAAAAGACTCACGACACTAGACAATTGTGTAATTACTTAACGAATTAAGACTGAAAAGATATTTTGTTAGTTTTTAAATGCAAATGCAACAAAAGTAAATATGAATGCAAATTGATCAATTGAGGCTAAAACACAAGAGTGAATGGATAATGTTGATAATATGTTGTTGGGGTTTAGATTTCACCATCCTTACTTTCATGCATCTAAGAATTCATCTTCTTCATTAAATTGTTAACGTCACTCTCTAAATTACTTAAAACCCGATCCCTCGGCGAAGAAAGCCTATCCTTAATTATTAGATCACAATCCTTTGCATCCCTAATAATTAATTTTGCATTACGAATAGAAGCTTAAGACAACCAAACCTCCTATCCCCATCCCTGGGAAATATTGCTTTTGGAAGAAATTCTCCAGATCCTGGTTTCTAGGTATTTCTAAATAACAAAGAAAGCCAAATATAATAAGCATAGAGCAAAGGAGAAAATCCCTAACAATTATTGAAAGAAGCATAAATAATTCAGAACAAATTCAAATACATGAGAGTTTAGAGGTTACATAATCCCCAACAACAAAAAAGATTAGTTCTTCATCGTCATGAAGAAATAGGTGTACAATGGAATGAAAGACATAGAAAAACCCTAGAAACTGAAGAGGAGAGCTCCCGCATCCCCAAATTCGCCTCCAAAGGGGCAACACGTGTGTTTTTGTGCTAAAGCCATCAAGAGATACCAACCCTAGGTCGTACAAATCCTTAAATAGATCAAAATTGGATCATGGGCCAACGTCGCTGGTGCTCAGCACCCGCAGTCGGGGCAACCAGGCGAAACTGCGAGAGAACTGGCGCTCAGCGCCCTTGGAAAGGCGCCCGCTCAGACGATGTGCGATACGTGAAACTGGCGCTCAGGTGATTACAGTTTAATTTACCATTATTTGATACTTAGTTTTGATACTAAAAACGCCTTTTTTGACTTAGAAACTACCTTGAAATCATAGTTTTGTGTGAATAAGAGAATTGAAGGTGAATTTAATGATTTTAGGCTAGATTTCCTTATTTTCAATAGGAATTGAGATCAATTGGAAGAAGAGTTGAAGTAGTAAGGAGTTGGAACTTAGGAAGAGCTGGAAAAGCATCAGAAAGGAGGATCGCACCAACGCTGAGCGCCACTTTAGGGGACCTCAGCGCCGGAGTACACTGTCTCACGCTTGGTTGCCCTTTTTCTGAAGCCCTCAACGCAGGAAGTCCTTGGTTCACGCCTGGGTGCCCTTTTTGGGGCACTGATCGCCACTTCCTCGAGTTACAATTCTGGTTCTGGAGAATTATTTCCAGAAGCAGTATTACTCAGAAATGGAAGTATGAGTTCTGGTTGTCTTAAGCTACTAATCGTAATGCAAAATTAATTGTTAGGAATGCAAGGAATTATGACCTAGTAATTAAGGATAGGCTTTCTTCGCCGAAGAATCAGGTTTTAAGTACTTTAGATAGTGACATTGACGCATGCTTGGGTGAGGTTTCCATCCTTGGTTGTAATTACCTGGACGAAATTGATTGCCTTGACCCATAAAATTGACTTCCTCTTGGGTAAGTTCCAGCATAACACATTGACCACTAATATGATCACCACCACACAACTCATAAAGTTGTTGTTGAACTTGTGACACGTTCTGTAACTTCGTTGGCAATTGAGGGATTTTCTTCATTAAAGTCTCCAGTTGTTGAGTCATAATCTTATTCTGTTCTAGTAGAGCATCTTGAGATTGTAGTTGTAGAACTCCTTTTTGTTGAAGTTGAGTTCTTTCGCTATGCTTCTCATTATCATTTGTAGCCATATTTTCAATCAAATCATAAGCTTCCTCTGGAGTCTTGCACTTGATATTACCTACAGCTGAGGCATCTAACATCAATTTAGTTTGTGAGCTTAGACCTCCAAGGAATAAAATGACTACTGTAGGTTCATCAAAACCATGAGTGGGCGTCTTTCTCAACAAGCCTTTAAATCGGTCCCATGCTTGACCTAATGTTTCATCCATGCCTTACCTGAAAGAAGAAATTTCCTGCTTACCTTTGTTCACCTTTGACTGTGGGAAGTATTTGTTCAGAAACTTTGCAGCCACAACTTCCCACTCAGTAAAGTTGTTTTCTGGAAAAGAGTTCAACTACATCTTAGCATTGCCTCCCACAGAGAAAGGAAACAAGCTCAATCTAATGGCTTCATCTGGCACACCATTCATCTTCACAGTATTGCATATCTTATTGAATGTGGTCAGATGCTCATATGGATTTTCGTGTGATAATCCATTGAATTGGTTGCTCTTTACCAATTGAATCAATGCAGACTTCATCTCCATATTTGCAGCATTAACCCTCGGCCTTGCAATGCTATTAAAATGACGAGGGCCAATAACTGTTGCATAATCTGCCAAGGTACGTTTACCATTATGCTCTTGCGCCATATTTTCAGTTTCCTGGTCAAATCTTTGAGGTGAAGGCTGTAAAAGAGTCTCAGGAGAGGGGAAAAGTTCTCTGGACGTCCTGTTTCTCCTTTTTCTTCTACTGTTATCCAGACCTGCAAGAAGAGGTTCACAGACTTTTGTGCTTCTAGTCCGAATTGTACCCTGCATACACTAAGAACAAAAGACTAGAGCACCCAATTAGCACTAACAGATAGAAAAGATAGAATTAAAGATAAAATAAAAATTAAAGATAAAAATAATGAAAAGATAACAACATAAAAAGATAAAAAAAATAAAAATATTAAAATAAAAGATAAAATTAAAGATAAAGTCTAATCGGTTAAGAATCACACAAAAGTATAGTTTAAACCACGAGTCCCCGACAACGGCGCCAAAAACTTGTTAAGATGTAGACAACTGTACCGAATGATATCAAGTAATATAAAATGGTAAGACCATGTATCGTAACCCAAAGGACTCATGACACTAAACAATTGTGTAATTACTTAACTAATTAAGACTTAAGAATAATTTTGGGGTTTTAAATGCAAATGCAATAAAAATAAACAGGAATGCAATTTGATCAATTGAGGCTAAACACTAGAATGAATGGATGAAGTTGATAATATGAGATGATAATGTTGTTGGTGTTTAGATTTCACCTAATCACTCTCATGGATATATGAATTCTTCTTCTTCATTAAATTGTTAACATTACTCTCTAAATTACTTAAAACTCGATCCCTTGGCGAAGAAAGCCTATTCTTAATTACTATACCACAATCCCTTGCATCCCTAATAATTAATTCTGCATTACGATTCAGAGCTTAAGACGACCAATCCTCTTATCCCCATCCGTAGGCAATATTGATCTTGGGAGAAATTCTCCAAATCGTGATTCATTTATCTCCCGATACTCAGACAAATCATAAAATATAAGAATTTAGAAAAGGAGAAAATCCCTAACAATTAATGAAAGAAGCATATAATAATTCAAAACAAATTTAAATACATGAGAGTTTTGAGGTTACAGCTTCCCTAACAACAAATAAAATTAGTTCTCTATCGTCATGAAGAAACTAGATGAACAATAGAATGAAAGAGATAGAAAAACCCTAGAAACTGAAGAGGAGAGCTCCCGCATCCCCACATCTGCCTCCAAGGGGCGAAAAGTGTGTTTCTGTGCTCAAGAAATCAAGAGATACAATCTCTAGGACGTCCAAGTCCTTAAATAGATCAAAAAAATAACAGAAAATGGGTCTAACCCCAACACACTGGCGCTCAAAGCCCTCATTGAGGGCGCCAGGGCGAAACTTCGAGAAAACGGGCGCTCAACGCCCCTAGAAGGACGCCTAGGAGGTGTGCGGGAAAAAACTGGCTCTCAGCCCTAGTGGTAGCATTCCAAAACCACCTTTTTTATTGTTTTTCTTGCTTTTATGGCTGATTAAGCTCTATATAATCTTGGAGATTCTTCTAGGCACATTATTAGCTACAAAATAAAGGGAATTTAGTGATAAAATCATAAAGTATAACCTATGAAGTACAAGAACAGGTTATGGGTTGTAAAGGAGATTAAAGTAAATGGAGTTATTGAGATTGAAGCTCCATATTCTAGAAGAGTCAAGAAGGTGGACCGGAAGTTGTTGAAGATAAGTTTGTGTGATGAAAGCAAGAGGAACACCAACATCAAAGCTTTAAACTGAACATTATGGCGTCAGGCTCGTGACGTTAAACAAACGCTTGCTGGGAGGCAACCAAGTGTTTTTGAAAACTTTTATTGTTTTTTTGATTTGGTGTCTTTGTTATTGTGACTTAGTTTTTAGGGTTGTTTTTTGTGAAGGTATGATTATGATGTGCATCAAGAGTTTAATCATTTTAAGTGTAAGATGTTAAGCTTGGGTTGGAAAGTGGAAAGTTTGAAAGAGCAAAAAAATCTGAAAAAAATTAAGGGTTGAAACTGAGGGCTCCTACCTAAAACCACTTAGGGAAAGCAAGAAAAGAGGGGAGAAAAACTCACGCACCGCGTTGAGCGCCCCTTAGTAGGGCGCTGAGCGCCAGCGACGCTATTTGGATTCTTTGAGCCTTTTAAAGCTCAACGTCAATAGGCCCATCCCACTCTTTTAACCCTAAAGGGCGCGATTTGTCCCTCACTTCTCACTTCCACAATTTCCAGCCACCAAATAGCTTTGATTAAGGTTCTCTACCACTTCCCCCTTTCATCCCTTCCGTAAAAATCACCATTTCCACTCTTTTTGCTTCATTCCATCCATTAAGTTTGGGGTTCTTGGTGTGTTGTAGCTAGTGTTCATAGAAGCCCTAAGTTTTCACAAGCTCTTTGTGCATTTTTCAAAAGATTTAAACTCCACTCAAGTAAGCATCTTGCATTTTTAATTTTTACTCTTGATAGCTTTCATTTTTGATGTTTATGCATGGTATGTTGTTGGATCTGTTGAATAAACTTTTTCTGGATGGATTGTTGATGATTATTGCACTATGGAAAGAATGTTTGTTGGGTATTTGGCTTGCTAGGGTCTTGATGTTCATTCTGGTAGGTGCTGAGGGTCACTAAGGGGCGTTCAGCGCCGACGCGGCTGGTTCATGGTGGTTTTTTTGTGTTTTGGTGTTTGTGGTTGTGTATAGGTATCGCTGATGGTCCCGTGATTAGCCCTCAGCGCTGGAACAAAGGCTTGTGATGCCTATGTGTGACTAGTGAGTATGTGTTGAATGAATTGAGATTATAGATGACTCATTAGTGGAATGTATGATGTTTGATTGTGGTGCAGGTATGGCTTCATCATCTGGAAAGCGTATTAAGCACATTACCTCCAAGAAAGATAAAGGGCAGAAGAGAAAAGAGTAAATATATTCTAACAAGTTTCTCTCACACATGCATGAGAGGCACTTTCAGATGGTGCAGAATAGGAGGCTGTTGATGGAGAGAAAGGTGGGACTAATACTGACCATGGCACCTAAGTTTGGGAGAGAGTTGGAAAGAAGGCAGTCCGAGAACTTAGCATCATATCCATCACCTGCTAATATAGTTGTGGTGAAGGAGTTCTATACTAATGCAAGGTCTTTTGGTGGTAGTTATGAGGACTACACAAGCTATGTGAGAGGAAGAAGAATACCTTATGATGCTGCTACAATTAACAATTTTCTTTGTGCTGAATGGACAGGAGAGCAATGTCAGTTTGCTCTAACCATGGAGGAGGACATTAACTATGCTGATGTGGAGTGGACCTTGTGCATGGCAGGTGGCCAATTTCAAAGGAACAAGAATGACACGCCAATTCATATTAGGAGGTGCGACTTGACTCCTCTGGTGAAATATTGGATGACTTTCACTCATGCCAATATCCAACCCTGCTCACATGTTTCAGATATCACAATAAATAGAGCAGTCTTCCTCTATTGTGTCCTTAGAGGTTTGAATATTCATGTAGGGCCGGTGATAGCAGATGAGATCAAACATTGTGCCCATGCTGTCAGCAACAAATCACCTCTGGGGTATCCCTCTCTCATTACTCACTTGTGTGAGCTAGCAGGGGTGAATACCTCCACGCCTCCATTAGAGCGACCTAGAAAGGAGATAAATGCCTCCTATTATACCTAGTATTGCATGCTGGATGAGGTAGGAATCCCTATGCCAGCACCACAACCTCCCAAGACTCATAGGAGAGCACCACAGTAGGCCCAACAGGATCAGGCCCATGATGCTGCGCCTTTCAAGATGAGAGACATGTATATGTCTCTCATGGAGTCCAGGATGAAGGCCTTGTATAGAGGAGAACAAGCGTTACTGATGACCCTGACTTCTGCCTTTCCTGAGAGGCAGTTCATGTCTCAAGAGGACTTCCTGGCTCATGTTGCATGGCCTACAGATTCAGCTTAGGCTAGTGGAGGAGTTGAGCATAGAAGAGTGTCGCTCACTGCCCGGGCGCCCCTTTTGGGGCTCTTGAGCGCCAGAAGCACGAAGTTTTGACGCCATCTTTGAGGCTTAAGCGTTAGGAACCACCGCTCACCGCCCAGGCTTCCTAAGTGGGGTGGTTGAGCGCCAATGACACGGGCCTAGGCCTTATTTATGTTTTGTCTTTGCTCTATTTAAAGGACCCATACGTCCTATGTTTTGTATCTCTAGCTTGAGGAGCATAACAACCCACTCTTTCACTCTCTAGAGGCGGATTTAGATGCGGGAGCTTCCATCTTCTACTTTTAGGGTTTTTCTATCTCATTCTTCTCCATTGTTCATCTAGTTTCACCATGTCTATGGTGAACTAAACTCTATTTGTTGTTGGGAGATGATGTAACCTTGTGAACTCTCATGTATTTGAATTGAGTCTTAATAGCATATGCTTTTTCATTAATTGTTAGAGTAATTCATATGTGCTTATTACATGCTTTGTTTAACTCATTCATAGCGTGATGTATGAATTGCATGAGTGTTGGGAGGTTCCTTACAATTTAGGTTCTGGTTGAATTACTCCCAGGAGTAATATTTCTCAGGAATGAGGGTATGAGTCTTGGTCGTCTTAAAGCTCTTGATCTTCACATTTAATTACTAGGAATGCTAGGAATTGTATGAACTGGTGATTAAGGACATGCTTATTTCGCCGAGGGATCGGGTTTAAGTGATTTAGTGAGTGACGTTAACATTAATGCATAAAGAAGAATTCTTACATACATGAGAGGGAACTTGGTGAAATCTAACCCCAACAACATACTCATCCCATATTAAAAACAACACCCATTCATCATTGTGCTATTCTACTATTGGTAAAACTGCATTCATATTTAATTTTTAGTCCATGCATCTGAAACCAATGATCTCGTTTTCTTTAAGTCTTAATTAATCGAGTTATCACACGACTGTCTATTGCCGAGAGTCCTTTGGGATACGATACTAGGTCTTACCATTTTATATTACTTGTGCGATTCGGTACACTTGCCGATTCATCAACAATTACTTGTCTTTGAAGAAATTGTTTTGTGATATGCTGAACCATTGAAGTGTTGTTTAGGCTGAGTTACACGTTGTTTTGCTTGAGGACAAGCAAAGTTTTAAGTTTGGGGTTGTGATAACGGTTGATTTCACCGTTATTTAAGAGTAAATTTTGATAGAAGCTTGCTTGTTCTCTTGTTTTTAGCTTATTTCGGTGAATAAGAGAGTTGAGGTTATACTTGAAGATTTTATCACTAAATTCGCTTGATTTGTTAGGAAACTAGGATCAATTGGAAGAGGAGTTAAATGTCAAGAAGTTGGAACTCAGAAAGCAGAAAGAGCACCAAAAGAGAAGGCTGCTAAAGGTCGCAGGATGCTTGGACGCCCTCGTATGGGGCCTCCAACGCAGGAGTCTTTCATTCACGCCTGAGCGCCCTTTCAGCGACGTACGCGCCATTCTTCAAGTAACGTTTCACGCCTGGGCGCCCTTCCTAAGGCGTTGAGCGCCATCCTCTCGCAAGCTCGCCTGGGCGCCCTAAGTATGGGTGCTGAGCGGTGTTAACGTTGGCCCATGATCCAATTTAGTCCTATTTAAGGATTTGCACGACCTAGAGGGGGTATCTTTTGACAGAATTGACACAAAATTCAGATTTTCCAACTCTCTGGAGGCAGAATTGGATGCAGAAACTCTCCTCTTCAGGTTTTAGGGATTATCTTTCTGATTCCATTGTTCATCTAGTTTCCTCATGATAAGGGGGAACTAAATTCAGTTTGTTGTTGGGAGATGATGTAACCTTGTGAACTCTCATGTATTTGAATTGATTCCAATTTATTTATGTTTCTTTCATTAACTGTTAGGGTTATTCTTCTTTACTCTATGCTTGTTATGTTTAACTCATTCATGACATGATCATTGGTTTTCGTGATATGGACACATATGGGGAAACCTAGATCTAGAGAATTTTCTTCCCAAAGTAGTATTGCCTAGACATAGGGGAGTTTTGGTTATCTTAAGCTTCTAATCGTAATGCAGAATTAATTACTAGTGATACAAGACATTGTGATCTAGTAATTAAGGATAACCTTTCTTCGCCGAGACATCGAGTTTTATGTAATTTAGAAAGTGATATTAACATTAATGAAGAAGATGAATTCATATATGCATGAGAGTAAACTAGGTGAAATCTAAACCCCCAACAACATATTCATCTTATATTTTTAATATCATCCATTCATCTTTGTGTTTTCTTCAATTGGTCAAAAATGCATTCATATTTACTTTCTTGTTTTTGTATTCAAAACCCTAAAATTGTTCTTCAAAGTTTTAATTAGTTAAGTAATTACATGATTGTTTAGTGCCGTGAGTCTCTTGGGAAACGATACTTGGTCTTACAATTTATTATTACTTGATATGATTCGGTACACTTGCCGACATCTTAACAAGTTTTTGGCATCGTTGCCGACGACTCATGGTTTAAACTATACTTTTGTGTGATTTTTAACCGATTAGAATTTATCTTTAATTTTATCTTTTATCTTTTATCTTTTTATCTTTTATTTTTTTTTATCTTTTATTTTTTTTCTCTTTTTATCTTTAATTTTATCTTTTTTATCTATTATTGCTAATTGGGTGCTCTAGTGTTTTGTTCTCTAGTGCATGCATGGTACAATTCGGACTAGAAGCAAAAAGTCTCTGAACCTCTTCTTGCGGGGCCTGACAATAGTAGAAGAAAAAGGAGAAACAGGACGTCGAGAGAATTTTTCTCTTCTCCTGAGACTCTTTTACAGCCTTCACTTCAAAGATCTGACCAGGGAAAAGAAAATATGGCTGAAGAGCAGAATGGTAGACGTACCCTGGCAGATTATGCAACAGTCATTGGCCCTCATCATTTTAATAACATTGCAAGGCCGAGGGTTAATGCTGCAAATATGGAGATGAAGCCTGCTTTGATTCAATTGATGAAGAGCAACCAATTCAATGGATTATCACATGAAAATCCATATGAGCATCTGACCACATTCAATGAGATATGCAATACTGTGAAGATCAATGGAGGGCCAGATGAAGGTATTAGATTGAGCTTGTTTCATTTCTCTTTGGGAGGCAATGTTAAGATGTGGTTAAACTCTTTTCAAGAGAACAACTTTATTGAGTGAGAAGCTGTGGTTGCAAAGTTTCTGAACAAAATTGCATCTCAGATAACAATATTTTCAACCATTATCACAACCCCAAACTTGAAACTTTGCTTGTCCTCAAGCAAAATGTAACTTGGCTTAAACAAAATAATCGTACTATAATGTTCTAGCACACCAAAAAGCATTTTCCCCTAGGACAAGTAAATCACTCATGTATGCTCATCATAGAGAGATTAGTCAAGATATAATGATGCTTTAGCCAATCAAGCTTCAATTATGGTGCTCACATAATCAAGAATACACAACAGATGTGAACTCATGAATAATCAATAACCAAGAAAGAATATTATCATAAAGTGCATGGAACAATTCCTCACCTAGGATAGTGTTTCACTCAAACTCAAAGGTGTATAGTGAGGTGACACTCTTACACTCTACCATCACAATGTCACATGAATCATCTTTGCCTTTCATTTAAGGTTTAATTGCTTCCTTTGTCCCCAGTTTGGTTGAATTGTGTCAAATTCATCCTCATTTTTAAAAAAGTTTCATTGTCATCCTCACGTGGTGTAAAAGTTTCATTGTCGTCCTCACGTGGTGTAAAAGTGTCAATTGAATCCAAACATAGAAAAAATTTGTGTCAAAGTAGTCATTTTTCCTATATATATGTGTCTTCCTTTCATACAATCAAGTACAGATATTCATTTTACCTTATCCAATTTAAGGCTTTTCATAGCTCCAGAGAAGTGACATATGAAAGGAAGACACAGAGATATAGGAAAAATGACTACTTTGACACAAATTTTTTCTATGTTTGGATTCAATTGACACTTTTATACCACGTGAGGACGACAATGAAACTTTTTTAAAAATGAGGATGAATTTGACACAATTCAACCAAACTGGGGACAAAGGAAGCAATTAAACCTTCATTTAAATACCATCTAACACACTCATAAGCAAGTTATCATCACAAGGGCTTTTCACGGATTGTAACATGGTCGGGCTAAGAAGAAAATTGGTTTTTTTATACAAAAAAATTCCTTGAGTTAAGAGAGTGCATAATTCATTTATTTACATTAACAATAATCCCTCTTTCTCCTTTTATGTGAGAAACCAATCTTCAACTCATTCCCAACTTTCCTTTCATTGAGCTTAACCTTTTCTTTTCTTTCTTTTCTTCTCTTTTCTTTTTCTTTTGCTTTTTGGTTTTTCTCAATGCTCTTTAAAGATTTTGACAAAGTTCTTTCCGGTTTCTCACAACCCCAAACTTGAACCATTCTCCATTACCTTATAAACATACTCTACTCAACTCAAGGCAAGGATTTCAAAAAGGTTTTTTTAAATTTAAAATTTAGGCTCAAGGTTCAAAGGATAGAAAAAAACATTGTTCATTGTTGGGTTCACATATTGGCATTGGCTTATATGGGAGAAGAACAAATGGCCTTGATCATGTGTAACAAGCAAGTAAGACGTTTAATCATAGAAACTTAGGTAAAATCAATCATGCTTCCAAAGCAATAGCATTCAATCAATCAAAAACTCTAGAGTCCAACCTCTCACCGGTTAATTCAAGTTCCACAATTTAATAAACATCCTGCCCAGCATATTAATCACAATTGAAACCATGCATCTGTTTTTAACAAAACTATGAGCAACCACCATCTATGCTTAAAAGCCTCACCAATCATTAACTCAACATGCATCATAGAATAATAGAGCAAACACAAGAATATTACTCATCACAAACAATAGTTTATCACATCATACCAAACCATTGCAGCATTATTCATTCAACCAAGTACATAACTCAATTAAAATTAAAAACAAAATAAAATAACCTAAGTTCAAACAAGCATAAAAATAAAGGAAAACAAATCCTGATCTCATAGCATCCATCAGTAGATGCTTTAATCTAGTAGCATCCATTAGTAAATGTTGTTAGTAACATCCATCAATAGATGTTTAGTAGCATAGCATCCATCAGTAGATGCTCTCAGTAACTTCCATCAGTAGATGCTCTCAGTAACATCCATCAGTAGATGCTCTCGTCTAAATCTTCATCATCATAGCATCCATAAGTAGATGCTTTAATCTAGTAGCATCCATCAATAGATGCTATCATATGAGTCCTCCTAGCATCCCTTAGTATATGTTGTCATTACTTCAAAGAAAAATCAAATCCAAACCACACAAATAATCAATTAAAAAGAAAAAGTCAGAAACTGGGTTACCTCCATATAAGCGCTGGTTTAACGTCACGAGCCTGACACCATTAAGCACAATCCGGATTTTTGATGTTGGTGCATTTCTCTCTTTCATCACACCAACATAACTTCAACAACTTCCTAGTCACCATCTTTATTGTCCTTGAATAAGGAGCCTCAATCTCAATAACTTTAATCACCCATAACCTGTTCTTGTATCTCACTGGTGAACTAACTTCTCTTCATTATCTGCCTTCTTCATCCACTAGTCTTCTCTACTTCGAGACCTAAAAAGAAAGATTATGATGATCTTGTGCTCCTAGTACAAATTTTTGGATTTTATCCTACAAACACTAAATAACACTGTACTAGAGCATCCAATTAGCCCAAAAATAAAAAATCAAAAACAAAAACAAAAATTAAAAACAAAAAAACTAAAGATAAAGTCTAACTGGTTAAGAATCACACAAAAGTATAGTTTAAACATTGATTCCCCGGCAAGGGCGCCAAAAACTTGTTAAGACCTCGACAAGTGTGATGAATCGTATCAAGTAATATAAAATGGTAAGACCAAGTATCGTATCCCAGAAGACTCACGAGATTAGAAAATTTTGTAATTACTTAACGAATTAAGACTGAAAAGACATTTTGTTGGTTTTTAAATGCAAATGCAACAAAAGTAAATATGAATGCAAATTGATCAATTGAGGCTAAAACACAATTGTGAATGGATAATGTTGATAATATGAGATGATAATGTTGTTGGGGTTTAGATTTCACCATCCTTACTTTCATGCATATAAGAATTCATCTTCTTCACTAAATTGTTAACGTCACTCTCTAAATTACTTAAAACTCGATCCCTCGGCGAAGAAAGCCTATCCTTAATTATTAGATCACAATCCTTTGCATCCCTAATAATTAATTATGCATTACGAATAGAAGCTTAAGACAACCAAACCTTCTATCCCCATCCCTAGGCAATATTGCTTTTGGGAGAAATTCTCCAGATCCTAGTTTCTAGGTATTTCCCAATAACAAAGAAAGCTAAATATAATAAGCATAGACCAAAGGAGAAAATCCCTAACATTTAATGAAAGAAGCATATAATAATTCAGAACAAATTCAAATACATAGAGTTTAGAGGTTACATCTTCCCCAACAACAAATAAGATTTGTTCTCCATCGTCATTAAGAAAATAGGTGTACAATTGAATGAAAGAGATAGAAAAACCCTAGAAACTGAAGAGGAGGGCTCCTGCATCCCCAAAGCCACCTCCAAAGGTGCAAAACGTGTGTTTTTGTGCTAAAGCCATCAAGAGATACCAACCCTAGGTCGTACAAATCCTTAAATAGATCAAAATTGGATCATGGGCCAACGTCGCTAGTGCTCAGCACCCGAAGTCGGGGCAACCAGGCGAAACTGCGAGAGAACTGGCGCTCAGCGCCCTTGGACAGGCGCCCGCCCAGACGATGTGCGATACGTGAAACTGGCGCTCAGGTGATTACAGTTTAATTTACCATTATTTGATACTTAGTTTTGATACTAAAAACGCCCTTTTTGACTTAGAAACTACCTTGAAATCATAGTTTTGTGTGAATAAGAGAATTGAAGGTGAATTTAATGATTTTAGGCTAGATTTCCTTATTTTCAATAGGAATTGAGATCAATTAGAAGAAGAGTTGAAGTAGTAAGGAGTTGGAACTTAGGAAGAGCTGGAAAAGCATCAGAAAGGAGGATCGCACCAACGCTGAGCGCCACTTTAGGGGACCTCAGCGCCGGAGTACACTGTCTCACGCTTGGTTGCCCTTTTTCTGAAGCCCTCAACGCAGGAAGTCCTTGGTTCACGCCTGGGTGCCTTTTTGGGGCACTGATCGCCACTTCCTCGAGTTACAATTCTGGTTCTGGAGAATTATTTCCAGAAGCAGTATTACTCAGAAATGGAAGTATGAGTTCTAGTTGTCTTAAGCTACTAATCGTAATGCAAAATTAATTGTTAGGAATGCAAGGAATTATGACCTAGTAATTAAGGATAGGCTTTCTTCGCCGAAGAATAAGGTTTTAAGTACTTTAGATAGTGACATTGACAATAATGAAGAAGTAGAATTCGTATGCACAAGAGAGCAAACTAGGTGAAAGCTAACCCCAACAACATCTTGATCCCATAATACCAAATTCATCCGTTCATCTCTGCAGTTTTGTCAAATTGATCAAGTTGTATGCATATTTACTTTTCGGTATTTGCATTTTAAACCAAAATATTTTGTTTTCAAGTCTTATTTAATCAAGAAATCACATAACTGTTTAGGCCGTGAGTCTCTTGGGAAACGATACTTGGTCTTACCATGTTTACTAGTTGATACGATTCGGTACACTTGCCGACATCTTAACAAGTTTTTGGCGCCGTTGTCGAGGACTTGTGGTTTAACTATTTTATTTGTATGATTATTGATTAGCTTTGACTCTATTTTTTTTATTATTTTGTTTTTGTTTTGTGCTAATAATTGTTTTCTAGGATTTTGTTTTCTTGTGTATGCATGATACGATTTGTAATAGAAGCAAGAAAAACTATGAACCTCTTCTTGAAGGATTGAACGAGACTAGAAGGAGAAGGAGAAACAGAATGTCCAGAGAATTATTTCCATGTCTAGAGACACTTTTACAACCTTCACCACAAGGATCTGACTAGAGCACTGAAAGGATGGCTGGAGAGAATAATGGCAGACACATTCTGGCAGATTACACAATAGTTGTTGGCCCTCATCATTTTAATAGCATTGCATGGCCGAGGGTCAATGCTACAAACATGGAAGTAAAACCAGCGTTGATACAATTGGTGAAGAGCAACCAATTCAATGGACTGTCTCATGAAAGTCCATATGAGCATCTGACCACATTCAACGAGATTTGCAACAATGTGAAGATTAATGGAGTGTTGGATGACACTATAAAGCTTAGTTTGTTTCCTTTCTCATTGGGAGGCAATGCTAAGTTATGGTTGAATTCTTTCCCAGAGGATAACTTTACTGAATGGGAAGCCGTGGTTGCAAAATTTCTAAACAAATACTTCCCACAGTCGAAAATCAACAAAGGTAAACAAGAAATTTATTCTTTTAGGCAGGGCATGGAAGAAACTTTAGGTCAAGCATGGGATAGATACAAGAGTTTGCTAAGGAAGACGCCCACGCATGGCTTTGACGAAGCAACGATAGTCATTCTTTTCCTTGGAGGTCTTGGCTCACAAACCAAATTGATACTAAATGCCTCAGCTGGAGGTAATATCAAGTGCAAGACTCTAGAGGAAGCCTATGAGTTGATTGACAACATTGGTACCAATGACAACGAGATGCATAGCGAAAGAGGAGCTCCACCTCAGCAGAAGGGAGTCCTACAGTTAAAATCTCATGATGCTCTACTGACACTGAATAAAATTATCACTCAACAATTGGAGAACTTGATGAAGAAACTCTCTCAATTGCTAAAGGAGCTGCAAAACGTTTCAAAGGTTCAACAAAAACTCTTTGAATTATGTGGTGGTGATCATATCAATGGTCAATGATCTTTGCCAGTGGAGGCCCAAGAAGAAGTAAACTATATGGGCAATCAATTCCGCCAAGGTAATTTCAACCAAGGGTGGAAACCTCACCCAAGTATGGGTCAAGGTCAATTTAGGCAATCTGGGCAAGTAGGACAATTCAATAGACCACCGCAACAACAATCACAATGGCAACAGATATCTGCATTATCTGACAGAACTCCAAAGCTTGAAGAAACCCTTCAATTGTTTATGCAGGTGACTATCTCCAACCATAAGAGCATTGAAGCTGCTATAAGGAATTTGGAGATGCAGGTGGGCCAACTGGCCAAGAAGTTGGAGGATAAAGTTGAGTAGCAATTTGGGACTAATACTGAGGTTAACCCTAAGGAAGAGTGTAAAGTTATTGTGAGCATAAGTGATGAGAGAGTAGAGGAGAGAATAGAAAGAGTTGAGTTAGAAGAAGAAAAAGAAGAGAGAATAGGTGAGGTTGAGAGAAAAGAAAAAGAAAAGAAGAAGGGAGAGAAAAAAATTGAATTTTTTTTTAAAAGATTCTTCCTTCCCTAAGGAGTGTAGCAAAAGAGAAAAAGAAAAGCAATTAGGGTGTTTTAAAGAAATCTTCAAGAAATTGGAGATTAAAATTCCTTTGACTGAGGCATTGCAAGAGGTTCCTGTGTATGCACAATTTCTGAAGAGATTCCTCAAAAAGAAGAGATATCTAGATGAGGAAACTATTAATGTACAGGGCAATTGCAATGTTATTTTGCAGAAGGCACTTCCTCCAAAAGTTAAAGATCTAGGAAGCTTTACTATTCCTTGCATCATTGGGAACGTTAATATAGGGAAAGCCCTAATTGATTTATGGTCAAGCATTAATTTGATGCCCTTATCTGTGCTTGAGAGGATTGGTGGTCTTGAAGTGAAGCCTACGAAGGTTACTTTGCAACTGGCGGATGGGTCTACTAAGAAGCCCTATGGTGTGGCAGAAGATGTTGTGGTTCGGATAGACAAACTTGGATTCCTGGTTGATTTTGTAGTGATGGAGATGGAGGATGATGTGAAGATCCGTATTATTCTTGGAAGGCCATTCATGATAACGGTTGAATTTATCATTATTTGATACTTAATTTTGATACTAAAAACACCCTTTTTGACATAGAAACTAGCTTGAAATCATAGTTTTGTGTGAATAAGAGAGTTGAAGGTGAATTTAATTATTTTATGCTAGATTTCCTTGTTTTCAATAGGAATTGAGATGATTTGGAAGAAGAGTTGAAGTAATAAGGAGTTGGAACTTAGGAAGAGTTGGAAACGAATCAGAAAGGAGGATCGCAGCAACGCTGAGCGCCACTTTAGGGGCCCTCAGCACCGGAGTACACTGCCTCACGCTTGGTTACCCTTTTTTTGAAGCCCTCAGAGTAGGAAGTCCCTGGTTTGCGCTTAGATGCCCTTTTTAGGGCACTGAGTGCCACTTCCTCGAGTCGCACCATGCCTGCTTGCCTTTTGAGCTGACCCTGAGCGTCATATGATTCGGCACGCCGCCTAGACGCCCTAAGTGGGGCACTGAGCGCTAGTTTTGTGGGCTTGGACCTGATTTCTGTGATTTTTATGTTCTATTTAAGGACTTGGATGTTCTAAGGATTGTATCTTTTGACAAAAGAGGTGCAGAAACACACCTTTTGACCCCTCGGAGGTGGATTTGGATGCAGAAGCTCTTATCTTCAACTTCTAGGGTTTTATCTTTCATTCTTTTCTATTATTCATCTAGTTTCACCATGCCAATGGTGAACTAAATTCTATTTGTTGTTGGGGAATGATGTAAACCTTTGTAAACTCTCATGTATTGAATTGATTCTTAATTATATATGCTTCTTTCATTAATTGTTAGGGTAATTCTTCTTCACTTAATGCTTGCTTTGTTTCACTCATTCATTAGCATGATGTATGATTTGCATGATTACCGGAAGGTATCTTACAATTCAGGTTCTGGAGAATTATTCCTAGAAGCAGTATTGCTCAGGAATGGGGGTATGAGTTCTGGTTGTCTTAAGCTACTAATCGTAATGCAGAATTAATTGTTAGGAATGCAAGGAATTGTGACCTAGTAATTAAGGATAGGCTTTCTTCACCGAGGAATCGGGTTTTAAGTACTTTAGATAGTGACATTAACATTAACGAAGAAGTAGAACTCGTATATACACGAGATCAAACAAGGTGAAATCTAACCCCAACAACATATTCATCCTATAATATCAAATTCATCCATTCATCTCTGCACTTTTGTCCAATTGATCAAGTTGCATGCATATTTACTTTTCAGTATTTGCATTTTAAACCAAAAGATTTTGTTTTCAAGTCTTATTTAATCAAGAAATCACATAACTGTTTAGGCCGTGAGTCTCTTGGGAAACGATACTTGGTCTTACCATGTTTATTACTTGATACGATTCGGTACACTTGCCGACATCTTAACAAGTTTTCGGCGTCGTTGCCAGAGACTCGTGGTTTAACTATTCTATTTGTATGATTATTGATTAGCTTTGACTTGATTTTTTTTATTATTTTGTTTGTTTTGTGCTAATAATGGTTTTCTAGGGTTTTGTTTTCTTGTGTATGTAGGATACGATTTGTACTAGAAGCAAGAAAAACTTTGAACCTCTTCTTGAAGGATTGAACGAGACTAGAAGGAGAAGGAGAAATAGAACGTCCTTAGAATTGTTTCCTTCTCCAGAGACACTTTTACAACCTTGACCGCAAGGATCTGACCCAAGCACTAAAAAGATGGTTGGAGAGAATAATGGAAGACGCACTCTGTTAACAATATTTTTGATCCCCAGAAACGAAACCAAAAACTTGTTGATGGATCGACAAGTGTACCGAATCGCAGAAGTAATATAAAATGGTAAGACCAAGTATCGTATCCTTGAAGACTCTCGGCACTAAACAGTTGTGTGATAACTCAATTAATTAAGACTTAAATAAAATGAGATTGCTGGTTTCAAATGCAAAGACATAAAATTAAATATGAATGCAAATTGATCAATAGTAGAGTAACACAAAGATGGACGGATGTTGTTTAATATAAGATGAAAATGTTGTTGGGGTTAGATTTCACCAAGTTCCCTCTCATGTATATAAGAATTCCTCTTTATGCATTAATGTTAATGTCACTCACTAAATTACTTAGAACCCGATCCCTCGGCGCACTAAGCGTTCCTTAATTCCTAGTTCGTGCAATTGCTAGCGTTCCTAGAAAATTAAGTCTGAAGATCAAGAGCTTAAGACGACCAAGTACTCATACCCTCATCCCTGAGAAATATTACCCTTGAGAGAATTCAACAAGAACCTAAATTGTAAGGAACCTCCCGACACTCATGCAATTCATAAATCATGCTACTAAATGAGTTAAATAGAGCAAGCATTGAAAGAAATGAATTCCCTAACAATTAATGAACAAAGCATAAAAATTAAGAATCAATTCAAATACATGAGAGTTCACAAGGTTACATCATTCCCCAACAACAAATAGGGTTTAGTTCCCCATAGGCATGGAGAAACTAGATGAACAATGGAAAAACATGTGATAGTAAAACCCTAAAAGTAGAAGAGGAAGCTCCCGCCTCCAAATCTGCCTTTAGAGGGAAGAAGAGTGTGTTGTTGTGTTGCTCCAGCCAGAGATACAAAACATAGAGCGCCTGGGTCCTTTAAATAAAGTTGGAAAAGAGTAGAAATAAGGCCCGGTCCAAAAGAGTCGAAACAGGGAAAAAATTGGGCCGGATCTGCGATGCACGATGCTCGAGTGCCCCATTTAGGGCACCCGGGCGGTGGACGGTCCTCATGTAGGGCTTGAGCCTTCAATTGGTCGCCCAGGCTTCGGGGGCCGCCGCTCGGGCGGCCTAGGAGGACGCCCGGGGGGTGGACGTCGATTTTCCGTGGCTCAAGCCTCGGACAGGGCGCCCAAGCTTTGTGTGGTTCCCCCTTTTGGTGCTTTTCCAGGCCTTTCTGAGTTCTAACTCCTTAGCACTTCATCTCTGCTTTCCGCATTCTCTCATTACCTATCAAAACAAGGGAAATTAGTCATAAAATCATCAAATTCAACCTCAACTCTCTTATTCACACAATTAAATGAAAAAGCATGAGTCCAAGCAAGTTACTAAGTGAAAAAAGGTGTATTTAGTATCAAAATTACATCACAAATAATGGTTGAATATTCAACCGTTAACACACTCTAGCAGATTACACAACAATTGTTGGCCCTCATCATTTTAATAGCATTGCAAGGCTGAGAGTCAGTGCTACAAACATAGAAGTTAAACCAGCGTTGATACAATTGGTGGAGAACAACCAATTCAATGGACTGTCTTATGAAAGTCCATATGAGCATCTGACCACATTCAACGAGATTTGCAACACTGTGAAGATTAATGGAGTGTCGGATGACGCTATAAAGCTTAGTTTGTTTCCTTTCTCATTAAGAGGCAATGCTAAGTTATGGTTGAATATTTTCCCGGAGGATAGCTTTACTGAATGGGAAGCCATGGTTGCAAAATTTCTGAACAAATGCTTCCCACAGTCGAAAATCAACAAAGGTAAACAAGAAATTTCTTCTTTCAGGCAGGTCATGGAAGAAACTTTAGGTCAAGCATGGGATAGATACAAGAGTTTGCTGAGGAAGACGCCCACGCATGGCTTTGACGAAGCAACGATAGTCATTCTTTTCCTTGAAGGTATTGGCTCACAAACCACATTTGCATTACATGAAATTGGCGCTCAGGGCCCCTGGCTGTCGCTCAGCCTTGAGTAGCTAGCGGTAAGGGCCCCTGAGGGGGCCCTCAGCTTCAACTTGACTTTTTTGCACTGCGTCTTTTTCTCTTTTTCTGCATTCCATCTCCTTGGTACTTTAACTCCTCTTTCAAATCATTGCAATAAACTAAAAAATCAAGGGAATTTAGTGGTAAAATTATCAAGTATACCCTCTACTAACTTATTCACAAAACTAAACTAAAAGCATGAGTTCAAGCAAGCTTCTAAGTCAAAAAGGGTTGATTTAATATCAAAATTGCATCTCAGATAACGGTATTTTCAACTGTTATCAACAAGTGATTCTAACACTCTGGTAATACATTTAGCAACATTAATTCATCAATTTAAACTTGTTTGAACTCTTATTGGGTTCAAAACCAAACTGTTTAGCAGATTCACCCTTGTACTTCCCAATTTCACTAAAAAATGAGGTTTGAATATGCTATTTTGCACATAGATGAATGTGGCTTCAATTTTAATGTTTTGACAAGTCTAAAAAAACATTTAAGACTTGTTTAAATTTCCAAGTAGCACAAAATCACATCACGTAAATTGACACCTAATAACCCATATTATGCAGAATTTGTGCCATTTTTGGAACTTGCAAAGTGAATCTGAGTTGCAGTTTTTTTTTTTGCCTAATTAGAGTTCAAACAAGTGTATTTTGTTGAATTAAAACTGTTGAAATGATTAACAAAGTGTTAGAATGGTTTTGGCACAAAATCACTTCCAAAACCACTAATTTTGAGTCAATTTTGGGAAGTAGAAAGGTGATTTTGAGTAGCAGTTTGGTTGAGTAAAATTTGAGTTTTAACATGTTTCAATTGATCAAGCAAAGTTGATGAAGTGCTTAGTTTTGATCTAGAGCTGCTGTTGTTTAATTTTGATTCTCAAACCACACATTTTTGGGTCTTTGTTTGAGTCTAATTTTTGGATGCTTTATTTTATTTTTGGATCTAGAGCTGCTGTTGTTTGAGTCTGAAGAAACAACCATGAAACACAGGTGGAGACTTGTAGGAACTCTCCAAACAGAACAAACCTAAGACCTAAAACTAGAAGCTAAACGAGTGAAAGAAGGGTAAAAACTAACAAGTCTAAAGTAGTGAAATCAAGGTAGGAAAGTAGTGAAAAGCAAAGAATAATATAAAACTCCAAGTTTGAGTATTTAGTACCTAAAAAGTGTACTAAATAGGTGAGAAATTGTCAATTCACCTAATGTAGACTCATTCTAAGGTGTGTAAACATCCTAACAAGTCTAAATTAGTGAAATCAAGGTAGCAAAGTAGTGAAAAGTAAAGAATAACCTAAAACCTAAAGTTTGAGTATTTAATACCTAAAAAGTGTACTTATAAGGTGAGAAATTGTCAATTCACCTAATGTAGACTCATTCTAAGGTATGCAAACATCCTACCAAGTCTAAATTAGTGAAAAGAAAAGAATAACCTAAAACTCAAAGTTTGAGTATTTAGTACCTAAAAAGTGTACTTATAAGGTGAGAAATTATCAATTCACCTAATGTAGATTCATTCTAAGGTATGTAAACATCCTACCAAGTCTAAATTAGTGAAATCAAGGTAGGAAAGTAGTGAGCAGAAAAGAATAATGTTGAGATTATTGATAGGGGGAGCACAGGTTTAGCGGGACCCATAATCTCAGGAATATTTGTGTTTATGATGATGACAACACATAATTAATATTAACACATGTGTATGTAGTGTGTTATACATGTTATATGCTTATGCTTACTGTGTTGTATTAGTACATGCATATTTGTGAACATAATGTGTTGATTATAGCATACCACTATGTTTGATACGTGATTTTATCTGTGTATGCATAATTTGAGGTTTCGGAAATGAGAAACCGCAAGCACCTAGCTTCGGCAGTTTGAACTTTAAAGTGTGACAAAACAACAAGTTTTAAGTCGATTACATTATTGGTTAAATCGATTAAAACTCGTATGATTGCACAAATATTTTTCAAATGTGCTGTGATGTATTTTGAGAAGAAAAGTTTTCAAATATATGCTAAGTGTTTCTACTTAATCGATTGCATGCTCCTTGTATTCGACTAAGTTTGTTAATATTTGAAAACTGGTTAAATGCTTGAAATAACTATCACAACGTTCATATTTTTAAATATGTTGACCAATCATTTATTGCAAATCGATTATATTAACACTAGTACAAACACAACAAACAACGTCGCATATTTTTGGCATTGAACAATGCATTCGACTTCAACGTCATAGTGGGAGACATAAGTTTGATGTCGAATACCACTGACCAACGTTACTCTTTTATATCCACGTTACGTTTGACAGACTTCGACATCTAATATCTGACTAAATAATCACATTTAAGGGAAGATTTGGCGTCAAACGTATGGGGCGGGACGTAAAGTTGATGTCCAATAGAAAGAGTTCTGACGTAAAGTGACAGCGATTTAAGTAGATCCACGTTACTTGTTGTTTACAGACACGTTGAATTGTAAAGAGTGTGACGTCTAATATTTGAATAAATATTTATATTTAAAGCATGATCTGGCGTCGTTTGTAAGGCAAAATTCACGTGGAGTTGAGTCCAGTAGTAAGGGTTTGACGTAACATTGACGTCGAAGTACGCAGAACGACGTCACTTTTATTTTATATACACGTCGATTAATAGAGAGATGGACATTTAATATTTGAATAATTATTTATATTTAAAGGAATTTTTGACGTCAATCATGTTGATGACGGATGTTACGCCCGTTGAGCCGTAGAGATTCTCGCCCAGCGTTGCATTTTTACGGTATATCCATTGTATTATATGAACGTCTTTCAGTGCATTGTTCGACATTAACATACAATTTGAACATCGAGTAGTGTAGAATTCGACGTCGAGCCGTAGAAATTATTTTTTTGTTAATTTGGTTCGTTTTAGCTCATTTAACCAAACCTGAAATACAGAAACCAGTTTTTCAATTCATATATTCACATAAATCATGATATCATGAATTCATCAATTCCAATTAAATAGAGAAACTAAGACACTTATGTTATCATCAAAACTTAAAAGAACCCAGTTTTCCATTCATCTATTCACACAAGTATTAATCTATTCACAGTAATCCTCTATACACAGTATTCATCTATTCATAGTTTAAACGATGCTATTATCAATTCATCCATTCAAAAAGCTGCACAAGTAAAACTAGAAAGTAAGCAAAATGCTACTATCATCAAAGGAAAACCTTAAGCTATAACTATTTCAAATGTTTATTCAAATATTTTTCCATTCCTTTCTTATCTTCTTTATTACTACATCTGACAATGTAGAGGTAGTGTTGCACCGCTACAAAATCAAGGAAACTTTACTATTATATTCATTTTATTGTGAAATGTTTATTGATATTTGTAAGATTTTCAAATGTAAATTTCTACCTCAGTCCAATCTTCTCTGGTTTCTGCTGGGATGATTGCCTTCATCCATGACATGATGTAGTAGCCACATGCCCATGAATCATTCTGCTTGTTACACTAAACATGTTAAAGAACTTAGTCAAATGTAATGGTTTAAATTTGACTACGAAAATTTGACTACCTCTACATCTGACAATGTAGAGGTAGTGTTGCACTGCTACAAAATCAAGGAAACTTTACTGTTATATTCATTTTATTGTGAAATGTTTATTGATATTTGTAAGATTTTCAAATGTAAATTTCTACCTCAGTCCAATCTTCTCTGATTTCTGCTGGGATGATTGCCTTCATCCATGACATGATGTAGTAGCCACATGCCCATGAATCATTCTGCTTGTTACACTAAACATGTCAAAGAACTTAGTCAAATGTAATGGTTTAAATTTGACTACGAAAATTAATGGTTAAAGATCAACAAATTCCAACCTTTTAGGATATATAATTTCAATTTGTTGTCCTCTGGTCCTAGCCACAACTCTAAACAAATTTGAAACATTTGAAACATTAGGAACATAAGTTAATATATTAATATCATATTGAATTGATATGAATGAATGTAATACTTACATTTGTAACAAGGACTTAAACTCCGATTTCATCTTCCTATGAAGAGAACAAAACCATACAACTTGTGCTTTTTTGGAATGATCACCATTAGTTGCCAATGGTCCCTATCATGTACCAACAACTAGTGAGTTTATTGATTAAAATTTGATAAAATTTGACAATATTGGGAAACACATACACATGAATGTATGCGCGATATACATGTCTCTATTAGACTCAGTCATCCATGTTTGCATATATGATTTTCTGGAATCTAATGTGTTTCTAGATGGTTGAATGGTCTGAGGTTCAAGAAAGCCATAAACTGATGTTCGACCTGATTCCACTGTGATGGAGTCCATGTACCTATAACAATAAAGTTAAGTATATTTATTAAAAAGTAATAATACTAATATACAAATTGGAAAATAACAATTAAAAAACTTACATGCACCATAGTTGTATGCATGAAATGTTCAATATTGTTTCTCCACCAATGATCTCCAATGCATCATTGAAATCAATATACAATGGAATATGGAACTCGAGGCCAAATGTTCTTAACTCCCACAATAACTCTATCAGTCCTTTTCTCAACATATTTAATCTCGAGGTCAATATGGATAGAGGATCTTCATCGTCTTTTGCTTCCTCATGAGCCTCATTCACAGGTTGAGCCATTAGTTGTTTGTCAGGACGGTAGAACTGCAAGTTACATTTACAAAAGTTAGGAATCATTTAATTATAACTTGAAGATTTAAGATAATAAAAATAAGAATATAATACCGCTGGTTGGCCAAAATATGGCAGGATCATGCCTTAGGCCAAGCTATAAATGTGCCTAAGGCCTCCCCCAAGAATTGAATTTCAGATGTAGGCACTGACACTCGAGCCTAAGGGTCTCTAACTTCATCAATCATTACCCGCACGTGAGTGGGCAATAAAGGAGCACCATGAAGGGTCTGCCCTCTTGCAATCTGTCGTCCCACAACCACTACGCATGGAGGATCCTCATCAACCAAAAAATCATACTGACAAGTGTAGTCAGTAGGATCTGCACTAGAGCATGAGCCCTTGATGCTCACACGAGGTGCGGTAGGATCATATGTGGGGACGTCCTCCTACTGTTGCTGTTGTTGTTACTGTTGTTGGTAGATCATCGCAAGTTTTTCTTCAAACTGCTTCTGATATGCTACTTCTTTGGTTCTTAGGCGTTCATTCATGCGCTCCTCTATCTCAACTTGCATTTGTTGCCTTAGGCTACAAAGCACTTCCTGACTCATGGCCTCTGTGCTTCTTGGTTTAGGGCCAAAGTAGTCCCTCAGTAGCTCCTCCAACAGCACGCACACAACTTGGACGGTCTATCCGACCTTTGGCTGCTACTAGGAGGTCCTCCCTACCTTGTGCCACAAATGTGCCTTGAGTTTGTTCCTCGACCAACTCATCCTGCATATCATAATGAAATTAGACACATAAAATGTTTGAGACATAATTTTTTTATGAAGTATGGTAATTAGTTAAAAGTTTCCACTTACAATTCTTTGGGATATCTCTTGAGCCGATTGGGATGTCATCTGGCCATTAGATTTGGTCCGTGCAACCTTCCATAATTCATGTCTAGCTGGTGAAGGTGCTAGGTCAAGTGACTCAAGACCTAACTCCTCAGCACGACGTTTTCTCATCTTTTTCTTTAATAACGCATAACCACCACGGGACAGTATGTGTGGTGCATCATTAAGCCTCTGCCTCTGCTGGGCGGCTATCCTTTTCTCCTATGAAACAATGAAAATTATTAAGGATAAATCACAAATTAAAATCTTGTGTGACTAGAGCAAAATTCGAAAAAACATACTTCTAAGTCATCAGAAAGTCTAGATGCTTTAAACTGCACCCACTCCTCCTCAGTTATTTTATATTTTGTACAAGGAGTGTCGTTCTGTTTAGAGCCAAAGACGTATAGACGTGTCATTCTCGTCTTGAAGTCCCTCCATCGGACTGCAATGTGGGTGATGGGTGTCCCACCCCATACAAATTTGATGTACAATAAGAATGCAGTATAGACTAGGAAGTGACTCCTAGGTCATCTCTCAAGGACCAAATGTGGTTCGAGATTTAGGTCAAACACGTAGTAGGGGGGTTTGAAAGTGTTTTTGCAAGGAGAATTAAACTAAATTAAAACTGGAAATTAAATACAACCAAACATAATTAAAAACGCTCAAAGAAATGTGGAAAACAGTAAAGCCGAACGGTGTTCTTCACAGGGCCGAACAGTCCTATTCACAAGGCCGAACGGTTCTAACAACGAGTGTGCTAGAGATCGAACAGTTCTGTTCATAAGACCGAACGATCCTGACAAGGAGACCGAACGGTAATTGAAGTAAGCCAGCTAAAAATGAAAATGAGTAGACTAAAGCCGAACAGTAAAAGTAAAATTGAACAACACAAATAAAAGCCGAACGGTTCTATAGTGACCAAACGGTAAAAGCAAACTGAAAAGGACAAGGGGGTCATTCGTTCCTAACAGACCGAACGATATTAAAGTAAGAAAAGATGAAGACTAAACGAAATCAAAGGATGAAAATGAATTAAAACACAACACAGCCGAACAATATTAAAGCAAGACCAAATGGAAATGAGATTCAAAACTAAACAATTGAATGTAGAGAAAGCCGAATGGTTTCTAACAATGAAGCATGTTAGAGACCGAACGATAATAAATTTAAAATTGAACGGTCTATAGCAATTGCAGAAGCAGTAAATTGTGCAGAATAAAGATGCGAACAGAATCAAATGTTGCTAACAAGAACCAAATTGCAAGAGACGAAACAATGGCAGAAAACGAAAGTTAATGTAGAAACTAAAAGCACACTAGAACACGCACTTCAAAACACAAACAGAAATCGCTAAAGAACACAAAATGCAAATGAAATATCAAAACGGTATTGGAAATGAAATGGCAATGCGTGAATGAAAACTCAGATTCAAGAACATTAGACATCAGTGCTATAAAACTTAAAATGAAATTGTATTTAAAATGAAAAGGATTCAATACGTGAAGGTAGAAATGAAAAAGTAAGCGAAACCTAAACCTCCCCAAAGGTGGAGGAAGAAGAAGAAGCTCCCAAGAACTGAAATTGTAATTGGCAGCTGGGAGTTCCCCAAGAGAAATCTGCTTTTTGGGTTTTATATATTACCCAAAAGAACAAAATGTCCTTCTAATGGGCTTGTCCTACAAAATAACCTACAATTGGGCCCAAAGTCCTAAGGTTTGACCCAATGACCTTCTAAAACGAACTTAAACTACACTATTGACTAGTCCATCCTCTTGAAGTCCTAGAATGTGCTTCCAGCACTGCTATTGAGTTCCTCTAGTCACCTCATTTGACCGTTCGGTCAGTAATACTCTACAGGCTCAGGAATTGGTGTGCGGTGCAGTCTCTACAAGACCGTTCGGTCATGCAACACTATTGAGACCGTTCGGTTCTGTCGTGCTCAGCCATTTCGTGCATGCGTCAACAGACTGCTCAGTGCAGGTATTCTCATGCACTAAGGCTTTTCCGTTCGGTAAAATAGAGCTCGGCCATTCGGTGTAGGCTTTCACAGACCATTCGGTATATGCGTCCACAGACCGTTCGGTTCTATGATTCTTAGCCATTCGGTGCAGGCTCTAGCTGACCTTTCGCAAACTACAAAACCATTCTCGTTCTCGGCCATTCTGTTCAACAGTGCTCAGCTGGTAGCTGACCGTTCGATGGAGGCTTCCAGCAAGGCTTTTTCAGCTTGTTCGATAGTGACTTTGGCAGACCGTTCTGTCATGACTTTGTCAGACCGCTCGGTCAAAACTTTTGTCAGACCGCTCGGTCAAACCGTCTCTAATCGTTCGATTCTGGCAGTATCAGACCGTACAGCTCTGTATAGTATGTTCAAACCGTTTCTCAACTTTTTAAACAATGATTGTCCTGCAATTTATAATTGAAATAATTAAGCCCAAATAATTCAAATTAGTTAAAATAAGAATTAGTCTTGAAATTAAGCCCAAATAGTGAAAATGCAACAATAATTGAGAATTAAGCACAATTCACTAACAAAATATGGTGCGGAAAGCTAAGTGTATAATGAAAAATGGTGACTCATCAGTGGGATAAAGGCTTCTTCTTTATCCTCTCATTATTAGGAATATCCCAATTTTGTTGTTGAAAATAAAATTAACGTTAAAGCATGTTCAACAAAAATAAGTCAATGATTGGAGGTAAAACATCTTAAACATACCAAACTATCCTGCCATAGTAGATTTTTCAACCTCTGGGACATCATTCCAACAGTTAGCCATAATAGAGACATGTGCTTTTGCAACCACGCCCAAGTAACTCCTAAACGATGCTGCATGTGCCCCAGTAGGAACACCTGATCAGGGATGTGACATTAGGCATACGAGTCACAGATCTACCACCTCCTTCCGTCCGACCTGATGCAGAGCTCGTCATACCTGTTTACAATGCGTTAGTAAATTATAATTAAAACAGACAAAATAAATAAATTGTACAAGTAATTAAAAGAATATAAACAGACCCATTTCTCCTATATGCCTTCGTTGTGATCACATTGAGTTGCATGTATTTCATTGGGTACATCATCAACCTTATTTTCAATGGTTCTTGATGAGTGATGTGGGCTGTCGCGACCCATACAAATTTAATTGCATATAAGGAATGCAATATAACTAGGAATTGACTCCTAGGTCGTCTCTCAAGGACCAATTTTGCGGTTCAAAAATTGAGTCTAACACAAAAGGGGGGGGGGGCTTTTGAAAAGGTTTTGCAAAAATTAAAGAACTCAATAAAGACACAGATGCAAACAAACTAATTTAAGCTAGCATGGTAATTAAACTAGCACTATTAAAAGCCTTAGACAACATTCAAACATCAAACACTGTTACAAACTGATTAACAAACACAGTTAAAAATAATTAAATGCAACACTAACTCAAACACATAAACTCAACCTATTAATTAAATTAATTAAAAAACAAAGAAACCAACAAGCCTAATTTAATCCTAGCAAATTACTTGTCATAATGGCAATTAACAAATGAATTTAAAAGTCCAATTGGCCAAAGAAAAAGCACATGGTCGTGAGTCACCATGCACCCAAGTCAAACTTCAATTTCACCTTAAATAAGCCACAAAATGTGTTGACTTCTTCTCCCATGTGCACCATTTTTCAAGAAATTAAGCATGTGCCTTCCACACTCTCCAAGACCGTCCCCTCTCTCCTTCCATGCAGCAAAAAAATGATTTTATACACCAAAGCACACAATTTACGTGAACCACCAAGTGGAAATGCCAAAGAATGCTTCAAAGACCAATGTGCAAATTGAAGATACCATGGGTGCTCCTACCAATGTGCCAAGTAAGCTAAATCAAATGAAAACAAACTCCAAAAACCTTCATGTCTCATTGCAATTCACGGCTGGAACAAGAAAAGGCCAAATCTCAAAGTGGAAACATTCCTTAGGTCAAAACAAGCATCTTTTGTGTTGGTCCAAAAGTGGTAAAAATTAAATGAAGCAATTTCCTCTTTCCTACAAACTCCAAACGGTTTTTCTTCAAGAATTATGCATCCAAAAGCTTTCTTCCACTCTTCAATACAGAGAACAACTTCAAGAAACCAAAGTTAAAGTTGCAAATGAACACAAGAACAATAAACCCAAACTTCTACTCATCAACCCATCTTCAACACTACCATTTCTTCAACTTTTTTTGCAAAAACGAAACTAATACTTAGACCATCAATTCCAGTTCTGTCCAGCCTCCATAACATCACCAAGATCTGATCCCAACCTAGTCTCAAGCATCAAAACCGAAAAATGCAAGAAAAGAATTAAACCCACAACACCCACACATCATCTTAAGCTCTCTTCAACCTAAAACTACATAGAACTTCATTTTTATCATCCAACCATATAGAATGAGATAAAAACCGAGAGGAACAGCAGCAAAGGGAGAGGAAAACGAAATATAAAGTTACTGAAACCCAACATCCACCATGGAAATGCAAAGACAAGCTCCAAAACTCAAACTCCAAGCATCAAGAACAAGCAAATGGAAGTGGAAATGAATAGTTTTTTACCACCAATAAGCTAAGACAACCAAGAGTAAATTAAGAGAAGAAGAAAATCTGCATCTTGCTCATTAAAATGGCCAAAAACGAGACACCCAAGTCAAGCTCTCCATAAGAGTGTTCATACAAGAAACCCTAAGAGAGAAAAGCTCAAAAACATGAAAAAATGAAGTGTGTAAGAGTCTCCTTTGTGTGGCTGGATAAGGCTCTCTAAAGTGCCGAGATTTCTCTTCCAAATGGGGTCCACAATCAATTAAAAACCCTAACCAAAAAGGCACATGTCTTACAAATAGGTCTTTTTACAAAATTGCCCCTAAAAGGGTCCAAAACACCTAATTCTAATTAAGGGCTTCTAGAAAACGAAATTACAACTTTAATTAGAATCTAAATGACTAAATGTTGAGCCTTTGAGTGTGTCACTCCATATCCTAATGCTCCAGATGATGTTTCCACAACTTCCCTGCAACCAGAAATGCACTTAATCAGCTCAGAAAACCCAAATTAGCACAATTACGAATTTCCGACCAAATTAAGCAGAATTCGAAAAATGGGGAAATAACAGACAATTAAACATAATTCCCTGGTTTATTTAAGTGCAATAAACTAAATATAGTTCAAGAAATAACGACTCATCAATGAGAAGGAGCTTGTCGCAAGTATATCTAGTGAGTCTTCATCATCAGTTGTGTGCATGGCTCTGCCTTCCAATACCACTAACCATTTATGACTCACTAGATCAGTGACATAGAATATTTGTCTTGCTTGACTTGCCATAATAAATGGTTCATCCATGTAACTAATTTTGTTAAGATCCACCAAAGTGAATCTGAGGTCTTCTATCACACACCAGAATTACTATCAACCCATTTACACTTGAAAACTGGAACTCTAAAAGTGACATAATCAATTTCGCAAATTTCTTGTATTATTCCAAAATAACTCATTGATGCTATAATTGGATTCTTATCCTTGGAACTGGAAAAGTGTACAGCCTCAGCTTGTAGGGTAACTCCACTATTTTGAACTCTACTTTTATTGTCTTCCTCCTTTGAATATAACAAGTAATTGTTTATTTAATAGCCACCAAAAGTGAGCACATCAGTGTTAGGACCACGAGCTAGTCTCAGTAGATTTTTAGAAGCATTCGGAGTCGCGTAAACACAATAACAGGTGAACCAACCAAATAAGATCTAAACTTATCAAGAGCGAAACCAATTGCTAACAGCTCTTTCTTAGTGGTTGTGTAATTTGCTTGGGCATCCCCCAATGTAGAGTTGTATACATCACACATAAGTTCAAATGGGGCTGTCCAATCTGGTGCTTGAATGATTGGAGTTGTTGTCAAAGCTTATGATACTTTGTCGTTGAAGTTATCAAATTAATACTACTTTTCAAGGCAACTTCAGTATTGCCAAGTAGTATTCAAGAAAGTAGATAGGGTTAAAGTAACCGTGAGTCGTCTCCCAATGAATACGGAATTGCTTTTCAATATTTGAATCTTCTGAATGCTATGAAATACTTAAAGAATGTTTGAAGAACAAAGAGGAAACTTAGAAACAATTATGATGAAATATGCTAATTCCACTTATTTTCCAAGATAGATTCATCATCGGTTATCCACAGATAATTGTTCAATTGATTATTGTTCAAGTTTCGAATTAATTAAAGCACATTCTTAATTAATTAGAGGGCGATCATGCAGTTAACCAAAGTAGATTCTCAATCAAATGCAAGACCTTTCTAGATTATTCACAATGAATTCAACCAAACTACATTCTCAATCAAATTCTATAGTGTTTAATCATGTCTATTCTTAAATCTCCTAACCAAATTAAAAGCTAATTAATCAAAGTAAATTCTCAATCAATTATAGTTGAAATTGTTACCACCAATCAAAATACATTCTCAATTGATAGCAAAAACTTGTTTAATCATTTAAAAGTTCCTAAATTTAATCAAATTAGATTCTCAACCAAACCTAGAAACCCTTGAAGTCATATGATTAATATGCATGTAGATTCAAACACCTTATGATGCAAAAATCATTGCTTTTATTATGATTGAGAGATGAAAGACATAGAAAGAGATCAACTCAAATCAATAATCAAAAGAAACAATTGCATTAATTCAACTTAAACCTCAGAATCCATAATGAAATTACAGTGGAATAGCCTTAGAAGCTAAGCCCTCCATGAATGGAGTTAAACACATGATGAAATAAAAGTGAGAGGAGTGGTGGATGCTTCCTTCCAGTGGAGGAGTCTGAGAATGAATGAGTTGTGTTTTCTGCCTCCCTTGGGTCTCTTTATATAGGCTTGATTGGGCTTGGACTCTAAATCTTCTATTGATAAGATCTTTTATCTTATATCTAATATCTTCCTAATATTCAACATATTTAATCGGTTTTTGAGAACATTTGATAATATCTTTTCTAGATACAGAAAGATTTGACAAATATTATCTTTTGATTTTTATTGATATAGTTAAATAAGATAATTATTTATTAATATCAAATAAAATATCTTAAGATAAATTTTCGCCAAATTATCTTTTAAAATAAACTTGCCCAAAACTATATTTCAACCAATTTTATTTTATTCAAAATTGCACAGAAGTCTAGAAATTTCCTCTAATTACACTTTAGCCTTTTTTTGTCTTTTCAGATTTGCAATTCAAACTTTAATTCCAGCTACATCAACAAACATTAGACTATCCAAAATAAATTATGCAACTAAATTCACATTTTAAGCCTCTTTAATTCCCAAACCCTATAAAGCCAATAATCCCAAATCTTATTTTAAATCAATCATTTAAGCAAAAGAATCTGCCAAAAATTTGAATTTTAAAACATAAATGTAGGCAAAAATATGCAGTCATTAGCTTCCTTGAGGTGATCAAAAGCCTGTTACATCTATCATCAAATTCAAGATCACCATCTTTCTACAGCATTTGTTAAGATGTCGACAAGTGTACCGAATCATATCAAGTAATAATAAATGGTAAGACCATGTATCGTTTCCCAAGAGACTCACGACACTAGACTGTCATGTAATTACTTAACTAATTAAGACTTTGAAGACCAATTTTAGGGTTTTGAATGCAAAACAAGAAAGTAAATATGAATGCAAATTAATCAATTGAGGCTAAACACTGGAATAAATGGATGAAGTTGAAAATATGAGATGAGTATGTTGTTGGGGTTTAGATTTCACCTAGTCTACTCTCATGCATATAAGAATTAATATTCTTCATTCAATTGTTAACATCACTTTCTAAATTACTTAAAACCCAATTACATCACGAATAATAGTATATTGAACCGTTATCATAACCCCAAACTTGAAACTTTTCTTGTCCTGAAGCAAAATGTAACTAGGCTTAAAAAAAATAATCATACTACAATGTTCTAGCACACCAAAAAATATTTTCCTCTAGGACAAGTAAATCACTCATGTCTGCTCATCATAGAAATATTAGTCAAGAGATAATGATGCTTTAGCAAATCAAGCTTCAACTGTGGTGCTCACATGATCAAGACATACACAACAAATGCAAACCTCGTGAATAATCAACAACCAAGCAAGAATGTTATCATACAGTCATGGAACAATTCCCTTAACCACTCAAAAGTATTTCACTCAAGCACTCAAAAGTGTTTCACTCAAACTCAAAGGTGTATAGTGACGTGACACTCTTACACTTTACCATCACAATGTCACATGAATCAATTTTTCCTTTCATTTAACCACATATCAAACACACTTACAAGCAAGTTATCATCACAAGGGCTTTTCAAGGCTGGTATTGAGGTCAGGCTAAGAAGAAAATTGGGTTTTCTAGATAACAAAATCCTTGAGTTAAGAGAGTGCATACACTACAAGAAAATATAGAATTAAATACAGCCAAAATCCGTATATAAGGTCCAAAATCCGTATATAACACTTGCTTACATACGACTTATATATGGACAAAAATCCGTATATAAAACTGTCGTAGATAAATTATATACGGATATATCCGTATATAACTTATATACGGATTTTTCCGTATGTAATTTACATACGAAAAAATCCGTATGTAAAATCCGTATATAATTATATACGAAAAAATCCGTATATAAATCCGTATGTAACATTTTTTACAGAAAAAAAAATATTCAGCACTTACACATACATTAATCATAAACTTGTAATATACATATTACCAGCAATCACAATAACTTTTTTTCAACACCATATCAAACATGTAAAAGAAATATATATTACATAAAAATCATTATCAAAATAAGTTTACAAAATGTCTAATATATTCATAAATAGATTGTATTGCTCCTAAGATGCAAAACAACATAAATTTTACAATTCATAAGATGTCAAACAACATAGAATGACAGGTCTAGAGTTTCCTAATAATCAATCACTAAGGATTTTCTTCATCTGGGCGTTGATCTTGTTGCACTCCATCACCATGATAACAACTTCACCACATATTGCTTTTTCCCTTCTCCTTATTAGATTGTGCTGAGAGTGGAGGAGGTGGGTCAGAACCACTAGATGCCATGTCCTGACAAAAATAAATGCAATTGGATGGTCATACATAAAGTTGACAAACTCTATTAAACAATTAAGATGGTCAAAACATTGAAGAACATTAAGATGAATTTAAAAAAACTCATAGCATTATAAAAGGTTTTTTACATTGTGTTAGGATAAGAAGAATGAAACCAAGATTAATGCACAGGTAACCTAATATACTAGAATGTGATTTAAATGTTGTTGGAGGCCCTTCTATTCAAAGGAACATCAGTTTGATAACCCCATTATGTGTGGCTTTATTCTTTATACTTATAGGTCTCAAACAACCCTTTTCCAAAAACATGCCCAATCCAAACCATATTTAACAAAGTAATTAACTAAACCTAATATGAATGCACTAACCGCGGAAACCCTCGTAGGAGGTGAGAAGATGCAATGGTGGTTATGGAACAATAGCTCGGTCACACAGCGGCTACGGTTTAAGCTTTCACGAGTCCAACAACCTCAACCTAGCTTCTTCTCGAGCTCGCGAATGTCCTCACCTCATCACTCTCACAGAGCCTTCGTCGTCGTGATTGACATCATCGAATCATATTTTGCGACTTCATTTGTCCTCGTTACAGCCTTTTCCATCGATTACATCCTCATTTTGGCACTGTTTCACCATTCAGTCGTTGAATCGTCCTTTTCCACCGAACACGCGACCTAAATCGCATTTCTCACCGAACAATCTTCCTATTTTTCACTCCGCTTCGAATCCTTTCCGCTCCTGGAGTATCATCGCGAACATAGGGTTTTCCAGGCGCATTCCTCCTCTTTCGAGTTCTCTTGCTAAGGCCCTTCATTGAATCCGGTCGTGGTCTCACTGTTAACTCGTAGAGGAAGCTTCGAGAAGTCCAAGGAGCTTCTTCTATAAAGAGGGTTCTTCGTTGAGAGAGCAGAGGAAATTAAGACCAGGGGCAAGAGGGTTTCTTAATACAAATACCATTTTTTTTTAATAAAATTTTTTCCAGATCCGTATGTAGTTTTGGTAGGAAAGATTCACTTTTAATTATACACGAAGCCATTACATAAACTTCAGTCTTTATAAATCTTTCTCGCCACAACGCGCCTTACTTACATACGGATATTACATACGAATTATAAATAAATAAATATTAGTATATAAAATTTATATATAATTTATTTTTTTAAATCTGTATATAAAATCCGTATGCAATATTTACACTATATACGGATTAGAATCCGTATATAAATATCAGTAGGTAATTTCAGTTTTTCTTGTAGTGATAATTCATTTATTCTCATAAAAACTCAACTCTCTTTCTTCTTGTATGTGAGAAACCAATTTTGAACTTATTCCCAACTTTACTTGCATTGAGCTTAACCTATGCTTTTCTTTCTTTTCTTTTCTTTTGCTTTTTGCTTTTGCTCTTTCTTTTGCCCAATGCTCTTTAATGAATTTCACAAAGTTCTTTTCGGTTTCTCATCACCCCAAACTTGAACCATTCTCCATTACCACAAAAACATACTCTACTTAACTCAAGGTAAGGATTTCAAAAAGGGTTTTTCCACTTTCAACTTTAAGCTCAAGGTTCAAAGGGTAAAGAGAAACATTGTTCTTTGTTAGGTTCACCTATTGGCATTGGCTCTAAGGGAAAAGAAAACATGGCCTTGATCATGTGTAACAAGCAAACAAGTGGTTCAATCATAGAAAATTAGGCAAAATCAATCATGCTTCCAAAGCAATAACATTCAATCAATCAAAACTTTGGAGCTCAATCTCTCACAGATTAACTCAAGTTCCACAATTTAATAACATCCTGCCCAGCATATTAATCACAATTGAAATCATGCATCTGTTTTTAAAACAACTATGAGCAACCACCATATATGCTTAAAAGCCTCACCAATCATTAACTCAACATGCATCATAGAACAATAGAGCAAACACAAAAATATTACTCATCACAAACAGTTTATCACATCATACCAAACCATTGTAGCACAATTCATTAAACCAAGTACATAACAACAAAATAAACACAATTCAAATAAGCATAAAAATCCTGATCCAGTAGCATCCCTTAGTAGATGCTCTCCGTAACATCCACCAATAGATGTCTAATAACATAGCATCCATCAGTAGATGCTCTCAGTAACATCCCTCATTAGATGTCTAATCTTTTTGATCAGCATCAATCAGTAAATGCTAATCTTTCTCATCTTCATCGGCATCCATTAGTAGATGCCGTCAGTAGCATCCATCAGTAAACGCTTAATCGCATAACATCCATCAGTAGATGTTGTCCAGCATCCATCAGTAGATGTTGTCATTATTGCAACACAAAATCAAATGCAAACTACATAAATAATCAATTAAAAAGAAAAATTCAAAAACTAGGTTGCCTCCCAATAAGCACTTGTTTAACGTCACGAGCCTGACACCATTAAGCACAATCCATATCTATGACGTTGGTGTTCCTTTTGCTTTCATCACACCAACTTATCTGCAGCATCTTCCTGTTCACCATCTTTACCCTCATTGAATAAGGAGCCTCAATCTCAATAACTCCATTCTCTTTGATATTTTTAACCATTTTATGCACAGAGTCTTCGTGAACTAGTTTCTCTTCATTATTTGCCTTCTTCATCTACAATTGGCAGTTTTCTCTACTTTCAGACCTAAAAACAAAGATTTTGACGGCACTTGAAGGCTGGCGCTCAACGCCCTCAATGGGGCGCCTAGGCAGTGATAGGTGACATCCTGCGCTGAGGGCCAGTCAGGCGCCCTACGACCTTCTTCAACCTTCTTCTCTTGACGATCTTGTGCTCCTAGTACAAATTTTTGGATTTTATCCAGCAGACACTAAAGAACACTGGACTAGAGCACCCAATTAACAATAAAAGATAAAAAAGATAAAAAGATAAAGAGATAAAAAGATAAAAAGATAAAAAGAAAAAAAGAAAAAGATAAAAAGATAAAAAGATAAAAAGATAAAAAGATAAAAAGATAAAAAGATAAAAAGATAAAAAGATAAAAAGATAAAAAGATAAAAAGATAAAAAGATAAAAAGATAAAAAGATAAAAAGATAAAAAGATAAAAAGATAAAAAGATAAAAAGATAAAAAGATAAAAAGATAAAAAGATAAAAAGATAAAAAGATAAAAAGATAAAAAGATAAAAAGATAAAAAGATAAAAAGATAAAAAGATAAAAATACAAAAATACAAAAGGATAAAAATAGATAAAAAGATAAAAAGATAAAAAGGTAAAAAGATAAAAAGATAAAAAGATAAAAAGATAAAAAGATAAAAAGATAAAAAGATAAAAGATAAAAAGATAAAAAGATAAAAAGATAAAAAGATAAAAAGATAAAAAGATAAAAAGATAAAAAGATAAAAAGATAAAAAGATAAAAAGATAAAAAGATAAAAAGATAAAAGTTAAAGATAAAGTCTAATCGGTTAAGAATCACACAAAAGTATAGTTTAAACCACGAGTCCCCTGCAACGGCGCCAAAAACTTGGTAAGATGTCGGCAAGTGTACCGAATCGTATCAGGCAATAATAAATGGTAAGACCAACTATCGTTTCCAAAGAGACTCACGACACTAGACTGTCATGTAATTACTTAACTATGTAAGATTGAGAAGAACAATTTTTGGGTTTTGAATGCAAAACAATAAAGTAAATATGAATGAACGGATGAAGGCTAAACAATTAAGGCTAAACACCAGAATGAACGGATGAAGTTGAAAATATTAGATGAGTAGGTTTTTGGGGGTTAGATTTCACCTAGTCTACTCTCATGCATATAAGAATTCATCTTCTTCATTCAATTGTTAACATCACTTTCTAAATTACTTAATTACTGCATCACAATGTCTTGTATCACTCGTAATTAATTCTGCATTACGATTAGAAGCTTAAGATGACAAAAACTCATATCCCTATGTCTAGGCAATACTACTTTGGGAGAAAATTCTCCAGATCTAGGTTTCCCCGTATGTGTCCATATCACGAAAACCAATAATCATTTCATGAATGAGTTGAACATAACAAGCATAGAGCAAAGAAGAATAACCCTAACAATTGATGACAGAAGCATAAATAAATAAGAATCAATTCAAATACATGAGAGTTTAGAGGTTACATCTTCTCCAACAACAAATAAGGTTTAGTTCTCCATTATCATGGAGAAACTGGATGAACAATGGAATGAAAGAATAATGGAAGAGATAGAAAAACCCTAGAAAGAGAAGAGGAGAGTTGTCACATCCCCAAATCTACCCTTAAAGGGGTGAAACGTGTATTTCAGTGCTTATGCCATCAAAAGATACAATCCCTAGGAAGTCCAAGTCCTTAAATAGAACTTAAAAATAACAGAAAACAGGTCCAAGCCCACTTCGCTGATGCTCAACGTCCTAAGTGGGGCACCCAAGCGTTGTGCGTAAGAAAGCTGGCGCTCAGGCACCCTGCACCATACAAACTGGCGCATTGGCGCCCTGCGTGACCTCCTGTGCTCTTTTTTTTATGTTTTAAGTGTCCCTCTTGAATTCCAAGCCCTTGATAGTTTTGCTCTTCTTCCAAATCATACTAATAACCTACAAAATCAAGGGCAATTAGTGATAAAATCAACAAGTATACCCTCTACTGATGGACGAGCGCCCGAGAAGATGACGATAGAAGCTGTGCGAGCACGATTCGAACTCCTCGAGCCTTCCTCGACGAGAGAAGATGCAGCAGATATGTAGACAGAGCTCTAAATTAAGAGCTAATCGGAAGAGAACTCGAGAAAACCCTAAATAATGGATAAACCCTAAATCGAACAATGAAAACACTAATCGGACACAAATAAACCCTAAAATGGTGAGGAGACTCAATATAAACCGATTAATCGGTTCAAATGACTGATTGAACGGTGGAAAAGAAGGATGAACGGAGGAAATAAGGTTTGTTCGGTGAAAAATGAAGGAATAATGAAAATGAAGGAGGAAGTGAGACGAAACCCTAGAGGTCGCATTGACTCAAATGAGGTTGAGGAAGATGTTTCCTACCAACTTGACCAAATGTCACAACCACAAGAAGTTATTGAAGTTGAACGTATAACCGCATTGGTCGACCCTGATGGTGATGAAGATGAATTACAAGCAACAATACAAGGTGATGAAGAACAAGAAGAAGAGGAAGAAGAAGAAGAAGAAGAAGAAGAAGACGAAGAAGAAGATGATGATGATGATGACGACGACGAAGAAGAAGATGAAGATGATGATGATAAAGACGATGATGAAGAAGAAGATGAAGATGAAGATCATGATGACGAGGATTGAATGTTGGACATCCATTGTAGCAAATTGAACTATCATTTCAATAGAGTTATCTAAAATACCATGTTAAAAGTTGTATGCAATTATTTATACATTTACTTTAAAAACCATTGATCCTTAGTTAATCATTTCTATTTTTTCGCTTTATTTGTAACCATTTCAATGCAGTAATGACAGGACAAGGTTCAGAACGTCCTGATAAAGGAAAAGGGGTAGCAAGGCCTAAAAAGAGGCAACGGCAGGCACCAAAGTATGTACTTAGGGTGCCTGCTAGACTACCTACCACTGCTGCCGGCAGTACATCATCTGTGGGGCCTCCTCCTACCCCTACAGTACAGCCTCCTACACCTGTTGTAGACCCTACTCCTACCCCTGCAACAGACCCTCTTCCTCCTCCTATAATTATAACCCGCACTCCTTCCCCTGTGGTTATAACCCGCACTCCTCCCCCTGTGGTTATAACCCCCACTCCTGTCCCTGACCCTACTTCTATACCTTCCTCATCTGTTCTACCGCCTTCTGACACTATCACACCATCTGTTGATCAAGATTCAAGTGGTGATGGTGAAGGTCTTGACCCGCCCCTCCATGATCGACCATGGATTGAGCCGTATGGTAAAGGGTAAGTTTTTAATCTCTTGATATAATTTGATGTTTAAACCCTATTGTAATTCAAATGACTTTTATCCACCAGGTTTATTCCATCTAGGGTTGCTTCCCAGGCCATCACACGTTCAATTAAGCAACAGTTTCTAAGTCCATGGCCTACTTAGGGAGCAATACCTGATGACGACAAAAAGCCATTCTGGGAGCGCTTTCAGGTGAACAATCTATTTAACTAATTGTCCCTCTTATTTGAGTATGTTCTGTAATCAATGTTTGTTCTCTTTAATGTTACAGATGAAGGTACAGTGGAAACCTGAACATGAAAGTCAGATACACAGAAATTTCCACATGAAAGCATCTCATCGACTGTCAGAGATGTTTAGGGATGCCCGCAATGCAGGACAGCGCCCTTACTGGCTGGGTGAACAAATTTGGAACTCTTTACTGGCTCATTGGAATACAGTAGAGTTTCGCAATAAATGTGCCAAAGCCCAGAGGAACACAGCGTCTGAAAGGGGTGGCACCCTGCATACTGGTGGGTCGATCACCATTCATGAGCATGCCATTCGTATGGTATAATTTCATTACATAACTTTTTCTTTCATATATAAGTTATGTATTTATTTCATACGTACACTTCTAATTCTAAATTATGTTATAGGCACAAGCTCTGGGACGGGCGGTCCATGTTGATGAGGTCTTTGCACAGACTCGTGTAAGGAAGGGCACTAATCAATTCGTTGATGAAAGATCTCGGAAGACTCATGTAAGCAAATAACACTATTACTATTACTATTCCTACATCTAATTTTTCATTTAAGTTATTCTATCATTCCCTAACATTGCTTTTAATGTTTCAACAGGAAGAATTTTCTACGAGACTTTCACAGGTTAGATCTGAACATGAGTCAGCTCCTACACCGGATGATGCCAGTAATGCAGAAGATGACATCCGTAGGACACAGTGCTGGATCGACATCGTTGGTGGGAAGAAAAAGGGACGAGTGTACGGTGCAGGGCAACTTGCTGCAAACTATACAGCATCGAGAGGAGGCACTCTGAAGCACCAACCTTCTTCTTCCACCACTACTCCTGACGAGGTTGTTCTCCGCCTCACGCAGGCACTGCAGCAACGTGACCAGGAAATCACTGATTTGAGAGCAGAGTTTACAAACTTCAAGGCCCTGGTCATGAGAGTGTTGCCTGGTACTTCACAGGATGAATTAGTTATCCCTCCGACCCAGCCACAACCCTCCTCGTCACCCGCTGTCCCTCAGCAGCCCTCATCAGTCGAGCCCTCATCAGTCCAACCCAATTCAGTCCAACCCACAGCAGTCCAACCATCTATACCGGAGCAGGATGATGAAGATCATTCTGATGATAACTATGTACAGTATTGAATTCATTTTGTTATAATCAAGTTATAGAAACAATTGGATATTATCACATTTGGAGTTTACATCATTTGGATGTTAGATGAGTTGGATAATTTGGATGTTAGAATATCATTATGTTACATTCTTATATGTTATTAATATAAATACATGTTCTATGCATTAATCGATGTTCTATGGTGGATATTATTGATCAATGATTGCATCTTTGAGATGCACATTATGCAGGTCTGTATGTGCTTGAAAATTGTTATGCAGGTCTGTTTGTGTATGAAAATTTCTATGCAGGTTTGTTGTTGGTTTCATATACAAATGTCTCTGACATATCCCTCGAACTTACCGAAGGCTTTTGCCCTTCGGTAAATACCATCGCTTGCTCATTACCGAAGGCTTTAGGCCTTCGGTAAATACCCACGTTCGCTAACATTTACCGAGGGCTTCTGCCCTTCGGTAATTTACCAAGGGCGTCTGCCCTTCGGCATTTACCGAGGGCTTCTGCCCTTCGGTAATTTATCGAAGGATTTTGCCCTTCGGAAATTACCGAAGGGCAGAAGCCCTCGGTAAATGTTAGCGACAAGAGAATTACCGAGGGCTTTTTGGTCGTCGATAAGCCGTCTGTAAATGTCTTCTACCGATGGTTTTGGGCTGTTTCCGAGGGCTTTTGGCCTTCGGTAATGCCCTTCTTTTTTGTAGTGTTTGGACTCTCTAGCCAATGACTTTCAAGAGAGAATAATTTCTAATTTCAGAAAATTCAATTCTCATTAATCTCAAAAGTGAATGATACAGTGATGGAGACGGGTATTTATAGTAACCCATGTTCCTTACAAGCTAACCTATAAAAGGTAAAAATACTAAAGAAGGACTACGTCGGGTAGGATTACATCATACCCTCCCTCTTAAAAAAAGATTTGTCCTCAAATCTGGCATCGCCTTATGAAGAAGCTCCACACAGTTTTGGGAGCAAAGCCATGAAGTGGCCTTATTACTTTTAGATCTACTTTTCTTCCTCCTGGATCAAACACGAATCTGCAATACACATCAAATATATCTTTGGTTAATATTAATCCAAGAAAAGAATTTTCTTTAAAAACAAGAGAATAAGAACTTCTAATGCTTTGATTTGTAATCTTTGAAAATTTTAGAAGTCCAAATTCAATTTTGTCTTGAGTTAATTGTTTTCTTAAAGATAACAATAACTCAAGATTTGAATTGTCATATTTTGAAAATATTTTTATAGAATATAATGACAATTGGTTTGAAAGAGAAGTCAATATTTGAAGAATTAACCATGATTGGAAAAGAAGTAAAGATTTGAAAACCTTCCCTTTTAGGTTCCATAGTCTTGGAAAGAATAGAATTTGTCATCAGCAACAATTTCTGCTTTTCTTTCTTCTCTCTTTCTTGCCTTTCTCTCTTTTCTTCTTTTCTCTCTTTTTCTTTTATTTCTTCTTCTTTTCTTTTCTCTTCTTCTCTTCTTCTTCTCTCTTCTTCTCTTCTTAATTCCTCTCTTCTTGTCTCTTCTCTTTTCTTGTTTTCTTTTCTCTCTCTCTTCTCTTCTTCTTTCCTTTCTTCCTCTTCTTTTCTCTCAATCTCTCTTTCTCTTTTCTTATCCTTGATCTCTTTAAGTCTTGCCCCAAATTCTAATTCTCTACGAAGAAACCCATGATCTTTTAAACTCTCAAGAAATAATTTTCCATTATCAATGCAATCCCTAATTAGTTCCAGGTTTCTTTTAATACTTGAAGGCAAAAACTTTCTTCTCATGCAAGCTTTTAAATCATGCCAATCACGTATGGAAGACTTCCTACCTTTCCTAACATGATATTGTCTTTCATCCCACCACTCACTTGCATGCTCTTCTAACTTAGAGAGATATATGCTAAGGACATAATATTCACTCTCTCCATAAAACCAAGGATTTATTTTATCAATTTCTTTTTCCCAAGCTAGGTATGTTAATGCACCTATGTCTTTACCAAAGGATGGAAGATTCCTAGCTTGTTTGAAAATTTCATCAACATTATCTAACCTAGAAGACCTATATGAACTATAAGAAGACATCTTTGTTTTTAAAAGTTTTCTTTGTCTGAAAGGTATACAAGATTCACACTTAGACAAGTCCCAGGTAAGAGAGGTGAGTCATAAAAACTGCTTAAGTACCAAGTCTTACCTTGCCAGAAATGTCTTAGGTTACTACTAGTTACCCTTTAAACAAAAATCACCTTTAAAATCAAAGAACACAACTCACAAACAATCACAAACAATTAAGCACAATTAAAAGACTAGACTCTCGGACTCTAATGTGATAAGGCTTAGAGTTTAATCCCTTTTAGCCTAAATCACCCCTAAACGTGAAACACAAAGCAAATCAAGATTAAAGTTCAAACAATCAAGAAAAGTTGCTAAGAGTTGAAAGAGCACCAAGGACTCTTCCAAATACTTGGACTTTTTAAATGGCCTTTTACAAACAAAAATGAAATTAAAAGAAAGCTAGCCTATCAGCCTATTACACATCAAATGGAACAAAAATATACAAAACATGCACGCTTCCACGGTCTGATTCTGGTTCAGCTACAATCCACTTTTGATGCCAAATCCTTGTGCTAAAAACACGTACACTGATGTTGCTTCTTGACAGCTTCTGGAATCAATGCTTTTGAATCTCCTGGCCAGTATAATCCTACAATCACAAATCACAATTGGAATCAATGTACCTTATCTACACACGGATATCAAGAGGATTAACTTCACACAATATAAAAGATTCTTCCCTTTTATCCTAGTCTCGTGCACTTGATGCAGCTATATAAATTTCTTTTGCTCTCAAATGACAAAATGCAATCAAATATTCACACTCAATTCAGCAGAGCAACCATCAATGCTATCAATTTCCAGCTAAGATAGCTAAGACAGAAACAGTTAAGCAATCCAGAGGTAAGAAAGTTAAGCAACTCCCCTAATTAAATGGTTGGTTTAGCTTGCTCTAAACTCTACTGAGATTCTGCTGCTGCTTAAAATTCTTGACTCCAAATATTTATCAACTTTGCACACAACAACACACCTATTCTACACTTTCTCCCTGCACTGATTTCAAATATGCACACAGAAATTACACCAATTCCAGCAAAATACACATAAACATGGATATTAAACCAGATGCAAATGGGTGTAATTCAAGGCTGAAACCAAACTGATTAAACAATCATTCCAAATTAATCAAAACCTGATCAAGCCAATGGACAAAAAAATGATATGATGTAATGCAGAAAATTCAGCTAAGATTAAACAATGAATTTAAACATAATGGAAATCTGCACAAATAAATCTCAGTTGTTTAAGCTCTCAAATCATCACATTGAAATTCTGATATGCACTCATAGGCCAATGCACTCAATCTTCATCAGATTCAAATATATGGATTTCAATCCTTAGTCCAACTGATTAAACAACCACCCCAAGCTAATCAAATCAATGGAGAAAGATTAACATGATGCAATGCAGAAATTGGCAGTTAAAACAGTGTTGATGCAGAAATGAATAAGCTCAAAACTAATTCAGAGCAGCATTTGCAATTCCTGATGCATCTACCAAGTTCCCATAGATCTTATCAAATCAAAATCAGCATTCACATTCAAACAATTAATATACCAATGATTTCAGCAAACAACTTATAATCTAAAATGAATGCAAGAGCTTATTAAAATGAAAACAATCACAATTGCTCTAGGTTGATCACTCAAACTCCTTTTCCCTGCATAATGAACAATCACAAACAGTTAGATTAACAATGAATTCTCTATTTCAAAGTGCCAAGGAATTAGGCCAAATTAGCCTCACTAAACTCACTACACTCAGGCTTCTCTTTTGAAATTTAAAGCACATAAAAGAAAAGGTTTGGAAGGGAGATTCTCCCTTGGCAGTTCAAAGCTGGAGAATCTTTCAGACCACCACCACCTAAGATGCTACCAAGCACACAAACCTTCTTTCAAATTCCAGAAACCAAAGTGTAACAGCTTCTCAAACAAGAATGGTTAGGCTAAGGCAAAGGCAAAGTAATGGACATTACAGGACAGCCACCAACAATGTAAGCACCAGATAATGAAACTAACAGCACAGCAGAGAAACTGACTCAAGATCAGATTATGAAAGCAAACAAAGCTCAAATTATAACAGTTGAACATAATGCACATGCATTGAGACAAAACCAGGAAAGTCAATCAAGACAAACAAGAAACAAGGTAATGAATAATGTGAGCACTCAAACAGGATCCTAAGATCAGTTCTAGAGTAGATGTTAAAAGCAATAAAAAAAACCCAAACAAGTTGCATTTGCACCAAATTCAAATTCAGTTCAGAATTGGTTGAAACTGTTCCATAAAATGCCTAAGAGAAAAGGCTTTTCTAATGCATCAGCTTTCATAAAAGTCAATTGCACTGGTCTGTCAGCTTTTTAGAACTATATAAATGTTTCTTTTGAATTGTTTTACATGTAAACAGAATGACCAAGCTTTTGCTGCAATGACAACTCAATTTCAAATGCACCAATTCCACAAATTTCAGAAAAGGCAAACAACTAGCAACTTGTGAATGAAAAATGCCAAAAGTTTGGTGGTTTAAAGAGTGAAAAGGCTTAGGGCAGCTATTAACTCATGGTTTCTTTGCATCCTCAGTTTCAAATATCTAAAACAAACTTGTTTGTAAAGCAACTGGATGCAGAAACACACTATCTCAAAATTTGACTTAGTCAGCTCCAAATTACTCAAATTAAGCAACTCTTCCACTCAAATTTTGACTTAATGAATCAAATGACCTTTGAACACTTAAATTGAACCAGAAACAACAACTCAAACTTGAACAAGAAACTAAATCAACAACGAAAGATGTTTAGCAATGATCTATGTGCTAAACCAGATTTGAAACAAAAATAACTAGACTCAAGCAAAGCAATGCAGATCGGCCAACTACAAATGAGACTTTATTGGAGTTTTCTCAGTGCAACCAAGCTCTGCCAAAGTGATTCATTGCTTGTATGGTATGCACATGGTACTGGCTCAATCAATCAAATGCATCTCAATGCTAAATTCTTAGTCAAGTGCACAAAATAACCAGAAACAGATTAGGCACCAAATAACTGCTGTGAACCAATGCAAATCTGCATCTCATGTCAAACACTAAGCACCCGAGCTCTTAATGAATTTGTCATTGCTCATATGGTGTGCTGATGTTGATCAACAGCTAGCATGCAACAAAAACCTTAAGAACAGATTCCAAATTATTTAAAAGACAAATAACCAAATTAACATGACGACTATGAGAAAACTAAAAGACTCAAACAAGAAGATTCATCGAATTAAAATGAACTAAGACTCAATATAATGACTCAAGCACAGAACAAGCAACCTTATCAGAATTTGGAAACCTAAACACATGAACACAAATTTCACTGAATGAAAATGCACGAACAAAAGTTAAACACAAGACAGTAAAGAAATTGACTAACAACGCGAAAATGAAAGAAATTAAACGCACAGCGTTAAACCAGAACACAGAGAGAAACACAGATTACAACAAATCAACACAAGACAACATATGAATCAAGACAAAGCAAAAAGACACAAGGAAAGCGATACTTATCTTCGAAGCGTGTTCGACCTTGCTCTGAATACCAACTGATGGACGAGCGCCCGAGAAGATGACGATAGAAGCTGTGCGAGCACGATTCGAACTCCTCGAGCTTTCCTCGACGAGAGAAGATGCAGCGGATATGTAGACAGAGCTCTAAATTGAGAGCTAATCGGAAGAGAACTCGAGAAAACCCTAAATAATGGATAAACCCTAAATCGAATGATGGAAACACTAATCGGACACAAAGAAACCCTAAAATGGTGAGGAGACTCAATATAAACCGATTAATCGGTTCAAATGACTGATTGAACGGTGGAAAAGAAGGATGAACGGAGGAAATAAGGTTTGTTCGGTGAAAAATGAAGGAATAATGAAAATGAAGGAGGAAGTGAGACGAAACCCTAGCGGAGAAGATGAGATTCGGTGGAAAACCTGGATCTAGGGTTGCAATGACGGAAGCAAGGTAGAATAGAGGTTGAACATGGAATCTGTGATGAAACCAAAGCAAAACAGTGAAGAGGATGTGGTTGATGGCCGAGGAGCTATTGAGAGAGTGAAATGCAAATGACCGCTGTGGGTGAGGCGTGATGGAATGAAGAATGTGAGGGAGAGTGCTATCGCATGCTCTAATGAGGTGGCAGCGAAGGATAGATAGCATGGAGGAGAGAAGCACCGTGAATTTTGGAAAATGAAAGTGAGAGAGGTGCTTGGAAGGTGGCTAGAGGGATCCTTTGGACTCTCTAGCCAATGACTTTCAAGAGAGAATAATTTCTGATTTCAGAAAATTCAATTCGCATTAATCTCAAAAGTGAATGATACAGTGATGGAGACGGGTATTTATAGTAACCCATGTTCCTTACAAGCTAACCTATAAAAGGTAAAATTACTAAAGAAGGACTACGTCGGGTAGGATTACATCATCTACTCACTTATTCGAAAAACTAAACTAAAAACATGAGTTCAAACAAGCTTCTAAGTCCAAAAAGGGTTGATTTAATATCAAAATTACATCACGAATAATGGTATATTCAACAGTTATCATAGTTTGGACAAGGGAAGGGATTTCTTGTTGAAATCTCTAATAAAGCACTTGTAGAAACCTGCATGCTCAAGAAAAGACCGCACCTCCCGCACACAAGAGGGTTAAAGCAATTATGAAATAACAGAATTTTAGCAGGATCTAGTTCTATACCTTTACTAGAAATAATATGCCTTAAAACTAAACCTTGTTCCACCATGAAGTGATATTTCTCAAAATTGAGAACAAGGTTGGTTTCAATGCATCTTTTAAGAACTCTATCCAAACTCTCTAAACATGAATCAAAAGAGGATCCATACACAGTGAAATCATCCATATACACCTCTATACAACTCTCTAGCAAATCAATGAAAATGCTCAGGAGGCACCGCTAGAATGTACCAGGGGCGTTGCAAAGGCCGAAATGCATTCTGCTATAGGGTAATGTGCCAAAGGGACAAGTGAATGTGGTCTTTTCCTCATCCTGAAGTGCAATGTGTATTTGAAAATATCTAGAAAAGTCATCAAGAAAGCAGTAGTGAGACTTACTTGTCAGCCGCTCAAGAATTTGATCAATGAAGAGCAAAGGGAAATGATCTTTCCTTGTTGCTTGATTAAGCCTCCTATAGTCAATGTAGACTTTTCAACTGTTTTGTACTCTTATGGGAATGAGCTCATCCCTTTCATTTTTCACCACAGTAAGGCTAGTCTTCTTTGGCACAACATGGACCGAAGTCACCCACTGACTATCCGTGAGAAGATAGGTGATCCCAGCTTGGAGAAGCTTGCTCACCTCCTTCTTTATAACATCCAAGATCATTGGGTTTTTCCTTCTCTGCGGTTGTCTAACTGGTTTGTGTCCATCCTCCAATAGAATCCTATGCATGCAAGTCGATGGGCTAATACCAAGAATGTCAGCCAAGGTCCAAACAATTTCTTGTGCTTTCGTAGCACATGCAACAATTTCTCCTCTTGAACAACATCAAGGGAGGTGGAAATTTTCACTAGCAACTTCTCATCTTCCTCCAAGTACGCATACTTGAGGTTTTCTAGAAGCGGTTTAAGCTTAGGGGTGAGTGCCTGTAAGTCAGATTTATCTATGCTTCCTGCAAAAAGGTTAATGCATTTTGACTCTAAAGAGTTTACATCCAAAGGCATAACACCCATCTCATCATATTCAACATCAAAATCCATCACACAATATACACCATCTCAATCATCAATATCAAAATCAATCTCAGACTCAATCTCATATTCAATGCATGTATGCAAAGAGGATGGAAAGGAATGTTCCTATTAATGCAAAGAATCAAATTTAGCAGCATATTCATCAACTACATCATCGAGAATATCAAGTCTAAACACAAAATGGTCCTTAGCTGGAAACTTCATTGCATCAAGAATATTAAAATGCACAATAATATCACCAAATTCCATTGATAAGGTTCCAACATACACATCAATTTTAGTTCGGGGTGTTTTTAGAAATGGCCTACCTAAAATGATGTGAACAGATCCATGGGAGAATCCCTCCTCCATTTCCAAAACATAAAAGTCTGCAGGGAAAATCAATTGACCAACCCAAACCAAAACATCATCTATGTAACCTGTTGGGTGGGCAACATTTCTATTAACCAATTGAATGACCACACTCGTAGGTTGCAAAGAACCGAGAGACAAAGATTTATATATGGACAGAGGCATAACATTAATGGAAACACCTAGATTTAGCATGGCATTTTCGAATTTACTATTCCCAATGACACAAGGGATGTAGAATGTACCTGTGTCCTTGCACTTTTTTGGAATGTGTGGAACAGATTTACCTATGAGTGCAAATACATTTATGCCCATGTTGATTCTTTCATCTTCCTTTTGTGGGTGCACAACTCCTTCGGGAATTTTGCATATTTTGGAATCTGCTTGATGACATATAGAAGAGGTATGTTTTTGTTTGGAATATTTTTGCAAATACATTTATGCCCATGTTTTTGTTTGGAATATTTTTGCTTGATGACATATAGAAGAGGTATGTCTCCAAGATCTCTTTATCTACCTCTTCCATATTTTTGTTTGGAATAACTTTTGAAGGGAATGGAAGAGGAATCAGACGGTGTTGCAAGTCAGAAGATGCACTAATGGTGGTGGAAGAAGAAGAAGGTCCACCTGAAGAAGAAGATTTGCCTGAAGAAGAAGATCCACATGAAGAAGAAGATCCACTTGCCTCAAATTTCCAACTTGGACTTTCCTGATCCACTTTTCTCTTAGATGTATCAAGGTCAGGCTAAGGTGCAGGTGTAGGTGCAGGAGGTGGCACTGTGGGTATAGGAATCTGCTTCCTAGATCTAAGGGTTGTGACACTAACATTCTTTGGATTCTACATAGTCTGAGAAGGTAGTTTGTCAGAATTTTGAAATTGTGCCTGATTCAATTTTGTAGCTATCTACCCCATCTGATTGGTTAGGCTCTAAACTAATGCTCTCATCTCCTGCTGGAATTGCATATTCTAAATTGTCATCTGCCTCACTAGCTTCTCCAATGTAGGCTCAGAGGAAGTTGAAGGTTGAGGAATTGGTTAGGTATGTATATCTTGTTGCTGTTGTTGCCTCTGGTATTGCTGGACAGGTGGAGGCACATAGGGTCTACTCAGACCTATAACATTTTGATTCTGGAATGGTGGTGGTTATTGCTGCTGTTGTGGAGCATTAGACTATCTCAAATTTGGGTGATTCCTCCACCCCAGGTTGTATCTATTACTTGAGAGGTCATAATTTTGTTGTTGATGTTATTGTGGCTATCTGTTGTTATAGATGTTTGCAGCATAGGCTTAAGGAGCAACTGGGCCAACTACTTGTTGCAAAGAAGGACAAGCATTTATATAATGATCATTAGAAGGGCAAATGCCACATAGACGTGTGACATATGTAGATGTAGGTCTCTGATTGCTAGCCAGCCGTGTCACCAAACTCACAAGAGCATCAAGCTTGCTCAAATTTCTTATCTGCAAATGATCCAGAATGAGTAGCAACATCATGAACTCCCCTAACAACAATAGCATGATTTCTCGCACTGAACTGTTGGGAGTTGGAAGCCATTTTGTCAATCAAATGTTTGGCTTCAGTAGGCGTCATATCTCCAAGAGCTCTACCACTAGCAACGTCAATCATACTCATGTCCATGTTGTTTAGACCTTCATAAAAGTATTGGAGATCGAGTTGCTCGGATATATGATGGTATGGGCAGCTTGCACATAGCTTCTTGAATCTCTCATAGTATCCATACAAGCTTTCACCATCGAGTTGCCTAATTCCAGATATATCCCTTCTTATGGCTATGGTCATGGATGCTAGGAAGAATTTCTCCAAAAATAATCTCTTAAGATCATCCCAGCTGGTGATTTATCTAAGCGCAAGGTAATACAAAAAAATCCTTTGCCACACTCTCTAATGAATGTGGGAATGCCTTCAAGAATATGTGATCTTCAGGGACATCTAAAGGCTTCATTGTTCAGCAAACTATGTGGAAATCCTTCAGATGCTTATGTGAACATTCACGTGCAAGACAATGAAAATTTGGCAACAAATGGTTCAGTCCAGTTTTGAGAACATATGGCACGTCCTCATCAGGATATTGGATACACAAGCTTTCATAAGTGAAATCAGGTGCAACCATTTCCCTAAGAGTCCTCTCGTGAGATGGAGGTTGAGCCATATTGTGCTCGTTATGAAAATCAACAAAATTAGAATCAGATGCAGCAGATGCAGTATGCATAAAATAAGGAGCCATTAACATAGAAGGAGAATGTTGAGACTCTAATGGTACTGAATCGAACGGAATAGACTCTAAAGACATGTTCCTAGAATGCCTAACTAATCTATGAAAAGTCCTATCAATTTCAGGATCAAAGGGTGGTAATGGTCCAAGATTTCCCCTAGTCATACACTAAGTCAAGGCACGTCAACAAAAGTCAACATAATGAAACATACGGGGGTAAACTCCAAGTATATGCAAACCTTATCCAAATGAGCTGAAATTTATTGAGCAACACCCTAAATACATGAAATGATAACACAAAAATTTTCAAAGCAAATTCAAAGGATAAATATTTTTACCAATTCAAGAAAATTTGGAAAAATGGGGCAATAAAACTTGAAAAATAAAAAATAAGTAGAAAAAACTCTCTTTTTGAAAATCCGGGTGTCGCCAACTAATTGAATGGGTTGGGATGAATTTATTTTTTTATATGCAAAATGGACATAAAATACGTCCATTTTTTATAAAAGCATAAAAAGTTACCACACTTTAAAGTTTTCAACATTTGTATTTCCAAAAAAAATTGTAACTCAGGACTGGAACTACCACAAGTGCTTCTATGATTTTTCTATCATAATATGGACCAAAAGAAGTGAACAGAAAAAAATTCAAAGAAAAATAACACTCCTAGCCATCAAAACAAAAATCGCCAATTAAATAGGAAAATTAGATATTATTCATGGCACTATTCATCGCGCGCGCACTATTTATTTGCGTTCTCTTGCCAATCATGCAACCAGCTCAAATTATCCTAATTTTGAAACAACAAATGCACAAACTCAAAAACAAGACACAACACACTAACACACAAACCCAAGACCGAACCGTTGTTCCCCGACAACGTCGCCAAATTTGATTGAGGTCGTACCCGAATCAAATTAATATGCAATTAAAGTGCAGTATATACTAGGAAGTGACTCCTAGGTCGTCTCTTAAGGACCAAATGTGGTTCACGAAATAGGTCAAACACGTAGTGGGTCGGGGGGTTTTGGACAATTTGTGGTAATGAAATCCACTCACTAAAAACACGAATTCAAACACTAATTAAAAACGGTTGATCACTAGTTTGATTGCATGCTTCCAATCACAGATTAACAACAATTACCCACTCCTTTAAACTTTAATCCAACACGAATTAACCAACTAAGCGAAGGTTAATACGGTCTTCAAAAATGTGAATTAAGCAAACACAATGCATATGCTAATCACTTCTACATACACAGATTAATTAACTCAGCGGAAAATAAACCCAAGTGCAAAACATATTTAACAATGAATTACAATGAGAGCCAAGAAATCTCAAAGAACCAATGCGATCTCCCTAGTGTCCAATATAGTACGTTTAAGGTTCCATTACAAACATAATGCAACTCGAAACTATAGAGTAACTAAGAAAAACAAAACACGGGATGGATGGAAAAAATAGAAACCTAAATCAGAATAAACAGAAAACGCAATTCATATGTTAAAGACGCAATTCAAAACACAAAACGAAACATAGATGAACTATATGAAACGAAACAAAGACAAAAGCCCAATGAAATGAAACCCTAGCAGTAGAACTAATTTGGAAATCAGAATTGAAATTGAAACAGCAAACCAAAACGAAATTGCAAGGTGAAAACGAAAACAAAATTCAGTGCAGCAACAATTGATTCAAGTGGCAACCAAATTCCAAGAACAGTAGAAGCAAGGAAAAACGAAAATGAGCAAGAGAACAGAAACAAAAATTGAAAGCAGTATTGCAATTAATTAGAAAATGAGTTCAATTCAAAAGAGAAGAGAAACGAAAAATGGGAACCCCTATGGGAGATCTCTTTAGAAGCTAAAAACGAATAGAAGAATGAGAAAAAGTACAAGGGATGGTGGGTGCTGGACACTAAAACTTAGGTCACCCCGCCCCCCTCCCCCCCCCCCCCCTTTGGGCCTAATCTAAAATCACCAAAAATGGCCCAATTGTACAAATATGTCCAAAAATACATAAAAATGAATTTACAATTAAAATTAATCTAAAATGCTTATTAGGAGAGTGGTTGTTGACGTTTTTGCCCTCTTGGAGTCCCAAACTATAATTCCTAAAATTGTCATAAAAATAAGACTGGAAATAATTATGCTTAGATAATTCAAATTAATTAAGATAAGAATTACTAGTCAAATTAAGCACAAATAGCAAGACTGAGAAAATATTGAACATTTAAGCACAATTCCCTAATTAAATCTAGTACAAGAAGTTAAGTAAATAGGAGAAAATATTGATTCATCAGTCATACATTAGCAAATGTATTTTGTGTTTTTTGGAAAAGTTGTACCTATTCAATTGATCAAATTGTTACTCCTTTCTGAGTGCATTGGTTCAAAACAATTTTAAACAAAAAACTCGTACAAATTTTTCCAATTTCTCATATTGTAAACTCTCTCAATCACACAAAACCAAGTCCAGAATAGCATAAATTCATGAATAAAACATTCAAACCATACAGGTCAAATAAATCATGCTTACCACAAATTCAATTCATCAAAAACAACTAAATTTCATTCTCAACATGAAATCAATCACCAACATGCATTCATTAAATTTTCAAGAACACTACAAAAAGATTTAAAGACTAGCTTCCCTTTCCTTGAAAAAATTGCTCAACAACTCCAAAATCTAAAACGCCTCCTAACTCATAAGGTACCCCTTTCTACACCTAAAGACAACATCAAAGGATCTCACTATGCCAACAAAGACATTGATCAACAGAGATTCGACAAACACAACACAAAGATTCATGTGAGCAGTAAAACCTCGCACGTAACTAGCTGAATAAAAGAAAACGAGGAAAAAGGATTGAAAATTAACTTGCTCCAAAGAAGAAATTAGTTTATTGATCTTGACGAGTTCGCTACAAGGAGAAATCCTATTATCTTCAATCTTCAAAAGGATGAACAAATTGTGAGCAATCTTAAAGAAACAGGAAAAAACTCTTAATGAAGAGTTTCTAGAAGGTATAGTGTTTTTTAAGTAACAGAACTCTTTTAAGAAATTTCTATTTATATAAAAATATTTTATCACCAAAATAAGAAAGTCTCAATATTTTAAAAACAATATCACTTTTAAAACACACTTTTCTAAGTTCTTATTTAAAATATGTTGTTGATTTTTCTAAATTTAATTTTTTGTTACTTTAGGTTATAACAATTAATGAAAAAAAAATGCAGGGAAAGAAAATGGATTCTTTTAAATATATTTTAATTGGTATTTATGACTATTCTTTCGTAAAAATAAAATAAAAAATTATATTATTTTTTTGTAAAATTATTTATATTATTGTGTATGGATGTACTTCATTTTGTTTTTGTACCATTAATCTATAGAAATATTTAAAGATTTAATGTAATATCACAATTAATAGTATAAAAATACAATATAAAATGTTATAAAATCAATAAAACAAAAATAGATAGACCTAATATATAATGTATTAATACACTTATTCTAGAAAAAAATTACTATAATAATAAAAAATATCTACAAACAAACTATGGTTCAGATGAGTTTTCCTAAAAGAAAGAACTCCTATACAAAAGATATATTAGGAGACTATAAAACTACTTAGCAAAACTCTGCCTTCTACTAGTGGCATGTCATCACTTAACTCCTCCTAACTCCTCATATGCTCACACCGTGAAGTAATCATCACAAAAGAAACAACCAAAACGCAAAAAGCATAAGAAACATAAAATAATAAAGGTGTAAGCTAGTGTGCAAAAAGAATTATCGTAAAATATTTAAATTCTATCAATTATCCTAAAATATTTATCTCAATCAACTAGTTTAAGACTTAAAGTTGTTGTGGCTTGATGAGGTTGAAATATTTGATGTTTTTGCTTCTGAAACGTTCATGATGTATGCAATGTTATTTTTCACCATTAATGACTTCCCAACTTACGGTAATTTGTCAGGATATAGTGTCACAGGTCATAAAGCATGTCCTATGTGTGAAGAAAATAATACATCTCATCAATTGACACACGAAAGAAACATAATATATTTATGTCATCGGAGATTTTTACAATCTAATAATCCTTATCGAAGGTTAAAAGAATCATTTAATGGACATAAAAAAAAATGACGATGCACCAATTCAATTTATTGGCCTTTAAATTCATGAAGTTGTTGTGGGTTGATGGGGTTGAAATATTTGATACTTTTGCTTTTGAAACTTTTATGATGCATGCAATGTTATTTTTCACTAGGAAGACAATATATCTATGCCATCAGAGATTTTTACAATCTAATTATCTTTATTGAAGGTTAGAAAAAGCATTTAATGGACATCAAGAGAATGATGATGCATCGATTTCATTGATTGGCCTTTAAATTCATGAGAAAGTCAATAAAGTACATTATGTATTTGGGAAAACGTTAAAAAAGTCATCTGTAACAAGCCCTTGGAAAAAAATATCAATTTTCTTTGATCTTTCATATTGGTCGAAGTTAGAGATTAGACATTTCATAGATGTAATTCATGTAGAGAAGAATGTATGTGATAGCTTGATTGGTACACTACATAACATTCAGGGAGAGATGAAAGATGGGGTCAATGCTCATTTGAATTTGCCTGAAATGAATATCTGAGAAAAATAACACCAAGAGAGGTTGGTAAGCGCACTTATCTGCCCCTTGCATGTTACATATCTGAGAAAAATAACACCAAGAGAGGTTGGTAAGCGCACTTATCTGCCCCTTGCATGTTACATTATGTCCAGACAATAGAAGATAAGTTTTTGACTTTGTCTAAAGAGTATCAAGGTACCACAAGGATATTCTTCAAATATTAAGAGTCTAGTGTCGATGAAAGATTTGAAGCTTGTTGGTCTAAAGTCTCATGATTGCCACTTCTTAATGCAACAATTGTTACTAGTGGCTATTCATGATATTTTTTCCCATAAATGTTAGACAAACTATAACTCGTTTGTTTTTATTTTTCTCTTCAATTTGTAACAACTGTTAGCAAAATGATGAAGATAAAGTTTTGATGATGCCCAAATCAAGTCACGAACAATCAAGATTCATGAAGAATTATTTTGAAGACTTGTATTGTATTATAAATCTTTTGCAATAAGTCTAGATTTAATAGGACATAGCTTAAAGAGTAGAAAATGTGTTTTGCAAAATCATTGTAGCAAAACACTATAGCATTATTCATATGAATAGTAACATTATTCACGTGAATAGTGACGCTTAATGGCAAGAGTATCACACTCAACACGGACGTTGGAGAAACTAGTCGTTGTTGAAACTAGTTGTTTATGGTCGTTAGACAAACTAGCCGTTTATGGCTGTTGGACAAACTAGTCGTTTATGGCTGTTGGACAAACTAGTCGTTTATGGTCGTTGGAGAAACTAGTCGTTAAGTTTGTCTTTTAGTGAAAGGAAGCCTATAAGTAGAATGGAAGGCTTCAGTTGTGAAATATAGAACTCTTCCCTTGTGCTCTAGAACTCATAAACTCTTGAGAATTGTGAGCTATTATTCGGCTAAGGAAACTCTTGTTTATGGAGCTAGTGAAGTGCTGCTACAGTGACAGAGGAATAGCTGGTTCATCCTTGGTGTGTCTAAGGAAGTGTTCGGAAGAGGAAGTCATCATTCGTGAAGTATTTGGAGGAAGTGACATCAAGAGAGTTGTTTTCTAAACTTTCACAAATTGTATCTTTGTGATTATAATTTGTAATTGTTTTGTGATTAGTGAATTGTTTATCTTGTTTTGAGATAAGCGACTGCACGTAGGATTGTTAAGATCCGAACCAGGATAAAATCATCTGTGCATATTTCTCTCAACCTTACTCTATTTTACTTGTTATTATTAATTGCTTAGTAAGTTTAATTGAGTAGAAATTTTAAAGGCACACATTTTTATTAAGAACCAATTCACCCCCCCACATGGTTTGTTGTTCCACGCTAACCATTCCGCTGCAGTGATAACGGTTAAATATATTGTTATCTATGATTCAATTTTGATACTAAACGCACCCTTTTTGACTTAGAAACTTGCTTGAACTCATGTTTTTGCTTTAGTTTTTCAAATAAGTGAATAGAGGTTATACTTTATGATTTTATCACTAAATTCCCTTTATTTTGTAGCTAATAATGTGCCTGGAAGAATCTCCAACAATCAATAGAGCTGTATAGAGCTGAATTTGCCATAAAAACATCCAAAACAACAAAAAAAAAGTGAGTTTTGGAAGGCTATTGCTCGGGCTGAGCGCCAGTTTCAGTCCCGCACCACGCCTGGGCGCCCTTCTAGGGGCGTTAAGCGCTAGTTTTCTCGCAGTTTCGCCCGGACGCCCTAATTACGGGCTCTGAGCGCCATCGTGTTGGGCTTTAACCCGTTTTCTGTTATTTTTTCATTCTATTTTTGGACTTGGACGTCCTAGGGATTGTATCTCTTGATGGCTTGAGCACTAAAACACATTTTTCACCCCTTGGTGGTAGATTTGGGGATGTGACAGCTCTCCTCTTCTCTTTCTAAGGTTTTTCTATCTCTTCAATTTTTTCATTCCATTGTTCATCTAGTTTCTTCATAACGATGGAGAACTAAACTCTTTTGTTGTTGGGGAAGATGTAACCTCTAAACTCTCATGTATTTGAATTGTTATATGCTTATTTCATTAATTGTTAGGGATTTTCTCCTTTGCTAAATTGTAATATTTTATGATTTGTCTGAGTATCGGGAGATATCTTACGAATCACGATCTGGAGAATTTCTCCTTAAAGCAGTATTGCTCAGGGATGGGGGTATGAGTTTTGGTCATCTTAAGCTCCTAATCGTAATGCAGAATTAATTATTAAGGATGCAAGGGATTGTGGTCTAGTAATTAAGGATAGGCTTTCTTCACCGAGGGATCGAGTTTTAAGTAATTTAGAGAGTGACGTTAACAAGTTAATGAAGAAGATGAATTCTTATACGCATTAGAGTGATTAGGTGAAATCTAAACACCAACAACATTATCATCTCATATTATGAACTTCATCCCTTCATTATAGTGTTTAGCCTCAATTGATCAATTTGCATTCATGTTTATTTTTATTGCATTTGCATTCAAAAACCCCAAAAATTCTTCTTAAGTCTTAATTAGTTAAGCAATTACACAACTATTTAGTGTCGTGAGCCCTTTGGGATACGATACTTGGTCTTAGCATTTTATATTACTCGATACGATTCGGTACACTTGCCGACATCTTAACAAGTTTTTGGCGCGGTTGCCGGGGACTCGTGGTATAAACTATACTTTTGTGTTGAGATTGTTGATAGGGGGAGCACTGGTTTAGCTGAACCTACAATCTTAGAGCTTCTGGCTTTTCATGATGACAACACATTAATAACACATGTGTTTATGTGTTACATGTTCATTACTTTCATGATTATGATTATATGAGAACATGTTTGTGTTGTGTTGATCATTGCAATTCACTATGTTATATATTTGAGATTTAAACTATGATTGCATGAAAATTGTTTTGGAAAATAAAAACCACATGCACTTTAGTTGAACTTAAATTGTGTAGCAAAACAACAGTTTTAAGTCGACTTCATTATGAAGTAAGTTGATTAAAACTTATGGCTTTGCACAAACTTTTTCAAAGTGTGCTGTGAGAATTTTTGAAGAGAAAGTTTTTCAAAACTATGTTTTTAACTGTTACAAAGTTGATTATGTGCGCAAGCCATTCGACTAAGTTTGTTATGTTTTGAAATTCTGTTAATGCTTGTCTTAAAGTGTCTAACGATTATATTTTTTTATATGTTTGACCAAACATTAATTGTGAAACAACTGCATTAATTGCACAATCAATTAATTGCTATGACTGCTACTAATTGTTATAACTGTCATGACTGTATTCGACTTCATTAGTGGCAAAGTCGACTGAAGAGCGTCAGAATTGTGAAAAACTATATATTGACGCAAATTTGAATTCTGTAAGAAGTTTTGAGAATCTAACGAATTTTGTGATAATTTTCAGATTAGTGTTGTCTTACAGATTTGGGAAAAGCTCCCAGAACTCTTAAAGAAGATCGTGGTGTTCATCTTTGGAGATAGCTTGAAGAGCAAGGATTGTGTGCTTTTACTTTCTGATCAAATTTGCATTGAAGGTGTCTGTTTTGGTGATCAGGAATTCAATCTTGTGAAGATTGGTGTTGTTGCCCTGTTGTGACTATAGGAAGACGACGTGTTGTGTTCTGGACTTTGAGGGGTTTTGTCAAAGGGTTGAAGACGGCAGAAGAGGGGACATCTTGTTGCTGGTCTTTGTGTGTTGTATGCCTATATTTTGATTAGAGGGTGATAGGATGTCGTTGAAGCTATCAAATTAATACTACTTTTCAAGGCAACTTCAGTATTGTCAAGTAGTATTCAAGAAAGTAGATAGGGTTAAAGTAACCCTGAGTCGTCTCCCAACGAATACGAAATTGCCTTTTAATATTTGAATCTTATGAATGCAATGCAATGTTCAAGAATAAAAATAATGTTTGGAGAAGGTTTAAAGAACAAATAAGAAACTTAAAAACGATTATAATGAAATAGGCTAATTCTACTACTTTTGCAAGATAGATTCATCATCGATTATTCACAGATAATTGTTCAATTGATTATTATTTAAGTTTAAAATTAATTAAAGTACATTCTTAATTAATTTGAGGCCGATCATGCACTTAGCCAAAGTAAATTCTCAATCAAATGCAAAACCTTTCTATATTATTCACAATGAATTCAACCAAAGTACATTCTCAATCAAATCCTATTGTGTTTAATCATGTCTATTCTTAAATCCCCTAACCAAATTAAAAACTAATCAATCAAAGTAAATTCTCAATTGATTATAGTTGAAATTATTACTACCAATCAAAGTACATTCTCAATTAATAGTAAAAACCATTTAATCATATGAAAGTTCCTAAATTAAATTAAAGTAGATTCTCAACTAAACCTAGAAACCCTAGAACTCATATAATCAATATGCATGTAGATTCAAAAACATTATGATGCAAGAATCTTTGCTTTTAATTTGATAGAGAGATGAAAGACATAGAGAGAGAACAACTTAAATCAACAATCAAAATAAACAATTGTATTAACTCAATCTAACCTCAGAATACATAATGGAATTACAGCAGAATAGCCCTAGATGCTTAGCTCTCCATGAATGGAGTTGAATACAAGATGAAATAAGAGAGAGAAGTTGTGAATGAATGAATGAAGTGAAGTCCCTTTTCTGCCTCCCCTGGGTCTCTTTATATAGGGCTTGATTAGGCTTGGACTCTAAATATTCAGTTGACAAAATATTTTATCTTATATCTTCCAAATAACTAAAAGATTTAGATAATTATAACATTTTTTGGAAGATATTTTCTGTTGATATTCCTAAATTAAATTAATTCAACAACTGAATTTTATCTTTTAGCTTTTCTGAATTTCCAAAATTGCTCAAATACCTTGAAATTTCCTCTATCTGCACTTTAACCCCCTTTTTAATTCTCCAAAATTGCACCAGAAGACCCTATTTGACCAGACTTTGACCAGAGGAGGCTTGTTGACCAGCTTTTACTCATATGGTCGTGGCCAATGGGAGCTCACCACGTGGCTGCCCTCTTCCTTCCCCAATTAGGGTTTCAGATTTGGGAAAGGGCTTCCCCTTTGCTCCTGTGCCGATGGAGAAGAATGATGTTTCTCTTCTCCTTTTCAAATTGGTTCGAGCTTGCCCTGTGCGTCTGGTTTTCTGAGTTTTCTTCTTTACAGGTGGAGATAATGATGTCGCGGCGACTTTGACGGCAAAGGAGTATGAAGATTGTGCATTTGAAGGTTTAAGGTTTTCTGGGTTGAAACAGCGGCGGCAAGGATGCTCATGGTACAACGGTGTGGTTGTTTCGCGAACGGAGGAGGAGCTCACTGGTTTGATGGTAGCGGCCTTGGTGGTTGACGGTGGTTGCTGAAAAGGATAGCGACATGGTGGCGGAAAGAACTCGCGTTTGAGTGTTGAAGGTGGAGACGGTGGCCATGGAAGAAGGTCGCGAGAAGCGTGGTGTCGCGACGGTCATGGAGAACTCGCGTCTGGTCTTAATGGTGATGAGCGTGAAACGTGGTGGCTGTCCGGCGAGAAAGGAGAAGCTGGCTGGCGGTGAAGATGCGGCAACGGCGGACGACGCTATAGGTGGCTAGCGTTTGGATTGGGAATTAGGGTTTCAGATTGTTGGAGAAGATGATGATGTGGCAGAGGGAGGTGATGTGGCAACATGTGGTTGGATAGCACTTAGGGTTTTAGATTGACACATGGCATGATCTGGTGGAGTCTAGTTTAGGAGGGGTGTGTATAGGAAACTTAGGGAGGTGTAGTAGAAAATGGTTAGTGTTTGGGCTTGGTTGTCGGCCTGTTTCAGAAATAGGAGTGTATGTAGGGATTTTAGGAGGTGCAAGGGTAAAGTCTGGGGTTTCGCCCATTTGTATATTATTTTCCAAACAAAATCTGATTTTGGGTCTTGAATTGCCATTTAGACCAATAAAACTTATATTCTCAGTTGCACAAATAAAAGTAAGAATTTCCAAGAATAATTTATGCAATTAAAATCACATTTTAAGTCCCTTTTATTTCCAAACACAATATATTCAATCATCACAAATCCTCTTTAAATCAATCATTCAAGCACATGAATTTCATCAAAAAATTTTATTTTAAAGCATAAATATGGGCATAAATATGCACTCATCAGAAGGTTAGAAAGGTGTTTTACAATTTTGACGTGAGGTCTTCTGTATAAACCTTGTTGTAAAAACCTTGATCATTAGAGTCAATTTTCTTCTTGTGGTTGGAAGGACAGTGGATGTAGGCTTGGCCGAACAAGTATAAAAACACAGTGTTTGAATTTTCTGAACCTTACTCTTTTATTTAGTCGATTGCATTGTTTACATATTCAATTAAGTTTCCGCTGCATTGCTATTTGATTATCTTGCAACTCAAGAAAAGTAAAAGCATCAGTGTTTGTGAAAAGATTTTTAAAGATTGTGTTTTTTACACTTCACAAATTCACCCCCCCCCCCCCTCCCCTCTTGGTGTGAGAAATTGAGCCATTCTATTTTAAGAATTGGCACGAGAGCAGATTTTCATAAAATATTTGAAAAACTAATCGATTACTATTTTCGATTAATCGATTGATCCTAGAAAATGACTTTCAATTCTCAGACCTTTGGTGAAGGTGCTTCCACAAATAGACCACCACTATTTGTTGGAGAAATCTAAGCCTTTTGGAAAATAATGATGCTAATATTTCTTGAATCGTGGATAAAGGAGTTTGGGATGCAACTCTAAACGGTCCATATGAGCCCACTCATGTTTTAAATGAAAAAGTTGTTTTGAAAATTTTTTCAGAGTGGACTCAAGATAAAAACCGTAGAGCGCAATATGATGTAAAGGCTAGAAATGTTATTGCATCTGCACTAACAATGGATGAATTTTTTAGGATATCACAATGCAAAACGGCCAAAGAGATGTGGGAGGTTCTTGAAGTCATGCATGAAGGAACTGAAGAAGTGAAAAGGGCCAGAAAAAATTCTCTTATACAAAAGTATGAACTTTCAGGACGAAAGCTGGTGAGACGATTGATAACGGTTTAAAATACTGTTATCTGTGATGTAATTTTGATACTAAAAACACTCTTTTTGACTTAGAAACTTGCTTGGTCTCATGCTTTTTCATTAAGTTGTGTAAATAAGAGAGTTGAGGTTGAATTTGATGATTTTATGACGAATTCCCTTTGTTTTGATAGAAAATGAGTTAATACAGGAAGCAAAGATGAACTACTAAGGATATAGAGCTCAGAAAGGCCTAGAAAAGCACCAGAAGAGGGAACCGCACGAAGATTGGGCGACCTGCAGGAGGCTTGAGAGTGAAAAAATCGACATCCGTCGCCCGGGTGCCCTAGGACGCTAGGGCGTCGAACCCCAAAGCCTGGGTGAAATTGAAGGCTCAAGCCTTACGAAAATCGACGTCCACCGCCCAGGCGCCCTAAGTGGGGCGCCCGAGCGTCGTACGTTGCAGATCCGGCTCAGTTTTTGCTCTGTTTCGACTCTTTTTGACCGGGCCCTGTTTCTACTCGTTCCAGCTCTATTTAAAGGACCCAGACGCTCTAGGTTTTGTATCTCTGGCTGGAGCAACACAACAACACATTCTTCTACTCTCTAAAGGCGGATCTGGAGGCGGGAGCTTCTTGTTCTAGTCTTAGGGTTTAACTATCTCATTTTTTTCCATTATTCATATAATTTCTCCATGTCTATGGGGAACTAAACTCTATTTGTTGTGGGGGAATGATGTAACCTTGTGAACTCTCATGTATTTGAATTGATTCTTAATTTATATGCTTTTTCATTAATTATTACGGAATTCATCTGTTTCAATCCTTACTCTATTTAGTAGCATGATTTATGAATTGCATGAGTGCCAGGAGGTTCCTTACAATTCAGGTTCTTGTTGAATTCTCCCAAGGGTAATATTTCTCAGGGATGAGGGTATGAGTACTTGGTCGTCTTAAGCCCTTGATCTTCAGACTTAATTTTCTAGGAACGCTAGGAATTGCAGGAACTAGGAATTAAGGCAGGCTTATTGCGCCGAGGGATCGTGTTCTAAGTAATTTAGTGAGTGACGTTAATATTAATGTAAAAAGAAGAATTCTTATATACATGAGAGGAAACTTGGTGAAATCAAACCCTAACAACATACTCATCTCATTTTATAAACAACCTTCGTTCATCTCTGTGTTACTCTACTATTGATCAATTTGCATTCATATTTAATTTTATGTCTTTGCATTTGAAACCAACAATCTCATTTTATTTAAGTCTTAATTAATTAAGTTATCACACAACTGTTTAGTGCCGAGAGTCTTCAGGGATATGATACTTGGTCTTACCATTTTATATTACTTGTGCGATTTTGTACACTTGTTGATCCATCAACAAGTTTTTGGTTTACTTTCTAGAGATAAAAAATATTGCCAACAACGATCTATGAAGTACAGAAGAGATTTACACACATAGTGAATCATCTCATGGCTCCCAGAAAAGTGTTTGACAAAGAGGAAATCAACATCAAGATCCTGAAAATCCTACACAGAAGCTGGCAGCCGAAAGTCACAGCCATATCAGAGTCAAGAGACTTAACAAGCATGAATATTGCAACTTTATTTGGAAAACTCAGGGAACATGAACTGGAGCTTGGAAGGCTAAAAGAGGAGGAAGAAATTGAGGAAAAGAAGTCAATTTCCCTCAAGGCCACAAGCAAGAAAGTCGTGAAGAGTCTTGAACCAGAAACTGATTCAGAAGTAGACCTGAATGACAAAGAAATCTTGAAATGGTGGTGATAAAGTTTAATCGATTTATGAAAAATAGAAGTTCTACCACTAACAATGCAGGTCCTGCTAGAGGAAGGAAGAATTCAAGAAACAATGTTGTTCAATGCTACGAGTGTGGAAAGGAAGGACATATCAAGCCTGAATGTCCAAACTTGAAGTTCAAACAAAAAGCAAGCAAAAAGTTTCCATAGGACAAGAGCAGAAAGCAAAAGAATGCATACATTGCCTGGGAAAATAGCGATTTTGATTCCTCAAGCAATGAGGACTGCAACATTGAGGAAGAGTCAAATATATGCTTCATGACAGGCTCTACACATACTGATTATGACAGTGATGAAGGATTTGAAAACGAGCCAATAGAAGTGAAGTATGATATTCTATTGGACACGTTTCAGGAGATGCATGCGGAAGCTATGCGACTCCAGTATAAGGTAAACCGATTAACCTCTAACAGAAAGGATTATGAATATAGAATTAATAATCTGGTAGAGGAAAATGAAAAATTGAAAAAGGAGTTAGAAATTGCCTTGGAGTCTGCTAAGATGGTTAAAATTGAGACAAAGATTGTTGAAAAAGAATGTGATAACTGTCCAGTACATATTAAAAAAATTGATTACTTAACTAGCACACTAGCAAAGTTTACACAGGGTAAAGAAAATTTAGATGTTGTGCTAAGATCTTCTGGAAGAACTATTAACAGCAAGGCATTGGTTATAAGACTAAGAGCAGTGCAATAAACTCAAAGAAAATTGTTGATCTTAGTAAGCCTATTACTAATGCATGCTTTTACTGCAACAACATTGGCCACAATGTTAGAAATTGCTACTATCGAAAGGTTGAAGTTGCGAAAGGTAAATACAAATGGATTCCTAAGGAACAGCCTCATGCTACTAACAAGACAGGACCCAAGTTCAAATCAGTACCAAAGTCAAAATCATTTAATTGTTTTGCAGGAAAGTAGCTGCAACTGAAGCAGTATAGAACTCAAGGGTGAACTACAAAGTAGGATTCATAAGCTCTTGAGATTCAAAAAGTGGTAACTGTTGCAATCCTTGTAATGCATCATGCATCAAAATTGTTTGTATGATTGATTGATAAATGCATGTTTGTTATATGCCTGTTTGAGTGAATGTTTTTAATGAAAATCAAGTTGCTCGATTTTTAATCGATTCTATTAAGTGTTAAGCCGAATATGTTCTGAGTATGTGTTTATATGGTTTTGAAAACATTGTTGAAACATAAAATCGACTTTGGACTTAATGAAATCAATTACAATCTTCACTATGAGTTATCTCTGCTTGAAAATTTAAATTTTGATTAAGTCGATTAAGTTAAATGTTTTGCAGCGAAAATGAAGCTTTATGTTCCCTCCAAACTTAAAACTGCGGAGCAATTAACCCTAAAACAGAGAAGCTTGACAATCACTTTCTCACCGACATTAGAATCATTCCTTTCTTGATACTCTATGAATTACGTTCTTCTCTGAATATATATGGCTTCAAGTTCATCACAAAGGAAAAGAATGAAAACCTTGGGCACCAAAAACATGAGCATACCATCGTAGCTAGAAGGTTAGATTAGCAACGATGAAGCTCAATCCAAATTTCTCGACTGTTGGAAGATGAGAAAGTTAACCTCACATAAATTCCTGAAACTCAGCTTTTTCAGAAGTGAAGGCTCTCTATTTCAAAACTAGTTGAAATGTCAGGGTGTGAGGAAATTTGTTGAAATGGCTGACCCTTGGTATCCTAAATTGGTGAAAGTTTTCTACTGCAATCTTCGGATTAATGAAGGAACTTTATGCTCAAGGGTCAAAGGAGTTGACATCAAACTTACAGATGAAGTCTGGACTAATATAGCTGGTTTTAAAGTGGGAGGAGAAAGGTGTCATCTAGGCATGGAAGGTTTTCATAAATTCTCTGTATATCAGGATAGCTTGAGAAATCCTGAGGAAGTACGAGATTACTCCGATTACAAAACTGGTGGAATGAAGAAAGATGATAGATTGACTGTTTTTGTTATTTCTTGGACATTAATGCCTAGAGGAAGCAATCATGCACAAGCCACCACTGAAGACTTGTATTTGCTGAAAGCGTTCAAAGAAAATATCCAGGTGGATTGGCCTGTAGCTATATCGGACAATATGCTGAAGGTAACCAGACTCGAATCAGCAACGTTGCCTTATTATGTATTCATCTCTAAGGTTCTAATTCATTTTGGAGTTGACTGCATTGATGAGTCAAGCAAGTCCTACAGTAGAACAAGCCTGATTAACAAGTCTGCTCTACATAAGATGGGCATGCAGCACTCTCCAGATGGTTGGCTGTTCAAGAATGAAGTTGTTGAAGAAGATGAAGAGGCAGGAGGATCTTCATCAATACCATACAGGGCTCAGTTTGAATTTGAAAGGACTTTACTAAGAGAAATAAAGTCTCTCAAAATTATGTGTCAGGGAACTTGAGATGATGTTACTTAAATGAAAGAGCATTTGATTTTTCAAAATCAAAATGAAGAAGAGGCAGATGAGGAAGAACCGGGTGAAGAAAATAGTACACCTGATGAGAGTGCAACAATGGAAGAAGAAAAGAGTGAAGATGATGATGTCGCTGAAGAGAGTAACAGTGACATGTTTCTCAAGACATATTTGAAGAAAAATAAGAAAAATATTTGAAAAAATTAATGAATCTGTAGTTTCTGATTTAGTTGTTTTGTTTTGCTTTGATTATTGTGTTTTTTTATTGGCTTTATATGCAACTTTTGTTTGTTCTATCTTCTTGTAATTCATGTTTAAATATCAATGAAATCAGATTTATGGTTGGTTTTCAATCTATATTTGAATGACTTACTGTGTATATCAAGTTAATCATATCTAAATTTGTTTCAGTATGATTGTATGCAAATGAAATATTGCTTACTATTACATTCATACATTTGCATACTCATATATTATCTGTGATAGTTCATGCACTATATTGATTCTAAAATGCTTGATCTAGAAAGACCATGAAAGGTTTTGGAGGAACATTAATTGCTGATAGAGATGATATGGAAAATCAACTTACAGGAAGCAAGAAGTCGTTTACAACTGAGATCTAATCGATTGAATATCAACAAGGGTTAAAGATTCCAAACTTGGAACTTCTGATATCTTTAAATCTTGTGCTATATGTTGTTAAATGTATATTCTTCATATATCTCTTTGCTTAACTGATATAAATATTTTGATATGATATGAGATTAAACTGTTTTGGCTGACTGAAAATGTATTTGTTTTGATCTGATATAACTGTTACATATCTACTTTGATACATTACTTGGAATATGCTTTTACATGCTCTAATATATAATCTGATTACTGCATTGTGCATCTGTGTCTTGAGATGAAACATGCATAATGATAGGGGAAGCATTGCATATCATTGATCTATTTCACATGTATTCATTTAAGAGGGAGAAAATCCTAAATCATGTGAACAACATTGTCAGGGGAGCATCATAATCTGTTTTTGATATATCTAATGCATCTCTATGTGAGTGATTATCTGTGTATCAATTACTGTATGCTTACCTTTTTTTGCTAATCCCCAATAGAGGAGAATTATGATGATTGGTAATTGATTGATAATCGGTATTGATTTGTGCAACATGGTTGATTATTAATCATGGTTGTGCATCATCAAAAAAGGGAGAGATTGTTGATAGGGGAGCAAAGGTTCAGCTTAACCCACAATCTTAGTGATATCTGTGTTTTTGATAATGGCAACACATAATTAATAATACACGTGTATTCTGTGTTACATGTTCTATATTTACATGTTATATGCTTTTGATCAATAATTTAAATATGTTTAAGCATATATGAGAGCATGGTTGTGTTGTTCATTGCATATCATTGTGTTACATATGTGTTTTTATATGTGAATACATGACATATGATGTTGAAAAGGAAAACCACAAGCACTTATGTTGAATTTTAAATGTGTGGCAAAATAACAGTTTTAAGTCGATTTCATTATGGGATGAATCGATTAAAACTCGTGTCTTTGCACAAACTATTTTCAAGTGTGTTGTGAGATTTTTTCGAAGAGAGTTTTTCAAAACTATGCTTAACATTGTTACTTAGTCGATTGCATGCGTGCTGTATTTGATTAAGTTTGTTACTGTTTTGAAATTCTATTAATGCTTGACATAACTGTCTAACGGTAATATTTTTAATTGTGTTGACCAAGCATTAAATGATAGTCGACTACATTAATTGCGCATTCAATTAATTGTCGTGTTTGCTACTAACTGTTATAACAAAATTGTTATATTCGATTACTTTAGTAGCTTAGTCGATTAAATTGCGTCTAAGATGTGTTATTCTATAAATTGATGTGAATTTGATTTCTATAATAAGTTTTGGAAAATCTAATAGTGTAATATCTTTTATAGAAAGTTGTGATCTTACAGGAAGAGAGAAAAAGCTCCAAGAAACAAGAGTGATCGTGGTGATCAACTACTTGTGATTTCTTGAAGTGCAAGACTACTGTGTTTTTCAAAGCCTAATCAACTTGCACATTTGGGTGTCATTGAGCGATCAGATTCTGCAGTCTTTCGAAGATTGGTTTGAGGTTCCCTATTGTGATTACAGGAAGAAGAGTGTGTGGCGTTTTTGACTTTGAGAGTGTCTTAAAGGGTTTAGAAGGTAGGAGAGGGGATTCCTTCTGCTGGTCTAGTTTGTGTATTGCCTATGTTTTGATTAGAGGGTTAGAGAGGTGTTTTACATTTTTGACGTGAGGTCTTCTATAGAAACCTTGTTGTAAAAACCTTGATCATTATAGTGCATTTGCTTCCTGTGGTTGGAAGGACACTGGATGTAGACTCGGCCGAACCAGTATAAAAACAAAGTGTTTGAATTTTTTGAACCTTACTCTTTTATTCAGTCGATTTCATTGTTTACATATTCGATTAAGTTTCCGCTACATTGTTATTTGATTATCTTACAATTCAAGAAAAGTACAAGCATCAGTTTTTGTGAAAGGATTTTTTAAAGATTATGTTTTTTACACTTCACCAATTCAACCCCCTTTTTGGTGTGAGAAATTGAGTCATTCTGTTTTAACATTCCACTTCACCAATTCACCCCCCCTCCTCCGTGTGTGAAAAATTGAGCCATTCTATTTTAACAATTGACACCTGAGCTGGTTTTCATAAAATATTTGAAAAACTAATTGATTACTATTTTCGTTTAATCGATAGATCCTGGAAAATGGATTTCAATTCTCAAACCTTTGGTGAAGGTGCATCCACAAATAGACCACCACTATTTGCTGGTGAGAACTATGCTTTTTGGAAAATTAGGATCCAGATTTTTCTTGACTACGTGGATAAAGGAGTTTGGGATACAACTCTAAACGGTCCATATGAGCTCACTCAAATTGTAAATGGAAAAACCATTTTGGAAAACTTTTCAGAGTGAACTCAAGATGAGAATCGTGGAGCGCAGTATGATGTTAAGGCTAGGAATGTGATTGCATCTGCACTAACAATGGATGAATTTTTCAAGATTTCCCAATGCAAGTTTGCCAAAGAAATGTGGGAAGTTCTTAAGGTAACGTATGAAGGCACAGATGAGGTGGAACAGGCCAGGAAAAACTCCCTTGTACAAGTGATCGAGGCCATACCCGAATCAAATTTAATGTGCAATAAAGTGCAGTATAGACTAGGAAGTGACTCCTAGGTCGTCTCTCAAGGACCAAATATTAGTTCAGTCATTAGATCGAACACTTGGTGGGGGGGTTTGTGGACAGTTTTGTAGTATGAAATGCACTAAATTAAAAATTGAATTCAACAGAGATTAAAAATGATTGGTCACTAACTCAATTACAATGCTTCCAATAACAGATTAACAACAATTAACAGTACCCTAACCCCTAATCCAACACAAGCTAACCAACTAAGCGAAGATTAACCATGTTTTCATAAAAGCGAATTAAGCAAACGCAATGCTAATGTTCAACCAATTATGCACAATACAATTTCACCAACTAAGCATATACCCAATCGCAAGTGCTAAAACAGATTCAATATTAGCCAAGTCAGAGCAGCAAAACACAATTCCAGCTCAGAAATCTCAAGGAAACAATGCAAAATCACTAATGACCAACCAAAAATGTTTAAGCTAACATTAGGACGAAACCCATACAACAAAACAAAAACGAAATCATAACGCAGTAGAGGCAATGAACATAAAACGTAATTCAATTCTGAAACAAAATTAAAGTGCGAAATTGAAGCCCAAAATGCAAAGTGTAGAGGAAAACGTAAAATGCAATGACGAAATTGATGCTGGAATGAAATTAAATGGAAGCAAAGACAGAATAACACAAATGCAATTAAAACCTAAATCATTTATTATAAGGAAAGGGAAAGAGAACAAACCCTAAGCCCCCAAAGGGAGGGGGGGTGGAAAAACGCTCCATAGCTTCTAACCCAAGAAGAGAAAAATGAAAATGAGGGGAAGAGGAGTGTTTCAAATCTAATTTGGGGTTTTTAAAACCCCCAAATTACAATTATGCCCTTTTAATGGGCTTCTCCTAAAATTGACTCAAAAATAGTCCCAAAAGTCAAATCTGGCCAAAAACTAACATAAATAAAATTACAAAACGAAATTAAATGGTGTTGCAACCCTCTTGAAGTTCCTAATCATAATTCCAAAGTTGTCCTGCAATTAATAATGAGAATAATTAGATTCAAATAATCCAAATTAAGTAAAAATATGAATTATTGATCAAATTAAGCCCAATTAGTGAAAATGAGATAATAATGGAGAATTAAACAGAATTCACTAGTATAATTTGGTGCGAAAAGCTAAGTAAATAGTAAAAAATATTAATTTATCAGCAAGAGTATGAATTATTCAGGATGAAAGCTGATGAGAAGATTTATGAAGTGTAGAAAAGATTTACGCACATAGTAAATCATCTCATGGCTCTCGGCAAGGTGTTTGACAAAGAGGAGATCAACATCAAGATCCTAAAAAGTCTCAACAAGATCTGGTAGCCAAAGGTAACAGCCATATCTGAATCAAGAGATTTAACTAACATGAATATGGCAACTCTATTTGGAAAGCTCAGGGAGCATGAACTGGAACTTGGAAGGCTGAAGGAGGAGGAAGAGATTGAGGAAAAGAAATCAATTGCCTTCAAGGCCACGAGTAGAAAAACCTAAAAGAAACCTGAGTCAGAAACTGAATCAGAAGCAGAACTACAAGAAAAAGAACTCATGAACATGATGGTAAGAAAATTTAACCGATTCATGAGAAATAGAAACTCTGCTACTGAAAATACAGGTCCTTTAAGAGGAAGAAATAATTCAAAAAACAATATTGTATAGTGCTACGAGTGTGGAAAATAAGGTCACATCAAGCCTGACTATCCAGACTTCAAGAACAAGCAGCAAGAATTCACAAAGTATCCTCAAGACAAAAGCAGAAAGCAAAGGAAAACATACATAGTTTGGGAGAACAATGATATTGAATCTTCAAGTGATGATGACTACAACGTTAAAGAGGAGTCAAACTTATGTTTTATGGCATGCTCTGCATATTCAGACTATGATAGTGATGAAGAGTTCGAAAATGAGCCAATAGATATCAAGTACCACATGCTGTTGGATGCACTTCTGGAGATTATCCTTTGAGAGAAAGGATTATGAGTATAGAATTGAAAATCTTGTAGAGGAAAACGATAAATTGAAAAATGAGTTAGAAATTGCATTGAAATATAAAAAGATAGTTAAAACTTAGATACAATTTGTTGATAAAAACTGTGATAAGTGTCTCATGCATATTGAGAAAATTAATTACTTAACCAGCAGGTTAGCTAAATTTATACAAGGTAAAAATAATTTAGATGTTGTGTTAAGATCATCTGGAAGGCAATCAATCAGCAAGGAATTTGATATAAGGCTAAAAGTAATAGGATAAATTCAAAGAAGTTCATTGATCTTAGTAAGCCTATTACTAATGCATGCTTTTACTGTAATAACATTGGTCATAATGTTAGAAACTGCTATTATACAAAAGTTGGAGTTCCTAAAGGAAAATGCAAATGGATCCCTAAGGAACAACCTCCTCCAACTGACAAGAAAGGACCCAAGTTCATGTGGGTACCAGCATCAAAACCATTCAATTGTTTTGTAGGGAAGTAGCTGCAGCTGAAGCAGTACAGAACTCAAGGATGAATTACAATGAAGAATTTATAAGTTCTTGAGATTCAATTTGTGGTAAAAATAGCAAATTATTTTTCATGATCCATGCATCATAAATATTTGGATGAATGATTGTTATATGCATGTTTCTTGTATGCTTGTTTGATTGACTAAATTTGGTGAAAATCAAGCTACTCGATTTTTAATCGATTGTATTATGCATCAAGTCGAATGTGTTCTGTGTATGTTGTTGAGATTGTTGATAGGGGAAGCACAGGTTTAGCTTAACCCACAATCTCAGTGATATCTGAGTTTTTGATGATGACAACACATAATTAATAACACATGTGTATTCTGTGTTACATGTTCTATGTTTACATGTTATATGTTTTTCCTTAATGTGTTAAATCTGTTAAAGCATATCTGAAAACATGTTTGTGTTGTTCATTGCATATCACTGTGTGAAATATGTGATTTTATATGTGTATGCATGACATATGTTTTTGGAAAAGGAAAATCACAAGTAATATGGTTGAACTTTAATTGTGTGCCAAAACAACAGTTTTAAGTGATTACATTATTGGGTGAATCAATTAAAACTCGTGTGTTTGCACAAACTCTTTTGAAGTGTGCTGTGAGTTTTTTCAAAGAGAAAAGTTTTCAAAACTGTGCAAAAAGATTTCACTTAATCGAATCCATGCACTCTGTATTCAAATAAGTTAGTTGATATTTTGAAATTTTGTTAAATGCTTGTTGCAACTAACATAAAGGTCATATTTTTAAATATGTTGACCAAGCATTAAATGATAGTCGATTGCATTAATTGTACATTCAATTATTTGTTTGACTGCTCCTAATTCTGTTATAGTTGATTGTTATATTCGATTACGTTAGTAGCTCAATCGAGTAAAATGCGTCTGATATGTGTTATACTATAAATTGACGTAGATTTGAATTATATTAAAAAAATTTTGTGATTCTAACAATTTCATATCATTTATAGAAAGTTGTGATCTTACAGAAAGAGAGGAAAAGCTCCAAGAAACAAGATTGACCGTGGTGATCAACAACTTGTGATTTCTTGAATTTGTGACTGTAGGAAGAAGAACCTATGTGTTCTTGACTTTGAGGGTGCCTCACAGGGGTTAGACGGCAAGAGAAGGGATTCTTGTTGTTGTTCTTGTTGTGTATTGCCTATATGTTGATTAGAGGGTTAGAGGCGTGTTTTACATTTTTGACATGAGATCTTCTATAGAAACCTTGTTATAAAAACCTTGATCATTATAGTGCATTTGCTTCCCGTGGTTGGAAGGACACTGATGTAGGCAGGTTGGCCGAACCAGTATAAAAACGCAGTGTTTGAATTTTCTGATCCCTACTCTCTTTTATTCAATCGATTACTTTCTGTACTTATTCAATTAAGTTTTCGCTGCATTGAAAATCTTTTATCGTGCAATTCAAGAAAAGTATAAAGGCATCATTTTTTGTGGAAAAGATTTTAAAAGCTTTTGTTTTTTACACTTCACCAATTCACCCCCACCCCTCTTTGTGTGAGAAATTGAGCCATTATATTTTAACAATATACACCAGAGCTGATTTTCATAAAATATTTGAAAAACTAATCGATTACTATTTCAGATTAATCGATTGATCCTGGAAAATGGCTTATGTATCTCAAACAGGAAGGACTAGTGAATCTGCATTTGAACTTGTGCATGTTACTTGCAATGTTAAGCAAAATTCTATTACTAATGGCTTTTATGAATTTTTTGAAGCAGGTATCTCGCGAAACAAGAAAACTTGTGTTGATGGATTGGGATTCAAAGTTGAAAGAATAAATCTGCAGGCTGAAAAGTTTATGAAATTCCTCAAAAAGAAGAAAAATCACGGGCATCAGAATGACAATAAGGAGAATTTGTCTGAAAGTGATCTTATCATGATGGCCAAATCTGAAATGGCAAAAGAGTGTTTGAAACAAGAAGGAAAAGGCTCCATGTGGTATCTGGACAGCGGATGCTCAAGACATATGACAGGAGATCCAACAAAATTCGCAAGCATCTCTTGCAAGACTATTGGCCATGTCACATTAGGTGATAACAACAAAGGAAAAATCATCGGTATTGGTAAAATCCAAACTCCCTCTGCATATGAAATTGAAAATGTGCTGCTTGTTGAAGGATTAAAACACAATCTGTTTAGTATTAGTCAGTTGTGTGACAGAGGGCCAAAAATAACTTTTGAACCGAAATATTGTTTGATTAGCAATGGTTCAACTGATGAGTTATTATTAATAGGGAAAAGATACAACAATATTTTCATAATCGATTTTACAAAAACCTCTTTCAAATATGTTGTTTGCCTGATGTCTAAAGAAGATGATGCATGGTTATGGCACAAGAGACTAGCTCATATTAACATAGGTCAATTGAAAAAGCTAGTGTCTAAGGATCTTGTCATTGGTCTTCCTAATATACGCTATGCTTGTAAAAGATTGTGTGATGCTTGTCAAAAAGGAAAACAAACAAGACAATCTTTTAAGAATAAAAGATAAATGTCAACCACCAGACCTCTGCAACTCTTACATATGGACTTATTTGGTCCCTCAAGGGTTAGGAGTCTTGGAGGTAACTTGTATGGCTTAATTATTGTTGATGACTATTCTCGGTTTACTTGGACTTTCTTCATTTCTGCCAAGAGTGAAACTTTCAGGGTGTTCAAGAAATTTGTTGCAGCCATTCAAAATGAAAAAGAGCTCAGAATAAAGTGCATAAGACGTGACCACGGGAAAGAGTTCCAGAATGAAGCATTTGATGAATATTGTGCAGCGATGGGAATCACTCACAACTTCTATGCTCCAAGGACATCTCAGCAGAATGGAGTAGTAGAAAGGAAGAATAGAGCGCTAGAAGAACTTGCAAGAACCATGCTAAACGAGAGGGACTTGTCGAAGTACTTCTGGGCAGATGCAGTGAGCACAACATGTTATGTACTGAACATAACAGTGATAAGATCAATGCTCAACATTGACTCCCTATGAATTGTTCAAGGGAAGAATGCCTAACATCTCACATCTACGGATCTTTGGATGCAAATGTTTCATTCTAAACAATGGTATGGAAAAGGTTAAACCCCTTTAGTTGTCCCTATTTATGTAGAGTTTTCCTAGTTCGATCCCCGTTCTTTTAAAATTCCCAATTGAGTCCTAAATAGTGCTAATTTGAATCAATTGGGTCCCTACCGTTAAATTTGGCTTAACGGGATTAAGCTTTTGCTGAGGTTGGAAGTTGACGTGGCAAGTTTTTTAAAGCTGGCATTCAGAGAGCTCTACGTGGAATTTAAATACATTTTAACATTTTTATCAAAAAATTAAAAAAAAAGTCATCTTCCATTACAGTCAAGCACCATCCAGAACCAGAGAACCCAATCCCGCAGAACCACCATCATCTTCCTCGTGCACCATCAACCTGCAATCAAGTAACCACAAAATCAAAATCGTGACTCTGCCATGTTCACTTTAATTCATCTCCTTCCATTCAGCACCACGAAGGAAAATCACCACCATGGCCAACGTAACCAGTGCTCAAGCTCTTCGCACGCAACCGAACTCACCATCATCTATTTTCTTCTCCATTAAACCATTTGAAACCTGTAAAGGGAAAACAAAATCACAAATCTGAAAATCCCTAAATTAGTCACGAACCCTAAATCACGCTAGACACAAAACGTGAGACTTTCGAATCTCCATAAAACCAATTTCAATTCAAAGCCTACAATTGAAACCCCTACAGAAGGTAGAAACCAAAACCACTAATAGTGTTAGGGTGAACCAGTCAGAGATCGAGATTCGGCGTCGCCTAAAGCTTCATGGCACTGTAATCAAAATTAAACAATGACACAACCATTGGGATCCTCTTCCACACTTATGGCACTGTAATATGGATTGTAATGTGGTTCCATCTGATAATAATAGCCATAAGTTTGATAGAACTTGAGTGGATCTGGAACAATTTCTTTTATGGAATCTTTCTTTTCATCTTCCTTCTTTTTATCATCCTTTTAAGGTTCTTCTTTCTTTTCCTCTTTCACTGCTCCAACAGAAACTATTTCAGTGTGACAAAAACTTTGCAACTACTTGTACTAGATCAATGTCCCCAATTAAGGTTAATTTCTTATCTTTCATATCCACAGAAACTGATTCCACACCTGCAACATTATTTCAAATACGATTTTAGTAATTAAGCCATTGATGTTATATTCTCTGGACTTCATCTCTTGAAACAAAAACCAGTTTCATTCAAGCTAATTCAACCGAATTGAGTGAAAGAAAACCAGCTTTGCCTGTACTACAATATTATCTTTTCATTTTTTATATCCTCACTTTTGTCCCCTCAATTTGTTTGAGCATTGAAAGAAAAGAAGCTAAAGAGATGAGGAACTCGAGAATTTGAAATTTAGTTGAATACCTGAAATTCCAGAGGTAGCCTTGATTGCTTTTTGCTTGATTTTGTTTTCATGTACATCCACCTTCAACACAACTTTCTATTACAGCAAAATCAAGCATTTGTTGGACCTCTCTCAAAACACTCTCACAGGGGAACTACCACATGCAATAGCCTCTTTGCGTCTCTATTCTCTCAACCTAAATGACAACCTTCTTGGGGGGTAAATTCCTGAAATTTTAGCTTCAAATCCCAACTTGCATCAGCTGAAACTCTTCAACAACAGCTTCATCGGGAAACTTCCACAAGATCTGGGACAAAACTCAGACATACAAGATCATTTCGAGCGTCTGATTACATCCGCGAATCGCTTCTCAAGAACGCTCCCTCAGCAATACGATTTGACAAACCTCCAACTGCTTGCGTTTGCTGGCGGAGAAGGCCCACCGTATCGTTGACGAGGTATAAGGTAGGGCTAGGAATACTGTAGATAGAGTAAAAAAAAATTAAAATGTTTCTTTTATCAAATTCCACATTTCAAAAACTAGTCATGTCAATATTCCACCTCAAAAAATTTAACTCCGTTAAGTCAATTTAACGGTAGGGATCTAATTGACTCAAATTAGCACTATTTAGGACTCAATTAAGAATTTTAAAAGAACGGGGATTGAACTGGGAAAACCCTACATAAATAGGGACAACTAAAGGGATTTAACCTATGGAAAACCTTGGTAAGTTTGATTCCAAAGCTGATGAGGCTGTTTTTATTGCCTATTCTCTTACAAGAAAAGTTTATCGTGTTTATAATAAAAGAATAATGTGTGTTGAAGAACGTGTGTGTTCTTGACTTTAAGGGTGCCTCAAAGGGGTTAGACGGCAGGAGAGGGGATTCTTGTTGTTGGTCTTGTTGTGTATTGTCTATATTTTGATTAAAGGGTTAGAGAGGTGTTTTACATTTTTGACGTGAGGTCTTCTGTAGAAACCTTGTTGTAAAAACCTTGATCATTATAGTGCATTTGCTTCCCATGGTTGGAAGGACACTGAATGTAGGCAGGTTGGCTGAACCAGTATAAAAACACAGTGTTTGAATTTTCTGATCCCTACTCTCTTTTATTCAATCGATTACTTTCTGTACTTATTCGATTAAGTTTCCGCTGCATTAAAAATCTTTTATCTTGCAATTCAAGAAAATTATAAAGGAATCATTTTTTGTGGAAAAGATTTTAAAAGCTTTTGTTTTTAACACTTCACCAATTCACCCCCCCCCCCTCTTGGTGTGAGAGATGGAGTCATTCTATTTTAACATATGTGATTCTCTGTTTTTGTAACACTGTGTTAAACACTAAGTCGACTATACTCTTAATGTAATCGATTAATATTTTCTGTTATGGGCCTTATGTGTTTTGAAAATTTAAATGGGCTTTATACTGAATATGCTATTGCACGCCCTTTTAATAATCTGATGTGATAGTCTTTTATACACTGTGTTAGTCTCAACACTGTGAAACACAAAACCTTTATTTGAACCAAGAAGTCCTGCACATTCTTCAATATTTGTCGTGGCCGCTTCATCTTCTCGTCTTGGAAATCGTCCTGCCTCTCTGGTTAGAGAAGCAAATCCTTTTGGCTGGTTTAGTGATGATGATCAAAGAACAGATTTCATTTGTCAATGGGCCTTCAAGGAGGTAATCAGGCATAAATATCTAAGCATAGATTTCTTTTGTGATGAAGGATTTACGTTCCAAGAATGGCTAGTACATGCTGGTTTAACAAAGTTTGTTGAACTCCAAGGTGACTACTATCCAAACCTTGTGAAGGTGTTCTATGCAAACCTGGTGAAAGAGAGAAACTATATCTTCTTTCAAAAGTAAAATGTGTAACTATTCACATTGAGGAAGCAGTGTGGAGGTTTGTTGCTGAATTCCAATCGGGAGGAGTTAAATCTCACCATGGAATTCTGGACTCACACAAGACTGATTTCTACAACATATACTTAAGGAATCCATACATGATAGGAAATTATGATTCCTTCAACATTGATCACCTAAGTATGGAAGACAAGATATGTGCACTAGGGATGAAGATCAAAATGTGCTGACTACAGAGGATGTGTATCTATTACATGCACTAAGAACCAAAATTCAAACAGATTGGTCTTCAGTAATCAGTAATCACATGATGAAAGTTGTCAAGCAGAAAGAATCACACTTACCATATTCTGTGTTCATAAGTAGGATTCTAAGGTTTCATAATGTGGACCTCACCAATGAAGTAACAATCTGCTGCAACAAGAAGAATGTCATTGAAAATTTATTTTTAGATCACAGGGGTCTTAGAAAGAGTGTAGAAGGTTGGATATTTAAGATGAGTATTGTCTTGGTACTGTTGAAGCTGACCCTATAAATATTGACTCATCAAGGTACAAATCTGATTGTCATGTTGTTTTGATGTCTTATTTTGTAATGGTTGGCATTATATGCCACTTTGCTTTTGTTATCATCTGATTGTACTTTATGGATAGATAATCAATGAAATCAGATTTTATGTTAATTCAATCTGTCGATGGATGTTTATATCTATGATTAAATCAAACTAATAGTAGTATAAAATAAGGGATGAAATCGATTACACTATGAGTGTATGCAATGTGTTACATTTTACTGTTACATTCATATCTTTGCATACTAATACATTACATGTGATAATTCCTGTAATACATTGATTCTAAAATGCTTGATCTGGAAACACCATGAAAGGTTTTGCAGGAACATTGTTTTGCAGGAACATTGATTCTAAAACTCCTTTGAATGGAACGAGTTTTCTTTGAATCTGTTTTAAGTCTTTTAAGTCTGTCTGGATGCATTGTCCACCACTGTTTGGTGTTGTCTAAGGTTGCAAATGGTATGAAAAGCCATAACAAGCAATGAAATGCATCTAGCATAGCTTGGTTGCCTCATAAACAAGAAACACCTATTGTTTTTGTCTTATTTCAAGCTTTTCACCGTGCTTAAAATCCTTGGTTGTCTAATATGAATTTAATTCATTTTAGCTGATAAATTCCAGCTTGATCTAGTGTATTAAGACTTCCTTGAGTCATTTTCATTGTTGCTATAGCTTTTGAATCAATCAAACTCGATTTTGGTGGATTTATGGGGTATTTTTCTGCATAAATTGGCCATAACAAGGTTTGATTTTGATTTCTGCTAGATCTGAGCTATTTGATAGCTTGAACAAGTTTAAAATGGTGTTTAAAAGTTGCTACTAAATTTCAATTAGCAATATCTTGGCCTAAGTGCAGAGTTGTTTCTTAAACCATCATACTTTGAGTTATTAGGAAGTGGCAAGGTCAATTTGAGTACCAATATATTTTTAACTCATTGTAGAGTTTGAACACGTTTAAAATCAATAATTAAAGTTGTTGAAGTGATTCATTTCGAGTTTAAGCCACTTATGTGCAAAGTTGAGTTTCAAACCACCAAAATCAAGCCAATTTTTTGGTGCAGTGTTGAAAACTGAATCTGTTTTGGTGATTTGATTTTCAAATCTCAATTTGGATTGTAGCAAAAGCTGGTTCATTGTTTTATATTGAAAATAAATGATCAAAAGAAGTCATATCAAGTGTTAAAAAGCCTGCATAATCGTGCAATCCAGTTTCAAGCAGTTAAAACCCCAAAACACAAAATCTGATTCTCTTTGGGGCATTTAATCAAACAGTTTTGGGAAAATATCAAACAGTTTGGTTTCACCTTGATTTCAACCTGCATTTTGGGTTTTCTTGCTTTATTAATCTGTTTTAGAGCTATTGGTAGGTTTAGTTTGAGTGTCTTCTTTCTAAACCACCTTATTTGATTGCTTGTCTCCTTGGAAATTCTAGTTTTGTTCAAGTGGAAAATCTGTTCCAGCCTAATTATGCTTTAATTGTGCACTATCATTTGGTCAGTTTCTTCTTGATTTGTGGTGTTGTTCAGATGCTTATTGGTGCAGAGTTTGTGCTAGGATGATGGCTCATGCTAGTGGTAGCATCTTGAGGGGTGGAAACTTGTATAGCTCTTGATCCAAGTGCCTCCACAGCAAGGAAAAATAGCTTCCAGAAACATGATTCTACAGTGAGAAAAAGAGTGAAAATTTGGCAACTCCACTAGCCAAATTTTGAGACACAAGCCAAATAGCTGAGGGATTATAAGATTGAGTGTCTATCCTCTAAACGAAAGTTGCTCGAGTACTGATGAACCAATATTTTCCTCACTTCACTTAGTTTAATGTGCTAGAATTAGTCGGGAATTTTGCTTAAACGTCCGGTATTTTCCTGTTTTTCCTAATTGTGGTTAATTTGATCGGAAATTCTTATTTTAACTAATTTGAATTATCTGAGCTTATTATTTGCATTATTAATTGTAGGAAAATTGTTGGATAATATTTGGGACATTTGGAGGTCAAAAGAAAATGCCACATCAATTATACTTTAAACTAAGATGAGAGAGGAGGTGTGGATTTTTTTTTTTTTGGGGGTTGCACATGGAGAAGTAGCACACGGAGGCCCATGAGAATGGGGTGCGCCTAGCAAATGAAGTGGTAACGTGAAGCAACACCACACGACCTTCACACATCCAGCAATCAACACTTGGTCACGGTCCAACAGCTTGGCAGCAGCACTTGGATTGAAGAGAGAAGGGCGTGACCCAGCCGTGACACGGATTTTTGGTTGGAGTGTCCAGCAACACTTGGGCTTCATGCGGAGAATGGGAAGCAGTAAGGGTGCACATCCAGCTTTCAAATGGAAAAGAATTCCACGCGTTCACGGTGCATTCAGCAACTTGGAGAGATTCGGCCCACTTGGAAGCACAACCCGGCAGCACTTCACGCGCACACAGCTCTCCCATCCAGCAAGCGGTAATTAGGAGAAGATGCTTCTCGGTCCAAGCAGCCCACGCAGCAGGGAGTGACATCCAGCAAATGGGAGGCACACGGTCCAGCAATTCACGCGGACTCATCATCCAGCAGCAACACCACACGTCCACGCACACGGTCCAACAGCTTGGAGAAGGGTTTTTAAAACCCCTGACGTTGGATGAAGAAGAGTGGGGTCTCGGCCTGGAGCTGTAGCCGCCAACCTCAGTTTCTCTTTGAATGTTTTTTTTTGAATTGAAAGAAGTGTGCAATGCTGATACGGAGATGAATGAAAAAGCTTCACCTTAATTTCATTTGGCTGATTTATTCATTGCCCTTTTCATTTGGTTGATGCATTTTTTTATTGAAGTGTTGGTGTGCACGTGAATGTGACCTGCAAGCTGTTGGAACGGTGATGGAGTTTGAAAGGAGGTGTCATGGTTTGGTTGGGAGAAGCACATTTCATTCTTATGTGATATGCTGATTTATTTTGTTTGTGGCCCACATTGGTGATGCATTTTAACGTGGAGCAAGGCAGGAAGAGTGGTGTCACGGCCTGAATCATTTGTGTCATTAAATGCTCATCTTTTGCATTGAATATTTGATTTCTAAGCTGCAACTTTGGTTTGTTTATTAGTTAGCGTGGTTCCATTTTAATTTAGGTAGATGAGTTTTAGATTTCTTTTATTGCATTTCAATTCGGTTATGAGTTGTCTTAAATATTTAGTGCATTTAATTTGGTTTATATGTGCATTTTATTTTTAACCAAGTGTCTCTTATTATCTGCTGAATTTTAATTAGTTCACACGTCTTGTTTTAGGACCGTTCAGTTTATTGTTTTCATTCACTATGTTGTCTATCGTGTTCTGCTTCTTTATCTTCCTGTATTTCAAATTTCCTCGCTTGCTCTAGAGACCGTTCGGTCTCAATGTAGAACCGTTCGGTCATTTGTAGGACCATTCGGTCTTTATGTTTTGTTAGTTAATTTCAATGCTTTCAATTATGTTCGGTCGTGTTTAATTTCCAATTTTAATTTAGTTCGTTTCTAATCACAAAAATACTTTCAAAATCCCCCCCCACTGCGTGTTTGACCTAAGACTCGAACCGCAAATTGGTCCTTGAGAGACGACCTAGGAGTCACTTCCTAGTACTATACTGCATTCTGTTATGCACAACTTTTGTGGGAGGTGCGACCCTCTCATCAAAATGGCGCCGTTGCCGGGGACCAACGGTTCAGTCTTAGGTCTTTTGTTGTGTTAGTGTCTTTTGTTGTGTTAGTGTTGTGTTGTGTGATGTGTTTTAGGATGTTTAGTTAGTCTTGTTTGGGTTTACTTCTTTTATCGATTTTTGTGTTTTTAGATTTTTATCATTTTTTTTTGTATTTTGTGCATTTAGTTGTTGTTTCTGGAAGTTTCAAATTATGTAAATAATGGTTTTCCCCCATGTTATGTTTCTATATGTTTGGTTTAATCTTTGTTTGAAGTGGAAGTCCAGGTCTGAGAGAGGTTTTGCACTACAATAGAGGAGATGACAGATTCTCAAGACTGGATATATGATCTGATCCAGAGTCTTCCCAAATTCCATGGGTTGGCACATGAAGATCCATACAGGCACCTCAAGGAGTTTTGTTTGGTGTGTTTGTCGATGAGGCCTCCTGGTGTTTCAAAGGAGACAGTGTTGATGAAAGTGTTTCCAATGTCCCTTCAAGGTGCAGCAAGAGACTGGTTCCTATACCAGTATCCTTTTGATAGTTGGCAGGAAACACAACAGAGATTCCTCAACAAGTTCTTTCCAGCAGCAAAGGTAATCAGCATTAGGAGGGAGATCGCTACCATTGAGCAATTTCAAGAAGAAAGCCTGGCAGATTATTGGGAGAGGTTTAACAGGCTCTGCACAGCCTGTCCAAACCACCAAATTTCAGAGCATTTGCTCTTGATTTACTTTTATGAAGGGCTCCTGGACAATGAAAGGATATTAGTGGATGTAGCTGCTGGTGGATCTTTGATGGACAGAACTCCAACAGAGGCAAAGAAGTTGCTCTGCAAGCTGGCGGGTCAAAATCCAAGTGAGGTAGTAAAGGAAAAACCTGAGCAGGTTTACTGTGAACTTGAAATCCCTACTCATGTATCTAAGGTTCAAGTAAATTTTAATGTTTTTGAATTGGTAAAACTTGAACCATTTAAGCCTGTTCTGGATTCTGATATTGATACACATGTGCACACTCATGTTGTGGATTCATTATTCCCTGTAGAGCACATTGACATACCTGATGTTCACTATCCTTGCACTGATCTTGATTTAAATGATAGCCTTGAGGATGCAGCTGATGACTTGGAGATTGGTAAGAAAATTTTCAATGAGCAAAAACAGGTTTATTCTGAACTTGAGATTCCAAACACTTTACCTGATTTGCTTATACATTCAAATGCCTGTGATTTGATGCACACTGATTCTATAGGATTCATGACTGATACTGATACAGATTTGATTGACCATTCTAAAATTTTTGATTCAGTATCAGCCATTGAACCCATTGGTCTAAGGGTTGTTTTGAATGGACATGATTGCCGTGATGAAATTTTGAATGATAATAGCCTTGAACTGACCTTTGATTCTGTTGATGATGCATATATCAATATTGATTTTGAGGTGGAAACTGTGCAATCTGATAACTCTATAGAGTTAGGACTGAACTTTGATCTGACATAGTTCTCTAAGAACTTTGAATGTGATTGTGAATCTGGTTCTTGCCCGATCTGTATTGAAATTGATTATGTGTTACAGACAGATTCTAAGCGTATAACAGATGCTATTAATTGTGAGTTTGATGACCATGTTGCAGAATTAAATGAGAATACAGGTGCTGACATTAAGGAAATCATGATTAATGAAGGAGAGTGTACTGCTACTTCTTTGATTGAGCCAGAGATCTCCATTTCGATGTCACACACTGAACAACTGCCAATGGAAGGAAAGCTACTGATGGAACAGTTTGCTAGGAGAAGAAAGAAGAAACATCTCGTTTTGGATGATATGGCAGTACTGATGAAGTTGGTCCTCCTCAAAACTCGTTTGCTGAATCCAATGGTGGAAGACATCTCCCTGAAAGTCCAAAATTGGCAGCTTCCACCATAACTCAGGGGAGCTTTCCTTTTCTCTTCTCCCCCTTTTCCTACTTTTATTGCCCTTGTCCATGATCTATTGACTGTTTTGATTTCTGATCTTATGCTTATGACACATTGAGGACACTGTGTAGTTTAAGTGTGGTCTATTGGGGGAGATTCTGATTTTTCTTCGTTAGTTTTTGTTTTCCGTGTTAAATTTTTTCTTTTCTAGGTAGTTTTTGTTTTGTTTTGTGTACAGTTTTACATGTTTCTCTTGATTTCTGGACTTTGTTTGGGTTGTAGACTTATCATTTCCTTCACTTGATTGATACTTATTTGTTTGAAATCCTTGTTTTTCTCTGCTTGGAAGATGATTATGATTTTTGAGAGTTGAATTGATTGTGACACAAATGCCCTGTGTGAGAATTTGAGCCACTTTATGTTCTTTCTTGTGTGTGATATGTCTCTTGATTGCTTGCACATATGCCTTGGCTTGACTCTTGTTGATAATTCTTGATTGATATGCATGTTTGGAAGTGATAAAGGCAGTTTTGTTCTTGAGCCTCTCTAGCCAAATAAGCTTACCTTGTTTTGATCCTTTGATAACCCCTTTTGAGCCTATACTTTCCCCCATTTCTTTGTTTTGAAGCTCATACACTAGCCCTAAGTGAAAAACCATGATTACCTTAACCTTAGGGAATTTTGGAGCTTTGGAAGTGTTTTGGAAACAAGTGTGGTCTCCTTAGGGATTCTTATGAGTTGGCTAATTGGTTCCTCTTATTGTTTTGTTTCTGTAAATCTTGTCTTTTACAGTTTTGTTTTGAAAAGAGAGAAAAGAAAAGAGACAGAAAAAAATATGAAAAAAATGAAAAAAAAAATGTGTGAATAATGGAGTCAAGAAGAGGATTGAATTAGAGGTCTAGGTGTGATTTGACTGTGTTTACACTTGTTCCCCATTGCTCCTCTATTTCTTTTGGTTTATAGCTTCTCATCCATATGTTATCCTCCCATGTCCTTGGCCCCATTACATCCATGAAAGACCTTTTGATTTGAACATGCGTATGTGCTTGAGTGTTGATATTAGAGGCTTGCCAAGTCTATTTGTGTTTGCTTTCTTGAGTGCATTGAGTGACATTGATTTACCTTAAACACTTGAGAGAAACACTGATAGTGCATCTGTGAGGTTTTGTTACTTTTGATTCACCTCTTGAGCTGATTGATCATTTTGTCATGATTTGAATTGCTTGGATAAATTCATGAGTATCTGCTTTCTCTGATTCTGAGTTGGATATTGTCTACCTCTTTTCTTTGTCCAGATTTCTTGAGGAATGTGTAATTCTGTTTGTTTCCTTGTGAGTCTTTATTTTCTATGTGTCGACGTTGTGTCACCTTCTTAAAAGTCCTTTGAACTATTCCCTTATTTGCGTCTTGATTTTGCCCAGGAGTGCAAAAGACTAAGTGTGGTCTATTTTGATGAACCAATATTTTCCTCACTTCACTTAGTTTAATGTGCTAGAATTAGTCGGGAATTTTGCTTAAACGTCCGGTATTTTCCTGTTTTTCCTAATTGTGGTTAATTTGATCGGAAATTCTTATTTTAACTAATTTGAATTATCTGAGCTTATTATTTGCATTATTAATTGTAGGAAAATTGTTGGATAATATTTGGGACATTTGGAGGTCAAAAGAAAATGCCACATCAATTATACTTTAAACTAAGATGAGAGAGGAGGTGTGGATTTTTTTTTTTTTTTTTGGGGTTGCACATGGAGAAGTAGCACACGGAGGCCCATGAGAATGGGGTGCGCCCAGCAAATGAAGTGGTAACGTGAAGCAACACCACACGGCCTTCACACATCCAGCAATCAACACTTGGTCACGGTCCAGCAGCTTGGCACCAGCACTTGGATTTAAGAGAGAAGGGCGTGACCCAGCCATGACACGGATTTTTGGTTGGAGTGTCCAGCAACACTTGGGCTTCATGCGGAGAATGGGAAGTAGTAAGGGTGCACATCCAGCTTTCAAATGGAAAAGAATTCCACGCGTTCACGGTGCATTCAGCAACTTGGAGAGATTCGGCCCACTTGGAAGCACAACCCGGCAGCACTTCACGCGCACACAGCTCTCCCATCCAGCAAGCGGTAATTAGGAGAAGATGCTTCTCGGTCCAAGCAGCCCACGCAGCAGGGAGTGACATCCAGCAAATGGGAGGCACACGGTCCAGCAATTCACGCGGACTCATCATCCAGCAGCAACACCACACGTCCACGCACACGGTCCAACAGCTTGGAGAAGGGTTTTTAAAACCCCTGACGTTGGATGAAGAAGAGTGGGGTCTCGGCTTGGAGCTGTAGCCGCCAACCTCAGTTTCTCTTTGAATGTTTTTTTTTTGAATTGAAAGAAGTGTGCAATGCTGATACGGAGATGAATGAAAAAGCTTCACCTTAATTTCATTTGGCTGATTTATTCATTGCCCTTTTCATTTGGTTCATGCATTTTTTTTATTGAAGTGTTGGTGTGCACGTGAATGTGACCTGCAAGCTGCTGGAACGGTGATGGAGTTTGAAAGGAGGTGTCATGGTTTGGTTGGGAGAAGCACATTTCATTCTTATGTGATATGCTGATTTATTTTGTTTGTGGCCCACATTGGTGATGCATTTTAACGTGGAGCAAGGCAAGAAGAGTGGTGTCACGGCCTGAATCATTTGTGTCATTAAATGCTCATCTTTTGCATTGAATATTTGATTTCTAAGCTGCAACTTTGGTTTGTTTATTAGTTAGCGTGGTTCCATTTTAATTTAGGTAGATGAGTTTTAGATTTCTTTTATTGCATTTCAATTCGGTTATGAGTTGTCTTAAATATTTAGTGCATTTAATTTGGTTTATATGTGCATTTTATTTTTAACCAAGTGTCTCTTATTATCTGCTGAATTTTAATTAGTTCACACGTCTTGTTTTAGGACCGTTCAGTTTATTGTTTTCATTCACTATGTTGTCTATCGTGTTCTGCTTCTTTATCTTCCTGTATTTCAAATTTCCTCGCTTGCTCTAGAGACCGTTCGGTCTCAATGTAGAACCGTTCGGTCATTTGTAGGACCATTCGGTCTTTATGTTTTGTTAGTTTATTTCAATGCTTTCAATTATGTTCGGTCGTGTTTAATTTCCAATTTTAATTTAGTTCGTTTCTAATCACAAAAATACTTTCAAAATCCCCCCCACTGCGTGTTTGACCTAAGACTCGAACCGCAAATTGGTCCTTGAGAGACGACCTAGGAGTCACTTCCTAGTACTATACTGCATTCTGTTATGCACAACTTTTGTGGGAGGTGCGACCCTCTCAACAAGTACCCTAAGACAGCCAGAAGTGAGATTTGAATAGCCTTGGCCGAAAGGAAAATTCTGCACTGAAAGGTCCATTTTCTCAAATTGAATTGTGCTATGAAATTGGTTTATACAGTTTCTGATTTGAGAAACATTTTACATGATCAAAAGGATTTTGAAAACTTGTTGATTGAACTGGTTTTTACAATTGAAGGTCCAGATTTAAGCTTTTAAAAATTGTTCAAAACAGTTTTCATTACACCTTGTTTAAACCAATTTAGCTTTCTGATGTTTGGTGCAGTTTGGTGTTGTCTTCTAGACAATAACCCAATTTTCATCCAGTTTTATTTTGACCAGTTTGGTCCTTAAATTCAAGTTGATTCAATCATCAATTTTGGACCAATTGAATAAATTGATTTTCTCAACCGGAGCATTAGATTTTTTTTCTATGATAAACAGTGTAGGTCTAGAATTAAATGGTGATCTTCAAAGAGATGCAAATGGATCTATCTAAGCCGAAGTGTGATAAACAAATTTTTAATCCCCGAAAACGGAGTCAAAAACTTGTTAAGACCTCGGCAAGTGTACTGAATCGTATAAAGTAACAATAAATGGTAAGACCAAGTATCGTTTCCCACAAGACTCACGGCACTAAACAATTATGTGATTACTCAACTAATTAAGACTCTAAAGAACAAATTTTGGGGTTTTTGGATGCAAATGCAATAAAATAAAAATGAATGCAATTTGATCAATTGAGGCTAAACACAAGAATGAATGGATGAAGTTGATGATATTGTTGTTGGGTTTAGATTGCACCTAATTTACTCTCATGCATATATGAATTCATCTTCTTCATTAATGTTAATGTCACTTTCTAATTTACCTTTTCCTCGATGGCTCAGTGAAGAAAACCTACTCCTAATTACTAGTTCACAATGTCTTGTCTCCCTAGCAATTAATCATGCATTACATTCGCACAGAAGCTTAAAGGAAACCGATCCTCCTATTCCTATGTCTAGGTAATATTGCTTTCGGGAGAATTCCCCAAATCTTGATTTGTAAGATATCTCTCAATAACAATCCTAGGGAGAGAAGAGAAGAGTTGTCACATCCCCAAATCATCCAACCCTAGGAGTATGAAATCTCCTGATACTTACAAATCAAAATATTTATGCCATACATGAATAAAACAGCACAAGCATTTGAGCAAAGAAGAATATCTCTAACAATTAATGAAAGAAGCATATATCAATAATAAGAATCAATTCAAATACAAGAGAGTTTAGAGGTTACATCTTTCCCAACAACAAATAAGGTTTAGTTCTCCATCGTCATGGAAGAACTAGATAAACAATGGATTGAAAGAATGAAAGAGATAGAAAAACCCTAGAAAGAGATAGGAGAGCCATCACCATCTCCAAATCTACCCCCAAGGGGTGAAAAGTGTGTTTTTGTGCTCCAGCCATCAAAAGATACAATCTCTAGGACGTGCAACTCCTTAAATAGAACATAAAAATAACAAAAACCAGGTCCAAGCCCACATCGTCAGCGCTCAGTGGTAGCTGCGACACTCAAAACTGGCGCTCAGCGCAACTTTGGCGCTCAACACAACTTTTTCTACACTCTAATTGACTGGTTGACTTTTCTGCATTCTGGTTGACTTTTCTGCACTCTGGTTGACTTTTCGGCATTCTAGTTGACTTTTCTAAGTTAGAAAACTAAAGCAAAAACATGAGTTAAACAAGTTTCTAAGTCAGAAAGGGTGTTTTTAATATCAAAATTAAGTATAAAAAACGGTTTTTCAACCGTTATCAAAGTGCTACTGATTTGATGAGAAAATCATCAAGCCTATATCTTATTGCATCTCAAGGGCTGAATACAAGTTGTTCCAGAAGCTTGGAACCTCTTTTAGCAAGGATTGAAGGGCGAAAGCAACCAAGAGAGCAACAAAATCTGATACAGTAGAGGACTCTTTGAACTGAAAGTAGTGTATCAATTTAAAGCTTTTGGCAGACCTTACAAGCAATTCTAGACAGAACCAAGTCTCCAACACAACAGCCTTCATCTTGGAAACGTGGCAGACTTCCAATCAGTTCTTCACAGCAGATCCAAGGACCTGTAAGACCAAAGTAGCATATTCAAATACAATGCGCACATGGAGCAGTAGTAGCTTGATCTTTTGAAGTTTTGAATTTGTAACCTGTTTTACATTTAGTTTCCTTTTGTTTTCTCTTAAAAAGTCCATTAAGACTAAGTTTTTGGAAGAGTCCTTGGTCCTCTCTCCAATCTTGGCAATTTTCTTTGCTTGCATTGATAGTAGACGGTGAGTGTGTCTTGTTAGCCAAAAGCTACAAGCCTCATCTAGGATTTCCTTTGCTTTATTTTTCTTATTTCCACGCTCTAGGTTTTTGTTACATTAGAGTCCGAGTCTTTGATTATTGTGTTTGAGTCCATTCCTTTGATTTTAAAGGTAATTTTAGTTTAAGGGGTAAATAGTTAGTAACCTAAGACATTTCTGGCAAGGCAAGATTTGGTACTTAAGCAATCTTCACCTCTCTTACCTGGGACTTGTCTAAGAGCGAAGCTTCTAACCCTTTAGACTAGAAAAACTCTTAAAAGCAAAGATGTCTTGTTATAGTTCATATAGGTCATATATGATAGATAATTGTGATGAAATGTTTAATCAAGCTAGGAATCGTTCATTCTTTAGTAAAGACATAGATGCATTAACATACCTAGCTTGGGAACAAGAAATTGATAAAATACATTCTTTCTTTTATAGAGAGAGTGAATCATATGTTCTTAGCATATATCACTCTAAGCTAGAAGATCATGCAAGTGAGTAGTGGGATGAAAGACAATATCATGTTAGGAAAGATAGAAAGTCCTCCATTTGTAATTGGTAAGAATTAAAAGCTTGCATGAGAAGGAAGTTTATGCCTTCAACTATTAAGAGAAACCTAGAACTCATTAGAGATTGCATTGAAGATGGAAACATATTTCTTATGAGTTTAAATGATCATGGTTTCCTTCGTAGAGAACTAGAATTTAGAGCCAGACTTAAAGAGCTCAAGGATAAGAAACGGGAAAGAGAGATTAAAAGAAGAGAGCAAGAAAGAAAAGAGGAAGAAAAGAGAGAGAAGAAAAAAAGAGCTAAAAGAAAAGGAAGAAAGAAGGAAACAAGAAGAAAAAAGAGAAGAAGAAAGGAAAAGAGAAGAAGAAGTAAGAAAATAAGAAGAGAAGAGAGAAGAAGAAAAGAAGAGAGAATTGCAAGAGCAAGAACATAGAGAGAATGAGAAATTGCTACTAAAGGCAACTCCTACTCTTACCATAACCATGGAACCTAAAAGGGAAGGTTTTCCATTCTTTACTTCTTTTCCAATCATTGTGCAGTATTCAAATATTAACTTCTCTTTCAAATCAATTGTCATTTCATATACTATGCAAACTTTTTCAAAATATGGGAATTTAATTATGAGTTATTGTTACCCTTAAGGATACAAGAAACTCTAGATAAAAGAAAAGTGACTTTTGAATTAGGACTTTCAAATTTCTTTAAAACTATAAAACAAAGTCCTTATTCTAAAGTTACTTCCACAAAAAAATTCTTTCTTGGATTGATACTAATTGGAGATATATTTGATGCTTATTGTAGATATATTTTTGATCTAGGAGGAAAGTGATAAACCAAAGTTGTGCTTCTTTATATCTTCCCGATTTGAGGACAAATCGTTTTTTAAGAGGAAGGGTATGAAGGAAACCCATTTAGGGCATTCCATTCAAAGGAGTATCAACTTAACCTAAGGCTAAGAAAGGGAAGTTGGAGAAGGACTTTTAAAAGAACTCGTTCTTGATTTTCTTTCTCTAAAGTCTTAGAAGGATTATCTTTAATATGTTTGTATGTGTTTTGTAGGGTTTAATAAGGCTAGGAAATCATGGATCAACTAGCGAAGAAGCTTGATGAATCAAGAAGCAAGGAAACTTCAAGAGTTGAGAATCAAGTTAAATTTTCACTTGGATGCATTATACAATTATTTAGCAAGCTACTCTAGGAAGCCCAACGTGAGGCATATTCCAACAGCTTTGTTGAAGTAGAAAGAAGTCTGGCACCCAGCGGAAGGGAGTTTGCGCTCAGCGGTTGAAGCTGCATCAAGCTTGTTGTCCACGTGCTGCTGCTAGCTTGTTGCCACGTAGTCACTCACGTTTCTTCACCCTTGCACAGCTGGCATTGATTGACAACGTTAGCCAAGTGAAGGCGTGAACCAAGAGCTTGTATTTTTCCTTTAAATAGCTTGCTTAGCCATTGTAAAAAGGACCTTTGATTTGAATGAAGAATTGATTTCTATTGATTTTGTCCAGAACATTCTTCTTGTTGAAGGTCACCGAGAGTGAGCTTGAGAGTTTCCTCTTGCCTCTCTCCCTAGTTAGGCTTCAATTCCTAGCATTTCTCCACCCATCCGCATCACATTTCAACACCTAAACCTCTACCACCATTTCATTTCTCAAACACCGAACACCACCGCTATGAGAGTTCCTCCAATACCTTTTGATTCCTTATATCTTCATTCCACCGAATACACTTTCATCTTGCAATTCTCCTTCCTTCCTTTGTGTTCCATCATCAGTTCAGTCACGTCTCAGTTGTTCTTGACTTCCAATCAGCCTTGGAATCCAGAAGTCGTTGCATCCATATCCGTTCGGAGAAGAAGATTTGGTTGATTCCATCTTCCACTAGAATCAGCTGGATCGTTCTTCCATCATTGTGTGAATATGAGAAATCAACAAAGTGTTACAGCAAGAAATCGATTATGACTATGATCAAATCGATTGAGTTTCGACATTGGTTTGAAGTTTCAAAACTTGGAATATTTGTTATCTTTAAACCTTGTTTTATATTCTTATTAAATGTTTATTCTGCTTATATCTCTATGCTTATCCGTTGTATCTATGTTCGGAGATGATAAGAGATTAAATTGTGTTTGATGATTGAAATTGTAACAACTATGCTATGTTTATACCACTATACATGAGCTCTGATACAATGTTGGAATATGATATTACATGCTCTGATTTATGCTTTGATATATACTCTGATTGTACTGCATTGTGCATATGTCATTTGAGATAAATACATGCATAATGATAGGGGGAACATTGCATTTTATTCATATATCTCACATGTTTTCATTTAAAGGGAGAAAATCTTAAAATCATGTGGATATTAATGACACGGGGAGCATCATAATCTATTTTGATTATTATATCAGATGCATCTTAAGATTGTTGATTATATGTGTATCAATTACAGTGTGTTTACTTTTTTTTACTAATGCCCAAAGGGGGAGAATTATGATGTTTTTGTAATTGAAGATAATCTGTATGATATGATTTATGCAACATGGTTGTTTATTAATCATGGTTGTGCACCATCAAAAAAGGGGGAGATTGTTGAGATTGTTGATAGGGGGAGCACTGTTGTTGCTTAACACAATCTCAGAAATATATGTGTTTTTTATGATGACAACACATAATTAATAACACATGTATATTACGTGTTTATAGAAGAGGGTGTTCTTGCTGCAAGTCTTGTTGTTTATTGCCTATATTATATTAGAGGGTTAGAGAGGTGTTTTATATTTTTGACATGAGGTCTCTATAAAAACCTTGTTGTAAAAGCCTTGATCTTTATAGTGTATTTGCTTTTTGTGGTTGGAAGAACATTGGATGTAGGCTTGGTCGAACCAGTATAAAAACACAGCGTTTGAATTTTCTGATCCTTACTCTCTTTTATTCATTCGATTAAGTTCTTTATATATTCAATTATGTTTTCGCTGCATTGTTGTTCATTTACCTTATGATTCAAGAAAAGTGTGAAGACATCACATTTTTTGAAAAATATTTTAAAACCTCTTATTTTTACACTTCACCAATTCAACCCCCCCCCCCCCCCCCTCCCTCCTCTTGGTGTGAGAAATTGAGTCATTCTATTTTAACAATACACGCTTAGTTTATAATGGATATAATTTAAATATTTTAGGATAATTCTCTTGAACACTAGCTTACCCTATTATTATTTTATATTTCTTATGCTTTTTTTGTTTTGTTTGTTTCTTTTGCGATGAATCACAGTGTGAGCATATGAGGAGTTAAATGATGACATGCCACTGGTAGAAAGTAGAGATTCTAAGTACTTTTATAATTTCGTAGTAGATTTTTGTATAGGAGTTTTTTCTTTTAGAAAAACTCATCTAAATCATAGTTGTTTTGTATATATTTTTTATTATTATAGTTATTTTTTTCTAGGATAAGTGTATTAATACGTTATACATTAGGTCTATCTGTTTTGGTTTTATTGATATTGTAACATTTTATATAGTACTTTTACACTATTAAATGGGATATTACATTAAATCTTTAAATATTTGTATCGATTAATGGTACAAAAACAAAATGAAGTACATCCATACACAATAATATAAATGTTAAAAAAGATGTGATTCGTTTCTCACACCAAGAGGCGGGGGTGAATTGGTGATGTATAAAAATGATCGTTTTTGCAATCTTTTTCGCAAAACTGTAAGTCTTTAAACTTTTCTTGAATCGCACGTAAAAATGTATGCAATGTAATAGTATGCGAATTTGAATACATATATTATGCAATTGATTAAATGCAGAGAATTAGGGAGAAGAAGATTCAAACTCTGAGTTTTTATACTGGTTCGGCCAAGCCTACATTCAGTGTCCTTCCAATCAACCTTAGACCGAAACCCAATTGCACTATAAGATCTGAGTTTTTACAACAAGATTTTTACAGCAACCTCAATCGTTAAAATGTAAACAACCTCTCTAACTCATTAATCTAAAATAGCCATTTACAACATACTAGCAGCAACAACAATCCTCTCCTGCAGTCAACCCCTTTAAGATCCCCCTCAAAGTCAAGAACCACACGTTCTTCTTCCTGTATAAACCACAGGGAAACAACAACACTAAACCGTTTGCAAGAGCTTCTTCATCCAGCAGTATGCACTTCTGTTGTGTAGAATGATTAGACAGTTTGAATCAATCAATCCAGCTTCTCAAGCAACCTTCACGATTTGAACACCACAACAATTCTTGGTTCTTTGAGTGTTTCCCTCTTTTGTAAAACTTTAAAGCATTTATCTGAAACAGATATGAAAGTGTTAAAAAATCAATTGTGTTACAAAAATTCAAATCATGCGTCTATATATAGTTTAACTCAAATCAGACCCGTTTTAATCGATTATACTATTAATCTAATCGATTTCATCTCATAGTTATAAAAGGTTAACAACAGTCAAACTCATTAATTGAATGCACAATTAATGTAATCGATTTGCATTTAATGCTTGGTCAACATATTTAAAAATATGACCGTTGTTACCGTTATGTCAATCAATGAAACATTTTCAAATCTTTAACAAACTTAATTGAATACAAGATGTATGTAATCGATTAAGTTTTAACACAGTATATTTTTGAAAACTTTTCTTCTCAAAATCCATCAGAGCACACTTGAAAAAGATTTGTGCAAATACACGAGTTTTAATCGATTTAACCACTAACGTAATCGATTTAAAACTTGTTGTTTTGCCATAGTTTAAAGTTTAAGTTGTCTGATGACTTTAATTGATTATCACACCATTGTAATCGATTAAGTCATACATATATGCTTGGTGCATGTGGTTTTTCCATTTCAAAACTCATATTATGCATGCACTGATTGATGACAAATTTATGAACACCGAAAAACGGCGCCACAAACTTGTTTAACAATCGGCAAGTGTGACCGAATCGTATCAAGTAATAAACTCGATAAGACCAAGTATCGTTCTCCCAAAGGACTCACGGCCTAGTTTAGCTATATGATTTGTTGATTATTTAAGACTTAAGAACAAATTGATTATAGGGTTTAAATGCAAAAGACAGTAATTAAACATGTATGCATGAATTTGATCAATGGAAAAGAGGAATACAAACACTTTAATGAATTAGATGGATGAGTATGTTGTTGGGGTTATCAATTTCATCTTGTTTACTCTCATATACTTTAGGAATTCATCATTCTTTTCACCAATTGCTAATGCCACTCTCTAAATCACCTTGCAAGAAGGCCTATCCTTAATTACAAGTTCATACAATTCCTAGCATTCCTAGTAATTAGTTCTTAAAGTGCAGGAGCTTAAAGGCAACCAATATGCTATTGGGAGAAATTCCCCGGATCTAGACTTCCCCGTACGTTCCCGTATCGACAAAATCAATAATCATGGCAATGAATGAGTTAAACAAAGCAAGCAATAAGCAAAGAGGAAAAACCCTAGCTAAAGATGAAAGAAAGCATATATCTTAATATAAGACATTAAATCAAATTCCATATATGAGAGTTTCACAAGACTACATTGATTCCCCAACAACAATACAAGGTTTAGTTCACCATATTCATGGTGAAACTAGATGAACAATAATGAAAGAATGAAAGATAGAACCCTAGAAAGAGGAGAAGGTAGCCTGAGCATCCAAGATCTTCCTTCAAGGGGTGGAAAAGAGAGTGTTTGCTTCGTCTCTGCCAAAGATACAAACCCTAGGACGTCCTAAAGCTTATATACTATTCTAAAAATACAGAAAATTAGGCCCAAGCCCAAAAATAGGGCCGCTCAGCGGTAAGTGCGTGAGTTGTTTTTCTCCCCTCAAGGGCTATTTCACCCCTCAGCGGAGCCAACGTGGGTTCCTGAGTGCCGCTCAGCGGTAAACTGCCGCTGAGCGGCAGTTGTGGCTTCTCCTTTTGCACTTTTTTATGTCTTTTCTGATTCCATCTCTATCCTTCTTCACTTCTTTCACCAAATTCACCTTAAAACCTGCATAAAAACACTGAAATCAAGCATAAACCTGTCCAGCTCTCTTATTTCTGAAAATATAACCAAAAGCATGATTTCAAGCTAGTTTCTAAGTGTTAAAGGTTGCTTTTAGTATCAATTTTAAGCATGAAAATAACAGTTTTTCAACTGTTATCACAACCCCAAACTTAGAACTTTGCTAGCAAACAAGATGTAACTCAATCTTCTACCAATCTGTATAATGGTTCTCTCATTCAAAAATCTTCTTTTCAAGATAAGTAAACTTCAATCAAACTCATGACAAAGATTTTAATCAAGACGTACACATGCTTTGGTGTTCACAAAGTCAATTAATATCCAACAAGTGCTATTTTTCATGAATGATCAATCAACTAAACATGGATGTTCATGTGCTCAATGAATATTTCCTCACTAGGTAAAGTGTTTCACTCAAACACAAGTGTATAAGAGGTAATCACTCATTCACTCTACTATCACAATGTCACATAAATTGTCTTTGCCTTTCATTTAACCACAATCAAATAAATTCACAAGTATGCCTCATCACAAGGACTTTGTCAATGGCTTATAATGTGGCTGGGCTAACAAGAAAATAGGTTTTTCTGGATCACAAAACCCTTGAGTTAAGAGAATCAGACAATCATTCTTATTTATTCCCAACTTTCTTTTGCATTGAGCTTTGCTTTTTCTTTTCTTTTCCTTTTTCTTTTCACATTCTTAGTTCTTAGCTCTTAGCTCAATGCTTTCAATTTCCCTTTCTATTTTCCAACAACCCCAAACTTGAACATTTATCAATACCACAAAATATTTTCTACTTAACTCAAGGTACAATTTCTCAACAAGGGTTTTCAAATCATATTCAAGGCTAAGGGTTCAAAGGATATAACACAAAGTGTTCTCTTTTAGTGGCTAATCATGAAATTGGCTAATATAAGGGTTACCAACAAATGGCCTTGATCACATGATGCAATACAAGCAAGTAATTCAATCATAGAAAACCTGGGCAAAGTCATTCATGCTTCCAAAGGAATAACATTCATTCACACAAACTCTGGAGCTCAAAACCTCACATATAAGCTCATTCACATTTGACATAAACATCCTGCTTAATATCACAATCACAATCACAACATCATGCATTTGTTCACAAAGCTTGTGAATCACCTGTATAAACATGTAATGTGCACATCTCACATCAATCCATATCACAGCATCATCAAGCATTACTTATCAAACAATCACAATCATAAGCACACCATCATAACAGACAAAGTTTCCAATTGAGTACATCAAACCTAATTCTACAACAAAAGTAAATAAAACAAATCCTGCTCTAGTGCTTCGAAAAACTCAGCTCCATCAATGATGCTCTCTCCCAACCCCAAACTTAGATGGAAAGCTAGTGATAAAATGAGTGAAAGAGAGATTTTATCAAGAGGGATGAGGGAAAAGTTGTAGAGAACCTTTGAAAAAGTATGTAGGAGTGTGTGTGCAGAGAAAAATCTGAAAAGAGAAACTAAGGCGCAGCTTAGGGTATAAAAATACCCTAATGGGCTCGGGTTCCGCTTAGGGGCAGCCTAAGCCCAGTCTGTTACACTACCGCTCAGCGGTAGTTTGCCGCTCAGCGACACTTTCGGAAAGTGCTCTTCTTCTTCCTAGCTTAACCTAGGTGTCTCCTACCCATGCCTCTCACTTACTCCCTGCAATAACATGTTCAGATTACTCATGCAAAATCCTATTATGCAACTATAGCAGAACAAACAAAAAAATATAATAAATCAACTGGGTTGCCTCCCAGGTAGCGCTTGTTTAAAGTCACGAGCCTGACCCAAAATCCTCCAGCACCCTTCAGTAGATGCAAATCTTTCTTACCAACACCCATCAGTAGGTGTATACAAACATAGTATCCTTCAGTAGATACTCTTCCGCCTAACATCCATCAGTAGATGTAAACCCTGTAACAAACTTATAACAAAAACAAAAATACCCAAAAGTTCAAAATTACATCACCAAACCAAAAATTAAAAGTTCTTAAATAACTGGGTTGCCTCCCAGCAAGCGCTCTTTTAACGTCACTAGCTTGACCCAATAAAGCTCAAGTTTCATCTTCTTTTTCTTCTTCTTTCTACTAAACTTCTTCAGAAATTTGATCAAACCAGGAACCTGTTGCAATGTCTCAATCATAGGAACTTTAATCTCCAATTTCTTGAAGATTTCCATAAAGCGCTCAAATTTCTTCTTCCTATGATACTTCTTTGGATGTGGAAGAGGTTTTTCATATGATTCTTTCTTTTTTTTTCTCGTCCTCTTTTTCTTTTCTCTCACTTTCTTTTTGCTCTTTTTCTTTTCTCTTATTTTTTTCTTCCCTTCTCTTTTTCTTCTCAACTTCTTTATTTTCACACAAATTTTCTTTCTCTATTTTCTCTCAACCACTTCTTTTTCTTTTTCTTCATCTTTATCTTTCTCACTCAACTCTTCTTTTTCTTTTCTCTCTATCTTTTCTTCATCCTCCCTATTTTTTTCTCATCAAAAATCTTGTCACTTTCAATGACAAGGGCTTGACCTTCCTCCTTAGGGTTAACTTCAGTATTAACCTTAAAATCGTTCAATCTCTGACTAATGTAACGAAGGTTCATCTCCACCCTTTTACATGATGCTTCAATGTTTTTTCTGAGTGGAGCTGGACACCTGCAAAAACTGTTGAAGTGCATCCTCCAATGCTGGCATTCTTGCCGATAGAGAGGGTTGTTGCTGCCATTATTGTGGTGGCGGCCTATCAAATTCTTTGACAGCTTGAGTGCTTTTGTGATGACAATTAGATATCGGTATGTACTGTTGAAGTGCGTCTTCCAACGTTATCCTTCTTCCTGATAGAGAGGGTTTTTCCTGCCATTGTTGTGGTGGTCGATTCTTAAATTGTTCAACAGCTTTCCAAAATCGACTATTATTCATGCTTGAGTGAGGTTCCCACCAATGGTTGAAATTCCCTTAGTAGAATTGAGTGCCCATATAGTTAAATTCTTGACCGAATTGCATCCTGCAGACATTAGGCACAAACCCTAAACACAATTGTTAGCATAAAAAGATAGAGAAGATATAAAATAAGAGATAAAAATAAAAACAGAAAACAGAAAAAAATAAATAAATAAATAAATAAAAACAGAAAATAAAATAAAATAAAATAAAATAAAATAAAAACAGAAAAAAATAAAAACAGAAATTCAAAATTCAAAATTCAAGTCAAAGATAATCCATAATCACACAAATGAACTAGTTAAACCACGAGTCCCCGACAACGGCGCCAAAAACTTGATGACAAATTTATGAACACCGAAAAACGGCGCCACAAACTTGTTTAACAATCGGCAAGTGTGACCGAATCGTATCAAGTAATAAACTCAGTAAGACCAAGTATCGTTCTCCCAAAGGACTCACGGCCTAGTTTAGCTATATGATTTGTTGATTATTTAAGACTTAAGAACAAATTGATTATAGGGTTTAAATGCAAAAGACAGTAATAAAACATGTATGCATGAATTTGATTAATGGAAAAGAGGAATACAAACACTTTAATGAATTAGATGGATGAGTATGTTGTTGGGGTTATCAATTTCATCTTGTTTACTCTCATATACTTTAGGAATTCATCATTCTTTTCATCAATTGCTAATGCCACTCTCTAAATCACCTTGCAACAAGGCATATCCTTAATTACGAGTTCATACAATTCCTAGCATTCCTAGTAATTAGTTCTTAAAGTGCAAGAGCTTAAAGGCAACCAATATGCTATTGGGAGAAATTCCCCGGATCTAGACTTCCCCGTACGTTCCCGTATCGACAAAATCAATAATCATGGCAATGAATGAGTTAAACAAAGCAAGCAATAAGCAAAGAAGAAAAACCCTAGCTAAAGATGAAAGAAAGCATATATCTTAATATAAGACATTAAATCAAATTCCATATATGAGAGTTTCACAAGACTACATTGATTCCCCAACAACAATACAAGGTTTAGTTCACCATATTCATGGTGAAACTAGATGAACAATAATGAAAGAATGAAAGATAGAACCCTAGAAAGAGGATAAGGTAGCCTGAGCATCCAAGATCTTCCTTCAAGGGGTGGAAAAGAGAGTGTTTGCTTCGTCTCTGCCAAAGATACAAACCCTAGGGCGTCCTAAAGCTTATATACTATTCTAAAAATACAGAAAATTAGGCCCAAGCCCAAAAATAGTGCCGCTCAGCGGTAAACTACCGCTCAGCGGTAAGTGCGTGAGTTGTGTTTCTCCCCTCAGCGGCCTTTTCACCCCTCAGCGGAGCCAACGTGGGTTCCTGAGTGCTGCCCAGCGATAAACTGCCGCTGAGCGGCAGTTGCGGCTTCTCCTTTTGCACTTTTTTATGTCTTTTCTGATTCCATCTCTATCCTTCTTCACTTCTTTCACCAAATTCACCTTAAAACCTGCATAAAAACACTGAAATCAAGCATAAACTTGTCCAACTCTCTTATTTCTAAAAATATAACCAAAAGCATGATTTCAAGCTAGTTTCTAAGTGTTAAAGGTTGCTTTTAGTATCAATTTTAAGCATGAAAATAACAGTTTTTCAATTGTTATCACTGATATAATCAAATTTCTAACACAGTAGTATGCAACATAATATGTTCACAGTTATGCTTGTACAAATCTCACAATAAGCATATAATACATATAACACAGTACATATACATGTTTTTTTACTAACTGTGTGTTGTCATCATCAAAAACAGATATCACAGAGATTGTGGGTTCAGCTAAACCTGTGCTCCCCCTATCAACAATATCAACAAACTCCCCCTTTTTTGATGATGCACAACCATGATTAATAAAACAATGTTGTAAAATTAAACACAGTTCAATTATCTCAAAAAACATAGTTCAATTACATCAAATATTCTGCCCCTTTCGGCATTAGCAAAAAAGGCATGTAGTACACTATAATTGAAACAAAGATAATAAAGCAATTTGAGACGCATCAATCAGTATATTAGAATAATTTGATGTTCCCCTGTCAATAATCTTCACATGCTTTTATCATTTTCTCCCCCTTTCAGTAACATGTGAACAATTAACAACATATAATGCTTCCCCTGTCATTATGCATATTTAGATATCATAGCATAGATGCATAATACAGTTATATCAGAGCACATATCACTCAAGAATATTCAAGCAATGTATCAGAGAAATATTACAAACATTCTATCAGAGTAGTATTGATACATGTGTAATCATCACAACAATTTAAACTCTTATAATCTCAAATCATATTCATAGCGGATTAAGCAAAGAGATATAAGATGAATAAACATATAACAGAAAATAAGTCAAGGTTTAAAGTATCTGTTAAAATAGAATGCCTAAATTTATCACACCAACGGTGAATTGGTGAAGTGTAAAAACAAAAGCTTTTAAAATCTTTTTCACAAAATGTGATGCCTTTACACTTTTCTTCAATCGCAAGGTAAATGATTAGATTTGCAGCGGAAACTTAATTGAATATGCAAATAACTTAATCGAATGAATAAAAGAGAGTAGGAATCAGAAAATTCAAATGTTGTTTTTTTATACTGGTTCGGCCAAGCCTACATCCAGTGTCCTTCCAACCACATGAAGCAAATGCACTATAAAGGTCAAGGTTTTTACAACAAGATTTTTATAGAGACCTCATGTCAAAAATATAAAACACCTATCTAACCCTCTAAGCTAATATAGGAAGTAAACAACAAGACCAGCAGCAAGAACACCCTCTTCTACTGTCAAACCCTTTGAGGCACCCTCAAAGTCAAGAACACCATCGTTCTTCTTCCTGTAATCACAATAGGGAAACGAAGCCAATCTTCAAAAGATTACAAATCCTGATCACGTAGTAAACACCCAAATATGAAGATTGATCACACGTTTGAAACACACAACAAGTCCTGCTCCTAAATCTCATAATCCTTGATCACCATGGTCAATCTTGATTCTTGGAGTTTTTCCCTTCTCTATAAGATCACTCAGCTTTTAGTGAAAATATGAAAGTCTTAGAATCACAAAAGTTCTTCCAGAATTCAAATCAGCGTCAATTTATAGTTAAACACATATCAGACGCATTTTAATCGACTTTGCTAATAATGTAATCGAATACATCATTCAGTTATAACAGTTTAGCAGCAATCGCAACAATTAATTGAATGTACAATTAATGCAATCGACGATCATTTAATGCTTGGTCAACACAATTAAAAATATGACTGTTATGTTAGTTGTGACAAGCATTTAACAGTTTTCCAAAACATCAACCAACTTAGTCGAATAGAAATCACATGCAATCGATTAAGCAACAATACTTAGCATAGTCTTGAAAACTTTTCTTCTTGGAAAATCTCACAGCACACTTGAAAAGATTCTGTGCAAACACACGAGTTTTAATTGATTCACCCCATAATGTAATCGACTTAAAACTACTGTTTTGCCACATATTTAAAGTTCAACTAAGGTGCATGTGGTTTTCGTTTTCCAAAAATATATGTCATGCATACACATATAAAATCACATATTTAACATAGTGATATGCAACGAACAACACAATCATGTTCTCATATATGCTCATACAGATTTAACACAGTAAAAAACAACATATAACATGTAAACACAGAACATGTAACACAGAATATACATGTGTTATTAATTATGTCTTGTCATCATCAAAAACACAGATATTTTTGAGATTGGGTTAAGCAAAAGTTATGCTCCTCCTGTCAACAATCTCTCCCTTTTCTGATGATGCACAACCATGATTAATAATCAACCGTGTTGCACAAATCATATCATACAAATTATCTTCAATTACAAAAACATCATAATTCTCCCCCTTTGGGCATTAGTAAAAATAAGTAAGTGTTAAAATAGATTCGCTTAATTTTCAACACCAAGAGGGGGAGTGAATTGGTGAAATACAAAAAGAATGTTTTCTTTAAATCTTTTTCGCAAAGTATATGACTTTAAAAACTTTCTTGAAACACAAAGAAAAAGATTTTTAAGTGCATCGGAAATAAAGTTGATTAAACGCAGTACAGAGTCGATTAAGTAAAAGTGTAGGGATAGAAAAATCAAACACTGCTTTTTATACTGGTTCGGCCAAGCCTACATCCAGTGTCCTTCCTCACCAGGAAGCAAATGCACTATAATGATCAAGGTTTTTACAACAAGGATTTTATAGAGACCTCCACGTCAAAAATATAAAACATATCTCTAACCCTCTAATCAAAATATAGTCATACAACACACAAAGACTAGCAGCAAGATGTCCCCTCTCCTGCCGTCTTCAACCCTTTGAGAAACCCCTCAAAGTCTAGAACGCAGCACGTCCTCTTCCTGTAGTCACAGCAGGGCAACAACACCAATCTTCACAAGATTGAATTCCTTATCACCAAAATAGACACCTTCAGTGAAAATTTGATCAGACAGTAAAAGCATACAATCCTTGCTCTTCATGTTATCTCTAAAGATGAGCACCACGGTCTTCTTTAAGAGTTCTTGGAGCTTTTCCCAAATCTGTAAGACAAAACTAATCTGAAAATTATCACATAATTCGTTAGATTCTCAAAACTTCTTACATAATTCAAATTTGCGTCAATATATATCTTTTCACAATTTGGACGCTCTTCAGTCGACTTTGCCACTAATGAAGTCGAATACAGTCATGACAGTTATAATAGTTAGTAGTAGTCATAGTAATTAATTGATTACGCAATTAATGTAGTTGTTTCACAATTAATGCTTGGTCAAACATATTTAAAAATATAGTCGTTAGACACTTTAAGACAAGCATTAACAGAATTTCAAAACATAACAAACTCAGTCGAATGGCTTGCACACATAGTCGACTTTGTAACAGTTAAAAACATAGTTTTGAAAAACTTTCTCTTCAAAAAGTCTTACATCACACTTTCAAAAAGTTTGTGCAAAGCCACGAGTTTTAATCGACTTACTTCATAATGAAGTCGACTTAAAACTGTTGTTTTGCTACACAATTTAAGTTCAACTAAAGTGCATGTGGTTTTTCTTTTCCAAAACAAATTTCATGCAATCACAAATTAAATCTCACATATATAACATAGTGAATTGCAATGATCAACACAAAACAAACATGTTCTGATATAATCATAATCATGAAAGTAATGAACATGTAACACATAAACACATGTGTTATTAATTATGTGTTGTCATCATAAAAAACCAGAAGCTCTAAGATTGTAGGTTCAGGTAAACCAGTGCTCCCCCTATCAACAATCTCAACAGTAAGCACACTATAATTGATACACAAATAATCAACAATCTTAAGATGCATCTGATATAATAATCAAAACAAATTATGATGCTCCCCCTATCATTAATATCCACATGATTTTAAGATTTTCTCCCTTTAAATGAAAACATGTGAGGTATATGAATAAAATGCAATCCTCCCCCTTTCATTATGCATGTATGTTAAGGGTTGAAAATACTGTTATCTGTGATGCAATTTTGGTACTAAATACACCCTTTTCTGCTTATAAACTTGCTTGGAATCATTTTTTATGTTAAGTTGTGTGAATGAGAGAGTTGAGGTTGAATTTCATGATTTTATGACTAATTCCCTTTGTTTTGATAGAAAATGAGTTAATTTGGAAAGTGGGGATAAAGTGCTAATGAGATAGAGCTCAGAAAGGTCTAGAAAAAGCACTAGAAGGAAGGAAGCTCGAGGCTTGGGCGCCCTTTTTGGAGGCTTGAGCGTAGCAAACCAACGCTCACCGCTTGGGCGCCCCTTTTTGGGCGCTTGAGCGCCAACAACACGAACATTGGGTGTCCTTTGGAAGGCTTAAGCGCAGAAAGAGCCGCTCACCGCCCGGGCGCCCCTTTTTGGGGCGCTTGAGCGTCGGATGTAGAAGGCTTGGGCGTACTCTGGAAGGCTTAAGCGCTGGAAGCTTTACTACCTCTCAAATTGAAAGATCCAGGAAGCTTTACTATTCCTTGTACTATAGGGAATATCTCTGTTGGGAAGGCACTTATTGATCTGGGAGCCAGCATTAATCTCATGCCGCTCTCCATGTTTGAAAAGATTGAAGGGTTAGAACTCAAGCCTACTCGGATGACTCTTCAACTAGCAGATAGATCTTTGAAATATCCTTATGGGGTAACTGAAGATGTGCTTGTGAAGGTAGATAAATTTCTATTTCCAGTGGACTTTGTTATCATGGAGATGGAAGAGGATGCGAATGGTCCTCTTATTCTTGGAAGACCTTTCATGAATACTGCAAGAGTTTTGATTGATGTGGAAAATGGCAAGCTGAAAGTGAGAGTGCAAGATGAAGAAGTAAATTTTGATGTTTTTGAAGCCATGTCTCATCCAAAGGATAGCAAAGAATGCTTTCATCTTGGCCTTCTTGATGAAATTTGCATGATACAAGAAAAGAAAGCAAGTAATACTTTTTCTTCGGAGGACATGCTAGTTGACACCTGTAAAGAATTAAATGAAGAGGAAGAGGAACTAATTGATGAATGCTTGACTGATTTGGAAGAATTAAAAGAAGATCTGTTACAAAAGACAGAAGAGATCAACACAAAAGAAAAATTCAAGGGAAGCAAATTGGAGTTGAAGATGTTACCACTACACTTGAAATATGTGTTCCCAGAAGAAGGTGTGAATAAACCAGTTATCATCAACAATTCTCTCTCTCCCAAAGAAGAAGAAAAGTTGGTTGAGATTCTTAAAGCCCACAAAGGCGCTATTGGGTGGTCAATCTCATATCTCAAAGGTATCAGTCCAACATATTGGATGCACAAAATATTCATGGAAGATGATTACAAACCAGTTGCTCAACCACAGAGAAGGTCGAATCCACTGATGAAGGAAGAGGTGAGAAAGGAAGTGCTAAAGTTACTTGAAGCTGGTATTATTTACCCTATTTCTGACAGTGCATGGGTAAGCCCAGTACAGGTAGTACCAAAGAAAGGTGGGATGACAGTTATTTATAATGAAAAAAATGAGCTCGTACCCACAAGGACTGTTACTGGATGGAGGATGTGTATCGACTATAGAAAGTTGAACAATGCCACTAGGAAGGATCACTTTCCCCTTCCTTTCATGGATCAGATGTTGCAGAGATTGGTAGGTTAGGCTTTCTATTGTTTTCTGGATGGATATTCTGGATATAATCAAATTGTGGTGGATCCAAAAGACCAAGAAAGGACGGCTTTCACTTTCCCATTTGGAGTCTTTGCGTACATAAAAATGTCGTTCGGGTTATGTAATGCTCCAGCCACTTTTCAGAGATGTATGCAAGCAATCTTTGCAGATTTGATAGAAAAATGCAATGAAGTCTTTATGGATGATTTTTCAGTGTTTGGCATGAGTGTTTGTCTAACCTGGATGTTGTACTTAAAAGATGCACCCAATCTAATCTTGTTCTTAATTGGGAAAAATGTCACTTTATGGTAAAGGAAGGCATTGTCTTGGGTCATAAAATTTCTTCCAGGGGAATTGAGGTTGACAGAGCCAAAGTGGAGGTTATTGAAAAACTTCCACCACCAATCAATGTGAATGGAATCAGAATTTTTTTGGGTCATGCGGGTTTTTACAGAAGAGTCATCAAAGACTTTTCAAAAATTTCCAAACCACTGAGCAACCTCCTTGTTAAGGATGCACCATTTTTTATGGATGATGAGTGCCTTAAGGCATTTGATGTTTTGAAGAAAAAACTGATTTCTGCTCCAGTAATAGTAGCTCCTGATTGGAACCAAGATTTTGAGCTAATGTGTGATGCCAACAATTATGCTATAGGAGTTGTTCTTGGCCAGAGAAGAGAGAAGGTATTTCACACTATTTATTATGCAAGCAAGGTTTTTAATGAAGCCCAGTTGAATTATGCCACCGCAAAGACAAAATTTCTTGCTATTATGTATGCGTTAGAGAAATTTAGACCTTATCTCTTTGGGTCTAAAGTAATCATCTACACAGATCATTCATCTATAAAGTACTTGCTAACCAAGTCGGATTCTAAGCCGCACTTGCTTAGATGGGTGCTTTTACTAAAAGAGTTTGATGTGGAAATCCGTGACCAGAAGGAAAGTGAAAATGTAATTGCTGATCACTTATCTCGGTTGGTTAACAGTGAAGTTACAAGCAAGGAAGCAGAAATCTGGGAATCCTCCTCTGATGAAACACTCATGTATATCCAAAAAAGGTTGTGGTTTACTGATAACAATTGAAAATACCGTTATCTGTCATGTTTTTTCGTTAAGTTGCTTAGAATCATGTCTTTGAAAATACCTTTTCTGCTTAGAAACTTGATTAGAATCATGTTTTTCCGTTAAGTTGTGTGAATAAGAGAGTCGAGGTTGAATTTGATGACTTTATGACTAATTCCCTTTGTTTTGATAGAAAATGAGTTAATATGGAAAGCAGAGATAAAGTGCCAAGGAGATAGAACTCAGAAAGGTCTAGAAAAAGCACCAGAAGGAAATAAGCTCGAGGCTTGGGCGCCCTTTTTGAGGCTTAACCGCAGGAAGTGCCGCTCACCGCCCAGGCGCCCCTTTTTGGGGTGCTTTAGCGCCGGATGTAGAAGGCTTGGGCTTGGGCCTTTCTTTTGGACCTCGAGCTTCCTTCCTTTTGGTGCTTTTACTAGACCTTTCTAAGCTCTATCTCCTTAGCACTTTATCTCTGCTTTCCAAATTAACTCATTTTCTATCAAAACAAAGGGAATTAGTCATACAATCATCAAATTCAACCTCAACTCTCTTATTTACTCAACTTAACATAAAAAATTATTCCAAGCAAGTTTATAAGCAGAAAATGGTGTATTTAGTACCAAAATTACATCACAGATAACGGTATTTTCAACCATTAACAAAATGATCATAAAGTATCAGTAAAATATACAATAGAAGGCACAAAGTTAAGAATCAAGACTACAATTACAAGTATTTTCCTACATGGGTCTTTCGAGACCTTTCATCAACGAACTGGTTAGTTCCCTTGCGAAGATGAGTTTGGTGGAAAACTTCATCAACATGCACAGCTCGTCCCAACTCAATTGCCTGTAACAAATTATAAAGTTTGATATGTACATTAAAATTAAAGTTAATAAGTTATATGACTAAATGGATAATTGTTGAATGAAAATACTTACCATACGAATGGCATGCTCATGTACGGTGATCGATCCACCTGTATGGAGAACACCGCCCTTTTCTGAAGCACGATTCTTCTGGGCGATTGCACACTTGGTCCGCTACTGTGGCGAATTCCAATGCGATAGTAAGGAGGTCCATATTTGCTCCTCAATCTAGTAGGGGCGTTCTCCTCCTATCCTTGCATCTCGAAACATCTCAGAGAGCCTATGAGATGCCTTCGTGTGGAAATTGCGTTGAATTTGAACTTCATGTTCAGGTAACCACTGAACCTTCACATGTGACAACAACTCATATAAAAATTATGTAAATTACTATATGTGTTGCATTACAATTAACATAGATGATGAATAGTAAATAACAAAAGCAAGTTGATTTCCTTTAACCTTAAATCGCTGCCAAAATGATTCTTTGTCATCAGGTGGTATTGCTCCCCATGTTGCCCAAGGCTTTAGAAATTGTTGCTTAATAGACCTTGTTATGGCCTAAGAAGCAACTCTAGATGGCACAAACCTGCATATATATAGATCAAAGTAATTTCAATTAACGATAAGTTAAACAATTAATGTAAAACAAATTAGTAACAAACTTGGTTCGGTGTTACCCTTTCCCATAAGGTTCAATCATCGGTCGATCAATAGGAGCAGGGTCATCACCATCATCACCAACCGAATCGTGATCAGCAGATGGTGGGGGACGATCATCAGACGGCGGCATGGAGGATGATGAGGGTATACAAGAAGAATCTATAGGTGTTCCAAGACATGCAGGTGGGGGAAGACTAGTAGGATCTTGTGTTGGTTGTACAACAGGGTCTGATGTGGATAAAATAGCAGGTTCTGGTGAATGATGAAAAGGAGGGCGTGGTGTGGAAAGAACATGACGGTCTGGAGCATGTGAGGGCCCAACATCCGGTGTAGTCCGGGCAACAAATGTAGGAATCCTTAAGATATATTTTGGCTGTCGTTTCCTCTTAGGTTTTGCTACCACCTTTCCTTTATCAGGATGTGATGGTCGTTCTCCTGTCATTACTGCAATAAAATTGTTATGATTGAAATCAAGTTAAATAATTTACTCATGGCACAACAAATGAATATCCATTACTTTTCCATATTAAAGCAATACATCATGTTTTAAAATTAAAGTTTGGACAAAGCACAATATATGTGCACTATTGGAACATTAGAGTTTGTAGAAAGCACAATATATGTGCACTATTGGAACATTAGAGTTTGTAGAAAGCACAATATATGTGCACTTTCAATCATCATCTTCGTCTTCCTCTTCTTCTTCTTCTTCTTCTTCTTCTCCTCCTCCTCCTCCTACTCCTCCTCCTCCTCCTCCTTCTTCTTGAACATGTTCTTCTTCTTCTTCTTCTTCTTGTATTTTTCCTTGTAATTCTTCAAAATCACCATTAGGGTCATGCAATCCTGATACACGTTCAACTTCAATACATTCAATATCATGTGACATTTTGTCAACTTGGTAGGCAATGTCTTCTTCAACATCATTTGAGTCAATGCGACCCCTAGGCTTGGTTTGTATTGCAACAGACCAACCACGTTTGTCGATGCTGCGCAATGGTGGATATGGGACATAATAAACTTGTCTAACATTACTTGCTAAAATAAATGGATCAAACGGTCGGTATCGTGAACTCATTTGCAATTCGACAATGTTATACCTGGGATCCATTCTTATACCACTTCTAGAAGGATCAAACCATTCACAATAAAAAAGAACCACTATCTTTGGAGAAGTACAAGTGTTGTACTCTAACTCATATATTTTCTGTATTATCCCATAAAAGTCATCGTAACCATCATCTGTGATGCCCTTGACGTACACACCACAATTAGTTGTTTTTTTCTTGGGACCATGCATGTGTGTGGAATTTGTACCCATTGACAAAGTAGGTGTGCCACTCTTTGACGCATGTCATGGGCCAATTTGCCAAATACCTTAAATCTTGAATTGTTGGAGTTAAAGGCTTATTATAAACCTGTACATTAAGTGTAGTAATACATCTTGAAGTTAATGGCATAATGAAAGGTGACATGAAGTGTAGTAATACATCTAAATGAAGTCTAGGAAACATGTACATACTTGATATCTGAACCAATTTGAAAAGTCAGAGTGAATTCAGCCAAAAGCACTTCCTTCTAGAATATGCTCAGCCACAACAAATGAGTTGTTCAATATGATGAACATAATAAGTGAGTACATAAATGTCAACATTAGAAAGTAAAGACAAGGGATTGAGACATACTCAAGTTAGGGTTTAACTTCAATATAATTGATCAAGACATGGACATGCGCAGAGTTGAATTCAGCATCAGTCAACCAATGACTCATCTCCTTGCCTGCGTGACGTCCAACTTGTTGGAACACTGACAATGTTGAGTGAGATGTTTTGTTTTGCCACTGTGTTTCATTCCTAACATTGTTGGATGACAACGTGAAATTCTTGAAATAATATGAACAAAAGTATGTTGTCTCACGATGCAAGTAAGCTGCACAGATTGATCCTTCTACTATGGCTTTATTCTTTACTGAACGTTTTGATTCTCCCATAAACCTTTCAAATGGATACATCCACCTATATTGCACAGGTCCACCAAGCCATGCTTCATAAGCAAGATGAATTGGAAGATGTTCCATTGAATCAAAGAATGCAGGAGGGAGTACTCTTTCTAATTTGCAAAGAATGATTAAAATATTTTCCTCCAACTTTGTCAGTGAATCTGCCTTGAGCGTCGTGGAGCACAAATATTTAAAGAAGTGACTGATTTCTATGAGTGGATTTAAGACATGCATTGGCAAACAACTGAACGCAAGAGGGATTAAAGTCTCCATAAATACATGGCAATCATGACTCTTCATACCTTGAATGCTTCCCTTTTCAATATTAGCACATCTAGTCAGGTTTGAAGAATAACCATCTGGCATTGTAAGGTCCTTCATCCACCGACATACTATTCTAGCCTCGTCTTTTGTTAATGTGTAATTTGCTTTTGGTTTTAGCGACCTCCCGTTATCTAGTGCCTTCAACTCCAAGTCTCTTCGTGAACAATATAAAGATAAATCTTTTCGTGTGTTTTCATTATCTTTGGTCTTGCCACTAACATTCATGACTGTATTGAAGATGTTGTCAAAGCAATTTTTTTCTATATGCATGACATCTAGGTTATGTCTTAGCAAATTATCTTTCCAATATGGAAGATCCCAAAAACTGCTCCTCTTAGTCCAATTATGCCACTCCCCATACCCTTCAATCCTAATCACACCATTTTCAGTCACTTTCGGAAGATGTTCAACTCTTCTCCAGACTTGTGATGGATTGAGCTTAGGGGGGGCCATATATGTTTCAACTTGTCCTCTACGAAAAACTTTTTTGTTTTGCCTAAATGGATGATCACTGCATAAGAACCTTCGATGGCAGTCAAACCAAGAACTTTTGCGAGCATAACTCAAAAAGAATGACTTTGTGTGCTCCATGCAATGCGGACAAGTTAATCGACCATGCGTGCTCCAACCGGATAACATGCCATATGCGGGGGAAGTCATTAACAGTCCACATCAAAGTTGCTCTCATCAAGAAATTTTGCTTCCTAGAAACATCATATGTCCAAATACCACTCCACAACTTCTTCAAATCATTAATCAATGGCTCCAAATAAACAACAATGAATGCCTTGGGATTAGATGGACCTGGAATTATACATGTTAAAAACATGTAAGTATTTGTCATACACATCTTAGACGAAAGATTCTAGGGGGTGACAATCATCGGCCAACATGAATATGGTGATGCGGACGCCTGAATGTAAGGAGTAAACCCATCTGAAGATAGACCAAGTCGTACGTTACGAGCATCACTAGCAAATAATGGATGTTTACGATTGAAGTGCTTCCAAGCTTCACCATCAGAGGGATGACGCAACACTCCTTCAATTTTGTTACCACCATGCCAATGTCATGTGTTGTGTTGTTTGCATTGAGGCGAACATTCTTTGTAATCTTGGAATGATCGGTAAGTAGAACATGGACTTGAATGCAATTGCTTTTGTTTGCCTCCGTCCCGGATGCAATGTCTGAAATTGAGGATGCCCACAGAACTTGCATTCGACCAATGATGCATCATTTTTCCCATTCTCGTTGTCATAGAAAAGCATACATCTCAAACAACAATCGATCTTCTTTGTTTCCAATCCCAACTTTGAAACACACCTTTTGGCTTCATAAAAATTCTTTGGCAAAGAATTTTTTGGTGGTGATAACCTTAAAACAAGCTTTGTCATGAAGTTCAAGGCTTGATTGGGAACATTCCAATTAGATTTACAAGACATAAGTTGAATGTAGACTAACAATTTTGACTCAATTGACCCTTCAAATACAGGTTGATTTGCCTCTGTCAATAAATTATAAAACCGTTCAATCGTTTCATTTGGAGACTCCTCATCAGGACAATCGTACGCTTCTTCTTGACCATGTCGACCAAGACCATGGTTGACCATCTCTTGCATATGATTAATGTCATCTATCTCATATGTACGTACAAAAGTGTTCGAACCTGAAGCCAACCAATTATCGCCAACAGTCGAGGTAGAAGGTATTTCTTCTCCATGAAATGTCCAAATCTTGTAATTTGGCATGAAACCTTTCTGGTATAGGTGAACTGTGGCGACGTCATCTTTCAAAATTCGTGTACATTCGCACTTCAAGCATGGACATTGAATCCCTCCATCAATAACATAATATTTATACTGTCGAGCCTGGTGAACAAACTCTTCAACTCCTATTACAAAAGTTTCCTTCAAACCCCTTCTACCGCTATAACAACGGTCATACATCCACACACGGTGGTTCAGATCATCAACCATGTTCTGTGACAAGCCAAAACAAAATGATGTTCAGTCACACAAAAGTGAGTTCACATTCATTTACAAAATAAGTTCTACAACTCAAAATGAGATGTATTGTTTTCTTATGAGTGTACAAAGTGTACTTTCCAATCAAATATCTTGCTCAATTGGTCAATCCTATTCAACAGTGAAGGACTAAATTATTCTCTATTAATAATAGAGTGCAAAATCTGTTACCCACTGAACAGAGGAAACTCTTTCTACATTTCAGATTCATATAACATGGATCTGTTATACCTATAACCAAGTGTCAAACAACTATAACGGGTAAGGTATATAAAACTCATGCTTGAGTCAATTATGTTTGCCTTCAAACATAAATGGGTATGCTCTTAGATGATTTAAGGAGCAACATGTTCACAGAGGTAATTTAAATAATAAACATGTTAAATAAAGCAACAACATTATTGGACTATGAAATATAAAGCAACCAATATCAAATGAAGTAGGAGTTTGCAGATGAATTTAGCATCAAACAGAACATTTATAGTTACATATATTCATTTGAACCTGAAACAGTTTCAAAGTATCATCTAACATACCTAAGTTGGTACAAAATTAACCAATGATTCCAAAACAATACCAAATTTGTTTAAAGGAATTAGAAATTCATTTCCATACATGTTTAAATTGAATCAACTTATTTGGTATTCAAATAATAAGGAAAAACACGTCTGGAACAAGAAAAAGTTTCTACCCTATTCTAAAAGCATGCCATTTGTTCTCACGGTTATAAAAAAAAGAAGTAAGGAAGTATTACTACATGCTGAACCTAGTCAAAGTAAAAATAAGAACCTTGAATAATTTAACTACTACAATTTAACTTCAATGGGTACATATAAATCTAGCCAATTACAGCATTCTGAACAACACAATTCTTTTGACAAAAATTGAATCTTTATAGCCCAATTGTATGAGAAGAAATCCAGGACTTTGGTGCAAATGGGTACACAGATTTAGATTCCTTCCCGGCTTATAAATGTAAATCTCACCCTTCTTTCATATCAATCTCATAGGAGTTACAAGAAGAAAAAATTAAACAGGGAAAAATGAACATGACATTGGTTCAATCATCGGTCCTAGTGGTTGCCTTCAGCACAAAGGCACTACTTGGGGAAGCAGGTGCTGCACCAGAGCAAATTGTGGACACATCAGAGAAGTAGGAGAGAGTTGGTGAGAATTACTACATTGTTCCAGCATCCTCTGATGTAGGTGGCCTTCCTCTCTCAACCACAGCTCAATATGGCAAGCGTTTGGCTCTAACTTCTGAGCCATACAAGGTTCAGTTCCAGAAGGTTCAATACTAAATATTGAATTTCCAAATCTTAATGTGCAAAGTGTAAGGCACTACTTGCACTTTTCATACAAGATTATTCTCATGTTGAGTTCCACGAACTCAACCATACATAATGAATAAACAAAAAAATATTTTTTTATTTTGAGTCTTTTTAAGTTTGTTTATCATTAGTTTACTTGTTAAAAAAATCTATGCTAAGAATGCAAACTCCTAAAAATTTATTTGTACAAGTATTTTCCTGTGAGGAATTAACACTACCGTTATGGTTGCAAACTCACTTCATCGATCCTAAACCCATAATCCCTGAGTCCAACCTCGTCTCTCAGTTTTGTTCTTTTTTTCCTAGCCAAGTCACTCAAATAGACCTCACCAGCACCCCTCTACATAAAACAAACACTCATTGCTCATCATCTCTTTCCTTTTCACCACCTTTTATGTCCCTCATTCCATTCCTCAGAACATATCTCCATCTTACTCATCCTAACCACCTATGCATTAGTCTTCTTATCCCCACCCTGAAGCCATGTCAGTATATTCACTCCTTCCCTTATAGTCTCTGTTATTGAGTTTCAATCACAAGCATAAGGTACAACTCAATGATCATTAGGCAAATTTATTACTCCTTGCTGACCAACATTGACGATATTAGGAACTCCTCTGCCTTGACATTTCAAGGTTTCACAACGATTATAGTGCCAACAGAAGAATTTTTATTCCTCATCAGGGAAATGAAATGCAAAATTTAATTGTAAAACATAAAACTTACCTCCTAGACGGCCTCTGGATAACCTGTCTCGGTGGCAAGAATAGTAAACCACGACAGCCAACAAAACCCTACCACGGACCCTCCACCTTAGTCCCTCAACCAACACCCTACACTTGCTCTATAAATGACCCTACAATAGCCTGTAAAATGCAATACACCAACAGAGTCAACACAAACACACATTATTGGGATAACGACACACTTACAAGTGCCACCCAATAAAGGCGTTTCGCTCGAAGCCACTGGCCGAAGAACCCACTAACGAACGATACTTACCACTGGCCACGAATAAGGGCAGAATGGACGACGATCCAGAACAGTAGGAGGGACTCCGATAGCTCACACGCACTGAACAAAGAAGCACTCACACTAGTCAAGCCTTTGTGAAGGACGAGAAGTGCACTCACACTAGGGTTGCGGAGAAGAAGGGTTCTAAGGTTCTGAACGCTTCTAAAGCCTTCTAACTATGGGTTCTGTCGAAGAGGGAAAATCAACCTCCCAAATGTTTAATTTAATTTCCTTACCCCTTACCAGCGACCCCAATCCTTCGCTAATGACCTCTAATCAAATCATTGCCATTACCGACGACAACAAATCCTTCAGTTGTAGTAATTCTATTTCTCATGAATTTAGAAAACTTCTTTACCATCATGGTCATGATCTCTTTTTCTGGTATTTCTGCATCAGACTCAGTCTCAGATTCTACTTTCTTGGAGAATCTTTTGCTTGTAGCCTTGAGGGAAATTGATTGCTTTTGCTCAATCTCCTCTTCTTCCCTCAATCTACCAAGCTCTTTCTCATGTTCCCTAAGCTTAACAAACAGGGTTTCCATATTCATGTTAGTCAAATCTTTAGATTTGGATATATATAGCAGTTAGCTTAGGCTGCCAGCTTCTGTTCAGGCTTTTCAAGATTTTGATATTGATCTCTGCTTTCTCAAATGCCTTGCCGAGAGCCATCAAATGGTTGACAATGTGTGTGAACCTTTTCTGAACATCATAGATGGTTTCTTCGGCTTTCATCCTGAACATTTCGTACTCATGTACCAAAGAATTCTTTCTGGCACGCTTTACTTCAGCAGTTCCCTCGTGTGTCACTTCAAGAACCTCCCACATTTCCTTTGTTGTCTTACAATGAGAGACCTTGAAAAACCCATCCATTGTGAGAGGAGAAGCAATTACATTACGAGCTTTAACATCATACTGTGCTCTCCGGTTTTCCTCTTGAGTCCACTTAGAAAAAAATTTCAAACCAGTTTTTCCATTTATAATGTGAGTAGGTTCAAATGGACCATTGAGTGTTGCATCCCATACACCTTTATTTACTGATTCAAGAAAAAATTGCATTCTTATTTTCCAGAAAGCATAATTTTCACCAACAAATAGAGGTGGTCTATTTGTTGATGCACCTTCACCAAAATGTTTGAGAAACAAAAGCCATCACAGGATCGAATAATCGATTATACAAAAAGGTTAGTCGATTTTTTTTTTTCAAATATCTTTTGAAAACCAGCTCTGGTGCCAATTGTTAAAAAAGATGTGCCACATTTCTCACACCAAGAGGGGGAGTGAATTGGTGATGTATAAAAATGATCACTTTTGCAATCTTTTTCGCAAAACTGTAAGTCTTTTAAACTTTTCTTGAATCGCAAGTAAAAATGTATGCAATGTAACAGTATGCGTATTCGAATACAAATATTATGCAATCAATTAAATGCAGAGAGTTAGGAATAAGAATATTCAAACTCTGAGTTTTTATACTACTTCGGCCAAGCCTACATCTAGTGTCCTTCCGATCAACCTTAGACCGAAAGCCAATTGCACTATAAGATCTGAGTTTTTACAACAAGGTTTTTACAGCGACCTCACTCGTCAAAATGTAAACAACATCTCTAACTCACTAATCTAAAATAGCCAATTACAACAGACTAGCAGCAAGAACAATCCTCTCCTACAATCAACCCCTTTGAGATACCCCTCAAAGTCAAGAACCGCACATTCTTCTTCTAGTATACAACATAGGGAAACAGCAACACTAAAGCATTTGCAAGAGCTTCTTGATCCAGCAATATCCACCTTTGTTTTGTAGAATGATCAGACAATTTGAATCAATCAATCCAGCTTCTCAAGCAACCTTCAAGATTTGAACACCACAACAATTCTTGGTTCTTAGAGCGTTTTCCCCTTTTGTAAAACTTTAAAGCATTTATCTGAAACAGATATGAAAGTGTTAAAAAATCAATTGTCTTACAGAAATTCAAATCATGCGTCTATATATAGTTTAACTCAAATCAGATGCGTTTTAATCGATTATGCTACTAATCTAATCGATTTCATCTCATAGTTATAACAGATTAACAGCAGTCAAACTCATTAATTGAATGCATTTAATGTTTGGTCAACATATTTAAAAATATGATCGTTGTGACCGTTATGTCAAGCAATGAAATAGTTTTCAAATCTTTAACAAACTTAATTGAATAGAAGATGCATGTAATCGATTAAGTTTTAACACTTAGTATATTTTTGAAAACTTTTCTTCTCAAAATCCATCACAGCACACCTGAAAAAGATTTGTGCAAATACACGAGTTTTAATTGATTTAACCACTAACGTAATCGGTTTAAAACCTATTGTTTTGCCACAGTTTAAAGCTTAAGCTGTCTGATGACTTTAATTGATTATCACACCATTGTAATCGATTAAGTCATACAAATATGCTTAGTGCATGTGGTATTTCCATTTCAAAACTCATATATAATCACATTTCCAACACAGTAGTATGCAACATAATATGTTTATAGTTATGCTTGTACAAATCTCACAGTAAGCATATAACACATATAACAAAGTACATATACATGTGTTTTTATTAACTATGTGTTGACATCATCAAAAACAGATATCACAGAGATTATGGGTTTAGCTAAACCTGTACTCCCCTATCAACAATCTCAATATTAATAATTTTACAAAAAATTTAAAAGCAAACTAAAATAGGTGGAGAAAAATTATGCTTTAACATTTGGAAAATACTTTTATACCATCATACAATTACAAAACAAGCTATCATTTATCTCATAGGTAATTTGGGACAAAAATATCCTTTTTGATGCATTTTTTTTTAAATTATCAAAATAATAATAGATTTAAAAATATTACAAAAGTAGATAAATCGTGTCAATATGATATAATTTTCTTTTGAAAAATCATATCAAAATAACACTACTTTAATTCAAAGTACTTTTAAAGTTAAAAATCTTGCCAAATTGACACAACTTTAGTTTAGAATACACTAAACCAAAATTATGTCTACTTAGGAGGACTTCTACCAAAACTAAACTAAATGCACTATATTGAAATCAAGCCAACTTGGTACAATTTTAACTTTAAGAATATTTAAATTAAAATTATGCCATCTTGACACAACATCACAACAAAATTGTGTCACCTTAGTTCCACTTATCCACTTTTTTTTTTCGAAATCTTTAGGTAATTTTGAAAGAGAATGGCACCATTTTGTGTTTTTGGCGTACAATCTTATCAAAATATATTTTCAAGTTACTTTTGAATATTTAAACATACAACTTATTTTATGCTATTGATTAAACATATAAACGACTGTATCTTTTTTTTTTCATAACTATTCCACACACGGAGCACTTATTTTCAATTTTTTTTTAAACAACTGTTTAGCTACTTTGCTGATAAAAAAGGACAGTTTTCCTTGACTCGTTAACAAACGAATCCAAGAAAACTATAAAATTGAGAACGTTGCTTGGAACACTAACAGCTAAACCACATATTTTCTGGATCCTTATTTGGCTAGAAGAAGCTAGAAGAAGCAGCAGAAGCAGGAACATTGAAATATAAGCTTGAAGAAGACATTCACGCTGGTTCCATTCTTGTTGTGTCTGACAAGGGCATGGCAAGAACATAACCAGATTCTGAGCCACTGATTTTATCTAGGAGAACCTTAGCTAGATCACCAGCTATGTAAGAGACTCCACAGGTTGCAAGTGCCAAGCTAACATAATGCAGCACTGTTTTGATATAGGATTTGGGTGGTGTGCTGGTGTAAGCTTTTCCCATAGCAAGAAGAATGATGCACACAACAGAAGAGGCTGTCACAGCTGCAATATTATATTCATCATAGTAGTGCTTAGAAATTAAGAGGCTGTAGACAACAAGTGGGACAGAACCAAAAATTATGAATGATAACACAGCTAGAAAAGCATGAAGTGTGAAGTTTTCTCTACGGCCAAGTAGTTCTTCATATCGATCTTGTGATGGATTCCCTCCAGAATGACCATTTTTCAAATCAGTGAGCTGGAAAAGGAGAAAAAGGTGTTATGACATTAACATCATGCAGTCATGCACTGTGATCTAAACAATACTACCAGAATACATCGAATATATAAAAGAAAGAAGTGAGCTTCAACCATAATAGAACTGTAAATAAGCAACAAATGGAAGGCAACTCACATTATGGCCAATGACAGAAAGTCCACCGATGAGATTCGCCAACCCCAATGCTATAATATTCACTACAATACTCATAAAAGAAAAATATTTACACATTGTTACCCAATTTTAAAATGTAACATAAAAATTCTTGCAATTCAGATCACCACTCATAAAACATGGAATACAGCACAGTCTTTTCTTGTTTGTTTCTATGTTAAATTATACTTTAAGAACCAAATAAGTTTAGGGCTTAATTTTCATAGTGTCAATGTAAGAAAATTTACAGTATCAACTTCCAGATATTATGATTAACATAACATTTAAGGTGGTTATGTCCATGCAGAAAAGTTCAGATTACCATACATGATAGACTATGATAATAAGATGTCCGTGTAAAAATCAGTGACACCATAAAACCCTCCCACAGTGAGAGATAGATGGAAGCACTTACATGGAGCAGAACCAGAAGAAGCAGCAGATGACACAACCCCAAGACTAGTGATTGATTCAACTAAACCACCGTACACAATGCTTTTAAGTATTTCCCACTCTTGGTGCTCACCAATTTCAGCCCTTGGTTGTTCCCCAATATAGATTTCAGTGTGTGCTTCTGTCACAATATCTCCTTCAGTTGGAACGTAACCTGCCTGGGATGTAGAGGTTTCAAATGCTTCTGCCTCAACAAAAACTTCACATTACTAACAACATCATAATCATACTTATGGTTATTACACACACAAAATATTAACAGTGCTTACAGAACAACGAAGGGGAGTCAGAATTATTTTTAATTGATTATTAATTGGAGTTCTTTTGTCTTCATACCATTCTCTTTGTTTGCAACAGAAGGTTTTATTTCGTCTTCAATACCCGTTTCAACTTTCTTCAAATCTTGAATTGATGGAATCGAGCCATTTACTATGAAATTTTGTTTGTCTCTAGCTACATCATTTGCAACTACTTCACTGTCAAATGATTGTTCTGGTGATTGTGCTTCTTTCATCAAAGAAGAATAACTATTCTGAGCTATTTCCAATGGATTATCAATTCTAGAATCTTCAACTGAAGTGGGATCTGCTATAGAATCTTCACTAGAAGCATCACCTACACCAAGATGTCAAGAAAACAGGATTTTCAATTGAAAGAAGAAAGATCTCATTATTAAAAAATTGTCAGATCAGATATAGGGAGAAAAAGGGAAAGTTGACCACAGGGAATGTATAGAAATAGGAAATTGCAGGTTTTATTAAAAAATGACAACTATAATAAATAATACCTTGGCGGGTCTTATGTTTGTAAAAACATCACTGTGAAAATGACTGCAACTAGTAGTAATTGTTTGTTATTTATTATTAATTTACCTTGAACACTAGCTTTTCTTCCCTTGATTGATGTAAACAGAGTGAAGAACCAATTTGAATTGGAAGCTGCAACACCTGAAGGATTTTCCACGTTGGATGCAGGTACAACCGGAAGCTTTTGTGAAGCTTCAGGCATACCCCCAAAACTTGGGAACAGTTTGAATCCATTTCCTGCCAAAGTAACTAATTTTTTTAGCACAAATAGATGATTATCACATAAGCACCATAAGTATTGGGTTGATAACCATTAACCATAGCCATCTCCCAAAACATGTGAATGATATGTTATCTATGTAACACATATACTCACAAAGACACCGGACACGACACAACACTTCGACATGTGTAGTCTCCAAAATGTAGGACACAGAGACATATATATCAGATCGTTATATATTTACAACTTAAAATCATTTATAAACAAAATTAGTCAAATATAATAATCTAAACACATTGTTAGCTATTTACATACTAATATATTTTCCTCAAGAAAGGTGATCAACTTACCTATAGGAATAAAGAAGCTGAAGCATGATAAACATCTGAACACTTCTGGTTCTCTTTCGGGCTCAAAATTATCAGCAGGAGGCTCTACTCTAGCTACATCATCAGGTGTTGCAATTGCATGATCACCTTGGTTGTCTTCATCTACAGAACTATCAACTACCTCAATGGCTGACTTGTCACGCTTTGGTTTAGTGTCTATGTTAGGAATAGGAGTAGTTCTTTTTCTCTTCCTTAGGATAACCCTTTTAGTAATACAAGATTTACAATTAGGACAAAACAAGTCATGTGTCTCTTGTTTTGCCAACACTGCCTCAACATCATATTCTTTCAGTTGCTGGTCAATTTCTTCTGTCAAATTAGGTGAAGGTAACTCTGCTACGGAGGAAGGTACTTTTTCATCAACAATTTCCATGTTGTTGACTCCATTCCTTGGCAGAGCAGACATTGCACCATCAATATTGTCGCCTGCAAGCATGCCACAAACAATCATTTCAATTCCAAATTGCCACACATGACAGTTCATGTTCCGTGTATGAACAATGTTACTATCTTAGCATTATATAAATAGGAGAAGTTTATTAAAAATCATAAAATTTTGTAATCTTACTTGTTTTGTAATGAATTCCACTCATGTTTTTGTAACTCCTAAAGTGTATTAGAACATAACTATAGACATCAGAAATGAGTTCAAGTATGGGATACCTCATGATAGATTGAGCCGATGTTCTGCATATTTCTACTAAATTTTTAAACCAAAAGACGAATACACAAGTAACTGGATAAATGACCACAGTTACGAATACACAAGAAACTTTCTAACCATAAGTTTAAGCAAACTCCTAAACAAAGTCAAAATTTGCACTTAGAAAACATCTGATCAAAGATTGGGCATGGTTCATGTAGACATTCCAACAACTACAAGGGCCCTTTAAACCCAACTTGTTAAAAATTAAGTGGCATAATTAGATCCAGCAAGATTTCACAAGAAAAAGTTGCTTCTGCTGGGTAAAGTCTCTACCCTCTGGAAGTCAATAAGGAGGTCCATACCATTGGAATTTGGAAGACTGTGAAGCAACATGGATCAGATCTAACTGCTAATATGTGCCTTAGAAATCTCGGCACCTACTGACCTTTAGTTTCACACACAATACATGGTCCATGTTGAATCATAGTTTTAACATTCATGAGCAAGTCAGAGTAGCCATTAAGATTCCCACGCCGCAAATTCCAAGGACTGTCAAATTGCTTGGTCCATGAGCAGTGGTGACATTTCCACATTCCTTCATGCATAAAAAAAATGATGGTATGCTTACTATTACAAAAAACGAAATGGCAAAAAATGATTCGAGAAATTTGAGAAAAGGAAGATTTTTCAGTCCAAGGTGTGCGCCCCATGAGGATAAATTCTTCATATTATTTTGTAAAATATAGTTAACTCTACTATAGTGAAGAATGCTCTTGCTCAAAAATATTTTTTTTTATTTTTTAGACAAGTTATAGAAAGTAAAAATAAAAGGAAACATAGAGGTCCACAAAGATTGCTGTTGGGGAAGAAAAAGAAGCAGAATAAAAATAATTCTGTACCTTGTTGTTGGTCCAAATAAACACTATTCTTATGGTGTGATGCATCAGCATTTATGGTAGCACTGCTTAAAGCCTCTCCATTTATGACATTTTCTACAATCTCAGCTATGATTCCGATCCCACCTTTTTCACTATCACCGTTGAAGTTACTGCCATTTTCTGCAACAACATTGTTTGTTTCTTCAACCTTTTGAACAGGTTGTTCTGTGTGTTCTTTGTGGGTATGAAGCACTTCCTCCTTCTGAGGAAAAGAGTGTTCTCCCACTGAAGAAAAAAAGGAAGGTGCTTCAGCATTGGTAATACTACCATCTTTTCCCTGTTGCAGGGATTGTCTTCCTTTCAAAGCTGCACCTTCTTGCAGTTGTTGTTCTTCTTTCTCTTCATCTTCCCTCACTGCACAGTACAGTTGCTCCATTGAAGCTGGCTTGTTCAGAAGGAGCAGTAGAAAAAAAAAAAAGAGAAAATAAGACAAAGTTTTTATCTTTTGAAAGTTGTGAGGGTTGCATTTAACGTGCTCAACAACTATCGCGTCGCTGTAGATAGAAGCAGTCCACGCAATAGCACACACTAATCTTCTGCACATAGACAAGCAAATTAGTTGTTTTCAAATTTTGGTATATAAATAATAGACAAATTATTTTTAAATTCATATGGTAATTTTAAAGATTTTTTTTCTGTAATAATCCCATTTAATATATATATATATATATATATATATATATATATATATATATATATATATATAGTTATTCATGATAAATTTAATATAACACTTAAATTTAAAATCTCATCTAAAGAATTATGTGTGACAATGATCGTTAGAAATTTAAATACAAATTAGTCTGTATTTATTAAAAAAACTATTGATGTAAAAGTTATCAAATTTATATGTGAAAATTATAATACGAAGGGCTTCTTATATTGTGAATGTATATACTCTTATAACTTATAAAAATTATATCGCAAGAAAAATAACACTCTTGAATGTTAAATATTTATTTATTATTGCCTATTCTAATAATAAGCCTATGAAAGATGGCTGATAAAGAAAGGAAAAAAAACTCTATGAAAGATGATTTGATGTTAAAACCAAATTAGATTATTATTTACAGTAACTATAGTAATATGAGAGAAAATTAAAATAAGTCGTTTTAGTTTTTTTATTGAAAATAATTATTTTCTATTAGAAAACACTTACATTAATTTCCTATAAATGTTTGATGCTGTGTTTTTATGAAGAAAAATGAGAAACACATATTCTGCATGGCGAGCAAATCCAAAATACTATTTTGTCTTTATTTTTTGGGTTGAACTTTTTGTGTCTTGTGTGTCGAGCTGACAGCGATAAGACCGAACAATTGACACAGACCAGTAGATTTCAGAGGTGGGAACTTTTTTTCAGAGTTTTTTAAAAAAATTAACCAACTTTATTTACTCTTGTTAGAATTTTGGTTTTCCAGAACCCAATTTTAACGTTTAACGTTGATAATCAATATGCTGGAAAATAGAAAAGCTGAATTCTAAAATGATTTTCCACTTTTGAAAAATATAATTTAACAAGTAATTGTTAAAATGAATAAATAATACTAATAATAATAATTTTTATTTTATTTTATTGTTCTGGTTTTAAATAAATATTTAAATTAAAAAAAAATTAATAATAAAATAAACAATAATCAAATATGTGAAATCAATTACAGAACTTTGAATTGAAAATATATAATAAAACAATGCAAATGAAAATTTTAAATTATATTGTCAGAGTAGTTTAAGAAAATAAATGAAAATGTATTAATAAAAATAATAATATATTATGAATTAAAGAAATAATAAAAGTGTACTTTTCAAATGTATAATTTCCAACATATACATTTTAAAGTGGTTCACAAAAAAAGTTTAATATAGAAAATATGCAATTACATTTTTTTAATTAAGATGAAATTTTTTATATCAATTAACTTAGATTTAATTTAAAAAGAATTTTTTAAGTAAGTTGTAACATCAACCAACATAAAATGTTACCCTAGGTTAAGACAATAGATGATTTATTTACATTGTCTTTAGGGAGTTTGAAAAACGTCTAGGTGTTTAACGAATTTTAAAATTTATTGAAGATTTCGACGAATTTTGAAAAATTCTGAAAGTCACTGAGTGCTAATTTGTATGTTGGATCCATTTTATTATTTGGTTATTTGAAATAGATTTATAATCGATTTTATATATATTTATGATTATAGTTGTGTTGATTGAAGTGATAATATGTGTTGATAGGGGAAGCTATGCTTAGCTAAACCCATATCAGATATGTGTTGATAGGGGAAGCTATGCTTAGCTAAACCCATATCAGATATGTGTTTTTAGTGATGAACAAAATAAATGTTTCATAATTTCTTGTGTAACAAATGACAAAACCGTTGATTGATCTTTTTTGTCTGTGTGCTTAAAATGATTGGTATACATGCATTTATTGTATGAAATGAATCATAAGTTGAAACATATTACACTTTGTATATTTGAAAGAAATAATCGATTAATCTATTTATATAATCTATTATATTTCTTCATATTTCAGTATATGTTTTAAAGGGGCAAAATAGCTAGGTTTTAACCGATTACATTAGTTGTATAATTGATTAAAATACGTTGTTATGCCAACATGTGTTTGCTGAGTGCATTGATGTGTTTAGAATGGAAAATGATTTTGAAGTTTACTTAAGTATGGAACTTAATCGATTACACAAGTTTCATAATCGATTAATTGTTTATCTTGTGAAAATCATTTTCATTGAAAACTATAACTGCCTATAAATATTAATTGGTTGTTGGCTTGTATGATTTATCCAATCGATTGCATGCACCATTTATTCTGTTAAATCTGAAACATATGTAAAACTGTTAAAGTAGAAAGAAAAGCTTAATTAATTACATTAAAAGCATAATCGATTAAACTGTGTCTGGTTTGGAAAACTCTATAAATAGACGCGTGTTGCACTCATTCAAAACATTCTCTATACTTACACTTTCATAAATGATTTGTTTGTTAAGAATGATTGCAGGACCGTCCTAGACTTCTTGAAGAATCAAGATCATTCATTTCGAAAGAAATCATTTAGATTCTTGCCAGATAATTGTGCTTACACATTGTTGATCATATTGTGCACTTGATGTGTACTCTTTGAGATCAATGTCTACACTATAATAAAGAGAATTGTGTTTCCTATTCCTATGAGCCAGGAGGAAAACCTGTGTATTCTGCATTGAGAATTAAGATTGCTCTCTCAAGATGTATTGAAAGTTGGGATTGCTTCTGAGTTGTGAAATTAATTGTGAGGTTTTTTAGTTTTTGTATTAAAAATAATTATTTTCGATTAGAAAACACTTACATTAATTTCCTATAAATGTTTGATCCTGTCTTTTTATGAAGAAAGAAAAATGAGAAACACATATTCTGCATGGCGAGCAAATCCAAAATACTATCTTTGTCTTTATTTGGGTTGAACTTTTTGCGTGTCTTGTGTGCCGAGCTGACAGACCAATAGATTTCAGAGGTGGGAATTTTTTTCTGAGTTTTTTAAATAATTAACCAACTTTATTTACTCTTCTTGTTAGAATTTTGGTGGTTTTCCAGAACCCAATTTTAACTTTGATAATAAATATGGTGGAAAATAGAAAAACTGAATTCTAAAATGATTTTCCACTTTTAAAAAATATAATTTAACAAGTAATTGTTAAAATGAATAAATAATACTAATACTAATAATTTTTTGTTTTATTTTACTGTTGTGGTTTTAAATAACTATTTAAATTAAAAAAAATATTAATACTAAAATAAATAATCAAATATGTGAAATCAATTACAGAACTTTGAATTGAAAATATAAAATATGTGAAATCAATTACAGAACTTTGAATTGAAAATATCATATTAAAATAATGCAAATGAAAATTTTAAATATATTGTTCAGAGTAGTTTAAAAAAATACTTGAAAATGTATTAATAAAAATAATAATATATTATGAATTAAAGAAAAAATTAAAGTGTACTTTTTAAATGTATAATTTACAATGAATACATTTTAAGGTGGTTCACAAAAAATTAACATAGAAAATATGCAATGACATTTTTTAAATAAGATGAAATGTTTTATATCAATTAACTTAAATTTAATTAAAAAAGGTATTTTTTAAATCAGTTGTAACATCAACCAACATCAAAACATAAAACGTGACTCTAGGTTAAGACAATTGACGTATAAAGTTTTTTTAAAAAAATGAATGTATTAGTATTTTTGCAAATATGATTAACTTTTATATGATGATGGTTATAGAAATCACAGTTTACATAATGATGTCAACAAAAAAAAAAACTTCTTATGCATGACTTAGGTAAATTAATATAGGTAATTTTACTTTGGAAGTTTCTCTTGAATCTTCTACTATTTCTCTTTCTAACTACAAATTTTTTATAAATTTCAAAACTATTCTTTGTAAAAAAAATTGTATAATAATGGTTTCAAAGTGAAAACTAAATCGAGGGTTTGAAAAATGATTAGGTATTCAATGAATTTCAAAATCTATTGAAGATCTCGACGAATTTTGAAAAACGCTGAGCGACACTCTTTGCAAAAGGTTTGTCATTGAGCGTCCTATCTGAGCGCTCGTTTGTATGTTGGATTTGTTTTCTTCTTTGGTTATTTCAAATAGATTTTTAATCGATTTTATATATGTTTATGATTATTGTTGTGTTGATTGAAGTGATAATATGGTTGTAGATAAGTATTATGATGGTATTGAAAGAAGGAGAAATTCTTTGTGGTGATGATTTTAGTGTATGCATTGACATATGAATGTCGGTAATGAAGTATCCTGAACTCTAATAATTATTCACACTCAAATAGAGCAAATCAAGTTCTGTGGTGAGAGTCATAGGAAGTCTTACGTGCAAAGCGACTAACCTTGTAAGTAGTAGGGTGATAACCCCTTTGTTTATGACTCTACAAAACATAAATACTACTAGGTGTAGATGTCTATAGTGAATCTCAATGTCAAAGACATGTATCTAGTAGTTGTTTTGTATAGAAGTTCTTTCTTTTAGAAAAACACATATGAACCATAGTTGGTTTGTATATATTTTTTATTATTATAGTTACTTTTTCTGGGATAAGTGTATTAATATATTATATATTAGGTCTATCTGTTTTGGTTTTATTAATTTTATAACATTTTATATAGTATTTTATACTATTTGTTTCAGTATGTAGGGTTGAGAACTACACTTTTCACAAGTTAATTTTATCTCCTTTCTTAACTTTGTCTTTCCTTTCCTTCGAGTTTGTTGACTTTCCTCTTGTAAGGTCCAAATCCGAGCGGTGGGTACCTGCTAATGGCACTCGGATGCTCAAGTCAGTTTTCGATTATCGATAAGTTATTGAACTTGAAGCTATTTTAGCTTGTCCCCCTCTAGCTCCTTTCCCCTTAGGAAAGTCGTCTGAGTTAGAATTCCTCACTACACCACATCCTAACACTGCCATGCATTTCATCGAACACCTTGCAAGCACCACCAACTTCATCCGTGATCTCCATTCCGCTGCCACTCCTGGATCGTGAAGCTGTTCAATCTTGAAGAGTGGAGTTGCTTCCATCTAGGGTTGTACGTTTTGGGGAAGTGAGATATCTCCTTTTCTCTCCCTAGGATTGTTATCGAGAGATATCTTACAAATCACGATCTGGGGAATTCTCCCAAAAGCAGTATTTCTCAGTGATGGTGGTATGAGTTTTGGTTGTCTTAAGCTCCTAATCTTAATGTAGAATTAATTATTTGGGATGCAAGGCATTGTGACCTAGTAATTAAGGATGGATTTCTTCACCGAGGGATCGGGTTTTAAGTAATTTAGCGAGTGACGTTGACATTAATGAAAGAAGAAGAATTCTTATATACATGAGAGTAAACTAGGTGAAATCTAACTCTAACAACATATTCATCTCATATTTTCAATATCATTCATTCACCCTTGTGTTTAGCCTCAATTGATCAAATTGAATTCATTTTTATTTTATTGCATTTGCATTCAAAAACCCAAAAATATGTTCTTTAGAGTCTTAATTAGTTGAGTAGTCACATAATTGTTTAGTGTCGTGAGTCTCTTGGGAAACGATACTTGGTCTTACCATTTTATATTACTTGTGCGATTCGGTACACTTGCCGATCCATCAACAAGTTTTTAGCACCATTGCCGGGGATCAAAAATGTTGTTAACACCATCCTTTTCGCATTCATAACATTGTACAACGTTGCTTCTTGAACTCTTCTTTCCTCCTCTTGAAAAGCCTGCATGGTTAGTCGTAGAATTTTTATTCTTCATGAATCTGTTAAATTTTCTCACTATCATATTCATGATTTCCTTTTCTGGTACTTCTGCATCTGATTCAGATTCAGATTCGGCCTTCTTGGAGGACTTCTTGCTTGTGGCTTTGAGAGCAATCGGTTGTGTTTGAAAGGTTTTCAATCGATTGAAAAGTCCAATTCCAATATCTTGATTTCTAATGGCCCCCAATGACCCATTTGTAACAACTTGACTTTTTTTAGTATTCTTTTTTCTAAAAAAAAGCAATATTAATCTAAAATAAAGTCAATCATTTTTAACACGATAAGCTAATTCTTACGTTTCCACACTAAAGTGAGATATATGACTTTATTATTTGTCCATTTTATAGTTAAGGTATTACACAATTGTTTAGTAACACAAGTCTCTTGGGAATCGATACTTGGTCTTACCATTTTATATTACTTGATACGATTTGGTACACTTGCCAATAAGTTAACACACCACATCGGCCTTCACTATCGTCTTAAAGTCTTTGGGCACCTTCACCATCTTTCTTTTTCTTGCTATTAGACTAAGCCATGACTAACCCAAAACTTCCCTACACTGGAATCTCAGATTCTAGCAACCACCTCGTGCAAGCCGCCGTGACTGGCCACCACCACGTCGGTCTCTGAAAAGCGAAACTGCTTATTATCACGCTGTAATTGTGCGCCACCACCCATAACATCAATGCCGCAAAGCCTTAATGAACCGCCAGTTGCCGTCACGCACAACCATCATGGTTGCTGCAAAGCTGTCATGAATGCGCCATAGCCACCATCTCCAGCAAGCTTCGACCTCTAGAAAGCTGTAAAAGAAGAACTTAGATCATGAACACCATAGTTTCTCATGCACAACATCAGGCTGCCATCAACAGCGGTGAGTTCAACGCATAAACCTAAACAGAGAAAACGAGAATCCCACTTCAGGTACCCTAATTGCGAATCCATCTTCTCGTGAAACCTTCATCTCATTCGTGGTGCAAAAGCTTTCCCTTCACGCACTAAGCCAACACAAACCTGCAAGGAAACCAAAGAAGCAAAAACAAAAACCAAATCATGAATTCCTCCCTAAACTAACTGAAGCCACTATGAGGAAGAGGGAGAAACCTTATTCTCCCGCCATAAGAAGAAGCAGCATTCCCACAAAATTAGAAACCCTAATTTTTTGGGTGGCGAAGGGGCTGTCACGTGAACCCTCAAAACCCTAATTAGAAATGTGGCACAAACTTATCAGGGAAGCTGGCATCCCACGTGGCGCATCGTTAGACACCTCATAGAAAATCTAATGTCGTTTCTTTTTAAGGACTAAATATACGAGTTTCCTAACTAAGAGGACGAAAATGAGCAAACCTTTCAAAGAGAGACGAAACCCAAAATAGCATGATAGTTCAGGGACTAAAAGTATATTTAACCAAAAAGTGACATCCATGAACGCCTCCTATACAAATTAATCGATGTTGTCTTATATCAGAAGGTGGTCTATTACGTAGTGAGAAGATAGAATAATTTTAACTATATGATAGATAGACTAAGATGACATTATATCGATGTTCTCTGATCTTATAGTTACCACAAAAAAACTCAAGATGATGTGCAATCCTTTTCCCCCACTAAATTAAGTCATCATGAGAGGAAAATATTTCATTCATTTTAAAATTATTTTTCAAATCTTCCTCTACCACTTTATTTATTAAAGAAGAAAAATATGATATAAAGCTATAATTTATTTGAGAATTCATACCATAAGAACATTGTTCCATTTTATATTATAACCACTTAAAACATAATATCCACCCCTCAATATCTAAAATGATTCATAATAATACTACTAATAATGGCTACAAAATTATTAAAAAGCATCTAACAAATTTTTGATAAATTTAAAATAATAAAACTTTAAATTAAAATTATTGAAAAACATCTAACAAATTATTTATAAATTAAAAAAAGAAAGCCTAAAAAAATTTAATAAAACGCATATAACAAATTAATAATTAAATCAAAACAAAAATTATTTATAATAAATTTAAAATACTAAAAATTCAAAAATAATAATTGAAATCCATCTTCAATGGATTTCGAACTCCTGAGGTCTTCAACAAATTTTGTCATCTATCGAGGTCTTCAATGGATTTCAAAATTCATCGGGGCTTTCAATAGATTTTGAAATTCGTCGAGGCCTTCAACGGATAACGGATTTTGAAATCCATTAAGGCTTTCAACGAGTTTTCAAATCCGTTAAAGCTTGTGAATTCGAGTATAAGGTTTCATTCACCTATTTTTGCACGACAAACGTTCCAAGAAGTAATTTCATGAACAATGCACCAACAATTGTCTTCCTATGTTGCTCCAAGAGGACCATCAACCACACCAACAAAAAAAAACAAACGACAAGGACACAATGGACCCAAAACACCCACATTAACCAACAGTAAACAACAACAAACACAACAAGCATCACACTAAATAAGGGAACTAGTGGCAAACAAAGAAACTAATGGCAATGAAATCGTGAAATTAGTAAATGGTAAAGTGAATGGGGTTGGGTAGAGGTGCAAAGATTTAAGTAAGGGAAAAAGAAGAAGATAGGAGAGTGAATGAAGTTGTTGAAGGTTGTAAAATTTGGTAAGCAATAAATTACCGATTACCAACCTTGTTTATTTTTTTTAAATTACTAAAAACAATTCAGGAACTTGGAGGTGTAGGAAGAAATGTTTTGAGGTGTAGGGAGAAATGCTCGAAGAATTTTTCTAAACTCATCCAACACCTTACTTCAATGTGGATGCATAAGTGTGCGAAGACAATATTAATGTTTGGAATATACGATTTTGATCACACATCTTCAACACCTTTCTTTGAACTAGTGATTGAAAAAAATACCAATTCAATCCAATTATTGTTCACTTAAACTAAAAAAAATTATTTCTCAGCTAACAAAACAAAATTCAAAATCTTGTTTGTAAACACGACTTTAATGTAAATAATAAAAAAAACACTAAAATTATGCTAAAAACATGAATTTACCCGTACTTTTTTAAAAACATATATGTTGAGATTGTTGATAGGGGGAGCACAGGTTTAGCTTAACCTACAATCTCAGTGATATCTGAGTTTTTGATGATGACAACACATAATTAATAACACATGTATATTCTGTGTTACATGTTCTATGTTTACATGTCATATGCTTCTCTTTAATCTGTTAAATACGTTAAAGCATATCTGAGAACATGTTTGAGCTATGTTTGTATTGTTCATTGCATATCACTGTGTGAAAAATATGATTTTATATGTGTATGCATGACATATGTTTTCGGGAAAAGAAAAATCACAAGCACTATGGTTGAACTTTAAATGTGTGGCAAAACAACAGTTTTAAGTCGATTACATTATGGGGTGAATCGATTGAAACTCGTGTGTTTGCACAAACTATTTTGAAGTGTGTTGTGAGTTTTTTTAAAAGAGAAAAGTTTTCAAAACTGTGCAAAAAAATTCACTTAATTGAATGCATGCACTATGTATTCGAATAAGTTAGTTGATGTTTTGAAAATCTGTTAAATGCTGGTAGCAACTAACATAACGGTCATATTTTTAAATATGTTGACCAAGCATTAAATGATAGCCGATTGCATCAATTGTACATTCAATTATTTGTTTGACTGCTGCTAATTCTGTTATAAATGAATGTTATATTCGATTACGTTAGTAGCTCATTCGATTAAAACACGTCTGATATGTGTTATACTATAAATTGACGCAGATTTAAATTCTGTAAGAACTTTTGGTAATTCTAACAATTTCATATCATTTACAGAAAGTTGTGATCTTACAGAAAGAGAGGAAAAACTCCAAGAAATAAGATTGACCGTGGTGATCAAAAACTTGTGATTTCTTGAAGACCAAGACTGCTGTGTTTCAAAGACTGATCAAATCTGCACACTTGAGTGTTAATGTGTGATCAGATTCTACAATCTCTTGAAGATTGATTTGAGTTCCCTGTTGTGGCTACAGGAATAAGAGTGTGTGTGTTCTTGACTTTGAGGGTGCCTCAAAGGGGTTAGACGACAGAAGAGGGGATTCTTGTTGTTGGTCTTGTTGTTGACTGCCTATATTAGATTAGAGGATTAAAGAGGTGTTTTATGTTTTTGACGTGAGATCTCTATAAAAACATTGTTGTAAAAACCTTGATCTTTATAGTGCATTGACTTCCTGTGGTTGGAAGGACACTGGATGTAGGCTTGGTCGAACCAGTATAAAAACTCAGTGTTTGAATTTTCTGATCCCTACTCTCTTTTATTCAATCGATTACTTTCTGTACTTATTCGATTAAGTTTTCGTTGCATTGAAAATCTTTTACCGTGCAATTCAAGAAAAAGTATAAAGGCATTAATTTTAGTGAAAACGATTTTAAAAGCTTTTGGTTTTTACACTTCACCAATCACCCCCTCTCTTGGTGTGAGAAATTGAGCCATTCTATTTTAACAATTGGCACCAGAGCAGGTTTTCATAAAATATTTGTAAAACTAATTAATTACTATTTCCATTTAATCGATTGATCCTGGAAAATGACTTTCAATTTTCAAACCTTTAGTGAAGGTGCATCCACAAATAGACCACCACTATTTGCTAGAGAAAACTATGCCTTTTGGAAAATAAAGATGCAATTTTTTCTTGCATCCATGGATAAAGGAGTTTGGGATGCAACTCTAAACGGTACATTTGAGCCCACTCAAATTGTGAATGGAAAAATTGTTTTGAAAAACTTTTCAGAGTGGACTCAGGATGAGAACCATAGAGCACAGTGTGATGTTAAGGCTAGGAATGTAATTGCTTCTGCACTAACTATGGATGAGTTTTTCAGGATTTCCCAATGCAAGACTGCCAAAGAAATGTGGGAAGTTCTTGAAGGGACACATGAACGTACTGACGAGGTAAAACGTGCTAGAAAGAACTCTCTTGTGCAGGAATATGAGCTGTTCAGGATGAAGGTTGGGGAGGCATAATTCAACTGGGCTTCATTCAAAACCTTACTTGCATAATAAATAGTGTGAAATACTTTCTCTCTTCTCTGGCCAAGAACAACACCTATGGCATAATTACTAGCATCACACATCAGCTCAAAATCTTGATTTCGATCAGGAGCTACAATTACTGGAGCAGAAATCATTTTTTTCTTCAAAACATCAAACGCCTTAAGGCACTCATCATCCATCACAAATGGTGCGTCCTTAACAAGGAGGCTGCTTACGGGCTTGGCAATCTTTGAAAAGTCTTTGATGAATCTTCTATAAAAACCAGCATGACCCAAAAAGCTTCTGATTCCCTTCACATTGGTTGGTGGTGGGAGTTTTTCAATGACTTCCACTTTGGCTCTATCAACCTCAATTCCCTTGGAAGAAATTTTATGACCCAAAACAATCCCTTCCGTTACCATAAAGTGACATTTTCCCCAATTGAGAACAAGATTGGATTGGGTGCATCTTTTAAGTACAACATCCAGGTTAGACAAACACTCATGAAAGGAACTGCCAAACACTGAAAAATCATCCATAAAGACTTCAATGCATTTTTCTATTAAGTCTGCAAAGATTGCCTGCATACACCTCTGAAAAGTAGCTGGAGCATTACATAACCCAAACGACATTTTTCTACAAGAAAAAACTCCAAATGGGCAAGTAAAGGTTGTCTTCTCTTGGTCCTTGGACCGACCACAATTTGATTATATCCAAAATATCCATCCAGAAAGCAATAGAAAGCCTGACCTGCCAATCTCTCCAGCATCTGATCCATGAAAGGAAGGGGAAAATGATCCTTCCTAGTAGCATTGTTCAACTTCCTATAGCCAATACACATCCTCCATCCAGTAACAGTCCTTGTAGGTATGAGCTCATTTTTATCATTATAAATAACTGTCATCCCACCTTTCTTTGGTACCACCTATACTGGGCTTACCCATGCACTGTCAGAAATAGGATAAATAATACCAGCCTCAAGTAACTTTAGCACTTCTTTTCTCACCTCCTCCTTCATCACTGGATTTAACCTTCTCTGTGGTTGAGCAACTAGTTTGTAATCATCTTCCATAAATATTTTGTGCATGCAATAAGTCGGACTTATGCCTTTGAGATCTGAGATTGACCATCCAATAGCTCCTATGTTGGCTTTTAGTATCTCAACCAACCTTTCTTCTTCTTTGGGAGAGAGAGAATTACTGATGATAACTGGTTTATTCCTCCCTTCTTCTAAGAACGCATACTTCAAGTGTGGTGGTAACATCTTCAGCTCCAATTTGCTTTCCTTGACTTTTTCTTCTATGTTGATCTCTTCCATCTTATGTAAAGGGACTTCTTTCAAATCATCCAAGCACTCACTAATCAATCCTTCTTCTTTCTCATTCAATTCTTCATAAGTGTCAACTAGCATCTCCTCTAAAAGAAACATATCACTTGCTTTCTTCTCTTGTATCATGCAGATTTTTTCAAGAGTGTCAAGATGGAAACACTCCTTGTCATCCTTTGGGTGAGCCATAGCTTCAAAAACATCAAAATTTACTTCTTCATCTTGCACTCTCACCTTCAGTTTGCCATTTTCCACATCAATCAAAACTCTTGTAGTCTTCATAAAAGGTCTCCCAAGAATAACATGCACATTTACATCCTCCTCCATTTCCATGATAACAAAGTCCACAGGAAACAGAAATTTGTCTACCTTCACAATCACATCTTCATCTACCCCATAAGGATATTTCAAAGATCTATCTTCTAGTTGAAGAGTCATCCGAGTAGGCTTGAGTTCCAAAGCTTCAATCTTTTCAAACATGGAGAGCGGCATGAGATTGATACTGGCTCCCAAATCAATTAATGCCTTTCCAACAAAGACATTCCTCATAGTGCAAGGAATGGTGAAGCTCCCTAGATCTTTCAACTTGGGAGGTAGAAGCTTTTGTATGATAGCACTGTAGTTTCCTTGAACTTCAATGGTTTCCTCTTCAGTGTACTTCCTTTTCTTAGTGAGGAGCTCCTTCAGAAATTTAGCATATGAAGGCATTTATTGCAAGGCTTCAAAGAAAGGTATGTTAAAATCCAATTTCTTAAAAACCTCCATGAAACGCTCAAACTGTTTTTCTTTCTCCTTCCTAGAATAATTCTTTGGGTAAGGAAGGGGCTTTTCATATACTTCTTTATTTTTTCTCTCATCCTCTTCCTCTCTTTTTTTCTTCTCTTCCCTCTCTTTTTCTTTTTCTGTTCTCTCACTCTCTTCTTTTTCTTTCTCTTCTTCATCTTTTTCTTTTTCATTCAACCTTTGTTTTTCTTTTCTCTCTATTTTTCTCTCATCTAAAATTCTGCCCCTTCTGGTAGCAACAACTTTGCACTCCTCTCTGGGGTTTACTTTCATATTACCCCCAAAAACATCTAGCTTATGAATTATGTGACAGAGATGCCTCTCTATCCTTCTGAATGCTGCTTCAGTGCTTTTATGATGAGAATCAGACATCTGCATTAACTGTTGCAGTGTGTCATCCATCTTAGCCATTCTTTCTGATAGAGAGGGTTGTTGCTACCATTGTTGTTGTCCGACAACTTGTCCATATTGACTTGGTCCCATAGTTAAGTGAGGTTTCCACCCGTGGTTGAAATTACCTTGTCCGAATTGCATCCTGTATAAACTAGACACAAAACCCTAGAAAACACTGTTAGCACACAAAGAAAACAACGACAAAAAAAAACACAAATTAAAAATAGGATAAAAATAAAAAAAATGAAAAAAAGTCAAAGTTAATCAAGAATCACACAAATAGAATAGTTTAAATCGTGAGTCCCCGGCAACGGCGCCAAAAACCTTTTAACAACATTATTTATCCCCGGCTACGGCGCCAAAAAATTGTTAACAACACTTTGATCCCCGGCAGCGGCGCCAAAAACTTATTGATGAATCGGCAAGTGTATCGAATCGCACAAGTAATATAAAATGGTAAGACCAAGTATCGTGTCCCAAAGAACTCTCGGCACTAGACAATTGTGTGATAACTCGATTAATTAAGACTTAAAGAAAACAAGATCATTGGTTTCATATGCAGAGACAGAAAATTAAATATGAATGTAGTTTGATCAGTAGCGGAATAACACAGTGATGAACAAATGTTGTTTAATATGAGATGAGTATGTTGTTGGGGTTAGATTTCACCAAGTTCCCTCTCATGTATGTAGAAATTCTTCTTTAAGCATTAATGTTAACGTCACTCACTAAATCACTTAAACCCGATCCTTCGGCGAAATAAGTCTGTCTTTAATCACCAGATCATGAAATTCCTAGCATTCCTAGTAATTAAATGTGAAGATCATTAGCTTTAAGATAACCAAGAATCATACGCTCATCCCTAAGAAATATTACTCTTGGGAGAAATTCAACAAGAACCTGAATTGTAAGAAACCTCCCAGCACTCATGCAATTACTCTAACAAAGCATGTAATAAGCACAGATGAATTACTCTAACAATTAATGAAAAAGCATATGTTATTAAGAATCAATTCAAATACATGAGAGTTCACCAGGTTACATCATCCCCCAACAACAAATAGAGTTTAGTTCACCATAGACATGGTGAACCTAGATGAAAAATGGAGAAGAATGTGATAAAAAAACCCTAAAAGTAGAAGATGGAAGCTCCCGCATCCAAATTTGCCTCTAGAGGGTGAAAGAGTGTGTTGTTGTGCTCCTCAAGCCAAAGATACAAAACATAGGACGTCTGGGTCCTTTAAATAGAGCGAAGATAGAACAGAAACAAAGCCCAGGCCCGTGTCACTAGCGCTCAAGCGCCCCACTTAGGGTGCTCGGGCGGTGAGCGGTGGTTTCCTGTGCTTAAGCCTCACAGATGACGCCCAAGCTTCGTGCTTCGAGCGCTCAAGCGTCCAAAAAGGGGCACCCAGCCAATGAGTGGTACTCTTCTATGCTTAAGCCTCACAGATGGCACCCAAGCTTCGTGCTTCTAGCACTCAAGCGCCCCGAAAGGGGTGCCCAAGCTTCAAGCAATCCTCCCTTCTGGTGCTTTTCCAGGCCTTTCTAAGCTCCATCTCCTTGGTACTGCATCTCTGTCTTCCATATTATCTCAGTTCCTGCCAAAACAAGGGGAATTAGTCATAAAATCATCAAATTCAACCTCAACTCTCTTATTCACACAACTTAACAGAAAGACATGATTCCAAGCAAGTTTATAAGCAGAAAAGGGTATATTTAGTATCAAAATTACATCACATATAACGATATTTTCAACCGTTATCAAATGGTCATATCAAGGCTAACTATCCAGACTTGAAGAACAAGTAGAAAGAAATCATCAAGTATCCTTAGGACAATAGCAGAAAGCAAAGGAAAGCATACACAGCCTGGGAAAACTGTGATGGAGACTCTTCAAGTGATGATGATTGTAGTGTTGAAGAGGAGTCAAATTTATTTTTCATGGCAGGCTCTGCACACTCTGATGATAACAATGATAGTAAATTTGAGAATGAACCAATAGAGGTCAAGTACTACATGTTGTTGGATGCATTTCAGGATATTCATGCAGAAGCCATGCGACTTCAGTATAAGGTAAACCGATTATCCTTTGAGAGAAGAGACTATGAATATAGAATTGATAATCTAGTAAAGGATAATGAAAAGCTTGAAAAATAACTTGAAAATGCTTTAAAATCTGCAAAGACAGTTAAAACTAAAATACAAATTGTTGAAAAAGAATGTGGTAATTGTCCAATACACCTTGAAAAATTGACTACTTAACCAGCACACTAGCAAAATTTACATAAGGTAAAGAAAATTTAGATGTTGTGCTAAGAGCTTCTGGAAGAGCAATTAATAGGCAAGGTATTGACTACAAAGCAAAGAGTAATAGGATTAATTCAAAGAAGTTTATTAGTAAGCCTGTTACTAATGCCTGTTTTTACTGCAACAACATTGGTCACAATGTTAGAAACTACTATTATAGAAAGGTTGGAGTCCCCAAAGGAAAATTCAAATGGATTCCTAAGGAATTGACTCCTACAACCGACAAGACAAGACCCAAGTTCAAATGGGTACCAGCGTCAAAATCGTTTAATTGTTTTGCAGGAAAGTAGCTGCAACTGAAGTAGTATAGAACTCAAGAATGAACTACAATGCAAGATTCATAAGCTCTTGAGATTCAAAAAATGGTAACTGTTGAAATTCTCTTAATGCTTTATGCATCAAAATTGTGTGTATGATTGATTGTTAAATGCATGTTTGTTGTATGCCTGTTTGAGTGAATGTTTTCTGTGAAAATTAAGTTGCTCGATTTTTTATCGATTCTATTAAGTGTTTAATCGAATATGTTCTGGGCATGTGTTTCCCTATTTTTGAGATCACTCTGTTAATCATTAAGTCAACTTTGGATTTAATGAAACCGATTAATAATCTCTGTTATGGGCTTTCTTATTTTGAAAATTTGAATGGGCCTAAGTATATGTTTTTTTGCGCCTTTATAATCATCTGGTGTGATAGAATTGTATACATCGTGTTTGTTTCAAAACTGTGAAACACAAAATCCTTATTTGAATCAAGAAGTCTCTGCAAATTCTTCAATATTTGTCTAGCCACCCATCTTCTCGTCTTGGAAAACGCCCTGTCTCTTTGGCCAGAGAAGCAAATCCTTTTGATTGGTTTAGTGATGACGAACAACAAACTGACTTCATCTGTTAGTGGGGATTCAAAGAAGTGATCAAACACAAATACTTAAGTATTTTGTTCTTTCACACAAAGGGTTTCTTGTTTCAAGAATGGTTAGTTAACTCAAGTCTAACAAAAAATTTTGAACTCCATGGAGATTGTTATCCTAATCTTGTGAAAGTATTCTATGCAAACATAAAAAGGGAGAACAACTATCTCATTTCAAGAGTAAAGGGTGAGACTATCTGCATTGATGATTCCATATGGAAATATGTTGCTGGATTTCAACCTGGAGGACTGAAAGCACATCATGGCATACTAGGGTTCAACAAAGTGGATATCTATAACAAATTTTTGAAAGATCTGAATATGATAGGGAAGTATGACTCCTTTAGTATTGATCATCTTAGCAAAGAAGAAAGAATATGCACATATGTTATCACATGGATTTTACTTCCAAGAGGTGAAGATCAGTCATTGCTGAATGCAGAAGATGTGTACCTACTGTATGCATTGCAAACAAGAACACAATCATACTGGGCATTTATAATCGGTGATTATATGATGAAGGTTGCTAAGCAGAATGAATATCATTTACCATACGTTGTCTTCATTAGCAAAATTATGAGATTACAGAATGTGGACACCATAAATGAGATTATCATTAGCTATAACAAAAAGAATGAAATTGAAAAATTATTTTTGAAACATTTGGGGCTTAGAAAAAGTAAAGAAGGATGGATTTTCAAGGATGAGCATTGTCCTAGTATGGATGAAGTTAATCCTATAAATATTGACACATCAAGATATAAATTCAGACCTCAAACAAGATTTGAAGATTTCGTAGATGAAATATTTAAAAGACTTGATGAGAAAATGTCAATGCTTCAAAGATCCTTCACTAAGCTGCATAGAAAAATGGATTATGCGTTGAGGATAAATGCATTTGGTGACACCTCTGTTGATGATTCCTAAAGTGAGGAGGATAGTATGGATGAGAATATTGTACAATCATCTGAAACAGGATAAGGGTCCTGTGGTTACACTTTAGAGTCTTGGGTTGATGTGTTTTGATTGTATTGTTTTGTGTGTTTCTTTTGTATTGTTGGCTTTATATGCCAGCTTTGTTTTGTTTCAATCTGATTGTAATCCATGATTAAAATTTCAATGAAATCAGAGTTTATGTTTAACTCAATCTATGTATGAAAAATTATATCTATGATTGAGTAAAACTGATAGCACTTAAATCGATTACGCTATGCTTGTATGCAAATGTGTTACATTTTATTGTTACATTCATATCTTTGCATACTCACACATTATCTGTGATAATTCCTGTATTATATTGATTCTAAAATGCTTGATCTAGAAAGACCATGCAAGGTTTTGCAAGAACATTACTTGGTTGATAGATGAAACTGGAAAGTGAACAATATACTACAACAAGAAACCGATTCTGACTGGATTAAAATCGATTGAGTATCAACAGTTGTTTAAAGATTCCAAACTTGGAATATTTGATATCTTTAAAACTTGTTTTATATACTGTTGAACGTTTATTCTTCTTATATCTCTTTGCTCAACTGATATACATATTTAGAGATGATAAGAAATTAATTTTTTTTTGCTGATTGAAAATGTATCAAGTTTTGATCTGATATTGTTGTTACATATCTGCTTTGATACATTACTTGGAATATGCTTTTACATGCTTTGATATACACTCTGATTACTGCATTATGCATATGTGTTTTGAGATTGAAACATGCATAATGACAGAGTAAGCATTGCATGTTATTGAACTGTTTTACATGTATTCATTTAAGGGGGAGAATATCCTAAATCATGTAAATAATACTGTCGGGGGGAGCATCATAAAATGTTTTTATCTGATGCATCTCTATTGTGCTTGATTATCTGTGTATCAATTATAGCGTGCTTACCTTTTTTACTAATGCCCAAAGGGGGAGAATTATGATATTTTTGTAATTGGTTGATAATCTGTATTTGATTTGTGGAACATGGTTGATTATTAATCATGGTTGTGCATCATCAAAAAAGGAGGAGATTGTTGATAGGGGGAGCACAAGTTTAGCTTAATCCACAATCTCAGTGATATCTGAGTTTTTGGATGATGACAACACATAATTAATAACACATGTATATTCTGTGTTACATGTTCTATGTTTACATGTCATATGCTTCTCTTTAATGTGTTAAATATGTTAAAGCATATCTGAGAACATGCTTGAGCTATGTTTTTGTTGTTCGTTGAATATCACTGTGTGAAATATGTGATTTTATATGTGTATGCATGACATATGTTTTCGGGAAAAGAAAAATCACAAGCACTATGGTTGAACTTTAAATGTGTGGCAAAACAACAGAAGAAAATAAATGATGCGGCTGATAGGTAATTTTTCTGATTTTTTCTGAATTGTGATCGTTTGTAGTGAATGCGTTTAGTTTTTATTACATTTATTTTGAAATGATTCCATGGATTCTTTAGAAAGGTAATGTCCGTTTGTTTTTGGTTTCAAGAAATCATTATGATTATTTATTTATTTATTTCATTTTAAGGAGAACTATAAAAGCTCGTTCTTCATACATTTTATTTTACAAATAGGTATTGTTTTCTTCGGGTAGTCTTAGGTGACTTGTACTTGAGTCTAATAACAATAGAAGCGTTTTTTGTTTAAAGGATGCTTCTGTCTATTTCTAATAGAAAAATATTGTTTTTTTTTGCAGTGTACATGCATACATTGTTTTCAAAACCGAGCTATCGGCACACGCTTCTTTGTCTCACAACATGTCACTGGTGTGCCCTTGGCTCTCAAAGTTGAGGTGGATTGGATCAAATATGTTGCTTCCCTTGTATTTCTTTTTGTTATGTTAGTAGGAGGCTTTTTTAAATATTATTGTGTATTTATCTGGTTGTAGGTTGAAGGAAATCACATTTATAGTTGTTAGACACCAATGAAGCTGCACTTTTAAGTGTTTGATTTGTTGGGCACCAGTTTTGGTGCATACTTTGGTCTAAAAAAGTAACATAGGTAGACACAAATAACATGGTTACTTTAGTTTGTATTGGATAAATGTTGTGCTTTTGCATGGTGAGCATTTAGTGAAGTTTGTTATCCACTACTGTATAATTTTTCCATTTTTATTTTTATAATTACTAAATGATTGATGGCAACCCCTTTAGGGACTTCTCATCCAAAGAAGTATCAACTAAAACTAAGACTAAAGAAAGGGAAGTAGAATAAAGACTTCTAAAGCTCTTTCCTTATCTAAGTCTTAGATAGATTCTCCTTAAACTAAATACTTTTACCTTGTTTTGTAGGTCACAAATAAAGGTGGGGAACCATGCATTTTCCTCTTAAAAAGATTATCAAGCAAAGAAGAACAAAGGAAGCAAGAAGGAGTGCATTTCCGGATTCAAGCCATACCTTCTGGATTGGATTTTCAAAGGAGAGGAAGCTTCCGAATTTAGAAGTGCGCCAGCCACAACCCTCCGTCGCTCAGCCATTCCAGTCCAGCATTTAAAACGTGATTAATATGTTTCAGCTGGAAAATGAAGCCCACGTGGGATAAGCTTCTTCAGCACATGTACTTTGTAATCTAGATAGCTTCCTTGGCACGTTTGACAGCTCCTCTTCTCCTATAAAAGAGAGCTTCATCCTTTGTAAACTTCAACTTGAGTATAATAGTGAAATGTTGCTGAAATACAGCCACTTCTCTCGAGTTCACCGCTTGTGCTAAGTTTACCCGATGGAAGGCCGTCTGAGTTAGACATTCACCACACACACTCATCCAAACACTTTCAGTCATTCAGTCAAACACCTGGCCTGTACCGATATCTCCAACCTTGCTTCCATTCCGCTGCCACATCTGGATCAAGGAACCGATCCAGTCTTGAAGATTGAGGCCGCTTCCATCAATGGTTATGTTGACTAGAATTATTTCTAATTTGGGATCTTAGTGAAGTAATTGTTTCATTTGTTTATCCAATTCCTATGCACTTGTTTAACTAAATTTGCTAGTCTATTTCTTGTGTGCTTCTGGAAACCACCATGAAATTTTAGAATTGTTGACAGTGATAGATACTTATAATTCATTTTCTTTTTTTCTTATGTTTTTTACAGATGGTGGTCAAGATAATAATAATAGTGAAGATGCTCCCGAAAACAATTCTTTATACACCATAGTTTATGTTGGCAACCTTCCTCATGATGTATGTTATGTGGATTGAAGAATGAAATAATGTTCTTGATATAACTGTGCGTACTCCTTTGTATTATGTAAAATCAACAGGGCATATATTTGTGTGTTGTTCTAATTAACATTTCTAGCACTAACACAAACTCATAATAAAAGTCTAGACTTCCAGTAAAGATATGTTGTAGTATATTTTATTGTCAGTACTGACTTGTTATTGGTCTTTGCTAATCTATTAACAATGTATTTGTAAATTTTACACTTTTCTGGATTTTGGGCCATGAAACTCGACTAATGATTTGAAACAGAGTCACTACCTTTTATGTCTTGTCTCCAGCTATCAGGATTGAAGCTAAAGTAGGAATTCTTACTGCCTGGCTGGTTGTGCCTAGTACTTCTTCAACCAGTCTGCTATGTATCATTGTCTTCATAATAACAACTGGGATTTTCCTATGTAGCTAACTATGTTATTTCTATGCCCACTTTTCTTTCTGCATGTGTTTGGTTCACTTAAAATGTTGTTGGAAGCTAGTCCAAAATATATTTTGGTTGTTGTTTTTCTGGTGCAGATTGGTGACAGTGTGGTGTTTCAAAAACAGGTTTGGAAGGCTGGTTTTAGAGTGATAGAACGTGGATCAAAGGGGGCTTGAAGTCTTCAACATGGTACAGTGACCAAATGGGTTGGAATTTTACTGGAAGTAGTTTTTTTTACCAATGTACAATGATGTCTTTTTTCTTTAATATTTAACATTGAATAATATTATTTTTTCATGCTGAACAATTTGTTGTATAAAAGCATTTTTACTGTTAGTTTATAATATTTAATTTTTGTATCAAATTATTTGATTGTTTTTCATATATAAAGCATTTTTATCATAATCAAATAAATTATAAATATAACAAAAAAAATTATTTTGCATTCTCGGCGGTTTCTGCAAAACCCCAGTTAGTTCCAACGGTTTTTGCAAACTTCTGAAAATACCGACGGTTTTATTAAAACCCTGAAAATAGCGGCGGTTTAATCAAAACCTCTGGAAATCGCAGCGGTTTCATCAAAACTCCTGAAAATAGCGGCGGTTTTATCAAAGCCCCCAGAAATTATGGCGGTTTATAGAAAAACCGCTGGTAACAGTTAGTGACGTGTTTTCCAATGATTTTTGTAACCGCGAAAAGTTTATTTTTCAGATTCAATATTTTTGTAGTGATACCTCTGAGACTAAGATACAAAATTTAAAAACTAATAGTATTTTTTAAAATAATAGAAACATATAAAATTTGATTATTGTGTAATCGAAGCGTTTTGATGTATAAGCTATAATTATTTAAAAAATGAAATTGTACCGTCCGTTCCTCCCGATTCATAAAACTGAACGTCCACCCAGGTCGGCCATCAAGACCGAGCGTCCAAGCTAACGCTGTCCGACCACACATGGACCAAGCGATCCTCCAAGGTCGACCATTCATAAACCGAACGTCCACCCAGGTCGACCATCAAGACCGAGCATCCAAGCTAACGCTGTCCGACCACACATGGACCGAGCGGTCCTCCAAGGTCGACCATTCATAAACCGAATGTCCACCCAGGTCGGCCACCAAGATCGAGCGTCCAGTGTGACCGATCAGCAGAACCGAGTGGCCGCCCACCAAGGTTGACATCCTTGGTCGACCACCCTTCTGACCGGCCGTCCCGACCGACCCTCACTCGGTCGACCACGCGGTTAAATGCTAATGACTCATTAAAGCCCTTAATGAAGATTAAGGTATGATTGGGCCATTATCAGGCCCACGAAAGGTAAAAGCCCATTACAATAAGTATAAATAAAGGTTCCAGGTATGATTTCTAGACAGATTGATTACGATGCAATATATACATGCATTACAGACCACTCGGTCATGTTACTGACTTAAGCATCGGAGTGCCTTTGACAGGTACCCGACCGCCCCGCTTGGAGAACGAGGAGAGAACGGATACTACAACCAGGACTTGAAGACGGAAGAGCCCCTTCGGCCCTTCCCAGCGCGTCCAGCCCTTAGAAGAGTTAACCGTCCGGTTTTCGCCAGCTTCTAGTGCCATCCTTCTAGCACCTGAACCGCTCGGTCTGTTTCGGCTCGTGGGATTTAGGAACGTCCGCCCGGTCTTCGGCAAACTCACGTGTTTTAGCAGGGTCATCTAGATCCGGCCGAAACAGAAACCAATACGCTTTCACTAATTTAAAAAATTCACTGAATTTTCAAAGTCTTTTTTTTAAATATGAAACATATTATACGAAGTTAAATATAATATTTCACTATTTTAAACCAATAATTAAACCGGGGAAGATGGAACTTGTGTTTTGAATAAACAAGTCCATAAGCGAGGGTGATATTTCCGAGTCAAATCTTTGGGTACGTAATAAAGCATTACTTATTGCTAATAAAAAAAAAAAGATGAATTTGTACTACACTTTTAGGTTTTAGGGAGAGTAAGTTTCGAGGTTTTATTTAATCTGTTTTTCTCTCTCTTAAAATACTGTTGGATATTTACAAACATGTTTGATTTAAATTTTGTTTTTTCATATTGGTACAATAAAGGCTAAGTAATTTAACAAAATTACTAACATCAATAATTTTATGGCATGCTCTGTCAACATTTATAACTGTCATGCAATCTAACGAGTCAACAAATGTTTCTATAACCCAACAAATTCTATAACTTATTGAAGTTCATCAGCTGTTTTATGTATCCTAATTATAAGTTAAAAGTTGTATAAAATTAAGAGAGTTAAGTTATATACATATATATATATATATATATATATATATATATATATATATATATATATATATATATATATTAAAACTTTATATTAGTAGCGGTGTCAAATATATATACATAGACACTAAAAAACATATTTTTTATTAGTCATTGTGTTATATCAGTTTAATAAATTGCTAAAAAGAATTTTATTTTTGTTAATTTTTTTAACCGTCATAAATTTTTTATTATTTTAAATTTAACTAAATATTTATATTCAAGTTGTTTTCTCCTCATTTTTTTTATATCTTCTTCCCCTCACATTCTCATTCTCATCCTGAGATTTAATGCTCTGCCAAAATGTCTTCATGATTTCATCTGTGTGTTCTCTCGATACATCTCACTCCATCGTCTTCATTGATCCATTCTCTGGTTGTTCCCATTTCAAACTTCTTTATTATTCAATCCTCTTGTGAATTTTGTTTATTTCTCTTCATATGCAATTATATATAAAAAAAAAAACAAAAAATGACATGTACATGATTACTATCTTGGGGAACCAAATCATTTATTAAGGATTATATGACATGCTAAATCATTATTGACATTAATATTTTATTAACGAAAAAGACAAAAATAATATTTGATAAAACTAAAAAACAAAACTTAATTACATTTCAGATGCTTGAAAACAAATTTAAACCTTCTCACTCACGTATAGTTAGTTTATAAAATTAAAAAAATTAAAAGTGAGTTATCTTGACACTATTTTAATGTATTACACGCCATTTAAAATATACATAATACATGTACAAAAGCTATCATTAGATTACGTAAGTACAAATTTAAATGATGTAAAAAAAAGATTATCACAATAACATATCACTTGATTTAAAAGTTGAATAAAAAATAACATTTTTTACAATTTCTCTTTATCATGTTACTAAGTTTGACGCTCACTATTATTTGATATATAATATGTCTCCATCTTCAGGAACCAAGTGTATTTTACCATATCCAGAAAAAAAAAATTAAGTGAAAATCCTAGACATCTTCGAATGTACATTAATTAGTTTCTTATAGTTAGATTACATCCTATAAAGCATAATACATTCACGAATGAAGAAGGATATGGCTGAAAAGTTCCATTTACAAAAGGAAAGAAACAAAAGGAAAGAAATAAAGAAAGAGAAATGAGAGAGAAGAGTTTGCTGAATCACTTTACCTAACAAGTATATATATCCTTCTATGAGAAGAGTTTGAATAAGAAAACAATTGTAGGAACATCGCTATGGTGACTTAGTGCATGTCAGTTTCTGTCGAACATATATCAAATCGTCAGCACCATTGTGAACATCGAATTTAACCAATGACAAAGACATGATATTGCTGTTTTCATGTAAGGTTACAGTGACCTCACAAGGGCATATTCTATATCATATCCGTATCTTGCATATTTGAATAAAAAAAAATGGTGCACACATGCAGATTAAATAAATAGATTACGTGAGTGTATATATATCATCAGTATGTAAAAAGTTGATGCAGTGATATTAGTGTTTCCATTGATGACTCCCAAGGTAGTACAAATGGTGGAAAGTGTTGGTGATGATGAGCATAAGAAGAAGAAGGAGGTTAAGAGTCTGGCATTCTTGAAACTGTTGAGCTATGCTGACATGGTGGATTGGATTCTGATGGGTTTGGGAAGTGTTGGTTCCATTGTGCATGGCATGGCACTTCCTGTGGGGTATCTGTTGTTGGGAAAAGCTCTTGATGCTTTCGGAAACAATATTGAAGACATAGATGCCATGGTTAAGGCTCTTAAAAAGGTTGCTGTTTTTCATATATATGAAGAAAAGAGAGTGTTGTTATTTGAGTTGAATAAACTGATAGTGTGTTTCTTCTTGTTATGTTCAGATTGTTCCATTTGTCTGGTATATGGCCATAGCCACATTTCCTGCTGGGGTACTTGGTAAAGTTTATCTTTTCTTCCTTATCCCAGAATAACAATATACTTTCACAAACACAAATATTTTATATTTTTTTACATTATTTTTTATTATTTTTTTACAAATATAAAACTTATTTTTTTTATAATTATAATATTTTTAGAGTATGTGTCAAATAAATATTAATGTTATTTAGCCACTATTTAGGTTTCTTCTACGTAGACAATTATGTGATGTTTATTTTCTTTTATCCTTTAAATTTGGCAAGTTTCCTTGTTTTAAAGAGTACATCATAATTCTTATTTTAATGAAAAAAAAAATTTTAAGGTAAGTTTAGGCTGTTTTTTTTTCTTTTAAATTTAGAAAGTCTTTCATGAAACACTTTTCAAAAAGGAAATTTGTATTTTCACACTCAACTTTTCTTATGTAATGATCTCACTATTCCTTTTATTAATAAAATATTTAATAAATAAGAATAAATATAAATGAAATTTTGAAATAAAGTACCGACGTTCTTTCAAAAATTCATTTTTTTAGACAGTGGGAAGTTTTGTGTTCATTGGTGGTAATGAAGATTGAGACACTAAAGCTGAAATTTAAACAATGAAAAGTTAAAGTAGTAAAATCAAAGGAACTTAAAATTCTGATTTTTCTTTTTGAAAAGTAAAAAGAGATATTACTTTTAAAAGTATAATTATTTTTTTTAAAAACACTACTATAAAATTAGTTTTCTTTTATTGTTTTTGGAAACATAAAAAATAGTTTATTTTTTATTTAACACCAGCCAATTAAAGGTTTACATTTTATTCTATAACATACATCTGAATTTATTGACCAGATATTAGGACATATCTTATCGGCTATAATTGGAACAAAGTATGCCATATACGATCTAAAACGTCAAAAACTATTTTTCAAGAAATTGTAAACTATATTTGCAAGAAATATATTTTTCACATGAAAACTATCAAACCAGTTGGTCTACCTAATAAATTTAGATTGATCCGATTTAGCTTATTTTTTAAATATGCAAATTTGATATGATCTAATCTTATATGTTAAAAAACAAGACATTTCGGCCTCTTTTAAGAAAATATATTTTTAAAATTTAGGCCATTTTGAAATTAATTTTAATTTTAGATACTATAATTTAATATACAAATTATAATATATGTATGTAATTATTTCAATAAAATACTTTTTTCAATATTTTTACTATAATAATTTTTATTTTCCTTTTAAATATAATTATTATTTTATGAAATAGGTTGTTTCTATTTAATCGGTGCTCTAAATAAGTCAGGGCAAAAATGATCATATTCTATTTTTATATATATTTACATATTATACTATTTTATTACTTATAAAACCAAAACAAAGCATGGTTGACCAGAAGGCATGACATGCATATACAGTGGTTTTATTTTTCATAAGCAAACATCATGAATCATAATCCTGAGACGTTGAAACATGCGCAGAAATTGGTTGTTGGATGTATGCAAGTGAAAGACAGTTATTGCGGCTAAGATTAGCATATCTGAGAGCAGTTCTTAACCAAGAGATAGGAGCTTTTGATACAGAGCTAACAAGTGGGAAAGTCATCAGTGGAATAAGCAACCACATGAGTGTCATACAAGATGCCATTGGTGAGAAGGTCAGAAAACCAATACTGCTCACAGCTTTTCACCTTTCTCCTGAAAAACTTAAAGTAAACCTAATAATGAGTTTTTTTTTTATTATAATTTTATTTTTTAAACTTTTTGAGACATTGTTTTCTTGCCCGTTTAAAATAATTAATACTAAAAAAATTTCTTGAGTTTTTTTTTTCTTGAAGACCTGAGTATAATAACTGAATTTCTTTCTATCAGTTGGGTCACTTCACCTCTAGCTGTGCAACTTTCTTTGCTGGAATTGTGATTGCTGCAATATGCTGTTGGGAAGTGGCGCTTTTATGTTTAGTGGTTGTCCCACTTATTCTTATAATTGGGGCAACTTACACCAAGAAAATGAACAACATATCAACCACCAAAATGTTTTTCCATTCTGAAGCTACATCTATGATAGAGCAGGTATATATGCACACATAATTCACATTTACATAAGTTAATACAATTTTGTTTGAACAAGTTCTGATGTGGATATTGCAGACAATATCACAAATAAAAACAGTTTATGCTTTTGTTGGAGAGAGCTCCGAAATCAAATCCTTTACAGAGAACATGGATAAGCAATATATTATAAGCAAAGGGGAGGCACTTGTGAAAGGAGTTGGAACAGGGATGTTGCAAACAGTGAGTTTCTGTTCTTGGGCTTTCATTGTATGGGTTGGAGCTGTTGTGGTCAGAGCAGGAAGAGCAACAGGAGGAGACATAATAGCTGCAGTGATGAGTATTCTCTTTGGTGCCATGTAAGGAAGAAAGAAACTACCTTCAGGCTTGTTTAGAATGGAGAAAATTATTAGTAGGTATTGATGAAGTGCTAGAACTGAACACTCCTTGTGTATTGCAGATCACTCACTTATGCAGCACCAGACATGCAAGTATTCAATCAGGCAAAAGCTGCAGGATATGAAGTTTTCCAAGTGATCCAAAGAAAGCCTCTGATAAGTAATGAATCAGAAGGGAAGATGCCTAGCAGAATCAAAGGTGACATTGACTTTCAAGATGTTCACTTTTCCTACCCATCACGCCCAGACAAACCAATCCTTCAAGGACTGTCCTTGTCCATTCCAGCTGGAAAAACAGTAGCATTGGTTGGTAGCAGTGGCTGTGGAAAGAGCACTGTTATTTCCCTGGTTAACAGATTTTATGATCCCTCAAGAGGTCAGTTTAAATAATCTTCCACTATCTCTTTTATTCTAACTATCTCAATAATTTGTTATTTTATTTTCTTAGTTCTACGTTTATATAAGGGATAATCTAATATAGTGTCATAACCTTCTGCCACACTCGAGTTGTTTGGTTTCCTTCTTTTGTTTTTTCTTGTTACCGTCAAAGGAACCCAACACAAATGAATGTTGCAAGCCTGACTTTGTTGAAATATTCCAGGAGTTATCTTTATTGATGGTCAGAATATCAAGGATCTTAATCTGAAGTTCCTTCGACGAAACATAGGGGCCGTTTCCCAAGAGCCATCACTCTTTGCAGGCACCATCGAGGATAACTTGAAAGTGGGGAAAATGGACGCAGATGATCAAGAGATTCAGAAGGCAGCTGTAATGTCAAATGCACACTCTTTCATATCTCAGCTGCCTAATCAGTACCTGACCGAGGTAAGTTATTCAATCTAGTATATCATTCTTGTAGCTTGATTATCTCTTGTTTGATCTTCCTTTCATTGTATTAATTTACATCATTTGCATATATTAAACATATTCTGTTCCTTTTTTCTATTTAACGCCATATGACTTGTAATAAGGAAGAAAAGAGGACAATAAGGTAGCAAAAGTTGATTTAGATCGAAATTCCTCCAATTATGGGGCTTGGCAGATTAGACTACATCTTCACTGTCCAAACACAAATCCACCAATCATCCACTTCCAACATATCATTATCAAATAAAAATAAACCAATTTAACTTCAGTTCTTCATAAATAGACTCTTTTAATATTAATTTTACTATCTACAGAAAGCTTCATAAGAGAATCGCAATAAAACATGAGATGATCTTCTAACCTAACCCACCATAAAATAAGTGGCATGGTCTCTCCAAGCCACAAAACAAACGGGAGTCAATCCAACCTGCCCGGTTTTAAGCTGGCCTATTGTAGATGGGGATAAGTTGATGCACTCATGATATCTTCTGCATAAGTCGATGCACAAACGGGAGTCAACCCAACATGTCTTCTGCAACATATATTCCTTCCCCTCATAACATTTATGGGCTCATATGTCAGCTGTGATGGTTGCCAGGTTGGAGAAAGGGGCGTCCAATTATCAGGAGGCCAAAAACAGAGAATTGCAATAGCCAGAGCCATTCTTAAAAATCCTCCTATCCTTTTGCTTGATGAAGCCACTAGCGCCCTCGATTCAGAGTCTGAAAAGCTGGTTCAAGAAGCACTTGAGACAGCTACGCAGGGAAGGACTGTCATCTTGATCGCACACAGGCTCTCAACAGTTGTAAATGCAGATATCATTGTTGTAGTCGAGAATGGACAAGTTGCGGAGACAGGAACACACCAGAGTTTGTTAGATACAAGCAGATTCTATAGTACATTATTTAGCATGCAGAACCTTGAACTAGTTGCTGAACCCAGGTAATTGACAATATAATGTACATTTTTTACATATACTGTGAATCAAAGAGTAAGAAAGAAGCACTCTAATAGGCTTTAAATGTGAAATGGATAGAGCTACGATTTCAAAGACTAAAAGTGCCCGCCAAGAAGATTTTCCTACTGAAACTAGACCACCAGTAGAAGTGCAGGGAGAGGTCCAAAAGAATATCACCGAGCACTCTGTGCTAAAGGAACACAACAAAATGGGCAGCGGAAAAAGAAGTATATTTTTCAGAATTTGGTTTCGTCTTAGAAAGAGGGAGCTAGTGAAGGTTTCTATTGGCTCAATTGCAGCAGCTTTCTCTGGTATCTCAAAGCCATTTTTTGGGTTTTTCATCATCACCATAGGAGTAGCATACTTTAAGGAAGATGCAAAAACGAAAGTTGGACTTTATTCAGCCATCTTCACTGCAGTAGGGATGCTTTCATTATTCAGCCACACCGTCCAGCATTACTTCTTTGGAGTGGTTGGAGAAAAGGCCATGGCAAATCTCAGACGTGCTCTGTATTCAGGTATCAGATATCCCCTATTAGAATTTCCATAAATGAACCTCATTTCTCTTTCCTGGAAAAAAAAAACTGAGGCAAGGGCTCAAAATCCTACATGATACATCACATGCATAAAATTCCAGAATGATTTGACAAATATCAGTCAATAATTATTTTAACTTTTACAGGTCTGCTACGTAATGAAGTAGGTTGGTTTGACAAATCAGAGAATACTGTTGGTTCATTGACTTCACGCGTTATCAGTGACACTGCCATGGTCAAAGTAATCATTGCTGATCGAATGTCTGTAATCCTGCAATGTGTTTCCTCCATACTGATAGCAACAGTTGTCAGCATGGTTGTCAACTGGAGAATGAGTTTGGTAGCTTGGTCTGTGATGCCCTGCCACTTCATAGGTGGTCTTATTCAAGCCAAGTCTGCCAAAGGATTTTCTGGTGACTACTCTGCAGCACATTCTGAGCTTGTTGCTCTTGCATCCGAGTCTACAACCAACATAAGGACTATTGCCTCATTTTGTCATGAAGAACAAGTATTGAGGAAAGCCAAAACATCCCTAGAAATTCCAAAGAAAAAGTATAGGAAAGAAAGTATCAAATATGGGATCATTCAAGGCTTCTCCCTTTGCTTATGGAACATTGCACATGCTGTTGCTCTGTGGTACACAACAATTCTGGTTGACAGACGTCAAGCCAGCTTTGAAAATGGAATAAGGTCATACCAAATTTTTTCTCTCACAGTTCCTTCTATCACAGAATTATACACGCTGATCCCAACTGTCATCTCGGCTATCAATATACTGACCCCAGCATTCAAAACCCTTGATCGTAAAACTGAAATTGAACCAGACACACCAGATGATTCACAACCAGAGAGGATCCAAGGAAATGTAGAATTTGAAAATGTAAAATTTAACTACCCTTCAAGACCCGAAGTCACCGTTCTTGATAATTTCAGTTTACAAATTGAAGCTGGATTGAAGGTGGCTTTTGTAGGACCAAGTGGAGCTGGAAAATCCTCTGTTTTGGCCCTTTTACTACGATTTTATGATCCACAGGGAGGAAAGGTGTTAATTGATGGAAAAGACATAGGGAAATATAATCTAAGATGGTTAAGGACACAAATAGGACTAGTACAACAAGAACCACTGCTTTTTAATTGCTCAATCAGAGACAACATTTGCTATGGCAATAATGGGGCTTCTGAAAGTGAAATAGTGGAGGCTGCTAAAGAAGCAAACATACATGAATTTGTAAGTAATTTACCAAATGGATATAGCACTGTTGTTGGAGAGAAAGGCTGCCAGCTTTCCGGAGGTCAAAAGCAAAGAATAGCCATTGCCAGAACAATACTAAAGAAGCCTACAATTTTACTCCTTGACGAAGCAACAAGTGCTCTTGATGCTGAGTCTGAAGGAATTATAGTAAATGCCTTAAACGCAATACATCTGAAGGAAGACCGTGGATTGCGTTCAAGGACCACCCAGATAACAGTAGCTCATAGGCTTTCCACAGTGATAAACTCAGATACTATAATTGTCATGGACAAAGGTAAAGTTGTACAGATGGGTTCCCACTCGACCCTAATAACAGTAGAGTCAGGACTTTATTCAAGGATGTTCAGGTTACAGAGCTTCGAAGAAACTTCGTAGGTTTATACTTGACATTTTTATACAGATCCTTACTCTGTAACTAAGAAAAAAGCCTGTTGTATCAATTCAGAAAACCAAGGTTTTCTTCAATTTCTTCTCCAGTGCAATAAAATTATAGTCAGAATAAGTGCCAAGAAAAATAATCTAATGACCTGAACTGGAAGACACGACCTGGATGTAGAAAGTGCTTTGTCGGCTTGTTTAAAATTCAAGGAAGATGCTATCAATTGTTTTCAGCTTTTCTACCTCCCCCTCACTAGCGATTCCAGGGTCAACATAACACAACTGAAATAGAACAAGACCATCAATCCTAATCATGAATTGGTGCAATGCAATTATAATTTGTTGTCAAAATAAGTAAGACCTGGTACTGTGGCTTCTTTAGTGTATGCATTCCCCTTTTTATGAGTTCCTCCCACCCAACTTTCTGCCTGAGGGATCTTTCAAGAGCGGCTGTACTCTATAATGGTAAAATTACAACTTGAACCAGAAATCGAGCATGATCATTAAACAGCATGCATTTTTCAAACATCCATTTTAATGTGTGTGTGCGTGTGTTAATCAGAGAAGAAAACAAAATACTTCCAACTAGTTAAAAAATAAATGACTTGTCTTATACAGCTCATATTGTTCGAGATAATACAACCAGACAAAGCATAGATACATGTCAGAATTATCATATGCATGTCCTAAGAATGATGATACACTTTGCTATGTAATTTGGTCTTAGTGTCAATAAAAAATGTACTATTTTCTTTCAACAAGTTGGGGAATAGTTGTCAAGGAAACAATACAAAGGGAGGGAAAAACTCTAGGAAAGATTAGTTTTTTTTTTCTTTTTTTATCTGCAATTTAGTAATAGTAATTATAAACATATTAAGAGAAGAAGCCAATAAAGCAAAGAATGAAGAATCAAGTTCTTCCATTATTTTTCTATTCTAACTGAATTTACATACTATAAGAAAATAAACTGAATTCAAGAAATATATTTGCATTTCACAACTTTCTCTGCCTTGGATTTTCTCTGTTATTCTTGACTTTCTTATCCACTTATTTTCCATGACAAAAAGAATGAAAATAAGAACTCCGGCTTCCTTGTGTATCTAGCATGAATTTTGAATTGTCGGTCTAATTTCATTACATCCTATACTTTTTCCCTTTAATTTCTTCAGAACGATAGAGGCAGAAAGGCATTTATAAGATATGCAAATTAACCCAAAAAATCTATATGCCAATTATGAATAACAAGATATGAAGCTAGCAATGAAAATAAATTACTTGAGCAGGGTCCAAAATTAGGAGATTATATTGCAGATGTCTTTTTTGTTGATGGTTGACTTGAATTCCAACTATTGTTCTTGAGTGACCGTCATGTTGGAAGTATAAAGGCCTATCCAAGAAAGCATTCCAAAATCAAAAACATTTACGAAACAAAATTATTTGTGTGGTTTAAAAATTGTATCTAAAATGCGCCCTCACTCACGTTTTCTCACTGATCACATGTTTTTGGCCAAATTGGATTGAGTTTTCATCCAAAAAGTAATTCCACACAAAATCCATGAGAACTTGATAACCCCTGCCCCCTTTATCTTTCTTTTTTACCAAATGAACACTTGTTTCATTCCTGGCATTGTCAGCGCTAGAACCTGGAATGGATTGGGATTCCTTAGGACCAAAATCCACTACTCTTGCCCTAAGACCAAAGGAACGCAATAGAGCTGCACACTCAGTAGTTCCTATCCATTTTTTAGAACTAAAAATAGCATGATTGAATTGAGCTGATCCAAGCGGATCAAAACCCTTCTCCCAAGCAATCTCGAGCCACCTTTGCAGCGACAAGATATCAGGAACAAATCCCGAACCACCAAACAAAGCTTTCCTTGCTTCAGGTCTTTGCACTAGCAAGTGAGAACTAAGCATTTGAATGTTACGCCACCCACAACCCCATCCGGCATCCTCAGATTCAAGGCACTGGAAATGATCAACATAACCCGACAAAATGCTAATTGAATTTCCAATTTCAGACTCTAAACAATTTTTGAACAATGTCATCAAACCCGCTTCAACTTTGTGAAATTCACACCTTGTCTGAGAAACAATCAAGCAAGAGATTCTGTCATTCACTTTGCACTCCCCGTTCTCGCTACTAGTCTCACCACCACGCGAATACTTTGCTCCAGACAGTGAAACAGTGCTTGCTTGCTCTCTCTGCAAAACATGACATAAGATAATGTACAGAACATATTGAATAGCTTATACATGTCTCTTCGATCTCATTCTACCTCATTTACTCTTATTTGTACCACTTTCTCTGTCTACCTCTTCTTTTTTCTTCTATCTCTATTTTCCTCCCACCAACCCCACATGAACTATTCAGTATACATATAAATGAGTAATTATAATAGAAAAAATATAAATTAACACATGGACTATTCAGTATACATATAAATGGGTAATTATAAAAGAAAAAATATAGATTAAGTTCAAAAATAATAACGTATCTAATAATTTAATATAACCATTGATATTTTCCTCAACGGAGATTGTTGCATAGAAAATAGCTAGTGCTCATATTCAACAAATCAAAATTAAGCCCACCTGAAAAACATTTACATTCAAAATCACTGACAAAGAAAACCTCTTAAAAGCAGCAACAAAGGAGGTGTTACCGGAAGAGATTGAGGGGATGAATCAACATTGGGAGAGCGTTGAATTATTGTGGGCAGGTCAAAATCATGCTGGAGTTCCCAAAAATGAAAATTGACGTGCCTGCTTTTGCAGAATCATATTCAAATGGCGAACAAAAGGAAACGAATGAATGTGAATGTGCATTATACACAGAACAGAGACATACCCAGTGAGTTGAGATATGGGTAGACATGAATCGCATAAGGGGCAAGTGGTGAATTGATCCGAATCCATGTTCGTTGCCACCACAAAACGGGATGTGACCAAACGTTGACGTTAGATTCAAATGCGCTTCACTTTTTCTGATGCAACAAGTTATGTCAGAATTTGAATAATTTCTCTCCCACAAAATGCAGCATCATTGTTGGAGTATTCAAATAAAAATAAAATAAAGCATGTCGACAAAATTAATTAAAAGAGGGTGACGCAACATTTTGGACGCTTTGTCTGAAAAAGGTAACCCAAACAAAATAAAACGTACACGCCACAAATTTAACAATTTATAATCAATTTCTATGATATCTTATTTACCGTAAAAAATACAATTTTATTATTTGACTGGCACTACACTATTATATTTATCAAAACAAAGTAACGTAGGTATATTTATTAAGAAAGGTAACTAAGTTATCCTAATTAATATCACAAATTATTGTTAGTTATTATACTTTTAACTATTAATTATTCAGTTATTAATTATACCCCCGATTTTACATATTTATCTTTATTTATTAAAGTCAAAAGAAAATTAATAATGACTTAATAATTTCGTAGCTATTAACAATCTTCCTAACGACCAACTTTTCTCGTGATTGTATAAATACTACCATGCATACACCTCCTTCCCCCTTCCACTTTTTTTACTTGCATCATAGTAGCATTTTTTTCACTTTTACTGCTTTATTGTTTTTTGAGTTGAGAGTCGAGAGGTTATACAATGTGATGGTTGTGCTCCGTGGTGGTGGTGCTGTGGATATTGGAGGAGGAAGAACATGGTGACAGAGAGCTCTTCGAGAGATCTTCATTTTATACACATAGGATGCAATCATTTATGGGAGTTAATTCGACTTATATAGATCTTGGAGAAGATTGAAATTAAGTTTGTTGTGTAGTAATTTATTTTTTCAATTGTAAATACTTTTCGTTATATAATTTGATTCAACGAAGGCGATTCATATTAACGCGTTAAATAAATTATAATTAGTCAAAGTATTAAAACCATACATAATTATGCATTATAAATACTTAAAGTATAAATACCATTAAAAAAGTAAACATATATAACAATGTCCTTTCAAGAAAATGATGCTCTTCCACGCACATGACGACCACCTCTACTAGCAATAGCCTCAAACTCCTCAACGAACCTACAAACTACCTGTAGTGTCTCAGTAGTACGCTGATAAGATATATTGCCCTCTATGATGTCTCGACAGGTTAACATGCCCTACAGCATTCTGATCACACGCCTCATACCCCTCTGAAATTAATATAATAAAAAAAACTTATTATGTAACCAATAACAAAAATTCATAAAAAACCATAAGAGTTAGTTTCATTACATACCAATAATCCGTGCTCAGGCGACCGTCTACGATGAACTGGGGGCACCTGGATGTCATCCAGAAGGTCTCGCCTCATGTGCGGTGCAAGACTGGGTTAGTCATCATCGTCGACTAGAGTGATGTACGGGTGGGACAACCGTCTAAACCACGCTAGGTATCTATCAACACATGCGTACGACTCATGAGCTTCAACGACACTAGTAATGGCATGCTCTACATATCATAACCAATCAATCATAGGAATGTTTGGCACCGAAAGACTCTCAGGCGATCATGGTATGATCTGCTAAAAACCGAACTGATGCAACACAAGTTTAGGCAGATGTCGATGAATCATGTCACCTAGTCGAATCCATCCCAAAAACATAGATATGACCATGAATGGGCAAGTACGTCTATGTGAAATGTATGGATGCTAGATGACCGTATCATAAGTAAGGGCATCTAGATATGTCCACCCCTCCGTTAAACTCCAACCCACCCTCAGAGGTATATATTGTGAAGCCTGTGGATCGAGGTCTGTGTACCTCTCTGACACTTGCATCTTTCCTATGTCAGGAAGGTGCTCATATATAAACTTACAAGATGGTAATGTACCTACAGAAGAATGGAATATCCAACTATCTGCCTAACCTTAGTGAAGCTAGCATCTCCTAATTGTTCATAAGTATGTGTCAATGTCACCGCTCCCCAAGCATATCTCGAACAAGCACTCAAGTCTCGCAAGAGAAGGAGGTACGAGACTCAAATTAGAGTGAAACTCTTATTTGTAAAAAATTGTGCATCCAAGTAGATGCAACAAGTAGGCCCGAGCAGCGCACTCCGAACGCTCCTGCTCAATGCACTCCTGGTAGACCTTGTGGAGCCAGCTCAACCTAACTTTTGGACCGTGTGACTGTTTCTCATCATACTCTAACTCCTCGACCTCACAAAATTGATCCATGATGGGTAGGTGGAGCTGATTGAGAACGTCATCTAATGTGACGCTCATCTCACCTATCGAGAGGTGGAAAATATTTTTCTCCGAAAGGGCAACGATCAATCTGTGATCAACATACTCGTATGATAGGTTCACTAAGGAACACAACCCCAACATGGAGATATAAGGCTCAATAACCTCATGGTACATTCCAAAATGCTTCAGCTTTTTCCCATGGGAGATCACCTTGATCCCCCTTTGATTTACATAAAAACACAAAATTATATAACAAAAATAAATTAACAATTAATGAACAATTAATATTTAGGTTGACGAATAACCTAGCCTTGCCATATGACAAATGCAACGTGTTGGGTAAGTAAGGAGGTGTCATGTGGACCTCCTGGGAATCCACCATCTTCATCTTCATCTTCATGTTCTTCCTCACTAGAGTTATCTTGCTGCTGAACATCCTCGTGCTCAACATAATCATCCTCACCATGTTCATGGTGTATAAACTCCTCTTGCTCCTCATGATCATGCTCATCAATGACGTCCACGCGATATTCTTCTACATGTCTTCTACGAGCAGATGTCGTAAGTCGCCTCCTTTCATCACTAGAAGATGAAGGCTCACCACTAGAAGATGAAGCCTCACCACAATAAGATGATGCACCTTTAGTTCTAGCCATTTCTATTAACCAATTATATTATTAATCAATTATATACAAAAAAAATAAATAGTTGTATAATAATAAATATTGAAACAAATAATAAATAATCAAAAAATAAGAAATTAATAATAAAATAATAAAGAAAAAAATTACTTAAATAATTACAAATTAGAACAAAAACACTAAAAATTATAAAATAAATTAAAAAAAATAATAAGTAAGAAAAAAAATTTAGGCATAATAATAATTATTTAGTTAAATAAATAATTTAATAAAAGTTACAAATTCAAAAACAATAAAAAATAAAATAAAATACTATACATAATAAATAATATATAAAAAAATTAAAATTAAAAAAAAACAACAAATTAAGAAAAAATTAACAAACAAATAAAAAAATCAAAATATACTCCAAAAACATATTAAATTTTATTTAACAATAAAACATGACATAAAAATTAAAATTACATAATATATTAATATAAAATATTAAAAAAAGAGATATAAATTGTTAACAAAAATAAACCAATAAAGATAACCCTAAACCGCAATTCCAACTATGGAGTCACCAATCGAAACTCCAAGTGCGGCGAACACCAACCGCAAATCCAAGTGCGGCTCGCAACAGCTGCATATCCAACTGCGACATCACCCTCATCCGCACTTCCAAGTGCAGCGGGCCTTATCCGCACTTTCAAGTGCGGTTAAGGCCACCAACTCGTCCCTTACAGTTTCACCATTGCACAAATCAAGCACAAAACCATGCATAATCCCAAATCAAGCACAAATCAAGAACAAATGCATCATATACTCTATCATACAACAACAGATCAAGCATTTTTTTCACACAACCATCCATATGCATTATATATTTTATTATAGCTTTAAGGAAATCAAAAGAACCAACCTGGATGTCAGAAAAAGCTTGATGTATGTGAAATGTGTGAGAAGAAGATAACTCTGCTACAGCTCACCACGAACACCAACACCACACAGTCACCAAACTAGGGTGGAGGGGGGAAGGAAGGAGCACTCTGCAACAACAATACGTTAAAAAGAAATGGTGAAAAAGGAGGGAGGAGGGGGAGGAGGGGAGGAGGGGAGAAGTGCCATAGAGGAGAAAGAAAAAGTTGAGGCTTCCAAATGTGAGATGCGGCAAAGAGGAGGAAGGGAGGAGAAATGGAGGAGAAATGGAGGTGTAGGGTTTCCAAATGTGAGATGCAACAAAGGAGGAAGGAGGAAGGTTTGGTCTTTGATAAGCACTCATCTAAGCATAAAAAAAAGTTAAAACACAATATAAAGAAAATAGTTTTATTCTAAATTTCAATGTATGCTAAATATACTTTAATTCATTTCACCCTACCGTCAGAAGTGAACGTCGTCTCTGGAGTAGATGAGACTTGTAATATGTTGTGCGTGGAAAAGAACTATGCAAATATGTGCTTAAAATGTTGTAAATGTGAAAATTATAAAAGTTAAAACATTAATTTAAGTAAATATGTTGGAAAATTAACCGATTTTAAAACATTAGTTTAAATCTATCGAAAAATTGTCATGTTAAAACTTAAGCCGATTTAAGTTTGTTACTTAACAACACACTTAAAAATAATTAATTAAGATTGTTATAAAACTAACAAACTTATATAATTGTCATTTTAGATACTTAACAAATTATTTTTTGTTGGTAATTGTACTATATGAAATATACCGATCGGAATTAATTGTCATTTATGGACAATTAACAGGTATTAATAGGTCAGATTGCCTTACGCTTTACAAATATACGGTATTATTGAGTTTGATTGCCTAAAAATATATTACACTAATGTTTAATCAATGGACTTGGCTGTCACAAGTCCTATAAATATATAATTGATTTCCAGGTACAATGATCTTATTCTATCATAATAAAATAGTGACCTCTCTTTATGAAACATATCTGACTAGAGCGTCGGAGTGTCTTCTACAGGTCAACAACTCATCAAAGTGGATTGCATTCTCGGAGAGGATTGAAGATCAAAAGAGAGTAGAACAAGGAAGGACGACCGACCCTCAGACCAATTTAACCGAAACATTTTGGCGCCCACCGTGGGGCCGAGCGACATCCCCATGAAACCACGAGGAACCAGACATGTAGACGTGCGCTCGGCCTCGAGATTGCTACTTCGGATCAATACCAGGTTTTGCAACAAGAGTACAAAATTCCATAATAATTTCTAAAGGCATGTCTTTTGTTTTGAGAACGTTCAGCCCTACATCCAACCTTGTCAGGTTCCAATACTTTTTATTATAATTTATAAATTATAATTTTTATTTTGTTTAACTCATATTTTTGTGAGTAAAAATATCCTTTACAGGAAGGTTCAGTATTACATTCAACATTGTCAGGTTCTACTTTTTATTATAATTTATAAATTATAATATATTGAAGCATTTATTTTATTTTGTTTAACTCATATTTTTGGGAGTAAAAATATCCTTTACAGGAAAGTTCATACCAACGTTCAATCTTACCAGATTCTAATGCCATCTCATTATAAAAATAAAATATTGAATATTTTATTTAACGCATATTTTTATGAGTAAAAATATCCTGCACAGAAAGGTTCAGACCAACGTTCAAACAACGTTCAATCTTATCTGGTTCTAATGTCATCTCATTATTAAATATTTTATTTAACGCATATTTGTGTGAGTAAAAATATCCAGGAAGGTTCATACCAACATTCAACCTTATCAAGTTCTAATGTCATCTCATAATTGAATATTTTGTTTAACGCATATTTTTGTGAGTAAAAATTATCCTGCACAGGAAGAATCAGACCAACGTTCAACCTTATCAGGTTCTAATGTCATCTCATTATTGAATATTTTATTTAACACATATTTTTGTGAGTAAAAATGTGCTGCACAGGAAGGTTCAGACCAATGTTCAACCTTATCAGGTTCTAATGCCATCTCATTATAAAAATAAAATATTGAATATTTTATTTAACGCATATTTTTGTGAGTAAAAATATCCTGCACATGAAGGTTCAATACCTTACCGCTTGGTCAGTTGGACCATCAACGTTCAACTTTGTCACGTTCTAATGATTTCTCATTATAAAAATAAAATATTAAATATTTTATTTAACGCATATTTTTGTGAGTAAAAATATCCTGCGCAGGAAAAAGTTCTAAAAGGAACTCCTATCGTTTGCCGCTCGGCCTAGGAAAAAGTTCTAGAAAAAGAACTCCTATCAGTCGTCGCTCGGATCAGAGAAAAAGTTTTGGACAAAGAACTCCTATCAATGTAGGAAAAGGTTCTCGGGCTCTTAAGCTCAAAAGGGAATCCCTACCATTCGCCGCTCAATGTGGGAAAAGGCTCTCGGGCTATTAAGCTCAAAAGGGAGTCCCCACCGATCATTGCCCAAAGTATGAAAAGGCTCTCAGGCTATTATGCTCAAAAGGGAGTCCCTAGCGTTTGTTGCTCAACGTGGGAAAAGGCTCTCGGGCTATTAAGCTCAAAAGGGAGTCCCCACCGATCATTTCCCAACATAGGAAAAGGCTCTCGGGCTATTATGCTCAAAAGGGAGTCCCTACCGTTAATTGCTCAACGTGGGAAAAAGCTCTCGAGTTATTAAGCTCAAAAGGGAGTCCACACCGATCATTGCCCAACGTAGGAAAAGGCTATCGGGCTATTATGCTCAAAAGGGAGTCCCTATCGCTCGTCGCTCAACATAGGAAAAGGTTCTCGGGCTCTTAAGCTCAAAAGGGAATCCCTACCGCTCGTCGCTCAGCGTAGGAAAAGGTTCTCGAACTCTTAAGCTCAAAAGGGAATCCCTACTGCTCGTCGCTCAACGTATGAAAAGGTTCTCGGGCTCTTAAGCTCAAAAGGGAATCCCTACCGCTTGGCCTAAAGAAAAAAGTTCAAAAAAGAACTCCTATCAGCCAACTACTCAACAAGTCCAGTCCTTTCCCGTTCGGACCACCTACGTTCAGCTTTATCAGGTTCCAATGCCTTCTCATTATAAAAATAGATATTGAAGTGTTTACTTTATTTTGTTTAACGCATAATTTTTGGAGTGAAAATTTCTTGCACAATATGTCGTTTGGTACAAAAAGGAATGAAGACTTAAAGCGCATCGAAAATAGATTCCCTAAATACAACGTCAGCAACCTCTTTTAAAGTTCATAATAATCCCTACACACATCTTTTAATAAAGAGCTTGCTTGGGCTTGGGGGGCTTATGTACTATATGAAATATACCGATCGGAATTAATTGTCATTTATGGACAATTAACAGATATTAATAGGTAAGATTGCCTTACGCTTTACAAATATACAATATTATTGGGTTTGATTGCCTAAAAGTATATTGCACTAATGGTTAATCAATGGATTTGGCTGTCACAAGTCTTATAAATTGATGTCCAGGTACAATGATCTTATTCTATCATAATAAAATAGTGACCTCTCTTTATGAAACGTATCTGACTGGAGCGTCAGAGTGTCTTCTGCAGGTCAACAACTCATCAAAATGGATTGCATTCTCGGAAAGGATTGAAGATAAAAAAAGAGCAGAACAAGAAAGGACGACCGACCCTCAGACCAATTTAACCGAAACAGTAATTATATAAACGATTTTACTTTTTTAACCAATAGATTTCGAAACAAAATAAGTTTCTAATTATTCTATAAAATCACTCTTCACATCTTAGTATAGATAATTGAGAGAAATGAATTTCTTAGCTTAATCTACCTTATATACTAAATTTTTGTTTTGTTTGGATGTTTTGCACTAGGCATTAAGCTGTGGAGTATTAGCTTTGGAAAAATCTACTTAAGATAAAGGATGATAGTACAAGTTTATAATACCTTTGATTAAATTTTATGGTGATGATGAATATTTTATGATATTGAACTAGATTGTGAAAGTGATTGTTTATGATGATTTTACTTGGTTGAATGATATAATTAGAATAAATTAATACATGAACTATTAGTATCGTTACTTTAACTGAACAGGTTTTACACTAAATTAAATCTATGTTGATACATAAAAAAGGTAAAATGACTAAGATAAAATGCGATAATATAATACATTTTTAAATTATAAAAACTCGTTGTACGGGACTTAAGACTCATTGGGCAAAAATAAAAATTTATTTCAGTTAGCTATCGAGTTTCTTTTCACTAGACAAATCATATATTAGATGTAACATCTCTATTTTTAAATAATAATATTATTTATTTTATCCTTACTTAAAAAAATAATATATAATTAGAAAATCTTACGTTTTACGTTCTCTAATTTAAATTTAAAATGTTTTATGTACTGTACGGATAAGTAAATAAAACATCATTAGTCGAATAGTTCATCATCAACCAAACTGTCCACACATTACAAATCACTCTCTTGATTAGAGAGGTAAAGACGTGATTAAGGAATATCTTGTCATGATTAGATTGCGATTGGACCTACACCAATCAAAGGCTCACATAGAAACCTATAAATACAGAGATCATGTAAAGAGGTAGATGATGTCATTTATTACGTATTTAAAACTAAATTGTGATAATCGAACGGTAACTTAAAACTAACTTAAGTACGTCATAGTATCTTAACAAGTTTATTAAAGACAGAAAGTTTGTGTGACATTTAGAGGACTCAGGGAAAAGATTTGGCAAAAATGAGTTAAAGCAAATTGTGAAAGTGTGGAAACATTTTATATTCTATCTTAATATAGTCTAAATATTGAAAAAATAAATCAAGTAATATTTTAAAAGAATATTATGACTAAGTAAAATGAAAACAATAATAAAAAATTCATAAGAAGAAAACAAAAAAAGATACTAATTATATATATATATATATATATATATATATGTATATATATTAAAAACCTATTATGGAAAAGAAGTTTCTAAAAGTAAAAATGAAAGAAGAAAAAAGAGAAAAAAAAAACATAGGGAGAAAGAGAAGAGATAAGGTTTGTCTCTTCATTAATTAAAGGAATCTTGATTTTGAAAAAAAAATAAAACGCTGTAATAAATAGATGAGTGAAAAAGATGATGAAGGAAATCTAAGTTAGGAGATAAAGACAAAAGAAAAGAAAAGAAGAGGAGAAAGTTTGAAGCAAAAAATTAAAATAAATACTAATCTTATATAAGTATTTTAGTGTGCGAATAAAAAAAAGGAAAGAATGAGGTTAAGCTCTTCTCAAATTAATCTTAATAAATTAACGTGTGTTTTTATTAAAATCTTATCTAATTTTAAATTATATATTATTTTAATTCTTTTTATTTAACTTATTTTGTTATCCTCTTTATTTATTTATATTTATATTATTTAATTTATCTTTAATTTTGTACTAATTTTATTTATTAGTTTCACTTAATTTATTTCCAATTATATACTAATTCTATATATTTGTTTTATCTTATTTATATATAATTAGTGATTTGTCTAACTTATTTATTTAATTTGATTTATTTTTACTTACGCATTCACTTATTTCATTTAACTTATCTTCAATTATGCATTAGACTTGTTTACTTATTTCTTTTAATTTTTTTCCATTTATGCACTAGTCCTCTTTAATTATTTTATTTAATTTACCTCTTAAGTCACACAATATTCTTATTTGTTTCATTTAATTTATCTTTAATTATTATTGATATTATTTATTTAATTTAATTTTATCTTTAATTACGTAGTAATCCTACTTAATTATATCTTTTTTAATTTATCTCCTGTATACATTGGTCCTTTGTATTAATTTGTATTTTTATTGTTATATTTATGGTCATCTAACCATATTTAATTATTTATTTAAAGTTCTGGTTTTTATTTTATTTGGTATTATTTTAAAATATCATTCTTGTATAATTTGAAAAGGAAAAGATATATTGTGCAACATTGTCAAAATTAGACCGTGAGTATTTTGTTTTTGTGAACCGATAAATGGTTAATATTCTCAATAAAGAGATAATTATGATTATGTCAATGCTTTTTATAGGAAATAATACTCAATTGCTTAATCACTTTCCAAAATAACTTTTGATGTTCATGGTGGTTCATCAAAAGGAAAATATGGATTCATATATATGTATGATAAAACGAGATTGAGTTTATGGTTGTAGGTCCAATCTTAGGCCCGTTGTTTGTATTATTTATCAAGTTTATTAAGATTAATAGGCTTAGAAAGATTTTACTCCTTTCATATTTTTCTTTCATATATATTAGTTGCACGAGTAGAAGGAGAACCTGCCCAATAAGAGTTGTTCAAGAAATTTTTAAAAGATCTTATTAGAATGTTAACTCATGGAAGATTTATATTAATATTTTTAGGAGATATTACACATATAAATAATCATCAATTTTGATGAAAAACTCTTAATATTGTATAAAATATATACGTTTTTAATATACTATGAACAATTACAACGATGTAAAATATTACACAATAAAAAAAATTAATCAAATAATAATTATTTAAATAACAATAGATATAATAGACTTGGTGAGCTAAGTGAAATTGGCTACCATGAATTGGGTCATTAGGCAAGAAGAAATGTTTGTTGAACGACAACATGTTATTTGAATTCTAGATAGTATTAGATCTTGGTTATTGATAAGTGTCTAATTTATTTAATTTTTCATATACTTTTGATTCTTGAATTGCGTGAATTAAACATAAATTGAGTAAATCAACCCTATTAAGGAATTGGGTCATTGGGTGACAACAATTTTTGTTGAGCAAGAACATATTATTTGAATTCCATAAGCAGGGGATCTTGGTCACTGATAAGTGTCTAGTTTACTTAAATTTTCATATACTTTTGGCACTTGGAATGCATCGATTAGACATAAACTGAGTAAATCAATCATTTTCAGCTTAGAATTACATAATAAGATACTGAGAATTAGAAAAGTGTGAATTTAATAAAAAAAAATTAAAATGTAACACTCTTGCAAAGAAATGAAGAATGTTGCACCTAAGTTCCAAAATTGATGAGTAATAAAGAAAGGAGTTGGACCATAAAGAAATAAAGAATGTTGAGTGTTGTGAAGGCGATTTAAAAAAATTCAAATTTAACTCCCATAGTTGAGCAACAAACATAGGAAGTAGGAAATCTTAACGGAAGGGAAATCTCTTAACCATGGAAGAAAACCCTCTATAGAAACCTAAAGTTCTAATCATTAGAGTATAGACTCAAGCTGTGATTTTAAAGTCTATAAAAACATATTCATGTCTATTTTAGGGAGACACTCTTTTCTAGCTTGTCTCTAGACTTCTGATAACAGTTGAAAAACTGTTATTTTCATGCTTAAAATTGACACTAAAAGCAACTTTTATACGTAGAATTTAGCTTGAAATCATGTTTTTCTTCATATTTTCAGAAATAAGAGAGCTGGACAGGTTTATGCTTGATTTCAGTGTTTTTGTGCAGGTTTTAAGGTGAATTTGGTGAAAGAAGTGAAGAAGGAGAGATATGGAATCAGAAAAGATATCAAAAAGTGCAAAAGGAGAAGCCGAAGTCACCGCTCAACGGCAGTTTACCGCTGAGCGGCACTCAGGAGCTCACGGGAGGTCCGCTGAGGGGCAAAATGGCCGCTGAGGGGAAGAAACGTCTCACGCACTTACCGCTGAGCGGCACTTTTATGGGCTTGGACCTAATTTTCTGTAATTTACGAATAATATATAAGCTTTAGGGTTTCCTAGGGTTAGTATCTTTGGCTGGAACGAAGTAAACACTCTCTCTTCCACCCCTTTGAAGGAGGATCTTGGATGCTGAGGCTTCCTCTTCACCTTTTTAGGGTTTTATCTTTCATTCTTTCATTTTTATTCATCTAGGTTCACCATGAATATGGTGAACTAAACTCTATATGTTTGTTGGGGAATCAATGTAATCTATTGAAGCTCTCATATATGGAATTTGTTTTTACATCTTTCATTTAAGATCTATGCTTTCTTTCATCATTAGTTAGGGTTTTTCCTCTTTGTTTAATGCTTGCATTGTTTAACTCATTCGATGCATGATTATTGGTTTTGTCGATACGGGCGCGTACGGGGAAGTCTAGATCCAGGGAATTTCTCCCAATATGATATTGGTTGTCGTTAAGCTCCTGCACTTATGAACTGATCATTAGGAATGCTAGGAATTGTATGAACTCGTGATTAGGGAGAAGCCTTCTTGAAAGGTAATTTAGAGAGTGGCATTAACAATGATGATTTGAATGTTGAATTCCTAAAATATATGAGAGTGGATAAGATGAAATTGACCCCCAACAACATATTCATACATTTATTTCATTGAAAGTGTTTATCTTTTGCTTTTTGCCATTGATCAAAACTTCATGCATACATATTTAATTTTCATCTTTGCATATAAAATCCAAATATTTTGTTTTTAAGTCTTAGCTAATCAAGAAACCACGCAACTAAACTAGGCCGTGAGTCCTTTGGGAAGAACGATACTTGGTCTTACCAAGTTTATTACTTGAACGATTCGGTCATACTTGCCGATTGAAAAACAAGTTTGTGACATCATATTTTGGTGTTCATAAATTTGTCCATCAAGTTTTTGGCGCCGTTGCCGGGGACTCGTGGTTTAACTGATTAATTTGTGTGATTATTGATTATCTTTGACTTTAATTTTGAATTTCTGTTTTTATTTTCTGTTTTTATTTTTTCGGTTTTTATTTTATTTTATTTTATTTTCTGTTTTTATTTTATTTTCTGTTTTCTGTTTTTATCTTCTCCTATATCTTTTTGTGCTAACCAAATATTCTATGGTTTTGTGTTCTTGTGTATGCAGGAGGCAATTCGAACTAGGAGCAAGAAAACAACAGAACCTCTTCTTGAAGGTCTAGACGAGAGTAGACGGAGGAGAAGAATCCGAACATCTAGAGAACTTTTTCCTCCTCCGGAAACTCTGTTGCAACCATCACCACAAGGTTCTGACCATAGCACAGAAAATATGGAGAACAATAATATCAGAAGAACTCTTGCTGATTACACCAATATAGTTGGACCTCAGCACTTTAACAGCATAGCTAGACCTAGAGTCAATGCAGCTAATATGGAGGTCAAACCAGCACTGATCCAACTGGTGAAAAGCAACCAATTTAATGGGTTATCTCATGAAAGCCCATATGAGCACCTTACTACATTTAATGAGATTTGCAACACGGTGAAAATCAATGGGGTGCCAGATGAAGCGATCAAACTTAGTTTGTTTCCTTTCTCATTAGGAGGCAATGCTAAGCTTTGGTTGAATTCTTTCCCAGAAGGAAGTTTCACAGAGTGGGAAGCAGTGGTGACAAAGTTTTTAAACAAATACTTTCCACAATCAAAGGTAACAAAAGGCAAGCAAGATATTTCTTCATTTAAGCAGGGCATGAAAGAATCACTGGGGCATGCATGGGATAGATACAAAAGTCTATTAAGAAAAACACCCACGCATGGCTTTGAAGAACAGGAAATAGTCTTAACTTTCCTTGGAGGGCTTGGTTCACAAACCAAGATGATGTTGGACGCCTCAGCAGGAGGCAATATTAAATGGAAAACTCCAGAGGAAGCCACAGAAATTATAGAAAACATGGCTACTAGTGATAATGAGCTGCATAGTGAGAGAGGAGCTCGTATGCAACAAAAAGGGGTTCTCCAATTACAGACACATGATGCCTTGCTAGCTCAAAATAAAATTCTAACTCAACAGCTGGAAACTCTGACTAAAACTCTTGCACAATTACCTAAAGAGTTGAAAACTGCTGCACAGGTACAAACCCAGTTGTGCGAATTATGTGGAGGTGACCATATCAATGGTCAATGTGCCTTTCCAGTTGAAGCTGTAGAGGACGTTAATTTCATGGCTAATCAATTTCCATATCATCAAGGGAATTACAATCAAGGGTGGAAACCACACCCAAGCATTGGTCAAGGACAAACTGGGCAAGCTAGTCAATATAATAAGCAGCAGCAGCAACCAACCTTTTGGCAACAGTTATCTATGCTTAATGAAAGATCAACAAGGTTGGAAGAAACTCTTCAGCAATTCATACAGAAAACTGAATCTTCTCAAAAGAGCACTGAAGCTGCTATAAAGAATTTGGAGATTCAAATGGGTCAGATTACCAAGCAATTGGAAGAAAGGGCAAATAGAAATTTTGGGGCTAATACTGAGGTTAACCCTAGAGAAGAGTGCAAGATGGTAAAGAATGTGAATGAAGAGATAGTTGAGTTAGAAGAAGAAGAAACAGAAGAAAGAAGAGACATAGAAAGCAAAAATACTTTTCCTTTTCCAATAAATCAAGGGAAACAATTGGATTTCACAGAATTATTCAAGATGTTGGATAATGATGCACCTTGGGAGCAGATTCTACAGAAAATCACAGTTTACACAAAATCTGATGAGAATATCTCTACAAAGAAAAGACGTAGAGATGATGAGGCAAAATGATGTATAACTGTTAAAAAAGAGTCATTCCCTTCTAAAGCAACAGATCCAGGCAGTTTTTCTATCCCTTGTACCATAGGGAAGAAAAAGGTAAAGAAAGCTCTCCTTGATTTAGGTTCAAGTGTTAACTTGATACCTTACTCTTTACTGGAGCAAATCGGCAATGTTAAAGTGAAACCTACAAAGGTTAAAATAGTAATGGCCGATGGATCTTCAAAGGAGCCATGTGGGATTGTAGAGGACATTATAGTTTGTGTTGGCAAACTTCAGTTCTTGGCAGACTTTGTGGTGATGAAGATGGAGACAGAGAAGATACCTATCATACTTGGAAGACCGTTTATGAAAACGGCCAGGGCTATCATTGATGTAAATGAAGGTATAGTGGTGCTCCAGGACAGAGAGGAGAGAGTGGTGGTAGACGTTTTCAAAGATGAGACGCAAACAAAGGAGGAAGAGGCTAGTTATAAAGCTGCATTTCGAGATGCACCCATGACTAGCCATAAAGATGAAAATCTCAAGGTTGCAGGTAACCATTGTTTGTTGTTTCAGGTACCCAAGGAAGAAGAGATTGGAAGAGGAGAAGAAATTCCTAGTGACTGGGAGAAAAGAAAACTCCAACTTGGCACACCTGTAAGAATCAAGAACAAGTTGTGGGTTGTGAAGGGCTTTAAAGAGAAGGAGATGATAGAGATAGAGTCTCCATATTCTAGAAGGACCAAAACAGTTCAAAGGAAACAGCTGAGGAGTTGGTGGAATGACAACATCAACTATAAAGAAGATGAAACTTGAACTTTATTGGGTCAAGCTAATGACGTTAAAAGAGCGCTTGCTGGGAGGCAACCCAGTGGATTTAAAGACTTTTGATTTGGTTTTGTAATTGTTAATTTGTGAACATTATTTTTGTAATTATTTTGTTGAAGATAGCATCTCCTGAAGGATGCTAGGTGGTTAAGTATCTACTGAAGGATACTATGTTTGCAACACCTACTGATGGGTGGTGGTAAGAAAATTTAACACCTACTGAAGGGTGTTGGTGGATTTTGGGTCAGGCTCGTGACGTTAAACAAGCGCTACATGGTGATGGACAAATTTATGAACACCAAAATATGATGTCACCAACTTGTTTTTCAATCGGCAAGTATGACCGAATCGTTCAAGTAATAAACTTGGTAAGACCAAGTATCGTTCTTCCCAAAGGACTCACGGCCTAGTTTAGTTATGTGGTTTCTTGATTAGCTAAGACTTAAAGAAGAAATATTTGGAGTTTAATATGCAAGACAGAAAATAAACATGTATGCATGAAGTTTTGATCAATGGCAAAAAGCAAAAGATAAACACTTTTAATGAAATTTATGTATGAATATGTTGTTGGGGGTCAATTTCATCTTATCCACTCTCATATATTTTAGGAATTCAACATTCAAATCATCATTGTTAATGCCACTCTCTAAAGTACCTTTTTAGAAGGCTTCTCCCTAATCACGAGTTCATACAATTCCTAGCATTCCTAATGATCAGTCCATAAGTGCAGGAGCTTAACGACAACCAATATCATATTGGGAGAAAATCCCCGGATCTAGACTTCCCCGTACATGCCCGTATCGACAAAACCAATAATCATGCATCGAATGAGTTAAACAATGCAAGCATTAAGCAAAGAGGAAAAACCCTAACTAATGATGAAAGAAAGCATAAGTCTTAATTAAAAGATGTAAAAACAGATTCCATATATGAGAGCTTCACAAGATTACATTGATTCCCCAACAAACATACAAGGTTTAGTTCACCATATTCATGGTGAACCTAGATGAACAATAATGAAAGAATGAAAGAGATAGAAAAACCCGTGAAAGAGAAGAGGAGAGTTGTCACCATCTCCCAATCTACCCCAAGGGGTGGAAGAGAGAGTGTTTGCTTCGTTTCTGCCAAAGATACAAACCCTAGGACGTCCTAAAGCTTATATACTATTCCAAAAATAAAGAAAAATTAGGCCCAAGCCCATAAAAGTGCCAAAAAACCAGTCCAAGCCCATTTAGAATGGCGCTCAGCTGTATTTTACCGTTGAGCGGTACTAGTGGTTGATCCATTTTGCCCCCCAGCTACTGTTTTGCCCCTCAGCGGTGATTTCGGCACCTGAAAACTGCCGCTCAGCGCCAAATTTTCGCTCAGCGCCACTCGGTCAGACTTTTTCTGCATTCTAGTTGGTTTTTCAGCATTCTGGTTGACTGGTTGACTGTTCTGGTTGACTGGTTGACTTTTCTGGTTGACTGGTTGACTTTTCTTGTTTCTGGTTGACTTTTCAGCACTCCAATCATTCGGTATTTCAATTCTTCTTTCAAATCATTCAATTAGCCTACAAAATGAAGGGAATCTTGCACAAAATCATTAAATTCACTTTCAACTCTCTTATTCTCAAAACTAAAGCAAAAATATGAGTTCAAGCTAGTTTCTAAGTCTTAAAGGTTGCTTTTGGTATCAAATTTAAGCATAAAAATAACGGTTTTTCAACCGTTATCACAACCCCAAACTTAAAACTTTGCTTGTCCTCAAGCAAACAAGATGTAACTCAATCTTCCATCAATCCATATAATGGTTGACCACATTCAAAAATCCTTCTTTCAAGATAAGTAAGTGCTCAATTCAGCTCATTTCAAAGATTTCAATCAAGACATGCACATGCTTTAATGTTCACACAATCACATACTATCCAACAAATGCTACCTTTCATAAATGATCAATCAACTAAGCAAAGATGTTCTTATATTTTCATGGAATCTTTCCTCACTAGATAAAGTGTTTCACTCAAACACACAAGTGTATAAGAGGTATTCACTCATTCACTCTACTATCACAATGTCACATGAATCAACTTTGCCTTTCATTTAACCATAATCAAAAACACTTACAAGCAAGCATCATCACAAGGACTTTTCTATGGCTTATAATGTGGCTGGGCTAACAAGAAAATTGGTTTTTCTAGATCACAAAACTCTTGAGTTAAGAGAATCATATAAACACAACCATTCTTACTTATTCCCAACTTTCTTTTGCATTGAGCTTTGTTTTTTCTTTTCTTTTCTTTCTCTTTTTCTTTTTCTTTTCACATACTTAATTATTAGCCCTTAGCTCAATGCTTTCAATTTCCCTTTCTATTTTCCAACAACCCCAAATTTGAACATTTGTCAATACCACAAAATATTTTCTACTTAACTCAAGGTAAAGCTTTTCAACAAGGGTTTTCAAATCATGTTCAAGGCTAGAGGTTCAAAGGATATAACACATAGTGTTCTCTTTTAGTGGGCTCAATTTATGAATTTGGCTAATAGAAGGGTTATCAACAAATGGCCTTGATCATATGATGCAAACAAGCAAGTAATTCAATCATAGAAAACCTGGGCAAAGTCATTCATGCTTTCACAGTAATAGTATTCAACAATAACAACTCTGGAGCTCAACACCTCACATATAAGCTCATTCACATTCCACATATAACATCCTGCTTAGAATCATAATCACAATCATAACATCTTGCATTTGTTCACAATGCTTGTGAACCACTTGTATAAGCATATAATGTGCACATTCTCAACATCAATCAATATCAAAGCATCATCAGGCATTACTTATCAAACAACAATCATAAGCAAACCATCATAATAGACAAAATTTCCAATTGAGTACATCAAACCCTATTCTACAAACATAAGTGATTGATAAAAGAAATCCTGCTCTAGTGCTTTGAAAAACTCAGCCCCATCAATGATGCTCTCTCCCAACCCCAAACTTAGATGGAAAACTAGTGAGACAGTGAGTGGAAGGGAGATTTTCTAAAGAGGAATGAAAGGAAAAATGTAGAGAACCTTTGGAAAAATGTTTAGGAGTGTGTGTGCAGAGAAGAATCTAAAAATAGAGGCCAAAGCGTGACTCAGGGTATAAAAATACCCTAATGGGCTCAGGTTCCGCTAAGGGGCAACCTAAGCCCCTTTTACAATACCACCGCTCAGCGGCAAGTTACCGCTCAGCGGCACTTTCGTGTTGTGCTTTTCTTCTTCCTAGCTTACCCTAGGTGCCATCTACTCATGCCCCTCACTTGCTCCCTGCAATTAATTTCTCAAATCACTCAAACATTCAATCCCTATCATGCAGCTAAAGCAGAATCAAAACAAACAATACAGATAAAATCAATCAACTGGGTTGCCTCCCAGCTAGCGCTTGTTTAACGTCACGAGCCTGACCCAAAATCCTCCAGCACCCTTCAGTAGATGCAAATCTTTCTTACCAACACCCATCAGTAGGTGTATACAAATATAGTATCCTTCAGTAGATACTCTTCCGCCTAACATCCATCAGTAGATGTAAACCCTGTAACAAACTTATAACAAAAACAAAAATACCCAAAAGTTCAAAATTACATCACCAAACCAAAAATTAAAAGTTCTTAAATCACTGGGTTGCCTCCCAGCAAGCGCTCTTTTAACGTCACTAGCTTGACCCAATAAAGCTCATGTTCCATCTTCTTTTTCTTCTTTCTACTGAACTTCTTCAGAAATTTGATCAAACCAGGAACCTGTTGCAATGTCTCAATCATAGGAACTTTAATCTCCAATTTCTTGAAGATTTCCATGAAGCACTTAAATTTCTTTTCCTTCCTATGATACTTCTTTGGATGAGGAAGAGGTTTTTCATATGATTCTTTCTTTTTTTCTCTCGTCCTCTTTTTCTTTTCTCTCACTTTCTTTTTTTCTTTTCTTTTTCTACTCACTTTCTCAATCTTCACACAAATTTTCTCTTCTTCTTTCTCTTCTCTCTCTTTTCTTTCTTCTCTCTCTTCTTTTTCCAACTCAACTTTTTCAACATTTACACTCACTAGCACTTCACACTCTTCCCTGGGGTTAACCTCAGTATTAGCCCCAAAATTTTTGTCAGGCCTTTCTTCCAATTGCTTGCTAATCTGACCCATTTGAATCTCCAAGTTCTTAATAGCGGCTTTAGTGCTCTTTTGAGAAGATTCAGTTTTCTGTATGAATTGCTGAAGAGTTTCTTCCAACCTTGTTGATCTTTCATTAAGTGTAGACATTTGTTGCCATAAGGTTGGTTGTTGCTGTTGTTGCTTGTGAAATGGCCCTGATTGTCCCGCTTGCCCACTTAGTCCTTGACCAATACTTGGGTGTGGTTTCCACCCTTGATTGAAGTTCCCCTGACAGTATGGAAATTGATTGGCCATGAAGTTAACATCCTCTAAAGCTTCCACTGGAAAGGCGCATTGACCATTTATATGGTCACCACCACATAATTCACACATCTGTGGTTGAACCTGTGCAACAATCTTTAACTCTTTTGGTAGTTGTGCAAGTATCTTTGTGAGATTCTCCAATTGTTGAGTTAGTATCTTGTTCTGTGCAAGCAAGGCATCATTGGTTTGTAATTGTAGAACTCCTTTTTGTTGAATAGGAGCTCCTCTTTCACTGTTTAGTTCATTATCACTTGTAGCCATATTTTCAATGATTTCTGTAGCTTCCTCTGGAGTTTTCCATTTGATATTTCCTCCAGCTGAGGCGTCAAGCATCATCTTGGTTTGTGAACCAAGACCTCCAAGGAAGATTAGGACTACTTCCACTTCATCGAATCCATGCGTGGGTGTTTTTCGTAGCAAGCTTTTGTATCTATCCCATGCATGACCCAATGATTCTTCCATGCCCTGCCTGAATGAAGAAATATCTTGCTTTCCTTTGTTGACCTTGAAGAATTGAGTGCCCATATAGTTAAATTCTTGTCCGAATTGCATCCTGCAAGCATTAGGCACAAAACTCTAGAAAATATTTGTTAGCGCAAAAAGATAGAGAAGATACAAAGAATAAATGATAAGAAGATAAAAGATAGCAAGATAGAAGATAAAAACATAAAATAGAAAAATGAAAACAGAAAACAGAAAAAAAAATAAAAACAGAAAACGAAAAAAAGAAACAGAAATCGAAAAAAACAAAAAACAAAACAAAAAAATAAAAATAAAAATAAAAATAAAAATAAAAAAACAGAAAATAAAAAAAAACAGAAAAATAAAACAAAATAAAATAATAACCGAAAAATAAAAACAGAAAATAAAATAAAATCAAATCAAATCAAATCAAATCAAATCATATCAAATAAAATCAAAATAAAATCAAATCAAATAAAATAAAATCAAATAAAATAAAATAAAAACAGAAAAAGAATAAAAACAGAAATTCAAAATTAAAATCAAAGATAATCAATAATCACACAAATTAACCAGTTAAACCACGAGTCCCCAGCAACGACGCCAAAAACTTGATGGACAAATTTATGAACACCAAAATATGATGTCACCAACTTGTTTTTCAATCGGCAAGTATGACCGAATCGTTCAAGTAATAAACTTGGTAAGACCAAGTATCGTTCTTTCCAAAGGACTCACGGCCTAGTTTAGTTATGTGGTTTCTTGATTAGCTAAGACTTAAAGAAGAAATATTTGGAGTTTAATATGCAAGACAGAAAATAAACATGTATGCATGAAGTTTTGATCAATGGCAAAAAGCAAAAGATAAACACTTTCAATGAAATTTATGTATGAATATGTTGTTGGGGGTCAATTTCATCTTATCCACTCTCATATATTTTAGGAATTCAACATTCAAATCATCATTGTTAATGCCACTCTCTAAAGTACCTTTCTAGAAGGCTTCTCCCTAATCACGAGTTCATACAATTCCTAGCATTCCTAATGATCAGTTCATAGGTGTAGGAGCTTAACGACAACCAATATCATATTGGGAGAAATTCCCCGGATCTAGACTTCCCCGTACGTGCCCGTATCGACAAAACCAATAATCATGCATCGAATGAGTTAAACAATGCAAGCATTAAGCAAAGAGGAAAAACCCTAACTAATGATGAAAGAAAGCATAAGTCTTAATTAAAAGATGTAAAAACAGATTCCATATATGAGAGCTTCACAAGATTACATTGATTCCCCAACAAACATACAAGGTTTAGTTCACCATATTCATGGTGAACCTAGATGAACAATAATGAAAGAATGAAAGAGATAGAAAAACCCGTGAAAGAGAAGAGGAAAGTTGTCACCATCTCCCAATCTACCCCAAGGGGTGGAAGAGAGAGTGTTTGCTTCGTTTCTGCCAAAGATACAAACCCTAGGACGTCCTAAAGCTTATATACTATTCCAAAAATAAAGAAAAATTAGGCCCAAGCCCATTAAAGTGCCAAAAAACCAGTCCAAGCCCATTTAGAATGGCGCTCAGCGGTATTTTACCGCTGAGCGGTACTAGCAGTTGATCCATTTTGCCCCCCAGCTGCTGTTTTGCCCCTCAGCGGTGATTTCGGCACCTGAAAACTGCCGCTCAGCGCCAAATTTCCGCTCAGCGCCACTCGGTCAGACTTTTTCTGCATTCTGGTTGGTTTTTCAGCATTCTGGTTGACTGGTTGACTTTTTTGGTTGACTGGTTGACTTTTCTGGTTGACTGGTTGACTTTTCTGGTTTCTGGTTGACTTTTCAGCACTCCAATCATTCGGTATTTCAATTCTTCTTTCAAATCATTCAATTAGCCTACAAAATGAAGGGAATCTTGCACAAAATCATTAAATTCACTTTCAACTCTCTTATTCTCAAAACTAAAGCAAAAATATGAGTTCAAGCTAGTTTCTAAGTCTTAAAGGTTGCTTTTGGTATCAAATTTAAGCATAAAAATAACGGTTTTTCAACCGTTATCACCTGGGAGGCAACCCAGTTGATTGAATCTTTCTGTTTGTTTATTTTAGTTAGGGTTTGCATAAGCATTTTAAACATTGAATTGCAGGGAACCAGTGAGGGGCATGTTTAGGAGGCACGTAGGTTAAGAAAGGAAGGAGAAGAGAACATCACGAAAGTGCCGCTGAGCGGCAACTTACCGCTGAGCGGTACTCTCGCAGATGGGCTTTAGTTTCCCCTTAGCGGGACTCGAGCCCATTAGGGTATTTTTATACCCTAAGCTGCGCATAAGCTTCTGTTTGCTGGCTCTTCTCTGCACAAACACTCCCACATACCTTTTCCAAGGTTTTCCACATCTTTTCACTCTTCCCTCTTAAGAAAATTTCTCTTCCACTCACTTTTTTCACTAGTGTGCCATCAAAGTTTGGGGTTGGAAGAGAGCATTCTAGCTTGGAAGCATTCTCATTGCATCTAGTATCTCCACCCAAGTAAGTAAAAAGCATTTTGTTCATTCTAGGGTTCTTGATTTTGAATGTGATTGTCAAAGGATGAATATTTTAGGGGTTTTGGTTTCTATGCATGATTTGATGATATATTTGATGTTTGAACCGATTAAACTGCATGATTTTGAACTGGAAAACTGAAAATTGCATTTGGGTGGAGATAGGACAGCTTAAAAGAGATTTTTCAAAATTCTGCAGAGTTACCGCTCAGGGGTAAACTGCCGCTGAGCGGCACTCTGCCAGACTTTTTTTTTTTTTATTTGTTGCGTTTTGGACTGTGGCACTAGTGGCGCTGAGGGGAAATTCTGACCCTCAGCGGTGGTTTAGCTTCGAAAGGAGTTGTGTTCTGTGTTTTACTAATGATTAACATCATGTTCTGTGGTTTTGTATTTGTGTTTGAATGTAGGAATGACATCCTCTTCAGGAAAGAGATTCAAAACCATGGCAACCAAGAGAAAGGAAAAGGAGCCAGAACAACCCCATTATAGTAGGTTCCTCTCTCGGAAACATGAGAAGCACTTCACGGTGGTGCAAGACAGGAGACTCCTCATGGAAAGAAAAGTTGGAATGATACCTAACTTTGCTCCTCAATTTGGAGAGCAAGTGTTAGGGAATGACTGGGGAAAGCTAGCCACATATCCTGCACCTGCAAATATAGCTGTGGTAAAGGAATTCTACACCAATGCAAAGAAGATTGGTGATTATCCAGCTGAGAATTATTTGGGCTATGTCAGAGGCCATGCTATCAGGTATGATCCTGATTCTATCAATAACTTCCTGGATACTGTGTGGGCTGGTGAGCAGTGCCAGTTTGCTCTCTGTATGGAGGAAGGTGTTGATTATGAGGATGTGGAGAGAGTACTTTGTATACCTGGAGGACACTTCCAAAGGAATAGATCTGACTCAGTGGTCAACATTAGGAGGACTGATTTGACTCCTCTTGCAAAGTATTGGATGGCATTTTCTCATGCCAACATTCAGCCATGTTCACATGTGTCAGATATTACTCTTAGCAGGGCACTCTTCATTTACTGTGCTATCAGGAACTTACATGTCAATATTGGGCAGGTGATAGCTGATGAGATTAGTGTGTGTGCCAATACCTCAAATAACAAAGCACCCTTGGGACATCCCTCCTTAATCACTCACATTTGCAAGATAGCTGGGGTGGACACTTCTGCTCCACCATTTGAAAGGCCAAGAAAAGCCATTGATGAGGCCTATTACAGACAGTATTGTGGAGGTGAGGAGGCAGCTCAGCCAGTTCCACCACGCCGTGCTCGTAGAGAGAGAGGGCAAGCACAGAGCCAGGCATCTGCTGAAACCATGAAGCAGAACCATTCCAGATAAGGGACATGTATATGTCTCTTATAGGTGCTCAGTTGCAGTCCATTCACAGAGGGCAGGTGGCCACTGCTGTGATGATTGTGGGGATGTATGATACACCTCCAGCTCACAGGTGGACTATGGATGAATTCCATAATGTGGTAGCTTGGCCAGAGGAACCAGTGCATGGAGGAGGAGCTGGAGCAGCTGAAGCTTCAGCTAGAGAGATGGAAGAAGATGAAGCTGATGATGATGATGCATTTGAAGATGATGAAGATGAGGAAGAAGAAGAAGATACAGAGGACAGCTGAGACTGATGAGGAGCTGAGATAGCATTTACTGATAAATGCTATCATATGATTATGCTTTTGTGGTTTAAGTTTTCTGAACTTATTTGTTTTTGTTTTTAGATTAGGGTTTGATGTACTCTATTGAACACCTGGTTTGTTGTGATGATTTGCTCTTAACTGTGATTTTGTGATAAGTAATGCTGAATGATGCTTATGATTAATTGATGTTGAGATGATGTGCACATTAAAATGATTATACAGGTGATTCACAAGCTTTGTGAACAAATGCAGGATATCATGATTGTGATTGTGAAATTAAGCAGGATGTGTATGTCAAATGTGAATGAGCTTATATGTGAGATTTTGAGCTCCAGAGTTGTTATTGATTGAATGCTATTACTTTGGAAACATGAATGATTTTGCCCAGATTTTCTATGATTGAATTAAGTGCTTGTTTTGCATCATGTGATCAAGGCCGTTTGTTGGAAACCTTTTTATTGGCCAAATTCGTAAAATTAACCCACTAAAAGAGAACACTTTGTGTTCTATCCTTTTGAACCCTTAGCCTTGAACATACACTGAAACCCTTGATTGAAAATCTTTACCTTGAGTTAAGTAGAAGATCTTGTGTGATATTGTTAAATGTTCAAGTTTGGGGTTGTTGGGAAAACATGAAAAAGGAAAAGCATTGAGCTAAGAGCTAAAAAGTAAGAATATGCAAAGAAAAAGAAAAGAAAAGAAAAAGAAGCAAAGCTCAATGCAAAGGCAAAAGAAAGTTGGGAATGAATAAGAATGATTGTGTTGTTATGATTCTCTTAACTCAAGGATTTTGTGATCCAGAAAAAACCAATTTTCTTGTTAGCCCAGCCACATTATAAGCCATTAAAAAGTCCTTGTGATGATGCATGCTTGTGAATGTTTTTGATTGTGGTAAAATGAAAGGCAAAGTTGATTCATGTGACAATGTGATAGTAGAGTGAATGAGTGATTACCTCTTATACACTTGTGTGTGAGTGAAACACTTTACCTAGTGAGGAAATATTCCATTAACACATGAACATCCATGCTTAATTGATTGATCATTCATGAAAAATAGCATTTGTTGGAATTTAAATGACTTTGTGAACACTAAAGCATGTGCACATCTTGATTGAAATCTTGATCATAAGTTTGATTGATGTTTTTACTTATCATTGAAAAGAAGATTTTGAATAAAGTGAACCATCATATGAATTGGTTGAAGATTGAGTTACATCTTGTTTGCTTGAGAACCATCATTTTTATTCATCTAGGTTCACCATGAATATGGTGAACTAAACTCTATATGTTTGTTGGGGAATCAATGTAATCTATTGAAGCTCTCATATATGGAATTTGTTTTTACATCTTTCATTTAAGATCTATGCTTTCTTTCATCATTAGTTAGGGTTTTTCCTCTTTGTTTAATGCTTGCATTGTTTAACTCATTCGATGCATGATTATTGGTTTTGTCGATACGGGCGCGTACGGGGAAGTCTAGATCCAGGGAATTTCTCCCAATATGATATTGGTTGTCGTTAAGCTCCTGCACTTATGAACTGATCATTAGGAATGCTAGGAATTGTATGAACTCGTGATTAGGGAGAAACCTTCTTGAAAGGTAATTTAGAGAGTGACATTAACAATGATGATTTGAATGTTGAATTCCTAAAATATGTGAGAGTGGATAAGATGAAATTGACCCCCAACAACATATTCATACATTTATTTCATTGAAAGTGTTTATCTTTTGCTTTTTGCCATTGATCAAAACTTCATGCATACATATTTAATTTTCGTCTTTGCATATAAAATCCAAATATTTTGTTTTTTAAGTCTTAGCTAATCAAGAAACCACGCAACTAAACTAGGCCGTGAGTCCTTTGGGAAGAACGATACTTGGTCTTACCAAGTTTATTACTTGAACGATTCGGTCATACTTGCCGATTGAAAATCAAGTTTGTGACATCATATTTTGGTGTTCATAAATTTGTCCATCAACTTCACTTAGATATTTTTCCTAGCTTACTGTAAGAGATATGGGGAAATGATAACAAATCCAAGTTCTTATAATAAGATCTATTATTATGAGTAGTTGAACTCTCTTTCGTTAGGGTTGGATGTAGCTTTTCTAAATTATTTGTATTACTAATGTAATGATATTTATAAATGCTTTTATTCAATGTTTTTGTTTTGATTTGTGTTTGATTGATTGGATGAATTGATCACTCATCTTATTTCACTTATTTATATTGAGTTGGGAAACTAATCTTAAATCTAAGGTCCATTTCACTTATTTTCATTGAGTTGGGAAACTAATCTTAAATCTAAGGTCCAATCAAAGCATATTTTTGCATTTGAATGTTAGGAATAAATTTAAATGTTTTAGCTAGGTTGAAAGTGTAACACCCAAATAATTTAAGGGTATTACTAGTAGTAAAAAAAAATAAATTAATTCGATATCTGATATAAACAACCAAACTTTATTTCAATTCAACCAAAGTACGGTTCCAAACTTACAAACTTTAAACAATATAGTCTTCACCACTTAACATAAGTTCGAAATTAAACTTACAAGTCTTATACAACATATTTTTCCAATACAAATTTATTGTTTTTACAAAAATCCCTGAAAGTTTTTCCTAGCATGTCTCTCATCATCTCTAAGCTTTTTGCAACCGCATCTACAACATTATCTGCTCCCTATAACATGAGTTATATGATCATAGCACAAACAAATAAGAGTGAGCTAATGATAACAGTTGAAAAATTGTTATTTTCATGCTTAAAATTGATACTAAAAGCAACCTTTAACATTTAGAAACTAGCTTGGAATCATGCTTTTGTTTATATTTTTGGAAATAAGAGAGTTGGACAGGTTTATGCTTGATTTCAGTGTTTTATGTAGGTTTTAAGGTGAATTTGATGAAAGAAGTGAAGAAGGATAGATAAGCCGCAAGTACCGCTCAACGCCATTTTACCGCTGAGCGGCACTACTTAATACTCGTTGGCACCACTGAGGAGTGAAAGTGCAGCTGAGGGGAAGAATTCAACACACGCACTTACCGCTGAGCGGTATTTTACCACTGAGCGCCATTATTTTGGGCTTGGGCCTACTTTTCTGTAATTTTTATAATAGTATATAAGCTTTAGGACGTCCTAGGGTTTGTATCTTTGGCTGGAGAAGACGCAAAACACACTTTTCACCCCTTAGGGGTAGAATTCTAGATGGTGACGACTCTCCTCTTATCTTTCTAGGGTTTTTCTATCTCTTCCATTCTTTCATTATTGTTCATCTAGTTTCACCATGAATATGGTGAACTAAACTTTGTATTATTGTTGGGGAATCAATGAAATCTTTTGAAGCTCTCATATATGGAATTTTGTGTTTAAACATCATATTTATGATACATGCTTTCTTTCATCATTAGTTAGGGTTTTTCCTCTTTGCTCAAAGGATGCATTATTTAACTCATTCGATGTCATGATTATTGGTTTTATTGATATGGACACATACGGTAAAATCTAGATCCGGGGAAACTCTCCCAACAGTAGTATAAATCTAGACATAAGAATATGATGGTTGGTTGTCGTTAAGCTTCCGTTCACTATAATGCATGATTAATTGCTAGGGAGACAAGACATTGTAAACTAGTGATTATGATTAGGCTTTCTTCGCTGAGACATCGGGTTTAAGGTAATTTAGAGAGTGACATTAACATTGATGAAAAGAATGATGAATTCCTAAAATATATGAGAGTGGATAAGATGAAATTGATTTCCCCAACAACATACTCATCCACATATTTCAATTCACGTGTTTTGTTTCTTCTTTCCCATTGATCATCACATGCATACATGTTTACTTTTTGTCTTTTGCATTTGAAACTTATAACAATTTGTTCTCAAGTCTTAAATAATCAAGAAATCATATAACTAACTAGGCCGTGAGTCCTTTGGGAGAACGATACTTGGTCTTACCGAGTTTATTACTTGATACGATTCGGTCACACTTGCTGAGGGTTAAACAAGTTTTTGGCGCCATTTTTTGGTGTTCGTAAATTTGTCATCAGCTAACCATAACATACAATAATTAAACTTATTTATAATATATAATTCAATCATGTATTAACACAATTATCCCAATGTCATTAATTCATTTCTCCTTAACTTCTTCAAAATCATCCTTCTCATTTTCATAAACCTTACAAGTATAATATGCTTACTCACGAAGCCTTATGGTCAGACTGCTCTCTACTTGCTTCCTTAAGCCTTACCCGTATACTATGTTTTACTTTCCGAAGTCTTATGGTCAGACCGCTCTCTGCCTGCTTCTATAAGACTTACGAGTAATATGTTTATGTCAAAGCCTTATGGTCAGACCACTCTCTGCTTGCTTTCATAAACCTCATGTGTTACTCTGCTCACATCAAGGTCTCATGGTATAAACCAAATATACTACTCCCGGTTATAAACATCATTTCATAATTAATGATTTCTTATATTCACCCCAACATTTCCTAACATCAACAAATCATATCTTCTCATCCACCTAACTCACTCATGTTCGTTCTCTAATCATAAATTGATAATGACCCATTTTCGTGTCAATATCCAAAATAAAATAAACATATTGCCAGATATCATACTCTTCTTATAATCTCATCTTTTCCATAACTAGTACAAACTCAACATAATTTCACCAATCAAAGGTTATAGATTGGCCAAATTTTATTTAATTTTTTTTACGTTACATAAAAAAAATTGTTCTTAGTACAAGTTCCACATTCAAGATCTAAACTGATAAATTGAATCATAATTTACTAGAACCTTGGATAAAAATTTCAGTTCGATCTAACCATTAATAAAGTGAAAATTTGAAATTTTTTATCCGTAATTCAGGAACATAAAATTGAGATCCTTAATAAACACCACTTAGTTTTTAAAAAAATGGAAAAATCAAAATATTTCAACATGGCTTAGGAACTACATATCTAAATTTTAGATTAATCTAACGGTTAACTAGGTCGAGATTGAGATTTATACAACTCGAAAACATTATTCAATTGGGTTGTCGACTCTATCAAAATTGCGGAATTCATTCCTCTAAGTACAGACATCCAGTTACAAATCCGAGTGGTCAAAATATAGTAATATATTTATGGAATCAATTATCAAAATTTCCAACTTAATCTATCGGCAAAAGAAGGAGGAATTTAGATTTTTCTGATATAAGTTAGAGATAGAAATAAAGTGATGGTCATTCTACCCAAAATTATAATATTATTTCCTCTAAGTACAATTCTCAAATTAAAGATCCTGATGGTCAAAGTTAATTTCTATGTCTTATAAATTATGTATTAAATTTCCAGATTGATTTAACGATAGAATAAGTAGAAATTAGAGTTTTACTAAGATAGCTTCGAAAAATAAATAAAAAACATGATCAAAATTTTAAATTTCACAATTTGACTGAGTATTTACTCCCACAATTTTATAGTTTACTTATTCAACATAATAAAATGTATTCATCACAGATTCCATACAAAATGAATATATCACAAAATAAATTAAGAATAATAAAATATCACAATATAAATGTTCTGGGGAACTAAGAAGTTGAATCTGGCATAGCCGGTTAGACAACTTCTTATCCTTCCAGAAAAATGCAAGAGAAAAAGAAACACAATAAAAGTCCTAGGGAAACAAGAAGTTGAATCTGGCATAGCCGGTTAGACAACTTCTTATCCATCCAGAAAAATGCAGGAGAAAAAGAAACACAATAAAATTCATGGGGAAACAAGAAGTTGAATCTGGCATAGCCGGTTAGACAACTTCTTATCCTTCCAAAAAAAATGCAAGAGAAAAAGAAACACAATAATAGTCCTAGGGAAACAAGAAGTTGAATATGGCATAGCCAGTTAGACAACTTCTTATCCTTTCAAAAAATGCAAGAGAAAAAGAAACACAATAATATTCCTAGGGAAACAAGAAGTTGAATCTGGCACAGCCGGTTAGACAACTTCTTATCCTTCCAGAAAAATGCAACAGAAGCAGAATATCATTCTAAATCCATAAAGAGAGTCAAAATTTTAAACATATTCAATATTTCAGATCATACAAAAAAAACAAAAGACTCAAGGTTAGCTCCTCTTACATGATTCTCACTCCTTCCTGGATGAAGAACACCTCTTCAGAACCGCTTGCTACCTTCTCTTCAACTCAGATTCTAGTCCTAATATCTCCTTATTTTCGACGAAAGTCTTGCTCAATTTCACTCTCCTTCCCCCAAAACTTCATTTCTCACCTCTATTTATAGTTGAAGTTAGGGTTACTGTAGCAGTACTGTAGTTGTACTACATTTTACTGTAGCAGTGTAGTTGTACTATAGTTCACTATAGTAGTATTGTAGCTTGTACTAAATTTTTCCTGTAGCAGTACTATATTAACACATGGTTCACAAGGTATTCTTACTATAGCACTGTACATATTTCATTGTAGCACTATACGTATTTTACTTTAGCGTTTTACTGTAGCATCATTATACATAAAAATATTTTTTTTTTCAAAAAAATCTAGTATCTTAATTACAACTATTTTCAAGGGTCTTATAGAAAGTCTTACACTTAAGGAAAGGATTCATTCATCACAGGTTGAGGAATCATAATGTGTTTGAAGTCCTTAGGTTATAAATTCAAGGAATTGAATTAGAATTAACCAAGCACTTTAAGGAACATTAGATAATTGTATTAAAATATTTTAGATTAGTAACAGTGTAGTAGAAGAGGATTAATGAAGTTCAGTCTCAACATGTTTATCTTTTTCCGTTCATTTAAAATCAGTTTTTATCTTGCTTGTTCATTATAATATGCCAAAGAAGTTTTTTACTCCAAATGAGAACATATTTAAGATTAATGGAGTATTTGAATAATTCAATGTGGATACGAAACTTGTTTGTACTACAATTGATCCAGTACACTTGCTAAAAATTAGGCAATATAGAAAATAATCTATTGTTGGGCAAGTGGGAGTTCCATTGGGCGAATTTTTGGAGATCTTACTCCCAATACTCTCTCGCTAAGTGAGGTAAGATCTCTTGTACGCTGTCGTTGAAGCTATCAAATTAATACTACTTTTCAAGGCAACTTCAGTATTGCCAAGTAGTATTCAAGAAAGTAGATAGGGTTAAAGTAACCATGATTCGTCTCCGAACGAATACGGAATTGCTTTTCAATATTTGAATCTTATGAATGCTATGCAATGCTCAAGAATAAAAGTGAGAAACTATGCTAATAGAATTAATGTTTGAAGAACAAAGAGGAAACTTAGAAAGAATTGTGATGAAATAGGCTAATTCCACTGCTTTCCCAAAATAGATTCTCATCGGTTATCCACATATCATTGTTCAATTGATTATTGTTCAAGTTTCAAATTAATTAAAGTACATTCTTAATTAATTTGAGTGTGATCATGTAGTTAACCAAAGTAGATTCTCAATCAAATGTAAGACCTTTCTAGATTATTCACAATGAATTCAACCAAAGTACATTCTCAATAAAATATTATTGTGTTTAATCATGTCTATTCTTAAATTTCCCAACCAAATTAAAAGCTAATCAATCAAAGTAAATTCTCAATTGATTATAGTTGAAATTATTACCACCAATGAAAGTACATTCTCAATTGATAGCAAAAACTCGTTTAATCATATGAAAGTTCCTAAATTTAATCAAAGTAGATTCTCAATCAAAACTAGAAATCCTTGAACTCGTATGATTAATATGCATGTAGATTCAAATACCTTATGATGCAAAAACCATTGCTTTTAATATGATTGAGAGATGAAAAATATAGAAGAAGAATAACTCAAATCAATAATCAAAAGAAACAATTGCATTCACTAGTGGAAAAATACCTTTCTATGACGATCTATTATAACGGATAAAAATTATCCATCATAATAGGTTTACTGGTGGCAGAATCGTAATAAAAGTAAAACATATTATAACATAGTTTTATACATTAGTCATAATATGAAACGCGGTGACAAACTTGTAAGTAAGTTTAAGACATATTATGACGTAGTTTTGTATATCAATTATAATATGAAACACGGTGGCAAACTTGTAAATAAGATCAAAACCTATTATTACGTAGACATGGACACTTGTCATAAGGTGTGAAAATTTCTTGATGTATTATGGCTGAGTTTTAGAAATCACTCATAATATCTCTATGCCTCTCTAATTTTTCACATTTCCCTCTCGCTATCTCTAATTTCACGTTCCCTCTCACTCTCGTTCCTCTCTTCCTCTCTTCCTCTCTAAACCAGGCACTCCTCCAAGAACACTCCTCCCTGCCCATCATCGAACCACATCTTCATGCTCTCTACTACTTAAGAGAATCAGGAACCAAAACCTAATCTCATTCGAAGCATTCTCTATTCCGCGTTCGCTCCTCACCGAACTACATCTTCTTCGCTGCCTCGAGCGTTGCCTCAAACACCAAACCTCATCTTCCGCTAGGTTTTCCTTATCTCTCACCTCTTGACCGATTGTTTTGCCTTTTCCTTCATTTTTCACTAATTGAGATCGATTTCTATCTATTTACACCGATTAAATCTTCGTTTTCACCTTTCCACCGATTAAATCCCTTCCTACCTCGAACCCTAGAATCTCCTCTGAACAAACCTTCAAATCTAGGGTTCGCCTTTGATTTCACCGTCTTCCGTTGTGTCCTTGTTCGCTGACTCGATTTTACACTGCAGAAGAAGCTTTTGAACAACATTGACCAAGTTCAGGAGGTCATGCTTGAAGAATTGAAGAAGCTGAAACAAACTCCCAGTGCGAAGAAAGCGGAAAGGGAATTTTTTGCATGAGGTGAATTTTCAATTTTATGCATTTTTTATTCCGATTGGATCTTCTTCTTGAAGGTGCAAGAAGGATATTCTGTATAGTTTTGAAGACGAAGTATTAATAATGATGATAACAATGCAACCGCATGCAAATCGCGGTTATCGCCTCACAAATGAAGACATTGAAGCATTGCTTTCGCTGCATAACACATTCTAGAAGTGTGTGGTGAGGTTTTCCTTGATTTCTTTGGTTTTGTTTCCCTCCGCAAAAAACACTTTTTTTTCTCTTCTAGTTTCTATGCTGCTGCATTTTCCTTCAAGCTAGGCTTATTGGCGGGTGTTGTTTCCGTGTACAACATACAAGGTTGTTGCGTTATGTATGAATGTCATGGGTAGGGATTTGGGTAGTGTTTTGTTAACCTGAATTTTGGTTTGGTTCGAAATGGCTGCTACAACGTAAAACAAGATTTTTGCTCATTGAAGAACAGTTCGATAAGAAATGCACTGATGTTGTGTATTGAACCTTTGATATTGGTATGGAAACTCCTCAGCTAAGTTTCAGAAGTCTGCTTTTTAATGCTAAAAACTATTACATTTTCTTTCGAAGGAATATTATTTATTGCTTTTAATTGCCCTTCTGTGTGGTATTTATGTTGGAGTAGTTTGTATTTGTTTTGTTTCAATGTGTTCTCTTACAGTTTCAACACTTTATGCATCTTTTAGATCTTATATTCTAAGTGTGGGTTCTTTGAATAATTCAATTGAGTTACTACTTTTGAGTTATATGCAAAGTGCAAATGGACTTGGCCTAAAAGCAACTAAGGGCACAAATTATTGTCAAACCACAATAAATTTCCCAGTGACATTATCCCCAAATGGGTAAATGTTCCTAATCATTCATTGAGCATATTGTTGTTCATGAAGGAAGAAAAAAATGTTGCATATGTAATTTTGTAACATATGTTAATTTTGATAACCTACAAGTTGTGGGAAAATGACTTCCTCCAATTCAGAAGTATAGGTAGTGATATAATCACATGGTTAAAATGAAGTTAACAATTAGCCAATTTTTTGGCATATCGAGTTTTCTACATTAATATAAAGATCTAGAAACTGGAGAACTCGAAGCTCTGTCTTTTGATTTTAATCTATGTGAAGTTGTGGCTTCATGGGAGCAGGTGAGCAACTTAGTCTCATTGTGACTAGTCGAAATCTAACATTTCTTTGTTAGGTTTAATACCTATTTTGGTCCCTCGGTTTGTAGGGTGTGTTCAAAGTTGTCATCCTTTTTTTCAAAAGTTCACAAACGTCCTATATTTTGCAAAAACAGTTTAAATTAATCATTTTTGCTTACGGCGTTAAAAGACTAATGGCAGAGTTTCTTTGCGGGCCAAAATTAAATGACCTATCTAATTAGTCCAATTAATTGGCAAGCTCAGTCAATAAGAGACTGCCACGTGGCAACCCCCTTTCCACTCAAAAGCTTTATCACACTTCTTCATCTTCTTCAATCACTGTAATCATCATCATTAACCAATGACACTGTAATTCAGTTGCCAAGAAACAAAAAATTAAAGTGCGGGAGAAAAACCTTCAGAGGGTGTAGACCAGCTTTGAGTTCATGAGATTGTTGTTCTTTGGTTTCTTTGTTGCTTGAATCAAGTGTCGACGCTAATTGAGAAGAATAATCTAAAGTTTGATGAACATTTTCGGGTTTATTGGCGCTGTTGTTCTCTGATTCCTTCTTCTCAGCTGTGAAATCCATAATCGCACGCTGCTTCCCAAACCCTAATCTCTTTTTCCCCTTTTCCCAAACCCTAATCGCACACTACTTCAGACATAATTTAACCTATTTTTATTTATGTTTATTCAATTTTGTTTTACTGGGATAAAAAACCTCACTATCTTCCAATCCTAGTGTCTCATCCTTGCCGTAAACCAACATCGTCGCCGCCCCGTGCGCCTCCGCTCTCTCCACTACTGCGCTGCGCCTTACCTCCCCACCTTTCCGCACGATTTTTATTTGCAGCTCCTGGCTTATAAGATGAAGTAGCAGAATTCATATGCTTGGGTTTAGCAGATGATGAACAAACCCCTGAACTATTATGTGTATATGAATAATTAAACAGAACAGTGAAAAATGTCTGGTTTTGTTTATACCTTTTAATGACCTTGGTATATTTTAAAACACAAATTCGGAATTTGATTTGTTCCGGCAAGGTGAGGGTGCAGGGTGAGGGTGCAGAGGTAGGAAGAAATGGTGGAGTTTGAGGAAGTAGAGAGAAAAAGTTTTTCCACCAGAGAGAAGAGGAGGAGAAGGATGGTGTAGTAGAGTAAGAGAAATGCAGAGCAAAGAAACCGAGAATGCCACGTAATAAATAAATTGTACAGCTCATTCAGGTTTCGCCAGGTAAGCAACTCTGTCGTTAATCTTTTAACGCCATAAGCAAAAAGGACTAACGTGAATCATTTTTGCAAAATATAGGATGGTTGTGAACTTTTGAAAAAAAGGAGGACAACTTTGAACACACCCTACAAACTGAGGAACCAAAATAGGTATTAAACCTCTTTGTTATTATATACATCCTGATACTTTTGATATCCTGTTGGATTAATATACGAGAGTTTTAACTACTTTTCCCAATCTAGACATTAATGGATACTTCCTTTCATTAGTTTTTCTTTTCTTAATTGTAAAAAGAATAATGTCCCGAAATGATTTCTTAGGTGTGGAATAACACCACTATCCTCACCAAGGAATTCATCAATTCTTTACCAAATGGATGGGAGGAGTATGCATGGTGTACCAAGGAATTCAATTTTGTTTTTTAAAAAAAGCATATATTATGGCGTACTAAACAATGTACGTCATAATACATTGATTCTGAATTCAGCATATTATGATTGGTAAAAATATCTACGTCATAATACATCACATATTGTAACGTATCAACACATTTACGTTATAATATCTTTTGCCATATTAGAACGGACAAATGAAAATTTGTCATAATAAACTGCGCATATTATGACTGATTTCAGAAACTACGTCATAATATGTTCAAGCTATTATAACATAAATTTCTGCTACGTCATAAAGTGCGCAGACTTACTATAACGCCCAGAACTATGTCCCTAGTAACTACGTCATAATATATCATTTTTATACGTCATAAAATGTCATTTTTCCACTAGTGATTTATTCAACTTAACCTCAGAATCCATAATGAAATTATAGTGGAATAGCCCTAGAAGCTTAGTCCTCCATGAATGAAGTGAAACACATGATGAAATAAAAGTGAGAGGAGTGGTGGATACTTGTTTTTAGTGGAGGAGTCTCAGAATGAATGAGTTACGTCTCCCCTAGGTCTCTTTATATATAGGCTTGATTGGGCTTGGACTCTCAATTTTCTGTTCATAAGATCTTTTATCTTATATCTAATATCTTTCAAATATTCAACAAATTTAATCAGTTTTTGAGAATATTTGACATTATCTTTTCTAGATTCAAAAAGATTTGACAAATATTATCTTTTGATTTTTATTGATATAGTTAAATAAGGTAATTATTTAACAATATCAAATAAAATATCTTAAGATATATTTTCTCCAAATTATCTTTTAGAATAAACTTGCCCAAAATTACATTTTAACCATTTTTATTTTATTTAAAATTACACAAAAGTCCAGAATCTTCCTCTAATTGCACTTTAGCCATTTCTTTCTTTTCAAAATTGCATAGGAGCCCTGAGTTTACCAGATTGGACCAACTTTGACCATTCAATTTCTTACTTTAAATGAATAAAATTCTAACTTCAGCTGTACAAATAAACATTAGAACATCCAAAATAATTTATGCAACTAAGAATCACATTTTAAGCATCTTTAATTCTCAAACCCAATAAATTCAATCATCACAAGAATCTCTTCAAAAATTTGAATTTTAAAACATAAATGTGGGCATAAATATGCACTCATCAATCTAACAAAGAGAAACTGTTGGTTTTAAAAGTAGAGCTTCATTTTTTTTTCTTTTGCTAGGTGAGTACAGAATTCGCTAAGCGAAAAAATGAAAAAAATATTATGTTTTAAATATATTAAAATGAATGCATCTTTAACTGTTTTGACATATTGATTTAAATACTATAATGTAATATTATATAAATGTAATGAAAAATAAATGATAAATTATTAACATTTAAATATAAATGTATACTGATATTCAGCTCATTTTGATAAAATAAATACTTTAGTCTTTTATGATCAATAAATACATAAAAATATTAGGGGTGGTAAAATGGCCAACTCGACTTGTTTTAATCTCGGTTGTCCCGCCACCAAAAAACAAGCCAAAAATTACAACTTGTCCTGCCATAGGGTTGTCCTACAAGCCCATCCGCCACTTCTTTTTTAATTTTTAATTTTAAGAATTTTTTGTATATATAGTTACAAATAAATATTTAAAGCATATTTAATCATATAACTATTTCTAAGCTTTTAATTGATTAATTAATACTTTTAGTTGGATAAATTAAAACAGTTATTACATTTAAATGTTAAATTACTCTACTATAACTAAAAATTAGACCTTAATTTATAAGTGTTAATGATTTAAATCATAGTATTATATATTCACATCTTTAACAAATATATAATATAAAAAATTTAACATTTTTAATTATTTTAATTTTAATTTTAAACAATAAAATGAAAAACAAAACGAGCTAATGAACTAGGGTTGGGCTAGCCCACTAATTTGGCAGGCTAGGCATGTCGAGCCAAAACAAGTTGGCGTGTTGAAAATTCAAACCCAACTCGCCTCATTTTAGCAAGTAGGTGGGTTGACCTTTGGGTCAGAACCCATTTTGACATCCTTAAAAATTATGTACTATAAAGATAGTGTCTCCACATCTTCCACCCAAACACCATTATTGTCAACTCCAAATCATAGTAAGGTAATTTTTCTCATGAATATTCAATTGCCTTGAAGTGTATGCCACAACTCTCTTCTCTTACATTAATAAACAATTGAGTACCTGGTAAGAAGTACCACAGTAAATCTAAAAATGTTTACCTGTGTTAGGAATGACTAATATTGGGACATTGGTTAATATACTCTTAAGTTCAATAAAAATCTTTTAACATTTGTTCGTCCACAAAAGAAGTTGATCCTTGCAAGTCAAATGTGTCAAAGGGGCCACTATCTTGGAGAATCCTTCTATAAACCTTTTATAAGAACATACTAGACGCACAAAACATCGAATTTTTGACATCATATTAGGATGCTTCCACTTAAGCGCTGACTCCATCACTGAAAACATTGTAGAGTTATGCAATTGATCTAACAAATCATCTATTCTTGGTGGGGTATACTTGTTTTTTTATGGCGAGTTTGTTGAGTTTTATGTAATCTATACATAACCTTGAACTATCATATTTCTTCTTTACCAACAAAATTAGTGTTCCCCAAGAAGACACGTTTGGCTGGATAAACTATTTTTCTAACAACTTTTTTATCTACTTCTTGAGTTCAATCAACTCTGTTGAAAATAGAATGGCTTAATTTCTTACACCAAGAGGGGGGGTTGAATTGGTGAAATGTAAAAACAATATTTTCTTTAAATCTTTTTCGCAAAGTGGATGCCTTTAAAATCTTTCTTGAAACGCAAGGAAAAAGATTTGTTTATGCAACGGAAATTAAATCGATTAAGTAAAGTAAGAAGTCGACTGAATAAAAGAGTCTAGGGATAGAAAGATCAAACACTGAGTTTTTATACTAGTTCGGCCAAGCCTACATCCAGTGTCCTTCCAATCACATGAAGCCAATGCACTATAATGATCAAGGTTTTTACAACAAGGCTTTTATAGAGACCTCACGTCAAAAATATAAAACACCTCTCTAACCCTCTAATCAAAATATAGGTAGTATACAAACAGACTAGCAGCAAGAATCCCCTCTCCTGCAGTCCAAACCCTTTGAGCCACCCTCAAAGTCAAGAATGCAGCACACTCTTCTTCCTATAATCACAATAGGGAACCTCAATCCAATCTTCACAAGATTGTAGCCTCTGATCTCTTAGTTACACCCAATGTGTAGAAATGATCAGCCTTTATACGTGTAGTTAACTTGCTCTTTAAGAATCCATAAGTAGATGATCACCACGTTCACTTCTTGTTTCTTGGAGCTCTTTCTCTCTTTCTGTAAGAATGAACTTTTTGCAAAAGATATCACAAACTGTTAGATTCACAAAAGTTCTTACAAAAATCAAATTCGCGTCAATTTATAGATTTTCACAATTCAGACGCATTTTAATCGACTTAGCTACTAATGCAGTCTAATATAGCAATTATGTTATAGTAGTTAGCAACAATCAATACAGTTAATTAAATGTACAATTAATGCAGTCGAGTTTCATTTAATGCTTGGTCAACATATTTAAAAATATAGACGTTGTAACATTTAATTCAAGCATTAACAGAATTTCAAAACTGTAACAGACTTAGTCGAATGCAGGTTGCATGTAATTGACTATATAACACAGTTAAACAAAGTTTTGAAAAACTTTCACTTTCAAAGTCCTCACAGCACACTTTGAAAATGGTTTGTGCAAAGCCACGAGTTTTAAGCGACTCACCCCATAATGAAGTCGACTTAAAACTGTTGTTTTGCCACACAATTAAAAGTTCAACATAAGTGCTTGTGGGTTTCCTTCTATAAAACATCAGACATGCATTCACTAATAAAATCAATTATATAGGACATTGAAATGCAATGTATCAACACAATCATGTTCTCAATGCTTTAAACAAATTTACACAATGATTAAAACATATAGCATGTAAGCAATAGAACATGTAACACATAAACATCACATGTGTTATTAATTATGTTGTCATCATAAAAAACCAGAAGCTCTGAGATTGTAGGTTCAGCTAAACCAGTGCTCCCCTATCAACAATCTCAACAAACTCTATTTAAGTCATTTTATAAGGAGCTATTGATACTTGCCCACCCTTATGCATCGGATCTTCTAAAACTCTAGTTTTCTTGCGGGAGGTAAACCGGGAATATCCTCTATCACTTTACAATAACTTTAACTTTCTTATGATATTTATCACTTGCCTCCATTTGTGTAAGTATCACACACTAGTAAAAAAACAACTTTTAAAGGCGCCCAATACGCTACCGAAGCATATTCAAACGCGGTGGCGTTTTTGTAATTAATGGAAACTTATATGTTTCGGTTAATGGGGAACTGGTGCCTGAAAGTGCTACTACCTCGGTTATCTAAGCTACCCGAGGCATAAAACTGTCATGAAGGGGATACCGCCTCGGCTCGACGAAGAACCGGTGCCTAAAGACACTATTACTGCACCGTAAAATATAATGGTTTTCAGTTCCTCTTCTTCTCTCTCACTCAGATCTCCTTCTCAGTTCCTCTTCTTCTCTCTTCTCTCTCGCTCAAATCTCAAAGCCACCACTCCGCTGCTCGGCCGCTCCGCCGCTCCGTTGTCGCGACTTCGTTGCTTTGCTTTCACGGTACCCTTCTCACTCTTGCTCTTTTTCTCAAACGCTCAGATCCTTCTCACAGTTCCTCTTCTTCTCTCTTCTCTCTCGCTCAAATCTCAAAGCCACTACTCTGCCGCTCCGCCTCTTCGTCGCCACCACTGCGTTGCTTCGCCGTCGCCACCTCTCCTTCAACGCCGCCGCTCCGTTTTCGCTGCCCAAAGCCATGGCTGCATCCCACCCCGCAACCCCAACCCGTGACGCGATCTCAGATCTCACTCCACCACCGGACGCGATCTCAGATCTCACTCCACCGCCTAGTGCGGCCCGTGCCAGTGGTGGAGCCACTAGCCTAGCACCCAGTCCAGCACCCTTCTGGTGCCAGTGGTGGTCACGGCAAAGCGTCTCTGCGGTTGTTGGTCATCTGATTTGGGGGTTAAGGATTTCAATGGGGTTTTGATTGGATTTGAGGGTTAGGGATTTGAATGGGGTTTTGACTGGATTGGGGGTTAGGGATTTGAACGGGGTTCATGTATTGTTGATTCAAGAACATTCAACTGTGATGAAGATGACAAGAACAATCAATCTGCTTGTTCCCTATTTCCTGATTCAATTTTTATTTCAATTTTTGGGTTTTTGAATCTGCTTGTTCACTGTTCAATTTTTGGGTTTCTGCGTGAGAGTTCCAGGAACAGAGGCTCAGAGGCTGGTGGAAAAAATTAAAAAACAAACACGTTACTGCCTCGGTTACTCAAAAACCGAGGCATAAATCCTATCTTTTTTAACCCAGTTCACAACCGAGGCATAAAACTTACCCCTTTTTACCTCGCTGGTATATACTTCGGTTGTAGAATCGGTGCCTATAAGCAAAAGTAACCGGTGTCATATCCTCTTAGTGCACTAGTGACATAACATTGAGCTCATCCCTTTAACTCACTATGTACTTATTGAACGAACAACATAACACCTCACTATTACCCGCAAAAAATTAAAATTTAATTTATATTTTCTTAGGTTAAATTTAATTAAAATTAAACTTTAAATTATATTTACTTTAATTCATATTATATTTTATATTTTTATTTAAATTTTATTTTAAAATTTTATAAAATATCATTTTTCGAATACATGCGGGTATCCATGGATACCCATGAATTTTAAAATACCCACAAATATTTTTAAAATGGTTATCCGACAGGTAATAGAGTGGGTAACGAGTGGATTTTTTTATTACGAGTTGGTAGTAGGTATACATTGTCCATACTTGATCTGACCTGTTGTCATCCTTACTCCAACCTGAGACCTCAACCTTCGACTCTCTTCCTTCAATTGCTCTACCATCTTTATCTTTTCCATCGGAGCTGGAAAATTTCTAATGGTCATAGGCACAATCACTTCTTTTATCTCCTTTTTAAGATCATTTTCAAACTTTATACATCTCCACATTTTATTAATGGATTGAGTATAAAAGCGAGCTAGGTATTTAAACCTTTGAGAATACTCAGCCACTTTCATTAACCCTTGTACCAATTGAAGAAACTCAAGCTCTTTAACATATCTCATGTCGTTAGGAAAATGCTCTTCCAAAAGCTTGACTTTAAAACTAGCCTATGTGATTAGGTTTACCCTTTCTTCCATCATCATCTTCACACTTATCCACCAGTTCTCAGCTTTCAGATAACATATATATAACATAAAAGAGTATATTTTCTTCATGGCATTGCTTTGCATAAAAAAAACTCTCTCAAAATCTTTCAATTGATAGTCTACACCATCAAGGCTCACCCTCCTATCAAACTTCAAAGGATTATGCTTCAAAAAGTATACTAAATTCTAGGTGTGTTATGACATGCATTATTGGGAAGCTTCAAATGCTGCCCTTATAGCCTCTAGTTGTTGTAGCAACCAAATGTTGGTGTTCTGAGGCTTCAGAATACATACTAAACATTATTGCAAATTCAATCATTTAGAAACATCATTTTAAATCAAATTTCAACACAATGAATCATCATATTCCACCATCATGCAAATAAAATTTCACCACATAAAAGTAGTACTCAAATTTTCTTGTATGGTAAAAGACACATCATTTACTGGGAGAAGCTCCTAGAGCTTTATAACTCACAAGATACTCTAACTACCTAGACAAACATTATATCAAAGAATTAAGCATATCACTATAATCACAACTAAACAAATATTTTTTTTTGAGTTGATTTGAGATACATGCAAATAGCATCTTAAAATGCTAAAATGCCTAAACAATAAAGCATAAGAGAACTTACCCTAATTTTAATTTTGATCAAGAATATATGTAAAGATTTTTATTATGACTTCACTTGTAACATCCCAAAAATATAATATAACTATATAATAGAGTCATCACATAAAATGATATAATAGAATAGTCATCTACTAAGAAATAAAGTGTTAACAGTACAATTATCCAAAATAACCATAAAATTAAAACTTTACAAAATTCTGCCTAAGAAACAAAACTATAAACATAACTGATCAGTTCCTACAAAATCTCCACCTGACCGATCGGTCCTAGTCTAAACAACTGGGTCCTCTCCATCCAGCGCCTACTCCAACGAACACTCGTCATCCTCTGCTCATGTAATTTAATAGTCATATGAACATACAATGCAAACAAACATATCAGATAATGATACACATGTAGAAAAACATATAAACACATATTGACTGACCACTACAATTCGACCGTCCGGACTAGTATGACTATGTAGCTTTGGCCGTTCGTGCACTCGTGGGTGTAGTAACTCGAAACCCATCAACTGCCACACGAGGTTAACCCGTTATCATTCACCGTAGGACCCCCCCTCGGCTAGGGCCTCCTGCTATTCTCATGACATGACTTACCCATCTCTACTTGAGACTTGGTAATCATTAGAATGTCAGGATGAACGTCGTGGATTTCCCTGTCCATATTCATACTATACCACCATCTTGATTAACCAATCACTGAGACATTCCTCCTTGGAATTCTCCTTCATACCAGTTGGAACATCATACTTTATTTGAATTTTAATACTATTTCTCATACATAGTAGATCAATACAATTCTAATAATCAATTTGAACCAAACAATGAAATCAATATTTAAAAACCGAATAACATTTCGTAGATGAAAACCGCACAGAAAACAACACAACCCCTGAGTACTACCGAACAGAAAAGATCAACATAAGCTATGAATGAGACCGAACGGGAAAACACTCACAAAACGTGAACATGACCAAACAGTCATTTAACGAGTAAGGCTTAAAACATGAGCCTATTGGAGTTGGAGGGTCGAACGCTAGCACAATCGAACACTTTTATCTTAGATAGAACACTAAGAACTTAAACCGAATACTGATATAAGACTAATCACTAAAACATTACCGAATGTTCATTAATAGGAAAGTCCCATAAAAGACCGAACACAGTTAAGACCGAACACCAGTACAAGACCGAACTCTATATCTAAACCGAATACTAGTATGAGACCGAACGTTATGACTAAACCGAATAATACTAAAATTGAACGTTAATACAACACCGAGCACTACTCATATTGAACACTAATACAACACCAAGCACTTCTAAGACCAAACGCAAATACAATACCGAATACTAATAAGACCGAACGGGAATAAAAAACCGAACATTGCTAAGATCGAATGTGAATACAAAGCCTAACACTTATACAAAACCTAGAACTACTAAACCGAACGCTAATGTGAAACCAAACGCTGACCGAACACTAGAGCGAGACCGAAAGCTAGTAAGACCGAACACTAGAATGAAACTGAAAGCTAGTAAGAGCGAACGCTAGTGAGACCGAACGCTAGTGTATGACCGAACACTAGAGCGAAATCAAAAGCTAGTAAGACCGAACGCTAGTGAGACCGAACACTTTATTCAATCGAATACTAGTACAAGATTGATCAGTCATTAATTGAAGCTCTACGGAAGCAGAACTCGGTTGAGACCGAACACAGGAGGAAGGCCGAACGGTCAATGAGTGACACTCGGCGATCAGCATAATTCTGCAGAATCATGAACTCAAGGACCGAAACTCTGATTTCCTACTTTTTGTACAATTTTGAGTGACTTAAGGACTCTAACAAGTCTTAAACAACTTACCCAAATTCTCCACACACACCAAACTCACACCGGACACAAATTTCCCCTTTTTACTACCCACACTTCCTCACAATTCACTCGGTCTTTGAACCAGAACTTTGCAGACATACCATCAACATAAACACAACGCCTAACAGCCCACACTAACCATACCGGACACTCAATCATTCAATTTCGCACACATGCATAATCCTCAAACAACATTTTCATACATCATAAATCAAGTAATTAAATTAACTAGCTTCCCTTACCTATTCGACCGAACTGAACGCTCAACAACTACAGAACTCGCTCACCACACCAGAAATTCCTAAGGACCTAAAATTCAGCGATTAAAGATAATAGACCAACCAAAAGCCTAGATATATGATCAAAAATGGGAAAAGGAAACTAATGAACACATGCAACCAGAAACTTGGCTTGCATGTGTCAAAAAGTTTCGGAATCTCACAATAGCTGAAGAAATCGAGACTTACCAACTCTAAACAAGACTTTGATTGGTGGAAATGGGAGCTCTTGACGTCAGGATAACCTAGGGAGTTCTTGATCTCTGATCAGATGAAACACACATGAGGAGTTTTAGAGAGAAGGGAGAGGAAGAGTAGGAAATTCTAGTTTTAGAGAGGTGCAGCGTGTGAAATAATGAAACGAGCTTTGGTTTCGAAATTTCTATTTATATACTCATACATCGCTCGGTCCCTTTATTTTGAGACACATGTCCTTCTTTGAAACTAAATTTTCTACACTCTTAAATCATTAATGATTCTTCATCGTCAAACATACGTACAATTGACTCAAAAACTTAGAGAGAAGATAAAAATATTTCTAGAGATAACTTTAGAGAAATAAAAAGTTTAAATAAAAATAAAATTTGTTTATTAGTTATTTATAGGTTAATATTTAAAATAATTGAGTATAATATTTTAAAAACTATATGTATTCCTCTTCATTCCCCTTTCTAGATCTTTAAAATATTAGAGGTGAGGGTAAAAAGGGAAAAACACACTATGTATTAAGTGCTATATTGGACTCCACGTGATGGAAAGAGAGAGAAAGTGTTATCCACACTGCTGAGCTTCTAGAGAGAAGGCGGAGAGAACCTGAGAAACTCAGCTAGGGTTTGTAACCCTCACACGCACAAGCCAGCGAAGAAGATGATGATCAAAGCACTAAGAGAAAAGGGAAAAACACAAGAACACAAGGTACTAAATAACCTCTTTGTATTTCGTATTTCAAAAAGTATGAGATTACAGCTTTTATATGCATGAACCATAAACTGAAATGCTCTGTTTTTGTTTATTCTAACACTCCTCCTAAACAAAAACTTCGAAAACATGATTTTCTGAAGAAAACCCTCTTTTTCACCGATTGAATCGGTGAAAACTCCATCTCCTCCAATTTTAAGTGTTTTTAACTGATTAAAATTGGTAAAGACACCTCCTTTTGAGCACACAGACATTTTTCACCGATTAAAATCGGGAAAAAAACTTCTCCTAGAGTGATTCTCTCTTCTCCGGTGAAAACCTTAGGTTTTCAACCTTCTTCTAGTGCGATCTCCACCGATTTCTGCTTGCACTACACCAATATGCTTTCTTAGTGACAAAAAGCATTCACCTTTAAGAGCTTTGGTGAGTATATCTGCAAGTTGGTCATCGGATTTGTAGTGTACCACTTCAAGCTTCCCACAGCTGACCTGTTCCCTGATATAGTGAAACCGAGTCTCGATATGCTTGCTCCTACCATGTGATGTAGGGTGTTTAGCAAGATCTATGGTTGACTTGTTGTCAACAAGTAGCCTAACTCTCCCAGCTAGCTCAACCTTCAACCCCTCTAACAAGAATCCCAGCCAAGTTGCTTGAACGTAGCTTCACAAGCAGCTATGTATTATGCCTCGCATGACGACAATGCAACCACTGGTTCCTTTCTAGAACTCCAGGAAATAGGAGATTCCCCCATGAAGAAAATATACCCAACAGTGCTCCTTCTGTCTGCCTTATCACCACACCAATCTGCATATGAGTAAGAAGTCATTTACACTTCTTCTCTAGCCTCTCCTCTTCTCAGCAGAATTCCATAGAAGTGTGTACCCTGCAAGTACCTCAGTATTCGTTTGACTGCATTCAAATGTGATACTCTAGGACATTCCACGTACCTACTTATAACTCCTACACTATAACTCAAGTCAGGCCTGGTGTTATAGAGATATCTCAAACTCCCCACCATCGTTCTGTAAGTTGTTAGATGAACAACTTCCTCCTCTGGCTCCTTCTCAAGCCTCAGCCCTACTTTTGCTAGGGTGTTTGCTGCATTACAATCAACCATCTTAAACTTCTTTAGCAGGTCTAGGACATACCTGGACTGATGCATCACTATTCCACACTCAATCTAAGTAAACTCTATCCTAAGAAAATAACTAAGTCTTCCCAAGTCACTCATTTCAAATTCCCTCTGCATTTCAGCTTTGAAACCTGAAATTAGCTCCTCACAACTCCAGTGACTAATAAGTCATCCACATACATGCACACAATTAACTTCTCTGCTCTACCATTGTATTGGCAGCACTACACATACAACTCGTGTTCTGAAACACATTTCTCAAAGCCAATACTGCCCATGAACCATCAATCCTCTGGTTCTAGGCCCTTGGAGCCTGTTTAAGCCCATAAAGAGACTTACTCAGCCTATACACCTTATCCAATTGCCCTTCAACCTCAAAGCCCAATGGTTGTGCAACATAGACCTCCTCCTCAAGCCTTCCATTTAGGAAAGCTGACTTCACATCCAGCTGGTGTAAAGACCAGCGAAACTTAGTGGCTAGAGACACCACTAATATGATTGTCTCAACCCTGGCTACAGGAGCAAACACCTCTCCATAATCCACTCCAGCCTTCTGTAGAAATTCTTTAGCAACCAATCGTGCCTTGTGTCTCACAACAACACCTTGTGGGTTTATCTTTGACTTGTAAATCCACTTCAATGCTATAGGTTTCTTTTTAGAAGGTAGTTCCACCAATTCTCAGGTCTAATTCCTCTCTATAGAATCAATTTCCTCCTGCAGCCTTATACCATCTCTCATCCTTCACAGCTTCCTCAAAATCAACTAGTTCAGTCTCTACAATTAAAGCATACTGCACAAAATGTCCTTCTGATATGAGAGTAGCCTCATAGGACAAATCAAAATCCCTTAGGTGTGTTGGCAGATTTGTAACTCGTGATGACCTCCTCCTGTTGTCATCTTTCATGCCCTTCTCTGTTTCAACTACAGCAGTTGCATCTTCCAGAGTGATGGTTGATGGTTCCTGCTTAGTTGCTTCCCATTGCCAAACTCCATCCTCATCCACAATCACATCCATGCTGATACATGTTGTCCCTGATGCAGGGTCATACAACTTGTAACCTCCAATGGAGTTATAGCCTACCAAAATCAGAGGCACTCCCTTGTCCTCTAGTTTTCTTCTCAGTTGACCTGGTATATGCTTGTAGCATATAGAACCAAAGATTTTTAGATGTTTGACATCAGGTTTCACTCTTGTCCATGCTTCTTCAGGTGTCAAGCCATCCAGTCTCTTTGTTGGAGACATATTCAGTATATAGGTGGCTGTCAGCACAGCCTCTCCCTCATAGAAAGTTAGGCAATCTCTTACTCTTTAACATGCATTTGACCATATTCAGTATGGTTCTGTTCTTCCTCTCTGTTGCACCATTGTGATGTGGTGTATAGGGAGGGGTAACCTCATGCACAATCCCCTCATTTTCACAGAAATTTCTGAATTCAGTGGAGGTATACTCTCATCCTCCATCTGTTCTCAACACCTTAACTTTCTGCCCATACTGTCTCTCCAAAAGATTTTTAAACTTCTGAAATACCTGCAGCGCTTCTCCCTTTCTTCTAATCAAATAGACCCAACACTTCCTAGTCCAATCATCAATAAACAGTAGAAAGTACCTACTGCCTCTAGTTGTCTCTTCTTGAATAGGACCACACATATCTGAATAGATCACCCCTAGTTTCTCTGTAGATTTCTAGGGTAAACTTTTCTGGAAACTGCCCCTAGTTTGTTTGCACTGAATACACTCCTTGCAAACAGTTTCTGGAACTTCCACCTTAGGCAAGCCATTCACCATATTTTTCTGGCCTAACAGAGACAGGTCCTTAAAGTTTAAGTGCCCATACCTTAAATGCCACAGCCATTCCTCCTTACTTTCTGATGCAATGAAGCATTGGTGTTTTACTACACTCATTACCACTCTAAAGGTCCTGTTTTGTGACAGCTGAGCTTGCACAACAATCCTCTTATGTTGATTGAAAATGATGAGACAGTTATTCTCCATTTTCATCACATATCCCTTGATGGAATCGTACTTGACGTAGTCCTCCTTTTGTATTTTTACCTTTTATAGTTTAGCTCTTAAGGAGCATGGGTTACTATAAATACCCAGCTCCTCTATTGTATTGTGACTTTTGAGATTAATGAGAATTGAATTTTCTGAAATCAGAAATTATTCTCTCTTGAAAGTCATAGGCTAGAGAGTCCACAGACTCCCTCTAGCCACCTTCCAAGCACACTCTCTCATTTTCATTTTCCTTGATTTCCACTGTGCTCCACATTTTCCTTTCTCCTCCACGACGTCGCTTCTACACCAATCCATTTTCCTCTGCGTGGCGCGCCTCACCAGCTACAATTGCACGCGTCAGCTCCTTCATTCCACATCACTGGCATTTTCTCTCGCGCATCAGACACGCACATCGTCATTTGCATTTCACTCTCTCAATAGCTCCTCAGCCATCAACCACATCCTCTTCACCGTTTTACTTTGGTTTCATCACAGATTCCACGTTCAATCTTTATTCTACCTTGCTTCCGTCATTGCAACCCTAGATCCAGGTTTTCCACCGAATTTCATCTTCTCCGCTAGGGTTTCGTCTCACTTCCTCCTTCATTTTCATTATTCCTTCATTTTTCACCGAACAAACCTTATTTCCTCCGTTCATCCTTCTTTTCCACCGTTCAATCTTTCATTTGAACCGATTAATCGGTTTATATTGAGTCTCCTCACCATTTTAGGGTTTCTTCGTGTCCGATTAGTGTCTCCATCGTTTGATTTAGGGTTTATCCATTATTTGGGGTTTTCTCGAGTTCTCTTCCGATTAACTCCATATTTAGAGCTTCCTCTCCATTCCGCTGCGTCTTCACTCATCGGAGAAGCTTCGAGGAGTCCGAATCGTGCTCGCACAGTTTCTAGCGTCATCTCCTCGGGCGTTCGTCCATCAAGTGGTATTCAGAGCAAGATCGAGCACGCTTCCAAGTTAAGTATCTCTGTCATTGTTTTTATTTTTTTTGTTTGTTCATCGTTTCTGTTTTGAGTTTTGTTTCATTTGATTTTGTCTTGATTCTGAGTTTCTGTTTCGAGTCTCTGTTGCGTTTTCTTCATTTACGTGTTGTTCATCATTTTTCCTTTAATGTCGTGATTTGTTTTTTTGATCTGAGTTGTTGCAAATCTTGTTTGTGTTTCGTGTTTTGAATCTCTTCATATGTTTAGGTTTCCATATTCTGACAAGGTTTATTGATATGTGCTTATGGTGCTTTGAGTCAGTGTTTCATCATTTTGCTCGGTTCAATTTAATCTTTGAGTCTTTTAAGTTTTGAAATCTATTTCTGTAGCCTCAAAGTCATGTTAATTTGGTTATTTGTCTTTTAAATCAGTTGTAATATGTTCTTAAGGTTTTTGTTGCATGTTAGTTGTTTGATCAACATCAGCACACCATATGAGCAATGACAAATTCATTAAGAGCTCGGGTGCTTAGTGTTTGACATGAGATGCAGCTTTGCATTGGTTCACAACACTTATTTGGTGCCTAATCTGTTTCTGGTTATTTCTGCACTGGACTGAGAATTTGGAATTGAGATGCATATGATTGATTGAGCCAGTACCATGTGCATACCATACAAGCAATGAATCGTTTTGGCAGAGCTTGGTTGCACTGAGAAAACTCCAATAGAGTCTCATTTGCAGTTGGCCGATCTGCATTGCCTTGCTTGAGTCATTTGCTTTGTTTTTTTGTTCATTTCAGTAGTAGATCATTGCTGGAATTCTGTGTATTTAATCCTAGAGTCTTTGCAAACCATTTTTAAACCTTCTAAATTGTAGAACTAAGTTGTTTCAATGCTTGTTAATAACTGTTTTGGTCCAAAACGAAATAAAGGCATGAGTTGAGTAAATCAGTTCAAAAGAGGCAAATTATGAAAAGAAAAACAAGGAACTGAACATGTGAATTTGAGTAAAAGCCTATGAAATTGTGTAAACTGGCCTTGAATGATCAAAACAAGCATCATTAAACTTGTTCGAATGGATTTCAGTGTGCAATTGTGTCCAGAATTGAAATTGCTAAAAATAGCTATTGGACAAGTTCAATTTTGCATTTGAAACCTGTGTTCACCAACCAGTTCTGCAATTCCTTACTGCATTTTTTTTTATTTGTTTTCTTAATCTGTTCTAGATCCCTTGTTAGGTTCTGTTTGTGTGCTCACCTTATTCATTACCTTGTTTCTTGTTTGTCTTGATTGACTTTCCTGGTTTTGTCTCAATGCATGTGCATTATGTTCTGCTGTTCCTAATTGAAGTTTTTGTTTGCTTTTGTAATCTGGTCTAGAGTTGATCTTGAGTCAGTTTCCCTGTTGTGCTGTCAGTTTCATTATCTGGTGCTTCCATTGCTTGTGGCTGTCCTGTTCTGTTCTGGTTTCTGATTTCTAACCTTAGCCTAGCCATTCTTGATTGAGAAGCTTTTACACTCTGGTTTCTGGAAATTGAAAGAAGGTTTATGTGCTTGGTAGCATCTTAGGTGGTGGTGGTCTGAAAGACTCTCCAGGTTTGTACTACCAAGGGAGAATCTCCCTTCCAAACCTCTCCATTTTTTTTAGTGCTTTGAGGTTCCAGGGAGACCTGTTTTTTTTTTGTGAGCTTTGTGTGGCTACATCTAAAGCCAAATATCCTTGTTGAGAGTGTGTTCTTACTTCAGTTCTGAATCTTAATTGTGCTTACCAATTAGATTTGTGCAGATTTTGTTTTGATTGCCATTTATAGGTGGTGTTGTGTCAAGAGTGAATTACAAAAAGTTGCAACAGTATAGAAGTTTAACAAGGAGTCTCATGAAACGTGAACTGAGTGGGCTTTGGGAGTGCAGACCAGAACCTTCACTGATACAGTTGTAGAACTTCAACAGAGTTTAACTTAAGCAACTAGAAGCAGAAACAATGTACTCATCTGAAATTGCATCCTTGCATGCCCTCATTTTGTTCACCAACTCTTGCACTTTGTCCAAGTATTTTGCAACAGTTTCACCCTCATCCATGATTAGAATCTCAAACTGTCTCCTCAGTTCCTGCAACTTCACTTTCTTGTTTTTGTCTCCATCACCATACGTCTTCACTAGGATGTCCCATACTTCCTTAGCAGTAGCAGCCTTGGAGATCTTGTTGAAGATCTTTAGGCTGACACATTGATACAGTAGAAATCTGGCTTTGTTGTCCAGTTTCACCTGCATCATGTAACTTCTTTTCTCCTCTTTAGTGGCTCTTGCACCCAATTCAAGTAGCCCATCTTCTATAACCTCTGAAAAATCCTGGAAGCCGAAAATGGCTTGCATCTTGATGCGCCAGTCATCAAAGAGCTTCCCATCAACCACTGGCAATGACCCCTGTATTCCTCCAATACCTGTCATCCCTTTCTTGCTAGTTTCTTGCAGTTTCTTTGATTTTCACACACCCAAAGAAAACTTCTTTCTCCTCTTCTGGATACACACAATTCCAGTCACAGATCACACCCACTCTTCACACACCAGGAAAATAGAACCTATTCTCTTGATACCATATTAGACATGAGGTTAAAAAGGGAAAAACACACTATGTATTAAGTGCTATATTGGACTGCACGTGATGGCAAGAGAGAGAAAGTGTTACCACACTGCTGAGCTTCTAGAGAGAAGACGGAGAGAAACCTGAGAAACTCAGCTAGGGTTTGTAACCCTCACATGCACAAGCCAATGAAGAAGATGATGATTAAAGCACTAAGAGAAAAGGGAAAAACACAAAAACACAAGGTACTGAATAACCTCTTTGTATTTCGTATTTAAAAAAGTACGAGATTACAACTTTTATATGCATGAACCATAAACTGAAATGCTCTGTTTTTGTTTATTCTAACTTAAAAGACATAATACTAACAATAAATGAACAATAAATATGGAACTATATATATACATGTAATAAGACAAGTGGTTTGCTTGAATAAATTAAAGTTGAAATCAGTGAAAAGTTTTAAGAGAAACACCCTTTTAAATTTGTATTTGAGACGGGAAATTGTAAAATAAAAGAAATACTTAAATGGTTTAATGTCTCAATAGGTCCCTATTTTTGTTCAGAATTTGAAATAGGTCCCTTTATTTTTTGGCGTCTCAATTGGGTCCTTATTTTTGTTAATTTGATGCAAATAAATCCTTTCCGTCAATTTCATTAAACGGCGTTAATGAATGTGTGACGTGGCCTGAGGACAATATTGACACGTGTAAGGCCACGTCACACATTCATTAACGTCGTTTGATGAAATTGACGGAAATGATTTATTTGCATCAAATTAACAAAAATAAGACGCCAAAAAATAAAGGGACTTATTTCAAATTCTGAACAAAAATAGGGACCTATTGAGACATTAAACCTACTTAAATTAAAGTTTTCTCAAAATTGTACTTTTTTTTATCTTTTGTATTATTGAAAAAAGCACTTGATTATGTTAATATTTTTTTGTTATTTTTTAAGCTACATAATATATTATGTAATATTCATAATTAATTATATTGATTACGGAAATGGAAAATACATTTTCTTTTCTATGATTATAATCACACAACTGGCTCTGCTATAGCATAATCCTATATCAATTAATTGAATCAAATATAAATGTATTAAGTAAGATATAATTAATCATGGCTAGCCATGCCATGCAAGTACAACACAATTTTTATAAGAGACAATACAAGTATTTGATATTTAATTTAGATGTAAGGGCATTATTATAATTACGTTTAAACAACTACCCTTCTTTATTTTATTTTTAATCAGTGAAATTTTATATTCATTTATTCATCTCTTTCCACTTCCTTTACTTAATTCAACAATATTAATTTGATTTTCTTTTTTCTTTCTCGTCGACTGTTTCCCTTATGATTTATTGCCGCTTAAACAAAGATTTTAGGGAAAAGAAAACGAATTACGTATAGGAGATTAAAAAATAGGTTTAATAGCCAATTTAGTCCCCACTTTGGTTGAAAAATCTCAATTTAGTCCCTCGTTATAAAAGTGTTTTACATTAGTCCTAATTTTTAAAATAGTGGGTCAGATTGGTCCCTTTCGTTAAATATAAGTTAACGAAATTAATGGATGATGATGTGACACAGCTTAAAGCTGATGTGTTACATTGGTCCCTTGTTAGCTTTAAGTTGTGTCACATCATCATCCATTAATTTTGTTAACTTATATTTAACAGAAAGGACCAATCTGACCCACTATTTTAAAAGTTAGGACTAATTCAAAACACTTTTATAACGAGGGACTAAATTGAGATTTTTCAACCAAAGTGAGGATTAAATTGGCTATTAAACCTAAAAAATAATAATGTGTGAAAAAGAAAAGCAGAATGCAAGCAATTACGTCAGCAACGTTGAAGAGAATGATGAATGGTGAAAAGTCCTTGGGGTGAAAACCAGGTTCATTGAACCTGGACACAGCTGATTCCACTCTATTTATATTCCCACCTCGCTACTCTACACCTCACAACACAACCCATTACCATCGTACACTTTTTTTCTTTATTCTCAGCAACCTTTGATTTTATTTGCGAAGCGTTACGATATGGCGCTAACGATGATGGCAGCGATCGGCATCCGCTCCGGGAAGCAAGAGAAAAATATGCCTCCGGCGCCGGCAGAGAGCGAGCTGAAGAAGCGGAACGAGGAGCTCGAGAAGGAGCTCAGAGAAAGCAAGGAGCGAGAGGAGCAGATGAAGCGCGATCTTCAGAGCGCGCGGGAGAGGCTGCGCGTGGCCGAGGAGGCCGAGGAGAGGCTCTGCTCGCAGCTCGGGGAGCTCGAAGCGGAGGCAGTTTACCAGGCACGTGACTACCACGCGCAAATCGTCTCCCTCATGGAACAGCTCTCACGCGCGCAAAGCCTCCTTCTGAGGACCGGCGCCTCCTCCATTCCGCTTCCGTCCTCCTCGTAATCATAAATAAAAATGTATTTACTAATAGGTTTTGGCATTTACATATCAGAGTCATTGTGGCTTTTAGATGAATATGATGATGATGCTGACGGCGATCCATATCTGCGTGGATTGTGTCTGTTGTAAAATTTTGTTGATGATCGAGAATAGTTTGATGATTGGTGTTGGCGTTTTGAAAACTAAATTAGCGTTCATTGGTTTCTCCGTTTTGTAAACTGTCTCGTTTGTGTGAACGTCATTGTTCCATTTCTTTTTTATTTTCGTGATGTTTGGATCTGAATTTCATTTTCAGGATTGGGGACGCTACTTTGTGGATGGATGTTTCAACACGAAACTCTTACAAAGAAGCAATGGTTCTAATTTCAACGTGCGTATATTCTTTTTTGGATTGAAAACGAAGAACTCTTGAAATCTAAATCAACTTTAAGCCACTCCAGGATAATTAATTCGGTCTGCACGTTATCTTCATTTGAGTTCTGTAAGGATTCCTACGTTGATTGAAAATAGGAAAGAAAAATTGAGTGTCCCCTCCTGTGAGCGCCAATTGTCTCAGAGTGGCAATCACGAATTAACACGTGGCAAATGATTATCGTAGCAGTTGCCATTAGTTATACGAATTAAGGTCATCTGATATATTAAAAGCTCAACTTAAATATCTTAATTTAAACATTTTAATTGTAAAGTTTAAATTTATTTTTAATATAAAGTTGTTGCAAAAATCCATGTTTTAATTAATATTTTATTTAATTGATGAATTTTTTTATTTTTATAATTTAAAATTTTGTATATAAATTTTATTTCATGTTATTATATACTTTAATGAAAGATCTATCTTATTAAAAGTGTCTAGTGATATTTTATCTTCAGATCTTAAATTTTTACAATAAAATCTTATATAAATTAATTTATTTTATTTATTCGGGTTCATATAAATGTAATATATCCTACCATTTTATTATTATTTATAAATATTTGAAAGTTTCTTAGGGAGAGAGAGAGAGAGAGAGAAAGGGGTAAGAGAGAGAAGTGATGAATGGCACGAAATGAGAAAGCAGAAATAAGGTGGAGAAAAATATTCTGTGGGTAATGGTGACCACTGAAAACTACCAATCAATAACGTGAAAATCAATCATCTCCTGAAAGGTTCTGCTTCCCATTATCTCTTTTTCTTGATAAGATTAGACTTTTAAATTATTTTATTTTTTAAACAATTCAACTAATTTTATTTTATTTTATTTTATTTTATATTATTGGTTTGTTAAAATTTAAAGACGAAGGCTTTTTATTTACTCGGTTTTATTTTCATTTTAATAGACGCACGTTGCTTTATGAAAAAAAAAAACATGGATCAATCATATATGAAAGGTTTCATACAAGATTTATGTATTTCTCATTTTCTACTATTATCACATATTTAATATTTTATCAACAAATATTAATTACAATACAGATTTTTTTTTTTCCTTCCGTAAATACTTTGCAAAATTGTGTAATAAAATAAGACATAGCAACCAATTGGTTTCTCACTAAGATTTGGTACGCGTTGAATCTGTTTTTTTGGTGTAAAATTCTTCCATTGTTGAAAACTATACAAGAATACGGATGAAGAATTCAGAAAAGTCTCGTTTAATCTAGACCAGCCGTAACAGTTGGCGTGAAAATATCTTCTAGAATTTTCTTTCACACACACAATCCTTAATCTATAAGATAATTAAATAAGGATCATGTTTACTATTAAGAAGTTTAAAATAATTCGTGAAAATAATTACATTAAGTTATATATATTGATGTTTTTTGTTGAACATTTTTTTAACTTTAAATAATTTATTAAATAATGTCTTAGGTGTACTCATTAATATTTATTTGTTATCAGAAGAAAAAAAAACCCATACCCTACTTTCAAAGGTCAACTAGATCAACCAATTAGATTTTCCATCATTTTATCAGAAAAGAAAGAGTGGACCCACTATTCTTATTTAATTCGCATATTTGAACAGTATTTTGCTTGTAATTGTAACTGTCAATCTTATAGCTATACTATCCTTTTGGTTCGAAAATATGATAGTTATGAAAATTAAATAATCTTTAATTTAATTAAACATGCATAACTAAATATTGAATTGTTCATTAGAATTTGTGATATAAAATACATTTACTTGTTAGTTTTTAAATATGTCTGTATTCGTGTTTCTAAATGAAAGTAATTATCACTTTAACTTCAGCATATACTTTTTCGGTTTAAAAATTCATCACCACTTAGAAGAATTATAGGGACAAATATGCTTTTCAAATGAAATTTATTAAATGTTTTATTGTAAAATATCTTACATAGAAAACTACTTTTTCTTCTTCTACTACGTATCTTATAATGGTGACTAGAGTAGTGTATTTAAATATAAAAGGGTTGAATTACACTTTTACTATCATTTATATTTTATAAAATTTTATAAATTTGATAATTGTAACATCTCATTTAAATAGCATAAAAACACTAAATATCACAAAATCAATAAACTAAAACAATTAATTCATAAAGATATATAAAATATTTATATGATAATTCAAAATAACTATAACTCTATCTTTATATACAAAACTCTAAAATAGAACTATTTACTGTGATACTAAAAGTTTCTTCTATTATAACCAAAGAAAAGATTAGCTACAATAAGCAAATTATACATTTGGGTCCTTGCCTCCTAAGGGTTGCTCCCCTAACTGCTTATCTCCCTTTGTTCTCATCCATAAGGTGATCATTCAAAACATACAACAAAACAATAGACAAACAACACAACAAGGGTAAACTAATATTAAAAGAACAAACATGTCATTCATAAAGTATTATATAAGACATATCCATTTTAAAATATTGATAACTTTATCACAAAATCTATATATATTTTTAAACATACATATATTAAAAGTGTATCTAAACCAGCAAGCTTGACTATCAAAACAAACATTGAAAAATCATAAAAGCATGAAATTTCAAAACATGTAAAGTTTGGAAAAATAGAAGCACACCCTTGCAGTTGAGTGTTAACTCTTTAGCAAGTGCATCGATTCATTCAAGTAATATAGATTGTAAGTCCAGATATCATTTCCCAAAAGATTTGCGTTTGTTTAAGTAATTATGATTACTTTCTAGTTTAAGCAATAAATATAAACGATGATTGATTCAAGTGTATTACGAACATATGAAAATTACTGAAAATAATGATTATACAACTATATGGGTAAAGACTCATCGGGGTTGGATTTCATAATCCAAACTCTAATCACTTAACCATGCAATATATCTTTAACATCTTCATACATTTACATCATAAGTAAACAAGTTCTAATTCCTTAGAAACAAGTTCTAAATCTTCATGTGAAAATATTAATCCCTTAGATATTCAAACACAAGATTTGCATTAAGAAAAGATGTTAAGAATGACCAAGAACCTTAGTCTATGTCTAGAACCAAACCTCTTAGTTGTTCTATCCTAGTCTAGGTTCCAAAACACTTTCCAATGATTATATGTCAACAAAATAGCATATATATTCCATCATGCAAGTGAAAACAAGAGATAGAACACATGAATACATAAAGATATTCTATTGCATAGAAAAAGCTACAAAGAGTTTAGGTACATTACATCCAACCCTAATGAAATGGAGTTTAGTTACTCCTACACATTCTAGCACACAAGGATAGATATGAAGATGGAAAGGATGAAAGAAAGATGAAGCCTTGAGCTCTAGAAGAGCCTTAACCCATATGAGTTACTAGTAGTCAAATGGTTGATCAAAATATACTTGAAATGGAAACAATGTGTAACCCTAACACAACCTATGTTGGACCCATGTAAGTGCAAGAGCATAACATGTCTTACATGCACCACTACAAAAATGGCATTTGATGTCTGCTATTTTTTACATTCAACATCCAACCCATATTCGACGTCTTATTGGGAGACTTCAATTTGACGTCGGATTCCAAGTGTGATGTAAATTGACCTCGACTGCTACGTGGACAGACGTCAATTTTGACGTCGAACCCCTACTAGACTGACATCCATTTTGTTTTATTTTTTTAAATTAAATTGTTTTTACAATATTACAATTCCAGCACATCACAAAATTATATATACTATTTGTTTCAATTCATTATAATACTAAAGCAATTCATATCTCCAATAACCAATAACCAATAACTAAAAATCATATCTCCAATAATCACATATCCAATAACTAATAACCAATAATCAATCATATATCTAGAAAAACCAAAAAATTAACTTTCTTGAAGGGCCGAAAATGATATCACCATAAGAGTGGAAGGAAGTCATTTTCAAGCAATGGAGATTGGGCACTCTATGCCACCGTGGAGGTCTGTCAACTCGCGCACAAAACTGCACTGTAAGCAAAAATTAATCGATGGAAACTAAATTTAATCAGCCAAAACTATATTTAATCGGTGGAAACTAAGTTTAATGGAAGAAAATCAATGGAAAACATACCTTTGCACCTTCTCCATTTCATGAACGAGCAACAATGGCAAAAATCCGAAACGAAAACGCGAAAGAAAGTGAGGCTTGCGTACTGATTTTGGGGGTTCAACAGGTCATTTGACGTCAGCCCCTCCAACCCCTGACGTCAAATTAGCTAAAGACGTCGACCCTCTTTCTCTGCCGACGTGTTACTATGGTAAAAATTCCAGCTTGGCACCATTTTGGGATATGTTTTCGAGCTTATTGACGTCCATGGGAAGGGGACCTGATGTCTAATACCTATTAGACGTCAGCCCAACTCTATCCAACATCTAATGACTGAAAAAAGTGACCTTTCAATTCTGATTTGGGTGCTTCTATAAGAGGGTTTGACGTATGATGTAGAGAGAGTCGACGTCTATATAAAATTAGATGTTGGGGGAGTGTTTAGCCAACATCTATAAGGTTATTTTACTTATAAAATTGTCACCGGTCATGTTTTACATTTTAAAACACGTTTTAGGCCTCTATGCACTCTTTTAATTGTTCTAAAACTTGTCAGAAATTTTATAGAAAAAAAACTAAAAAGCAAGAGTTTGTAGATAAATATAAAGAAACTTAACCAATAATTTTTTGATTTAATTATTATTTGTTTGTATTAGAATGAAAGTGTTGGAGGGGCAAGTGGAGGTTTAGGAATTCTAAGAATAAAAGAATGTCTATTACAATATAAATTATTGGGTAAATAATTTGAAACTAATCTAAAAATTATCATCCTATTACATTAAAGACATTAAATTTAATATGCGTGCATGATATATAATATGAAAATATTGGAAAAGAAAAATACCAATGCCGTAGAAAAATATTAAATTCGTATGTTAACAATTTAAGACAATATTGCAAAGATTATAAACAAGTTTAAAATCTAGGTCATATAAGATTTCCATATAAAAATTTGTTAATACGACAAAAAAAATTAAGATTCTAAATTATAAAAAAAAGCATCTTAAAAGCATATGATTCAGTTAAACACTAGTAAAAAAAAGTTTTCTAACGTGGCTAATACGTCTCGGTTTGCACAAACCGAAGCATATGAAAACACAGTGGCGGTTTTGCAATTTCAGTGAACTTATAGGCCTTGGTTCAAGGGGAACCGAGGCATAATAGCTCTATTACCTCGGTTAGAAAACCACCCGAGGCATAATGCACTATAAATTCCCACCTGCAACTGACCTGGATGTGACTCCTACGTTGACAACAGTCTACAGCATCGGTTTCCCCTAGAACCGAGGTATAACAACACTATTACCTCGGTTAAACAACCACCCGAGGCGTAATTCTCTGTAAATTCTTGACCTGGATCTGACTCCTGCGCTGCCAGCAATTTGGAAACGACTTACAACATCAGTTCCTCATAGAACCGAGGTAGTAGGATTAATTCAAAATGCTGACCATCTGACTTTTAAAGGTTTTAATTCCTTTTGTCGACCTCTATGGCATCGGTTCTACCAGGCCGAGGCATATAGTTTGCGTATAGGCATCGGTTGGAGGAAGGAACCAAGGCAATAACGGTGTATTACCTCGGTTAAGCTGATAATCGAGGCAGTATAGGTTTAATATTTTCACTGCGCGAAGGAAGTTACCCTACTACAGCATTGTTATTCTCTCTCGCTGCATCCAAGCGAAAACGCCTTTGCTTCATCCAAGCGCTCCATCATCGCCTCCGCCACAGGGTCGCTGATTGGTCGTCGTCGCCGCTACAGGGTCGCGCTCCGCCGCCGCTACAATGTTCACGAAAGTCCTTATGATGATAACTTGCTTGTAAGTGTGTTTGATATGTGGTTAAATGAAAGGCAAAGTTGATTCATGTGACATTGTGATTGGTAGAGTGTAAAGTTTCACCTCACTATACACCTTTGAGTTTGAGTGAAACACTTTTGAGTGCTTGAGTGAAACACTATCTTTGGTGAGGAATAGTTCCATGCACATAGGGTAACATTATGTCTGCTTGGTGATCGCTCATAAGGTTGTTGCATCTGTTGTGTATGTCTTGATTATGTGAGCACCATAGTTGAAGCTTGATTGGCTAAAACATCATTATATCTTGACTAATCTTTCTATGATGAGCAGACATGAGTGATTTACTTGTCCTAGAGGAAAATGCTTTTTGATGTGTTTGACCATTGTAGTATGATTATTTTGTTTAAGCCAATTTACATTTTGCTTGAGGACAAGCAAAGTTTCAAGTTTGGGGTTGTGATAACGGTTGAATATACTGTTATTTGTGATGCAGTTTTGATACTAAATCAACTGTTTTTGACTTAGAAGCTTGCTTGAACTCATGTTTTTAATTTAGTTTTGTGAATAAGTGAGTAGAGGGTATAATTAATTATTTTATCACTAAATTCCCTTGATTTTGTAGGTTATTGGAATGATTTAAAAGAGGAGGTAAAATACCAAGGAGTTGGAATGCAGAAAAAGAGAAAAAGACGCAGTGCAGAAAAGTCAAGATGAAGCTAAGCACCAGAAAGGGGCCCTAAGCGCCAGTTTCATGTATCGCACAAAGCTTGGGTGCCCTTTTAGGGGCGCTGAGTGCTAGTTTTCTCGCAAGCTCGCTTGGGCGCCCTAAGTTGGGGCGTTGAGCATTGGCGACGTTGGCCCATGATCCAATTCAGCTGTATATAAGGACTTGGACGTCCCAGAGGGAGTATCTTTTGACAGAATTGACACAAATTCAGATTTTTTCAACTCTCTGGAGGCAGAAGTGGATGCAGAAGCTCTCCTCTTCGGATTTTAGGATTTATCTTTCATTCTCATTTCATTGTTCATCTAGTTTCTCCATGACAATGGGGAACTAAATTCAATTTATTGTTGGGGGATGATGTAACCTTGTGAACTCTCATGTATTTGAAGTGGTTTTAATTGATATTTGCTTCTTTCATTAATTGTTAGGGTTATTCTTCTTTGCTCTATGCTTGTTATGTTTAACTCATTCATGACATGATCATTGGTTTTCGTGATATGGACACATACGGGGAAACCTAGATATGAAGAATTGCTCCCAAAAGCAGTATTGCCTAGACATAGGGATATGAGTTTTGGTTATCTTAAGCTTCTAATCGTAATGCATAATTAATTACTAAGGATACAAGACATTGTGATCTAGTAATTAAGGATAGGCTTTCTTCGTCGAGACATCGGGTTTTAAGTAATTTAGAAAGTGATATTAACATTAATGAAGAAGATGAATTCATATATGCATTAGAGTAAAGTAGGTGAAATCTAAACCCCAACAGCATATTCATCTCATATTTTCAATATCATTCATTCATCTTTGTGTTTTTCTTCAATTGATCAAAAGTGCATTCATATTTACTTTCTTGTTTTTGCATTCAAAACCCTAAATTGTTCTTCAAAGTCTTAATTAGTCAAGTAATTATATGACTATTTAGTGTCGTGAGTCTCTTGGGAAACAATACTTGGTCTTACCAATTATTATTACTTGATACGATTCGGTACACTTGCCGAGGTCTTAATAACCGCATTGTCTCCCACTGTTGCCTCCGTAACTTCCACGGTCCTCGTTGTCGTTGTCGTAGTCCTCCTTGGCTTGGTAAGTGAATTTTTTTTTTGTGTTTGCCATTGTGAATATTTGGGTCCAAGTAGAGTATACATTATATTGTAAGATAGTTTATAAGCCTAGGCTTAGTTTATGCTAAGAATGTAGGTAGTCAATTGTAGAAATTACTTGGTTTATGAGTAAAAATAAGATAAGTTTTGTTGCAATAATGTCACTAATTGATGTGTTATTTGTTTTTGTTCAGATATTGTGTTTTTGTGGTTAAATTTTATAGTTTCTAAAACGCGGACATTCTCCATTGTTGACTCGTTTTCACTCTCCCAGGTAAATATTCTTAAAATTTTCCTTTTAATATAAACATATAATTATGTGTTTGCTTGAATATATTATTTGTTTGAATGTATTGTATGTTGCATATGAAATTATTTGATTGCTTGAATATATTGTTTGCTTACTTTGTTATATTTTACATATGTATTATTTGTTTGCTTGAATATATATTGTTGTTAAGAATTAGCCTTAGTTTCCCGTTTGAGATTCAATACAAAAATTATTTACAATCTCCAAATTTTTTTGAAGAAATGTACTTTTTTCAAATGAATAGAGAGGAGATAGTAATAATAATTTACAAGTATTGAATCTTGAATTGTCCGGTTGGACAATTTAAGAAGAGTAATAACTTTTTCATAGTTTATTAATACATATCAATTTTAATATACATGTCTTAAATTTCATGAAAATTTGTCGTTGTGTTTTGTATTGATCTTCGGGTGCATATTTGATTGTGATTTATAATCACTTTCATTTTGTGTAACCTGAAGACCAATGCAAAATGCTGGCAAAACTTCGTGAAATTTTAGATATGTTGTTTAAAATTTATATGTTTAATAAACTAAAAAAATGAATCTTCTTGAATGGGATAGGGTCATGATAACGGTTGATTTCACCGTTATTTCAGAGTAAATTTTGATAACAAATGAACCCTATTTGACTTAGAAACTTTGTTGTTCTCTTATTTTTAGTTTATTCTGATGAATTGGAAGAGGAGTTAAATGTCAACAAGTTGGAACACAAAAAGGACAGAAAGAGCACCAGAAGAGAAGGTTGCTAAAGCTCGCAGGACGCTTAGGTGCCTTCTTATGGGGCCTTCAGTGCAGGAGCCTCGCAGTCACACCTGAGCGCCCTCTTTGGGGCTCTGAGCGCCAACTGATATGTAATGTCTTACGCCTGGATGCCCTAAGTAGGTCGCTGAGGAGTGTCAACGTTGGCCCATGATCCAATTCAGCTCTATTTAAGGATTTGCTCGACCTAAAGAGAGTATCTTTTGACATAATTAACACAAATTCAAATTTTCTTCAATTCTCTGGAGGCAGAAGTGGATGCGGAAGCTCTCCTCTTTAGTTTTTAGGGTTTTTCTGTCTGTTTCATTCCATTGTTCATCTAGTTTCTCCATGACGATGGGGAACTAAACTTTATTTGTTGTTGGGGATGATGTAACCTTGTGAACTCTCATGTATTTGAATTGATTTTAATTGTATATGCTTCTTTCATTAATTGTTAGCATAATTCTTCTTCGCTCAATGCTTGTTATGTTTAACTCATTCATGGCATGATGTATGATTTGCATGAGTACTAGGAGATATATTACAATTCAGGTTCTAGAGAATTACTCCCAAGAGCAATATTGCCCATGGATGGGGATAGGAGGATTGGTCATCCTAAGCTCCTAATCATAATGCAAAATTAATTATTAGGGTTGCAAGGGATTTAGGTCTAGTAATTAAGGATAGGCTTTTTTCGCCGAGGGATCGGGTTTTAAGTAATTTAGAGAGTGACGTTAACAATTGATTGAAGAAGAAGAATTCATATATGCATGAGACTAAACCAGGAGAAATCTACACCCCAACAACATATTCATCTCATATTTTCAATATCATCCATTCAACTTTTGTGTTTTCTTCAATTGATCAAAAGTGCATTCATATTTACTTTCTTGTTTTGCATTCAAAATCCTCAGTTGTTTTACAAAAAGTCTTAATTAGTTGAGTAATCACATGACTGTTTAGTGTCGTGAGTCTCTTGGGAAAAGATACTCGGTCTTACCATTTATTATTACTTGATACGATTCGGTACACTTGCCGATGTCCTAACAGGTCACACCTTGAATACAAACACGATCAAAGTGATCATTCAAGATTATTGAAATTGTGTAAACAATTTCAATAAACATGCGTACGGATCGAGGATGGATTAATTTACCACGCATCAACACTGAGTTCGAGAGATGGGTAGAAGAATTTATACATTTTGCACAACGTAATGCGAGTACAAGTGATGATGAAGTCAAGTTTAGATGTCCCTGTGTGAACTGTTTGAATGGGAGGAAGTTGAACACAACTGATATTAGGGAACATCTTATTTGTGGTGGTTTCACACGAAGTTATACAACATGGATATGGCACAGCGAATTAATAAACTTTCCAACTAACTCTCCAACTGAAAATGTATATGATTCCACCATGGATATGGACGATCAAATGGAAGAAGACAACTTAGAGGACATGATTCACGATGTTGGCGCAGAAGCTTTTGCCCAAGCGCATGTGTATGAAACGATGTCCACTGATGTGGAGACTCCTTTGTATGTCGGTTCAACTAAGTTCACCCGGTTGTCAACAGTGTTAAGGCTCATGAATTTAAAGGCGACCAATGGATGGACTGATAAGAATTTTACAGAATTATTGTCGTTGTTGAATGAAATGCTACAAGATGGAAATTCATTACCCACTCGTAATTATGATGCAAAAAAATTCGTTGTCCGATGGGTATGAAGTATAAACGGATTGATGAGTCGTTATTTCTTGAATTATATTTAGTTTATTGCACTTAAATAAACTAGGGAATTGTGTTTAATTGCTTGTTATTTCCCCGTTTTTCCAAATTCTGCTTAATTTGGTCGGAAATTTGTAATTGTGCTAATTTGGATTTTTTTGAGCTGATTAAGTGCATTTTTGAAGTGCAGGAAAATTTCGGAAATACATTTTGGGACATCAGGAAGAGTGCCAAATAAATTCAAGACTCTCCACACAGACATTTTTGAATTAATTAAATTGTAACTCAGTAGTTTAGAATTTCTGTATCAACTTTTATATTTTGGGACAAATTTTGGTAAATTAGATTAGACCCAAAATTAGAAGTTAGTGACTTGGCACCCTAGGGTTTTATTATGTGGGCCCTACCCTAAAAAAGAAGGACACACGGCCCTTAAAAAATAGTGCAGCCGCCACTCACTAAGGGGGTCTCTCTCGGTCTTTGGTTTTTGGAGACTTTTGTTTTAGAATTTTTTCTTCTTGGCTGAAAACGCTGTTTGAGAATGAAGCTTTGATTCAATTTCATTTTCTTAGCTTTGTCTTGTGCACGCTGTTACGTTTTACTTCTCTGTTTAATTTCATTTTGGCTCATGAATTTGAGTGAAGTTTCGGTTTGATATAGTAAGAGAGGCACACGTTTACGCTGGATTAAATTTTGGAAGAGAGGGCTGATTTATGGCACAAGGTGGAACAATGCTGAATCACGGAAGTTGGAGGTGTGCGCTGTTACACTTTGGAAGCACATAGCTGCACGGAATGAGCTGGAAGCAAAGAGAAGGGGCTGGAACGTTTGAATAAGGGGGTGCAGCGGTGCAGCATTTTTTTTTAGGAATGAATGGTGTTACATTTAGATGCAGAAGCGGTGTGCACTGGAATGTGGAGAATGCAGAATGCAGCTGCCATGTGGAGAAGAAGGTGCATGGGTGTTACGGATAAGAAGAAGTTCACATGCTGGATTCTTCTTGGATGCACATGGACGGTGATGTCCAAAGAATTTAATTTGACTTCTTGGCTGGAAAGATTTTTAAATTGGGGTTATGATTTTTTTTGTTTTGTTACAATTCTTGCATTTAAATTTCAGATTTCCTATTTATGCGTCACTTTCTTTGTTTCTTGCCACTGTAATTTTTTTTATTGTCTTATTTTGTGATTACACTGTTGAGCTATTTAGCATGGTTAATCCTAAATTTTACTTTCTTGCATTCACTCTGTGATTCTAAGTTTTATTGTTGCATTGTCCATTTAATGTTTTAGCTTAAGTGTTGTATTTTTATAATTTGAATTGTGTTTGCATATTTATCTATTGTATCGTTTTCTTTAAATGTTTTCATGCACCTTAATGCTTTCAATTATATTCGGTCGTGTTTATTTAATTTCCAGCTTAATTTAATTTTACCGCAACCAGAAAATTCACAAAACCCCCCCCCCCACTACGTGTTGATCCGAGACTGAACCAAATTTGGTCCTTGTGAGACGACCTAGGAGTCACTTCCTAGTCTATACTGCATTCTTATATGCACAACTTTTGTGGGAGGTGCGACCCTCTCAACACGGATGCATGCATGTCTGAATGATTGCATATTATATGGGAATGAGTATGAAGTTTTAACAAAGTGTCCAAAATGTGGGTTATCACGATACAAGTCAAAAACAATAATGAAGATAGTGGTCACACAGAAAAGAATGGTTCTGCTGTGAAAGTACTTTGGTACATTCTACTCGTGGCCAGACTTAAGTGTTTGTTCGTGAATTCCAAAGACACTAAAAACCTAAGATGGCATGCAGATGAGAGAACAATTTATGGGCTGCTTCGTCATCCAGCTGATTCAAAGCAATGGAAAAATATTGATCAAGAATTCTCCCAATTTGGTCAAGAATGTAGAAATCTTAGGTTTGGTTTAGCTATTGATGGAACGAACCCATTTGGTAATTTAAGTACCAATCATAGTTGTTGGCCCGTTATACTGATAATTTACAACTTATCTCTTGGATTGTGCATGAAAAGAAAGTACATAATGTTGTCAATGTTGATATCTGGTCCAAAGCAGCCTGGAAATGACATAAATGTTTATCTCAGGGCACTAGTTGAAAACTTGAAGTTGTTGTGGATTGATGGGGTTGAAATATTTGATGTCTTTGCTTATAAAACTTTCATGATGCATGCCATGTTATTTTGCACCATTAATGACTTCCTAGCTTACGGTAATTTGTCAGGGTACAATGTAAAGGGTCATAAAGCATGTCCTATATGTGAAGAAAACATTGCAGCTCATCAATTAAAACACGGAAGAAAGACAGTGTATATGCGTCATTGGAGATTTTTACAATCTAATCATCCATATCGAAGGTGAAAAAAAGCATTCAATGGACAAGAAGAGAAAGACGATGCATCAATTCCACTTACTGCCTTGAAGTTCTTGAAAAAGTTAATGAAGTGCATCATGTATTTGGGAAAACATCCAAGAAGTCATCTGTAACGACCCCTTGGAAGAAGAAATCAATATTCTTTAATCTACCATATTGGTCAAAGTTAGATGTTAGACATTGCATAGATGTCATGCATGTAGAGAAGAATGTTTGTGATAGCTTGATTGATACACTACTCAACATCCAGGGAAAAACAAAAGATGGAGTGAATGCTCGTTTGGATTTGGTTGACATGAAGATCCGAGAAGAGTTGGCACCGAGATTGGTAAATGTACTTATTTGCCTCCTGCATGTGACACAATGTCCAGATAAGAGAAGATAAGATTTTGCCTTTGTTTAAAGAGTATCAAGGTACCACAAGGATACTCTTCAAATATCAAGAGCTTAGTGTTAATGTAGGACTTAAAGCTTGTTGGACTCAAGTCTGACGATTGCCACGTCTTAATGCAACAATTGTTACCAGTGGCAATTCGTGGAATTTTTCCCAAAAAAGTTAGGCAGACCATAACTCGGTTGTGCTCATTTTTCTCGTCGATTTGTAGTAAAGTCATCGATCCTACAAAGTTAGATAACTTACAGGCGACATTATTATCATCTTGTGTCAGCTATAAATGTTTTTCCCTCCATCCTTTTTTGACATCATGGTGCATTTACTTGTTCATTTAGTCAGAGAAATCAAGTTGTCTGAACCAATATACCAAAGATGGATGTACCTATTGAGTGTTATATGAAGATTTTGAAAGGGTACGTCAAAAATCAATATCGCCCAGAAGGTTCAATGATCGAAAGGTATATTGCTGAAGAAAGTATCGATTTTTGCTCTGATTATATAACTAAAGCAAATCTGATAGGAGTCCCTCGGACATCATGGTTGAATAAATGTTCTACAAGTAAAAGCATTTGAGGTGTGAATGTGGTGACGAAAAGTCGTGAAGAATTGAAGCACACAAAGTCGTTGTAAAGGACAAGTATCCAAGACAATAAGAGAAATGACAGTTGATAGAGCATAACAGAACATTCTTGTCCTGGTTCAAATCTGAAGTTTTGAAAGAATCACGATCTTCTAAGACTTTGTTGTGGCTAGCAAATGGTTTGAAGTTTGATGTTGCATGTTGTACAGGCTATGAAATTAATAATTGCACATTATGTATAAAGACTTTGGATGATAAAAGCACAGTACAAAATAGTGGCGTCAGTCTAGAAGTTGAGTCGCTACAATTTTCCATATCCAAAGATCAAAATCCTGTAGTTGGATCAATGAGATGTTATGGTAGAATAGAAGAGATATAGGAGGTTGATTACACTAAGTTTTTTGTTGCACTCTTCAAATGTAAGTGGGTTGACAATAAGAGTGGTGTCAAAATAGAAGAATCTGGTATCTCACTAGTTGATTTTTGAAAGGTTGGTTATAGAGACGAACCTTTTATCATGGCATATCAAGAAAGTCAGGTTTTTTATGTCAAAGATCTGCGTCTGACCATTGGTATGTTGTTGTTAACTCATTGGCAAGTGTACCAAATTGTATCAAGTAATATAAAATGGTACGACCAAGTATCGTTTCCCAAGAGACTCATGCTCCTAAACAATTGTATAATCACTTAACTAATTAAGACTAAAGAACGATTCCATTGAATGAAATTGAATTGCATTAAAAGTAAACATAAAAACTTGGATGTAAAATTGACCAATTGAGGCTAAAACATGAATGAATGATTTAATTATGAGATGATGATGTTGTTGGGGTTAGATTTCACCTACTTCACTTTCATGCATATTAGAACTCATCTTCTTCATTGGAATGTTAATGGCACTTACGAAATTACTTAAAACTCAATCCCTCGGCGTAAAAAGCCTAGTCTTAATTATTAGACCTCAATCCCTTGAATCCCTAATAACAAATTTCGCATTAAGAAAAGAAGTTTAAGACAACCAAACGTCCTATCCCTATCCCTAGGCAATATTCCCTTTGGGTGAAATCCTCCAGATCATGATTCATAAGATATTTCCCAATATTCAAACAAATCAAACATCAAGTCAGGAATGGCCTAAACAAGACAAACATTAAGAATAGGAGAAAATCACTAACATTCAACGAAAGAAGCATAAAATATTTAAAACATGTTCAAATACATGAGAGTTTAGAGGTTACATCATCCCCAATAACAAATGAGTTTAGTTCTCCATTGTCATGGAGAACCTTGGTGTACAATGGAAGAATGAATGAATTGAAACCCTAGAAAGTGAGAAGGAAAGCTCCCACATGCCCAATCTCCCTCCAAAGGGTCAAAACTTATGTTTCTATGCTTCAGCCGTCCAAAGATACCAACCTTAATGTGTACAAGCCTTTAAATAGATCAAAATTGGATCATGTACCAACGTCGCTGGAGCTTAGAGCCCTAACTAAGGACAAGCAGGCACAACTACGAAGAGACTGGCCCTCAGCGCCCTGGCTGAGGGAAACCAGGTGTCCTACGGTGTAGCTGATTGGCGCTCAGCACCCCTGGAGGGGGCGCCTGATAACGGTTGAAAATACCGTTATCTGTGATTCAATTTTGATACTAAATGCACCCTTTTCGACATAGAAATTTGCTTTAACTCATGTTTTTGCTTTACTTTTTGTGAATAAGAGAATTGAGGTTATACTTAATGATTTTATTACTAAATTCCCTTAATTTTGTAGGCTAATGGAGTGATTTGGAGGAGGAGTCAAAGTATGAAGGAGTCGAAACTCAAGGAGCAAGCAGAACTGCAGAAACAGAGAAAAAAACGCAGTACTGAAAAAAGTTGTCCAAGCTGAGCGCCCCTTTTAGGGGGGCTGAGTGCCAAAAGTTGTTGTCCAAAGCTTGGGCGCCCCAAAAGGGCGCTTGAGCGCCAGCTTCGTCCCGTACACCGCCTGGGCGCCTTAAGTGGGGCAATGAGCGCCAGTTTCATGGGCTTGGACCTGTTTTTTGTTATTTTTATGTTCTATTTAAGGACTTAGACATCCTAGGAATTGTATCTTTTGATGGCTTGAGCACAGAAAAAAAAATTTCACCCCTTGGGGTTAGATTTGGGGATGTAACAACTCTCCTCTTCTCTTTCTGGGGTTCTTCTATCTCTTTCATTTTTTCATTCCATTGTTCATCTAGTTTCACCATGTTAATGGGGAACTAAATTCTATTTGTTGTTGGGGAATGATGTAAACCTTTGTAAACTCTCATGTATTGAATTGATTCTTATTTAATTATGCTTCTTTCATTAATTGTTAGGGTAATTCTTCTTCACTCAATGCTTACTTTGTTTAACTCATTCATTAGCATGATGTATGATTTGCACGAGTACCAGAAGGTATCTTACAATTCAGGTTCTGGAGAATTATTCCCAAAAGCAGTATTGCCTAGGAATGGAGATATGAGTTTTGGTTGTCTTAGGGATGATGAAAGACATTATGATCTATAATTAAGGATAGGCTTTCTTCGCAGAGGAATCGGGTTTTAAGTAATTTAGAAAGTGACATTTACATTAATGAAGAATCTGAATTCTTATATGCATGAGAGTGATTAGGTGAAATCTAAACCCCAATAACATATTCATCTCTTATTTTCAATATCATTCATTCATCTTTGTGTTTAACCTCAATTGATCAAATTGCATTCATGTTTATTTTTATTCCATTTGCATTCAAAACCTTAAAGTATTGTTCTAAAAGTTTTAATTAGTTGAGTAATCACATAATTGTTTAGTGTCGTGAGTCCTTTGGGATACGATACTTGGTCTTACCATTTTATATTAATTTATACAATTTGGTACACTTGTCAGAATCTTAACATCGCCCTGGCGTGCTTACAAGATGAGTGGCGCTCAACGCCTCAAATTAGGGCAAGCAGGCGCCCTTCCGAGACTTCCCACACTGAGGGCCCCTAAAGAGGGTAACCAGGCGTGGTTGTGTGACAACTAGCACCCAGGGCCCCAGAAGAGGGCAACCAGGCGCCCTGCGCCTTCTTCAGCCTTCTTTCCCGGTGCTTTTATTGTACCTCCTGGGTTCCAAATCCTTTATACTTTACTCCTCTTCCAAAACATACCAATAACCTACAAAATTGAGGGAATCAGTGATAAAAATCATTAAGTATAACTTTTATTCACTTACTCACCAAATTCAACTAAAACAAGAGTTTAAGCAAGTTTCAAAGTCAAAGAGGGTTAATTTAGTATAAAAATTGCCTCACAAATAATGGTAAATTCAACCGTTATCACAATCCCAAACATGAAACTTTGTTTGTCCTCAAGCAAACTGTAACCTGGCTTAAACAAAATAGCCATACTATAATGTTCTAGCACACCACAAAACATTCTCTTCTAAGACAACTAAATCACTCATGTCTGCCCATCGTAGAAAGATCAGTCAAGATATAATGAAGTCTCAGCCAATCAAGCTTCAACTATGGTGCTCACCTAACAAAGAATACACAATAGATGCAAAAGCCTTATGAGTGATCAATAGCAAAGCAACATGTTATCCTAGAGTGCACGGAACCATTCCTCAACAAAGAAAGTGTTTCACTCAAGCTCAAAGGTGTATAGTGAGGTGTCTCTTCCGCTCTACCATCACAATGTCATACAATTCAACTTTGCCTTTCATTTAACAACATTAATGAGTCATTATTTTCTACTACTAACTTAGCTTTTCGCACCATATTGTGTTAGTGAATTGTGTTTCATTCTCCATTTTTATCTCATTTTCACTATTTGGGCTTAATTTCAAGACTAATTCTTATTTTCCTTAATTTGAATTATTTGAGTTTAATTATTTCAATCATTATGTGCAGGACAATCAATGTTTGAAAGGTTGAGAAAAGATTTGGACGTATATTGCTCAGAACCGAGCGGTTTGTTGAAGACTTGACCGAACGTTCTGCTGAAGACTTGATCGAACGGTCTATTAAAGGCTGCACCGAAGGAACGAGCACCACAGAACCGAACGGTAGAGAGTGCGCAACGATTGCCTGTAAAAGCCTACACCGAACAGTTTGTGAAAGCTTGCACTTAATGGCTGAGCACAACGATAGAACCGAACAGTCTCAGTAGTGTTGCGGAAGATATTTCACTACGCGATCAAATCTGGCGGATGAAACCATTCCTTAGAGCTTCCTTGTTGAATCCTGTGGTGGAAAACATCTCCCTGATAGTCCAAAATTGGCAACTGCCACCATGACAAGGGGAGTTTTCTTTTCCCTTCTCCCCCTTTCCCTACTTTTATTGCACTTGTCCATGATCTGTTCATTGTTCTGATTTCTAATCTTATGCTTATGACACATTGAGGACACTGTGTAGTTTAAGTGTGGTCTATTGGGGGAAATTTTGATTTTTCTTTGGTAGTTTTTGTTTTCTTTGTTAAATTTTTTTCTTTTCTAGGTTGTTTTTGTTGTGTTTGTGTATAGTTTTTCATGTTTCTCTTGCTTTCTGGATTTTGTTTAGGTTGTATACTTGGCTTCACTTCATTGATACTCTGATTTGGTTGAAATCCTTGCTTTTCTTTGCTTGGAAAGATGAACATGATGTTTGAGAGGGTAATTGGTTGTTACAGAAATACCTTGTGTAAGAATTTGAGCCACTTGATATTCTTTCTTGTGTGATATGTCTCTTGATTGTTTGCACATATGCCTTGGCTTGACTCTTGATGATAATTCTTGATTGATATGCATGTTTGGAAGTGATAAAGGCAATTTTATTCTTGAGCCTCTCTAGCCAAATAAGCTTACCTTGTTTTAATCCTTTGATAACCCCTTTGAGCCTATACTTTCCCCATTTCTTTGTTTTGAAGCTCATACACTAGCCCTAAGTGAAAAACCATGATTACCTTAACCTTAGGGAATTTTGGAGCTTTGGAAGTGTTTTGGGAACAAGTGTGGTCTTCTTGGGGATTCTTATGAATTGGCTAGTTGGTTCCTCTTCTTAGTTGTTTTGTATATATGTGTGCATCTTGTCTCTTACAATTGTGTTCTAAAAAAGAGAGAAAATAAAACAGACAAGATGAGAAAAAAAGAAAAAGAAATAGAGAAAAATGAGAAAAATAAAAAATTTGTGAATAATGGAGTCAAGAAGAGGATTGAATTAGAGGTTTTGGGTGTGATTTGACTGTGTTTACACTTGTTTCCCATTGCTCCTTTATTCCTTTTGGTTTATAGCTTCTCATCCATATTATATCCTCCCTTGTCCTTGGCCCCATTTCATCCATAAAAGACATTTTGATTTGAACATGCATATGTTTTGAGTGTTGATATTAGAGGCTTGCCAAGTCTGTTTGTGTTTGCTTTCTTGAGTGCATAGAGTTGACATTGTTATCCTAGACACTTGAGAGAAACAGTGATGGTGCATCTGTGAGGTTCTGTTGCTTTTGATTCACCTTTCAAGCTGATTGATTATTTTTCCATCTTTTGGAATTGCTTGGATGATTTCTATGAGTATCTGCATTCCTTGTTATCTGTGTGTTGGATGTTGTCTACTCCTTTTCTTTTTCCAGAATCATTGAGGATTGTGTAATTTTGTTTTGTGTCTTGTGTGTCTTTTTGTTTCTGTGTCCGGATGTTGTGTCACACTCTTGATGTATTTAGAATTATTCCCTGTTCTGCGTCTTGATTTTTCCTAGGAGTGCAAAAGACTAAGTGTGGTCTATTTTGATGAGTCATTATTTTCTACTACTAACATAGCTTTTCACACCATATTCTGTTAGTGAATTGTGTTTAATTCTCCATTTTTATCTCATTTTCACTATTTGGGCTTAATTTCAAGACTAATTCTTATTTTAATTAATTTGAATTATTTCAATCATTATGTGCAGGACAATCACTGTTTGAAAGGTTTAGAAAAGATTTGGACGTATTGCTCATAATCGGACGGTTTGCTGAAGACTTGACCGAACATTCTGCTGAAGCCTTGATCGAACGGTCTGTTAAAGGCTGCACCGAAGGGACAAGCACCACAGAACCGAACGGCAGAGAGTGCACAACCTAACGGTCTGCTGAAGCATATGTCGAACGGCCTGTGAAAGCCCACCCCGAACAGTCTGTGAAAGCTTGCACTTAATGGCTGAGCACAACGACAGAACCGAACGGTCTCAGCAAAGTTGCATGACCGAACGGTCTTGTAGAGACTGCACCGCACACCAGTGAACAAACTTGGGGAGTAGTGTTGCAGCGAACGGCAAGCCAATAATGACTGAACGGTCTGATGAAGTTACCAGAGAAACTCAACAGCATTGTTGGAAGCACAATTTGGGACTTCAAGAGGGTGGCCACGTCAGTGTTAGAGTGTAATTTCGTTTTAGAATGTCATTGGGTCAAACCTTAAGACTTTGGGCCCAATTTTAGGTTATTTTGTAGGACAAGCCCATTAGAAGGACAGTTTGGTCTTTTGGGGTCTATATACCCCAAAATTACTTTCATTTCTCATAAGTCTCCCAACCGTCACTTAGCTTTCTATTCTTGGGAGCTTCTTCTTCCTTCTCCCCCTTTGGGGAGGTTTAGGTTTTGTTTCCTTTTCATTCCCATGTATTGAATCTTGTTTACAATGCAATTTAAGAATTGAAATCTTTGCTGCATCCACTTTTCATTTTCATTTTCGTTCCTGTCTTCTTCACTTTTGCACTTTACTGTTCATCGTCACCATAGTGTTGTCTGCATTTGCATTTCACTGTTCACGCGTTTTTCAATTGTTGTTTTCGTTCTCGTTCTTGCGTTTCTGAATGAATCATTGTTTGTGTTTTACTTATGTAGCATTGGGTGCATTTCAATCAGTATTTAGCTTCGTTTTTTGCATTATGTGAGTTTTGGAATTGAAGTTTCGTTTCCGCTGCACTGCGTTTTGAATTCTGCACGTTTACTATTTCTGCAATATTTATAGAACGTTCGGTTTTAAAATAGTATCGTTCGGTCTCTAACATGTTTCATTGTTAGAGACTGTTCGGCTTTGTCTTGTGCATGTGCTTAGTTTTCATCTCATTTCCATTTAGTCTTGCTTTAATACCGTTCTACTTGTTCTTGTGCTGTTCAACTTTAGTTTCCATTTTACTGTTTTAATACCCTTCTTCTTTACTACTTGTAGAACCGTTAGGTTACTGTAGAACCGTTCGGCCCTGTCTATACTGTTCAATTTTACTTTTACCATTCGGCTTTAGTCTGCTCATTTCCATTTATAGCTTGCTTCCTTCAATTAATGTTTGGTCTCCTCGTCACGACCGTTCGGTCTGTGACCAGTACCGATCGGTCTCTAACACGCTTATTGTTAGAGTCGTTCGGCCTTGTGAATAGGATCGTTCAACCCTATGAAGAACATCATTCGGCTTTACTGTTTTCCACATCTTTCATAATTTTTAATTATATTTGGTTGTATTCAATTTCCAGTTTTAATTTAGTTTAATTGTCCTTGTAAAAACACCTCCAAACCCCCCGCCCACTGCGTGTTTGACCTAATCCTCGAACCACATTTGGTCCTTGAGAGACGACCTAAGATTCACTTCCTAGTCTATATTGCATTCTTATTACACATCAAATTTGTATGGGGTGCGACACCCATTAAACATCAAACACATTCACAAGCAAGTTATCATCATAAGGACTTTTCGAGGCTTGCATTGTGGCTAGGCTAAGAAGATAACTTGTTTTTCTAGACAACAAAGTTCCTTGAGTTAAGAGAGTGAACAATTTACTTCATAATTTAACATTAACCTCTCTTTCTACTTTCCACTTGGGAAACCACTTCTCAACTTAATCCCAAATTTTATTCATTGAGCTCATCCTTCTCTTCTTCTTTCTTTCTTCTTTTGCTTTCCTGTTGCTTTGCTCAATGCTCTTTTTCTTTTTCTTTGAACTTTTTCCAACAACCCCAAACTTGAACCATTCTCATGTACCATACATGCATACTCTACTCAACTCAAGACAATGACTTCAAGGGTTTTTCACATTAAGCTCAAGGTTCAAAGAATAAAACAAATTTTTGGGTTAAAATGTTGGCATTGGTTTACAAGGGATAAGAACATATGGCCTTGATCATTTGTAACAAGCAAGCAAATAGTTCAACAGAAAAACTCAGGCAAAATCAACTGTGATTCCAAAGCAATAGCATTCAACAACAATAAACTATAGGGCACAACATCTCACTGGTTAATTCAAGTTCCACAATTTGATAAACATCATGCCAAGCACATTAATCACAATTGAAATCATGCATTTGTCTTAAACAACTATGGGCAACCATCATCTGTGCTTAAAAGCAAAAGAAATCATTATCTCAACATCAATCCAAAGCAGTAGAGCAAACACAAGATAATATTACTTCTCACAAGCAACCAATTTATCACTTCACACCAAACCATTGCAGCAAACTATCCATTTAACCAAGTACATAGCTCAATTAAAAACAAAATAAACAAAGTTCAAACATGCATAAAAATAAAGAAAACAGGAGATGTTGTCATCACTTTCCTCAAAGGCATCTGAATCTTCCTCCAAATCATGCTTTGTCATGACTTTGGCTCCGGACGTGTCACCTCCTCCACTAGCTTGGGCATGGCCCCCAGGCCAAAATGACAAATTTATGAAGACCGAAAAAGGCGTCCAAAACTTGTTTAATCCTCGGCAAGTGTGACCAAATCGTATCAAGTAATAAACTCAGTAAGACCAAGTATCGTTCTCCCAAAGGACTCACAGCCTAGTTAGTTATATGATCTTTTGATTATTTAAGACTTGTGAACAAATTGGTATAAGTTTCAAATGCAAAAGACAAGAATTAAACATGTATGCATGTGATGATCAATGGGAAAGAAGAACACAAACACTGGACGAATTATATGGATAAGTATGTTGTTGGGGTAATCAATTTCATCTTATCCACTCTCATATATTTTAGGAATTCATCATTCTTTTCATCAATGTTAATGCAACTCTCTAAATCACCTTGTGAAGAAAGCCTATCCTTAATTACGAGTTCATACAATTCCTAGCATCCCTAATAATTAATTCTGAAGCACAAAAGCTTAAAGGCAACCAACTCTCATATCCCTATGTCTAGGCAATATGCTATTGGGAGAATTTCCCCGGATCTAGATTTCCCCGTATGTGTCCATATCGACAAAATCAATAATCATGACATCGAATGAGTTAAACAATGCATGCTTTGAGCAAAGAAGAAAAACCATAACTATTAATGAAAGAAAGCATGTATCTCAAATAAGATGTTTAAACACCAATTCCATATATGAGAGCTTCAAAAGATTACATTGATTCCCCCAACAACAAGAAGAGTTTAGTTCACCATATTCATGGTGAAACTAGATGAAATACAATGAAAGAATGAAAGATAGAACCCTATAAAGTTGAGTAGGTAGCCTTAGCATCCAAGATCTTCCTCCAAGGGGTGGAAAGGTGAGTGTTTGCTTCGTACTCTACCAAAGATACCAGCCCTAGGAAGTCCTAAAGCTTATATACTATTCGAAATATTACAGAAAAGTGGGCCTAAGCCCAAAATAGTGCCGCTTAGCGGTAAACTGCCGCTCAGCGGTAAGTGCATGTGTTGATTCTTCCCCTCAGCTGCACTTCCACCCCTCAACGAAGCCAATGGGTGTTCTTTAGTGCCGCTCAGCGGTAAATTGGCGCTGAGCGGTACTTGCGGCTTCTCTTCTTTTGCAGTTTTTGAGTTCTTTTTTGATTCCATCTCTATCCTTCTTCACTTCTTTCATCAATTTCACCTTAAAACCTGCATAAAACACTAAAATCAAGCATAAACCTGTCCAACTCTCTTATTTCTAAAAATATGAACAAAAGCATGATTCCAAGCTAGTTTCTGAGTGTTAAAGGTTGCTTTTAGTATCAATTTTAAGCATGAAAATAACAGTTTTTCAACTGTTATCACCCCCACGCCAAGACATGTGAGTGATGAACTCATCAAGTGAAATGAAATGAAGTCCAGGAGAAGCAACATACAACCTAAATTCACAAACACTCAAAAAAAATCAAATCAAAAATAAGGAAAAACTGGGTTGCCTCCCAATAAGCGCTTGTTTAACGTCATTAGCTTGACACCATTATGCTCAATTTAGATTTTTTGATATTGGCGTGCTTCTTTCTTTCATCACACCAACATAATTTCAACAGCTTCCTAGTCACCAACTTGACTCTTCTAGAATAAGGAGCCTCAATCTCAAGAACTCCCTTTTCTTTGATAGCCTTGATAACCCATAAACTGTTCTTGAATTTCACTGGTTTGTCAGGTTTGGGTTCATTACTGTCCAGCACCGAGTCTTGGTGCACTTGTTTCTCTTCATTATCTCCATCCTCTTCCTTTGCTTTTGGAGAAAAACAATTATGGCTCCTTTTGACCAAATTGGCAGCTTGATCAGGTAGACTAGTCATTGATAGAACTTCATCTGTTGTTTTAGGACTACTCTTTCTTACTTGAATTGGCTGCACATCATTGAAGACATTGAAAGTCACATCTTCATCTTGATCTTTCAATGTTAAAACTCCATCATCTACATGAATTACAACCTTGGTCGTCTTTATGAATGGTCTTCCAAGAATGAAAGGGATCTCTATTTCTTCCCCCATCTCCATCACTACAAAATCCACTCGAATTTGAGTTTGTCAATTTGGATCACTGTTAACAACATTTTTGATCCCCAACAACGGCGCCAAAAACTTGTTGATGAATCGGCAAGTGTACCGAATTGCACAAGTAATATAAAATGGTAAGACCAAGTATCGTATCCCAAAGGACTCTCAACACTAGGCAGTCGTGTGATAACTCGATTAATTAAGACTTAAAGAAAACGTGATCATTGGTTTCAGATGCAAAGAAAAAAATTAAATATGAATGCAGTTTGATCAATAGCAGAATAACACAATGATGAACGGATGTCGTTTTTAATATGAGATGAATATGCTGTTGGGGTTAGATTTCACCAAGTTCCCTCTCATGTATGTAAGAATTCTTCTTTATGCATTAATGTTACCGTCACTCACTAAATCACTTAAACTCGATCCCTCGGTGAAATAAGCACGTCCTTAATCACCAGTTCATGCAATTCCTAGCATTCCTAGTAATTAAATGTGAAGATCAAGAGCTTTAAGACGACCAAGACTCATACCCTCATCCTTGAGAAATATTACTCTTGGGAGTAATTAAACAAGAATCTGAATTGTAAGGAACCTCCCGACACTCATGCAATTCATACATCATGTTATGAATGAGTTAAACAAAGCATGTAATAATCACAGATGAATTACTCTAAAAATTAATGAAAAAGCATATATTATTAAGAATCAATTCAAATACATGAGAGTTCACAAGGTTACATCATCCCCCAAAAATAAATAGAGTTTAGTTCACCATAGACATGGTGAAACTAGATGAACAATGGAGAAGAATGAGATAGAAAAACCCTAAAAGTAGAAGATGGAAGCTCCCACCTCCAAAGGGTGAAAGAGTGTGTTGTTGTGCTCCTCCAGCCAAAGATACAAAACCTAGGACGTTTAGGTCCTTTAAATAGAGCGAAAACATAACAGAAACAAAGCCTAGGCCCGTGTCATTGACGCACAAGCGCCAGACTTAGGGCGCCCGGGGGGTGAGCGATGGTTCCCTGTGCTTAAGCCTCCAAAGGGGCGCCCAAGCTTCGTGCTTTTGACGCTCAAGCGTCCAAAAAGGGGCGCCGGGGCGGTGAGTGGCACTCTTCTGCGCTTAAGCCTCCAAAAATGGTGCCCAAGCTTCGAGCACTCCTCCCTTGTAGTGCTTTTCCAGGCCTTTCGGAGCTCCATCTCCATGGCACTTCATCTCTGCTTTCCATATTATCTCATTTCCTGCCAAAACAAGGGAAATTAGTCATAAAACCATCAAATTCAACCTCAACTCTCTTATTCACACAACTTAAAAGAAAAACATGATTCCAAGCAAATTTCTAAACAGAAAAGGGTGCATTTAGTATCAAAATTACATCACAGATAACGATATTTTCAATCGTTATCAATCACAACATCTTCCACTACACCATAAGGATGCTTGATGGATTTTTCTACCATTTGCAAGATCATTCTTGTAGGTTTGACCTCAAGACCACCAATGTTCTTGATCATAGATAAGGGCATTAGATTGATGTTAGCCCCTAAATCAACTAGAGCCTTCCCTATATCATGATTCCTAATGGGGCAAGGGATATTAAAACTTCCCGGATCTTTGAATTTTGGAGGGAGAGTCTTCTGCATAATGGCACTGCAATTACCTACACTTCAATTGTTTCTTCATCTAGATATTTCTTCCTTTTACCGAGGAATTACTTCAAGTGTTTTGCATAAGCAGGAATTTGGTGCGGTGCTTCGGTCAAGGGTATAGTAATCTCCAATTGCTTGAAGATATCCATGAACCGCCCAAATTCCTTCTCTTTTTCCTTCCTTGAATGGACTTTAGGATAAGGAAGGGGCTTCTCAATTGCTTTTCCTTTTTCTCTCTCATTTTCTTTTACCTCAACCTCTTCATTCTCTTTCTCTTTCTTTTTCTCATCCTCTTCTTTTCTCTCTTCATTCATCTATTCTTTTTCACTCAACTCATCCTTCTCTTTTTTCTCAATTTTTCTCTCATCTAACATCTTGCCACTTCTAGTCATAATGGCATTACACTCCTCCTTATGGTTAAATTCAGTATTAGCCCCAAAATTCTTCTCAGACTTATACTCCAACTTCTTTGCCAGTTGGCCAACCTGTATCTCCAAATTTCTAATTATAGCTTCTGTGCTTTTATGATTGGAGATGGACACTTGCATGAATTGTTGGAGTGTCTCCTCTAGCTTTGTAGTCCTATCAGATAAGGACAGTTGTGGTTGCCATTGCTACTATGGTGGTCTATTGAATTGTCCAGCTTGCCCTTGACCCATGCTTGGGTGAGGTTTCCATCCTTGGTTGTAGTTACCTGGGCGGCCCTGATTACTCATAAAATTGATTTCTTCTTGGGCATTGGCTTTCATGACGCACTGACCATTTACATGATCTCCACCTCATAGCTCACAAAGTTGATGTTGAGCTTTAGAGACATTTTGAAGTTCTTTAGGAAGTTGAGAGAGTTTCTTCATCAAAGCCTCAAGTTGCTGACATTAACTTATTTTGAGCTAATAGGGCATCTTGAGATTGGAGTTGAAGAACTCCTCTTTCTTGAAGTTGAGCTCTTTCATTATGTGTCCCATTGTCATTAGCAGTAATATTCTCTATCAACTCATAGGCTTCATCGAGAGTCTTCCATCTAATGTTACCTCCAGCTGAGGCATCCAACATCAATTGAGCCTGAGATTTGAGTCCTCCAAGAAAAAGAATGACCACTATAGGTTCATCAAATTCGTGAGTAGGAGTCTTCCTCAGTAGGCCTTTCAAACTATCACGTCTTTGGCCTAAAGTTTCGTCCATGCCCTGCTAAAAAGAAGAGATTTCCTGCTTCCCTTTGTTGATCTTGGACTGAGGGAAGTACTTGTTCATAAACTTGGCCACCACATCTTCCCACTTAGTGAAACTATTCTTAGGGAATGAATTTAGCCACATCTTAGCATTGCCCCCCCCCCCCTCCCCCGCAAAGAGAAAGGAAACAAGCTAAGTTTAATAGCTTCATCTGGCACATCCAGAATCTTCATTGTATTGCATATTTCTGTGAAAGTGGTCAAATGTTCATATGGATTTTCGTGAGCTAAGCCATTGAATTACTTACTCTGCACCAAGTGAATGAGAGCAGGCTTTATCTCCATGTTAGTGGCATTAACCCTCGGCTTGGCAATACTATTAAAATGAAGAGGGCTAGTAACTGTTACACAATCCTTCAGAGTACGTCTAATTGGACACATATTTTGATTGTCAGCCATGTCTTCTGTTTCTTGATCAGAGACTGAAGTGAAGGGTTGTTCAAGAGTCTCAAGAGAGGGAAAAAGTTCTCTGGAAACCCTTTTCTGCCTTCTTCGTCTACTATAGTTCAGACCTGTAAAGAGAGTTTCCGATAATTTTGTGTTCCTAATGAGAATCTTGTCATGCATACACTAAAGAACACTTCACTAGAGCACCAGATAAGCCCAAACAAATAAAAAATAAACAAAAATTAAAAGAGTAAAAATAAAGAAAAAGTCTAAAGAGGTTAAGAATCACACAAAAGTATAGTATGACCACGAGTCCCCACCAACGGCGCATAAAACTTGTTAACCCATTGGCAAGTGTACCAAATTGTATCAAGTAATATAAAATGGTAAGACCAAGTATCGTTTCCCAAGAGACTCGTGTTCCTAAAAAATTGTATAATCACTTAACTAATTAAGACTAAAGAACGATTCCATTGAATGAGATTGAATTCCATTAAAGTAAACATAAAAACTTGGATGTAAAATTGATCAATTGAGGCTACAACAAGAATGAATGATTTAAGATGATATGAGATGATGATGTTGTTGGGGTTAGATTTCACCTACTTCACTTTCATGCATATTAGAACTCATCTTCTTCATTGGAATGTTAATGTCACTTACGAAATTACTTAGAACCCGATCCCTCGGCGTAAAAAGCCTAGTCTTAATTATTAGACTTCAATCCCTAATAACCAATTCCGCATTAAGAAAACAAGCTTAAGACAACCAAACATCATATCCGTATCCCTAGGCAATATTCCCTTTGGGTGAAATCCTTCGGATCATGATGCATAAAATATTTCCCAATACTCAAACAAATCAAACATCAAGTCATGAATGGCCTAAACAAGACAAGCATTAAGAATAAGAAAAAATCACTAACATTCAATGAAAGAAGCATAAAATATTTAAAACATATTCAAATACATGAAAGTTTAAAGGTTACATCATCCCCAACAACAAATGAGTTTATTGCAGATGACATTTGATATCCCAAATGTCGCCAACCTAAGGAGTAGGTGTTCATCTGCAATTTCACAAAGATTTTGGGGGTTTAAGACAAAATTAACGTCCAGATATATATTTGGACCAAACAGTAATGAAACTTCATGTTTTAAATATTTTGTAGTTGACGAAGAAACATGGCGTCAGTTTGTACAGCTTCGTTCATCCGAGACGTGGTAGATAAGTGTAGGTAAAAATCATTCAATTCATCATTCATAATTTTATATCATAACAATTGTTTCATTTTGTCACAGCAAACAAGGTCAAAAGCACAAGGTATAAGTGCTCAGAATAAAAATCCACACCTACTGTCTCGTGGTGGATCAGGAAGCTTAAGGAAAAAATAATGAAGTAGAAGTCAGATAGTAGACTTCCACTTTCTGAGGGTGATGACCCTCCTCCTCCTCCTTCACCACCATCTCGGCATGAGAAGTGGAAGTTAGCCCGTATAAGATCATCGGGCTCCTACACTTTTGACACTGCCAAAGAGATATTTGAAAGAATTGTAAGATGTCATTTCTCATATTTTTACAACATTTTATATATAAATATATATATATATATATAACATAGATCTTTCAAATAATTATGTTACACGTCGGGATGGCAACGGGTCGGGTCGGACACAGATAGTGCCTACCCGCAACCCGACCCGCATGCAAAAAACCGTACCCGCAACCCGATTCGCTACCCGCTGGATATCCGCATAAAAAAATCCGCGGATTGTTTTCAACCCACGGATACCCGTTGGATACCCGTTTTCAACCCACAAATATTTAAAAAATTTATTTTGTGAATTTTTAAATAAGGTTTAAATTAAATTACAAGTTAAAGAGAATTTAATATATTTTCTACATATTAAAAAGACATAATGTAATTTTTAAACAAGTTAAAGAAAACAAATACTAAACAACTTTTGAAAAAAAAAGATATGAGGAAGAAACACTGCGTAACTGAACTCTCAATTTAGTCACAAGATTAACGCACAAAAACCTATCAATGTATGAAATAGAGAGATAAAGAATTTCCAAGAGAACGCAAAAAAAGGAATCCTAAGCCCAAATTTCGAAAACGAACGCAATCACATAAATCTCCAAACCGTGATAACCACCAGGGTCTTAAAAAATCCAATATGCATCAATGAACTAAAATCCAAAAAAAACTCAAAACACTCATTCGAATCATAACCCCAAAATCGCGTCACCAATCAACAGGGAAGAAATCAAGAAACGAACTCCCAAAATGCGAATCAAAACGTACAAAAGAAACCTCCAAAATTAGAGAACAAATAAAACCCTAATTTCAAATCCCAAATCGGAACAAAACCCCTATTAGAACCAAGAGATAGGAAGAGGAAATGGAGCCTACTCCCTGTGCGAGCTGAACCAGAAGGACGAAGAAAAGAGTCCTCCGTTAAGAGAGAATTTTTCTAATGGGATTCTATGTATATGTTTGATATCTCTATTAGGGTTTTAGGTCAAAATTAATGTAACCCCTTTTTTCTTTAAAAAAAAAGGTAATTGAAAGGAATCCTAAGTCATTGTTATTAAAATTTCCCTTTTTTAAGAGTAATAAAAAATTAATTTTTAAAAATATTAATTAAATTTTTATTATTTTTTTTCGGGTAACGGGTATCTGCGGGTTGGATAGTATCATACCCGCATCCGACCCGTTTACCCGCTATCCATTATCCGCAGGTAATAAATATCCGCGGATAGTAACTATCCGTCGCGGGTTTTATCCGCGGATATCCGTCGGCTCGGATTTTTTTGTCATCCCTAGTTACAGGACTCCTTGGTTGAGCAGAGCTCCCAAGGTCAATTCACACAAGAAGGTCGTCAGGATATTCTTGCCACAGCTATTGGACGACCTGAGCACCCAGGACGGGTGCGTGCTTGTTGGGGTTATCAATTTTATCTTATCCACTCTCATATATTTTCAGGAATTCATCATTCTTATCATCAATGCTAATGTCACTCTCTAAATTACCTTGCAAGAAGGCCTATCCCTGATTACGAGTTCATACAATTCCTAGTATTCCTAGTAATTAGTTCTTAAAGTTCAGGAGCTTAAAGGCAACCAATATGCTATTGGGAGAAATTCCCCGGATCTAGACTTCCCCGTACGTTCCCGTATCGACAAAATCAATAATCATGGCAATGAATGAGTTAAACAAAGCAAGCATTAAGCAAAGAGGAAAATCCCTAACTAAAGATGAAAGAAAGCATATATCTTAAAATAAGATGTTAAAACAAATTCCATATATGAGAGTTTCACAAGACTACATTGATTCCCCAACAACAATACAAGGTTTAGTTCACCATATTCATGGTGAAACTAGATGAACAATAATGAAAGAATGAAAGATAAAACCCTAGAAAGAGGAGGAGGTAGCCTGAGCATCCAAGATCTTCCTTCAAGGGGTGGAAAAGAGAGTGTTTGCTTCGTCTCTGCCAAAGATACAAACCCTAGGACGTCCTAAAGCTTATATACTATTCTAAAATTACAGAAAATTAGGCCCAAGCCCAAAATAGTGCCGCTCAGCGGTAAGTGCGTGAGTTGTTTTCTTCCCCTCAGCGGCCAAATCACCCCTCAGCGGATCCAACGTGACTGCCTGAGTGCCGCTCAGCGGTAAACTGCCGCTGAGCGGCAATTGCGGCTTCTCCTTTTGCACTTTTTGATGTCTTTTCTGATTCCATCTCTATCCTTTTTCACTTCTTTCACCAAATTCACCTTAAAACCTGCACAAAAACACTGAAATCAAGCATAAACCTGTCCAGCTCTCTTATTTCTAAAAATATGACCAAAAGCATGATTTCAAGCTAGTTTCTAAGTGTTAAAGGTTGCTTTTAGTATCAATTTTAAGCATGAAAATAACAGTTTTTCAACTGTTATCAGTGTTGCTGGGACTAGCATTGGCATACGACAGTTCTTTGGGTCTTCCTCGCGTCCATCTTCATACGGATTAACTAAAGAGTATGAACAAAAGCGGAAGGAGGACATCATAAAAGAGATCACACAGGAGAACACAAAGAAGGTCCGGGCAGAGTTGTATGATGAAGTTGTTGAAATGGATGCGCACCAATTCCAGCAGCAGTTTGAGCATTATGGCAATCGTCTTGCGTCATCTCCTATAGCGAAACATGTTGTGCACCCTACAAGTAAACTTAATAATCATTTTTGTTTATTAATTTACTTTTTGTATAACCTAACATTTAATTTGACAGGTAGAAGCGACAAAGGAAGTTGTTCAGCTGCCGGTGCACTAGGGGACGACATGGACAACACTCATCCATGTCAGCTATATATTCTCTCTCCTACCGGGACCATGCTAGTGGCTCGTGGAACAGTCTATGAGGCAGCCACTGTAGTGCATGGTGTGAGCTAGCAGAAGATGAGGTCAAGGTCACGGTGGATGAAGTTGTCATACCATATGCCCTTCTTCTTGTGCCTACAGAGGAGTTTTTCACTGTGGCATAGGCATTTCAGTCCTTCGCCGCCTGGCCTAGACATTTAGTTGGTGTTGTATCTGACCCTCTGGTAAACACTCCTACTATATACTTCTCAATTTTAATATTTACTTTTTATGGACGTCAAAACATAACTATTTTTTCATGTAACAACAGATAAGTCAAGAGGTAAGTCATACACCGAAGAAGACTCATTTATTTGAGGACGACCCTCTTGATGCGTTAGACGAGCTTGTTAACATCATTGCAGATGCACCGTTGATTGTACCATGGGATTCTACTACATTTGGAAGAGATGTTGAGATCCTATTGTACTTGCATCAACAAGATGTTAGGGAGCTTACTTCGGGGAGAGAAGAAATTAATATTACACTCGCTCAGTTGTGGATGATGAACTTTTTTATATAAAATTGATTTATCAAGTTACTGATATCAGATCATTTCTTCATTTCAGGTATATGTTTGGTGTCAATAACAAGATGGGGTTCAATGATGTATATGGGTTCATTGACCCCTATATGACTCATGAAAGAAATAAATTTGATGAAATCCAAGCACACATCACCACCTTCTTTGCAATGGGGAAGGACATACATTTTCTTCCTTATATACTTGGGTAAGTGAAGTTTGTTAACTTTAAAGTTTCATTTATGAATTTTGGTATATAAGAATTAAGTTATTACCAATTTCAGACGTCATTGACAGCTACTTGTGATCTTCATACCGGAGAACATTGTTGTTTGGTTTTGTTCATTACATAAGTCTCCTCCTAGCCCTCTTAAACAAGTAGTAGATTGGTAAGAACCTTAATGTTTCAATTTTCTTTGTTATATAAATGTATGCTAAAGCAATTTTTTTTAATAGTTTTCTTGCAGCACATATGATGTTGTCTAGGAGATCTACTGCTACAGCTAAAAAACTTGTATGGATGACCCTTAAGGTTTGGTATTTTAGTCCATACTTTGTTACATTTTGTAACATTCCAAAGATGTTATTTAACATTTTATAATTATGATGATATATTGTAGTGTAATAGACAAAACGGGTCGTATGAGTATGGTTACTACGTCATGTATTGGATGATGACCACTATTCATGCACATTACACCAGTGGATGGGAAACGGTAATATTTAGGTTTGAATTTTATTTTCTCTATAGTTTAGATTTCATATACACTAATTGAAATCATTGTGTTTTATGTAGAGATTTAATATGACTACCCCAATTCCAGAGAAGTCACTTAAACTCGTGAGGAAAGCACTGGCTAAATATCTAATTCAACTATATAATAGTATGTAGTAGATATTAGGATATAGTAAGTTCTAAGTTTATGCTTCTAAGTTGTTTTATGCTTGTGTACATTATTATTAGTTTAACTTTGTACATTGGATTGATTTATGCTTCAAAGTTGATTTATGATTACATTGAATTGATTTATGCTTCTAAGAAGTTGATTTATGATTACATTGAATGCATTTATGTTTTAATATAATTTTTACTGAAAATATACGCTTATGGGTTGTTCTGGATGTAAAATTATATGCAGATATGTTTCTGTAGTTGGGAATGTTGTAGAAACAAACATGTTCTTAAAAAAAACAAGGGGATACGCCTCGGTTGTGAGCATAACTGAGACAGAAAAGCCTCTATGGCATCGGTTCAGGTCACAGCCGAGGTAGAAAGTCTGACGAAAAAGCAAAAATAAAAAATAAAAACACTTTACTACCTCGGTTCAGGTCTCAACCGAGACAGTAGAGGCCAACATACTGCCTTGGTTCAACAGGAACCGAGGCGTAAAGTCGTTCGAAAAAAATAAAAGAAACAAAAACCATATTGCTTCAATTACCTTTGAACCGAGGCAAAATCTTATCCTTTTATGTCTTGGTTCTGAACCGATGCATAAAAGGGTAGACTTTTTGCCTCGCCTGTATATGCCTCGATTCATAAACCGCTGCCTATAGGCGAAAATAACCTTTATCGTTTCTCATTACTACACTAGTGAAAACTCAATAAAATATTGATTTTATAAGACGTTTATATTGAAGAAAACTTTATAAAAATATTATAAAAATGAAATAAGACAATTAAATTAAAAAAACCATCACAAGATAATAGTTAAAATAAAAATAATTTTGTTCTCCATATGATTCTTCTAATTGGTCATGAATGTATAAGAAAAGGTAAAATTCAACGTTAAAAAAAGTTTATATAAATGCCCAAAACTAAAGTTAACTTTGGCAAACTAATAAAATACATTTACTAGCAATTTTTCGATGTTGAATTTTTTATTCAAAGATAAATATATTTAGGGAGGACTAAATTGGTTATTTATATCCATAAATTATTTGGATTTGCTAACGTGCTTTGCGTGGTTGCGAAATGCTTGGAGGTGCCAGTCTGTTGTGTCTCATTCACTATGCATAAGTCATCCAAACGTGACCTTTGGACTGCTCCAATGGCCATGCTTCGAAAGCCACACATCACCTACTTGTTACTTTACTCTTTTCCATTGGAGCAAATGAATATTAATTAGGCATAAAATGTATTTTCTGTCAAATCAAAATAAGGATAAATTTGTTAGAATAAATGATAAGAAAATACAAATAAAATTAGTTGGATTTAGATAATATACAGTTTTTAGAAAATTAATTTGAATAAGTTGTTATTTATTTAATATTAGTAGTTCTATGTTACTATAGTTGGCTATGGCATCAAATTAACAATATATCCAAACATTTATAACATAATAAACTATTTTATCGTATTTTTTAATTAAGTTGTTTATATCTTTTTGTTGTGTAACGTAATATTCAATTATATATCCGTTACTTATCTATTGCCTATAAATTACTATTGACAATTTATTGTGTTACAACACTCATTATTTCATAATTACTATAATCAATTTGTTGTTGTCTTATAACATTCAAAGATGTGTTTGATAGTATTGTATAGTATAAGGTTTTACAATATTTCTTTCAATAAATGGGTCTCTAGTGTTTATTTGAATGGAACTTTGGAGAGGTGATGTACGCATATTCCAGGGTATTATTACTTATGGATTCATATAGTTGATCTAACCCCATTCAGGCTACCTCCACCATCATTAATATAAAAATAGTGGATAACATCGCGTAATTTAGAAAAGTCAGCGTAAAAATTAAATAAAAGAATGTCGAATGAAATTCATCAAAGTTCGTGTAAATTGTCTTAAAAAATACATAATTAAATCCAAGTGCCCGCTTAACTTTACTCGCTGAAAAAAAAAACTATATAAAAGTAGCATGCGTCTAAAATAATTTAAGAAAATTTTTGTAGTATGTTGAAATTAATTTACGTATAAATTAATTTGTAGTATGAAATTTTTGAGTGGACTAATTTTAATTTATAAAATTATTTTATTTTATTTTATTTTAATGTGCATTAAAAAAACAATTAAATATAAGAAGAAATTTTAATATTCCATTGCTTAGTTTATCCAACATTCTCCTCCTCAAACTACTCTATCCTTCCTTGTTTTATTAATAATTGATTATTCTATTTTGACATTTGATTTGATATATACTTTTCTTCTAATTAATATATTTTTTTAATTAGATGTTTCTCTTATCACTTTATTATAAAAAAACACACTAAAAAATATTTAATTTTAGTAGGGTTTATTAACAAGAATTATAATAACTTCTAGTAGGAGATAAATAGTGGAGATTTTAGAAATCTTTAATAAATATTAAGGAATTCTTAAGAAACTCCTCTAAAATTTGGTAACTTGTAAATTTTTACCTTATTATATTTTATTTTTCATTTTTCCCTTTTTAATGATTTTTAAAATTTGTAATTTGACCATTCACATTTTTTTTTATTACGTTGTGTCTTCCATCATAAGAGGAAACAAAGATTTTCTCTCTTTCTCTGTGTGTTGGGTCTCTCATCCTACGCGAAAAAAGAAGTTTTCTCTCTTTCTATGCTTATTGTGACTCACATCCAACAAGGAAAAACAGGCTTTGTTCTTCCTCCCAACTATGCCAATTTGAAGCTTAGTATTCTCTTTCTCTTTCAATTTCATTTCAATCCGATTTTCAAGCTCCATTCCAATTGTGCGTGGCGTGATATGGTTGCATTGCCCTTTTTCGAATTTTATTAATTATCATTATTTTTATATGTTAGGAATCTGATCACGGAAGTGTTCAAGAAACAAATAATCAACCTCAAACACCATAATAAAATAATGTTATTTAATTTTTCTTTATGTCTAATTTTAGGAGTGGGAACAAGTGACATTGTAATGATTCTCTAATTTTAACTTTTTACACTTTATCGTTTACATTATTTGATAAGAGACTTTGATGCATTCTAAATTGGGGTTTCTATGCTGCACATTGAAATTTACAATAGGCCATTTCCTGATGGAAGAAGAGAGGTTGATGCATTCCGAATTCAACTTATTTTGGAATGTATTTTTTAGGTTTAATGTCTCGATAGGTCCCTATCTTTGTTCAGAATTTGAAATAGGTCCCTTTATTTTTTGGCGTCTCAATTGAGTCCTTATTTTTGTTAATTTGATGCAAATAAATTCTTTCCGTCAATTTCATCAAACGGCATTAATGAATGTGTGACGTGGCCTTACACGTGTCAATACTGTCCTTAGGCCACGTCACACATTCATTAACACCGTTTGATGAAATTGACGGAAAGGATTTATTTGCATCAAATTAACAAAAATAAGGACCCAATTGAGACGCCAAAAAATAAAAGAACCTATTTCAAATTCTGAACAAAAATAGAGACCTATTGAGACATTAAACCCATTTTTTAAATAAATTTCAGATTATAGAATCTATAAGATATTTTCAATTTTAAAAATACTTTTCGGTTCGAAACAAATATCACTTTGGAATGTAATTTTTTTAAATGAAAGTTGTATTGTATTCAAAAATACATATTTAATGATAAATTTAATGATGAATATTTTGAAATTAATGGATTTTAGGGAATTGTAGGAAGAAAAAAAGGGAGGTGCAGGAAGAAACAACCTTCGTTCCAGACTTGGGAGAGTTACTCCCTCCACCACTACACACTTCTCTTTGCACCTCCTTGTTCCTTTTTTTTTCCTTCAGTGATATTTAATTTCTGATTTTAACTTTTACCTGAAGTTTTGCCTCAAAGTATCTAAGTTAACTCGTCTTCAACCAATCCCCACCCTCAAGGGTTTACACTTCTTAACCTACCATGGCCTTCACCTTCCACAAACATGACAACCACTGTAATCTTCCATTGATGCACACTTTGCACAACCTCCACCATCGCGAAGCCAAATCGCAATTTACCCTACAGAAACCCAAAACCAGGCAACCCAATCTGAGATCGAACCAGGTTCGTTTCTCCTTTTCCAATCCACGTGAAACCTGCAAAGAGAAATCCAAACAAGAAACACAGAGCGTGCCTCTTTGGCAGCCATCACGCGAACCAGATTTGTGCATTCCTTTCCTCACGATTCAAATCTGCAAAGGAAAACCTAGAGAACACAAAATGTGAGACCTCTTCAAACCTCCATCCACACGAATCCACCACTTTCAAATCTAAGAAACTCCAATCGTTAATCTCATCCTTTGCCACGCATCCAATTCGCGAACATTGCAAATCATATTCGTCTTCTCCATTCGCACCTTACTTGTGTTCACCCAAAGCCTCTCGCATTCTCCATAGTGTCGCCGTCAATGGATCAATGGATAAACACTTTCACCAAATTGGGACACCCATTCGCTAATGCCTCCCTTGATCTGAAACAGGACAACCCTTAATACACCGTTTCTTCAAAGCCACACACTTAGCAGCAATGCAAGAAATTTCAGGATCACCGACCGAATCACTTCCACACAAAGCCAACCGCTCAAGATTCTGGCAATTAGATGCCAAGATTTACAAACTTGCCTTAGTAGGGTTAGTCCTAATTAGCACTAATTCAAGCAAATTAGGGCAACCTTTAGCAACAACTATCAACCCATCATCGCCAATTCGATTCGCCTTCCATCCATCAATGTGAAGCTTTCGCAAAAAATTTAAATAATAAACAAAAAATTAAATATTAAATATTAAAGAGAGAACCCTAAGGCCACAACGGAATTGAGACACCTAAGGCCACAACGGAATTGAGACATCTGTTTAGTCTTGAACGAATACCACGTCAAGGTCAAACGGATGTCTCAATTCCGTTGAGGCCTTCGCAGGCTCCATTGACGAAACAAACAGCAGTGAAAAGATGAACAGTAGGACGACGCTCTCCCAGACGCTAACCGCACCGCCAATGGAAGCAATGAAACCAAAAAAAGAAAACTGGAAAGAAGAAGAATAAACGAAAATAAAGGAAAAGAAGAAGAGATGAGATGAACTCAAATGAAAGTCGAAAGAGAAAAGAGAATCTGTGAGTCTTGGGAGTGGAGGTGTAGTGGCAGGGTGAATAAGTGAGGTAGAATCAGGGTTTTCAGATAAATTAAAAAATCTTAAATGGTAAACTTTTAACTTAAAGATAGTTTTAGAAATAAAAAAATTTGAAGAGAAGCAGAGAGTACTGTGTGGTGGTGGAGGGAGTAACTCTCCATACTTGGCTATAAGGAGCTTAATGGATTAGACAAATTTACTTAGCGAATGAGATTTGTCCAACGAGTATCAATTGGATAATTTTCTAATAAAATTGGTTCAAAATTTTTTATTCTACTCAACCAATTCTCTATGTTTTAATTATTGCTTCATATTGAGACTTTATAGGATAATTTTAATTGAATTGGTTATGATATTTGATACTTAATTATTTAAAGTCACATATTTGAGATGTCATTTTAATTCAATTTTGTATTCAATATATTAAATACATAATATATTACTGGAAAGAGATATCTTCATTTCATAAGACATACAATATTAAGTGGTTAAAAATTGAGAGAAAGTTGACACCACTACAACAAAACTTTAGTATACAATTATTTTTGTGCAATAAACTCACTCTAACCTAAGGAATCAAGATTTATAGGCTGATGTGCTTGAGATAGGTAAGTGTTAATATATGATATAGCATGTTTAATATGATTTTTTTCAAAATGTTTTTATTTGATATTCATTATGTTGGGCCTATTTTAAATTTAGAATCACATGCAAATATAAAACATTTTCAAATGAATCACATAATATTTGTGACAAGTTTTAAATATATTATGGTTATATACATTATTTGGATGGATCTAAGTTTTATGTTTTGTATTTATTATGAATGAATATTCTTCTTTTGAAATATTTGACGTTCTAAACCCTATGTTGAGTATAATACTTATGGATTATTATATTTATCCTCAATTCCTCTAATAAGAAATAATAAACCCGAGTCCTACACAGATTAAAAATAAAACATAGAAAATAATATATTACAAAGAAAAAAATAACAAGCGTTATACACTAGCCAAAGGTTGCTAAATATATCTTTTCTTTGTTATTTTAAGTGGATCTTGAAATAATCGAAATTATAACTTCCCAATTTAAAAGAATTATGAAGAAATTTTTTGTTATAAATGTAATTTTAATATGATTTTTTGAAAGTATTTATAATAGCTCGAGTTTTTAAAAAATAAAAAGAATGTTGTGATTTTGAAAATATGTGTCTTACACATTTTTTGAAACATAGAATAAGATGCAAGAAAATACTAATTATCTTCCTTCACGTTTTCTGTCTTTCTATCTATCTCGGTTGCGTGTTGCTCCCTCCACCACCACACCTTTCTCCCTCCACTTCCCATTTACTATTTTGCTCCTAAGTAAAAATTTTTTTAGGATTATTATTTTTTAATTTTACTTATTCACAACCTATTCCACTAATAAACTATTCTAGTCGCTGTGAGATACTACAAGTTGCAAAGGTTGGTGGTGGTGGAAAGAATTATCAAGCAGTCTCCCTCTCGTGGTGCAGTGTTGCTCTCGTGGTGCAGTGCGTGTGTTGCTTCCTCCAGGTGCGTATTCGAATAAACCTTCAAATAAAACCCTAAAATAAAAAAGGTAACCTTTAAACGGAGGTAACATCCTTCAACGGATGTCAACAGGTTACGTTTTTTATTTTAGGGTTTGTTTTATTAGTTTATTCTTTATTTTGGAAATATTTTAATAATTTAATTTAAATGTTTTGATTTATTATTTTTGAATATATTTTTAATGTACTTTAATAATGTAAGGAAAATGAAGAAGAAAGAAACGGAGGAGGAGAAGTGAAACGGAAAAGACAAATGAGGTTGCAGAGTAAAATGGAAGACAAATTGTTAAATGGAAATGAGAGATGGAAAGATTGGGTGCAGGGAGTAAAGTAGGAGAAGTAGGTTTGAAATAAATTAAAATAATAAAAGTAAAAAATTTTAATCTAAGGATATAATTGGAATTAAAAAAAATTGGGGAGGTGGAGGGAGAAAAGTGTGACGGTGGAGGTAGCAACACCCATCTCGGTTTACTATGATAAATATGATTTTCGAAATGAAATAATGAAACAAAGGCTATTACTTCTTGCACCTCCACAATTATTAACTGCATCCTCATAATAATAGAAAAAAACTTAAACATCTTTCACTATCATCAGTGTCTGGCTGTGACTTAGAAAACTCTTTCCAAAACATATTTAATGTATTTTAAAAAAAATTAAAAATTCATTTTGAAAAACATTATGTGTTCTAAAAAGTTTGGTTCGAAAATCCTATTCTGAAAAATTATTTTCAAAATACATTTGATATCTTCTAGAAATCGTATTCTAATTTTTTTTTGTTCCGAAATTCTATTCAAGAATTTTCATTTCAGAAATTTTATTTAATTTTTTTTTTTTGGAAAACTTGTTTCGGAAATTTCCATAACATGTATTCTGAAAATTAATTTTGCCTAAAATGGTTATTTTGAAAATTTGGGGTGCACGAAGAAATGTTCGGTGCCAAGAGTAAAATCCTAAAAAGGAAAACAGACTTAGGTCCACAACTTTGCTCTGTCCAGATTTTGGAATTGGGAGAAAAAAAATATATGCTTTTAAAATAAATTACCTTTATTTAATATCTTATGTGAATAGTTATAACTGTTAAGTAAGATATAATTATTTTTAATTAAAAGTTTAATAACCTAAAATTAAGAGTTGACTGTGATTTGATTCAACTTTATCCTATAATTATTGTTGTAATCAAAACAATCATAACCCTAAACTCTAAACATCACCTAATTTAAAATTGTGCATATATTTGTCCTTCTTCTTAAGTACTATATTTATTTTACTTCTTTAATAAGTATTACAAGAATGGACAACAGTAACCATTATCAATAGAAATATTCTATCAAACTTTTATACATTTTTGTTACAATTGATATACATAACGCATTTTATAACCCCTTATAAATATGAAATCCTCACAATTAGAAGATATAATTATAAAATCATGTAAAAGTAATATTTACTTCGAATATCTAAATAGACATTTCAGCCTTCATTCATTAATGTAAAAAGTGAGTGAAACTTGACCTTGAAATGAGTAGGCCAACAACACTAGATGGCATCATAGAATTCATTAATACAAGATTAACAAGGCATGTGGAAAAGTATATTTCGAGGTTTGGTCATAATTTATATTATAATGAATAAATTAGAAGATATTAGTAAGCAAATGTAGATTTAAATTGACATGTTAAGAATTAAATAGTGACCAATTAAATTAATGGATCGGTTTTTGAAGTTGAAAATTTCTTTGAAGATTGTAGAGTTAAGTTCCAATTTTGGCTCATTGCTTGTAGTTTAGTAAAACATTGGTGTTGCAAAATAACCATAAGAAGGAAAAATGGCTTTTTTCCTTACACGGGTAAAAATGAAAAGCAAATGCGGTTTATTTAGCAACAAGCAAGTGAATGATTATTGGGTATTCAAAGAGATTTTCTTGAATGTGTAGCTATAGTAGAGCAAAAGCATGTGATAAAAGTTTGTCGTTTTGTAAAAAGAAAACAACAAGTGTTCAAACTATAAATCAAATAACTATTATTATTAATTTTCATTTTACAATATATCTCTTTTTTCCCTTGCACTTTTATCTTTTTATTAAATGACTTAAAAATCAAACAAGCCTAAAAAATTACTTCCTTTATCCAAAATTTGGGATGAGGACGCTAACAGTTTTTAAAACATGGCTTCTTTTCCTATTAATAGATAACCAATAACACAGTTTTAATCTTTTGCCCAACCACCTGCGCTATTCCTTCACATGCACCCCCACCATTTTGTTATCGTATTAACTTTAGTTACAGAAAGAAAAAATGTACCGTTTGTTGGGTGGGTGGAAGAACTTATTTTCTTAAGGAATATATATATATATATGAATTGCGATATAGAAGGGTCTTCTTACCAGAGTTAACACATTCATGCTCCTTAGTTTTCACTTTGTTTGAACCCTTTTACGTTTCATGTGAACTGAAATAAACGACTGATTAGTTATCAAATTTTATCAAGTATACTGCAACAGCATTGGAACGTGAAGCTAAAAAAACAAAAAAGACAAAATTCATTTGCAACACAAACTTCCTTCCTAAGATCCATTTTCAATGGCTTTCAAAGTTCAAGGCAGCAAACTATTCATATCAATCAATGTCGGCTTCCTCGCTTCTCCTTGGGATCAAGGTCCCTGAAACCAAACTTCAGAACTTAGTATGAAGGCAAGGATACACTATTATATGACAAAACATTGAGCATAACTCCTACCTCTGAATGTGGTCAAGAATCAAAAGTCTTGGTCCAGGGGGAATCCTCACATCTCTGAGAGCACTGAAAGACATCATAGAGAAACAAAGGACTCATGCTCCAATAATGCCATTAAACAAAATATATGAAGAAAAGATAACACCTGACACGAAATTGAACTTCCCAACCTGTCTGTGAGTAAAGGCAAAGTATTGTCGTTTAACAAGCCTTTCTTAAAATTCTTCTCGTAACTCAGAAGGCCGAGATTGTTCAACATGTGTCTTGTTTTAGCATAGTGAATATCTTCAACCGGTGGTTGGGAAAACTTTTGTCCTATCTGCAAAATCAATGAATAGTTGAAGATATGTTATTAATGGGATACCAAATTATAAACCTGCATTACACAAAAATCCATGGATGCAGGCAAGAACACCTCACTCGAACATAAAGTCCAAGATTTTTTTATAAATGATACAACAAATAAACAAGACGGTTTCCTTCTTGCCTACCTGGAAAAGTCCACCTTGAACAAGTGCAAAGAAAAGTCCAGAAGTGACTGCGTTTGTTGCTTGATTTGGTGCACCCATGCCACTTACCAATGAAAACATGACCCCCGAACCAAAAGCTGCCGCCATGCTGCAATAAATTTAATGGATTCTCAAAAGTTAAGTATAATTGCTAAATAAGAAAGCACATTGGTTGTAATAAGGAAATATCAAACCAAGATACTGAGCTGACATCAATTAAAAAATGAACAAAAAGCTTTCACTTTGTATAACATATTCAATCACATATGATTCGTAAGAATTATGTGAGGCAATTCATTTTTACCCAGAAAGGAAGACCTTAAAAGATAAATTTTTACCCTTCAACGACATTCAACCCAGACACTGAGGCGAAATTTTAAAATTAGAATATATTTTGATGGCTCTGAGTTTACCTTCATTTGAGCAACATGGAAAGTTGACAGCTTTAAACCAACAGTTAGAATATCCAGAAAATATCTCATAATATCTTTAGAGTATATTTAATTTACACTTGGTAGGGTTCAGGAGTCTTATTCTATTAATGGTTTTGGGCATGTACTTCCCTCATTCTCCCAGGAAATTCAGGGTTAGGAGTCTTATTCTATTAGTGGTTTTGGGCGTGTACCTGTAAAAAGAATGATTAATTGTCCTCAGAATTTAGTATAAAAAGATCATGGATTACTTCACATTATGTCAGTCATATTATGAGTTTCTGTCCAGATTTATCTCCATCAAAATGCAATTTCTGTTTAGCTTACACAAAGAAACGCTTTGTTTGGTTGGGAGAGAATATGAAAAAAATAAAAAATAAAAAATAAAAAATTCAAAAAATAGGGTGACCTACAATATACTATTTCTCTTCTATTTTAATTGATCTGTTTATCTCTATATCTTTCTTTGTTTCCTATCAAATCAATCAAATTACACAACTTTTAAAACACTTATCTATTTCTCACATATTTCTACCTTACCAAACATCTAAATGTTTTTTTTTTAAATTTCTTACTTTTTCTCTTTTCACAACTTATTTCTTCTCTATTTCCATCATAACTATTTTTTCCCTCAACCAAACAGAGCATAGAAGTACAGATCTCATTCCGAAATAAAAATACTTTTACAAGGAAGATCACAGCTCAAGAGGAAGAAGACAAAAGATATTAATTAATTATATAAAACCTTTTCATAATTTTTCTCTATTTTTTAAATTTTAAAATGTTTTATTTATCCTACAGGAAATAATGTAATTATAGATCCTGTAGATAACTCATAATGTAACACGTAAGATCTCAGTAGACGAGGAAAACTACATATATAATTATACTTCATCGCACAAAACCTTTTATTCTACTATTTCTTTTACTTCTCTTAAATTTTCACAAAATATTTTCTTTTGATAAAAATAATTATATGAAGAAATACATTCCCTTCTTTGTTACCAGTAATAACTCTTATGAGGGCTGGAAGAAAGACATTGGAGCAAAGAAACAGATTTACATAAGGTTTATATTGAATTGGAAACAACATATAATTGAGTATCAAGAGAAGTGTTATAGGAAACTTTGAAAAAGAAAGATGTTCTGCGACTTACATCTAAGCTAATAAAAGGCATGCTATATGCTACTTGAGTAAGAACACCACGAAGTAAAACTAAGGACTTTCCGTTTGAGATAAGATCACATCAAAACTCAACTTTAAGTAGTTACTTGTTTGATCTATCCTTGATTGTACTTACCAAGGACATTCAGAAGAAAATATTATCCCTAAAAACATATTTTAGTGGATGATTTAGTTTTTAATAGAGAAATCAAGGAAACTGATTAACTCTAAACTTCAACTTTGGAGAAAATATTTGAAAATAAGGGGTTTTCTCTTCAAAGTAAGAAAGCACACAATTGCTTGAGGATGTCCTACATAGGATACAAGTGAGATGGTTAAAATGAATAAAGGGCGTCAAGGTTATTTGTGATTGCAAAAAATATATTCTGTGCCTATGGTAATGAATATTGGACTTCAAAGGATCAACAAGACAAAAAAGGAGGAAGCAACAGAAATATAAGAATACTAGGAGTAACAGAAATATATGAATGACAAAATAGATGTGTGACCACAAAAATTATTATACGTTGCCAAATGATTATATATGAAAAGATATTGATATGGAACCAATTGAAGAAAAAGAATACAAAGTCAGTAAAAAGGGTTTAGACATGTACAAAGAAGACCACTAAAACCACAAGTGTTGACAGCATATTGCATGATTTTTAGTATAGTGAAAAAGGAGAAAGGGATACAAAGAAGACGATCATTAGGAAGTTGTTTAAATGGATTTCATGATGAATAGTTACATTCTTGCCATTGTTTTTTTGTTCTTGTATAACTAAAACCAATAATTCATGAATACAGCAACATATAAACTTCATAACACTTTAGGAATAGAAAGAGAATATCCATATCAAACGTATTCCAGTTAAGTACTTGACACTAATCCAAAGAAATGAAGAGTACAAGCCTCCATGAATAGCCGGAACTGTTAAAGTGTCAATTTCCTTCTATCTTTAAAACAACAAATTACGCACAATAACAGTGTGATCAAAGTAAGATTTTATGGAGAAGCAGCTCGACCTTGAATTACTATCCATTTAAACAGTACTTCATCAATATCTACATTAGTATAATAATTCATAAATCAAAGACCATATGCTAAATACTTCAAGCCATGAATTGCACAGATAAATTATATTACAGAAAAATGTAGCAGCTTGAATTTAGAGCAAAAAAACGGGAAAGAATTTCACCTACAAAGCCGGATCCAGGATACAAAGATCACTAAGAAGGAAAAATTGTATCATTTGAGGCATAAAGCTCACCTGGACTGAACATCTTCCTTGCCCCTCAACCTTTTCAAGACACAGGAAATTCCAGCATTCACTCCCGTCATCACAGCAAAGTTCCGAGCCTGAATAAAAGGACCTCCAGCTAGAGCCTACATAATAATTAAAAAAAACAAAAAAATTACACTAAAAGTAGAATTAAGTAAATGAATAATCATAACCCTAAAATATTTTCCACTGAAGAATATCAATTAAAATTACCCTAATAGGTATAATAATAATAATGATAATAATAATAATAATAATAGTAGTAGTAGTAGTAGTAATAATAATTACAATAATAGAGAGGAAGTGAAGAGTAGAAAACAAAACCTGAGCTTGCTTAAGAGATGCCATGGCCTGAGGGTTGAGAGCGGCGTTGGGCGGAGGGGTGGGGAAAGCAGAGGGAGCATCGGCGGTGAGGGTTCCCATGAAGGCGCCGATGGCGGCGCCCTGGGCGGCGCTGGTGGTGGTGACGACGGCAGCCTCGACGGGGAGCGACTGCTTGGAGAGCCAGAGTTTGAAGCCATTTTCCAATTCCTTGAAACGTGCTTGGATTTGCTCTAAGGGATTCTGACTCTGAGACGCCACCATAATTCCTTGCTTCCCTTGTTCCATTCAAGGATATCGACTACTATTTCGTTTTTATTTTGATAACGTTCTCTTATACTCTCTATCACCGTCTTCTCACCCCTTTTATACTAAACATCAAAATTACCTACGCACCACTATGCTCCTTTTTTTTTCACCCTATTACTCAAACGGCGACCAACAACCCTCTCACTAATCAATTTCCTAATATTTTTATTAATCACACTAAATTACACTTTTCTCTTCGTTAATATCTAAATTATTAAATGTTTAAACTAAACTATAATTCCTAAAATAGCAATTATTTTGAAGTAAAGTAAATATATACTGAATAAAACACACAATTCTTTTTTTTTATAACATCTTTCGTACACATACTTTCTGTAATACAAATATCATAGTTCCACGTGAATGAGAACTAATGTACCGACCAACTTGATTATTTATTGAATTGAATTCTTAGAAGCCGCCAGTAGAAGTCGTAACATGTGATGATATTACAGTAACTTATTTGTCTGCATAAAATGGTTTTATTCTTATTAATATATTGGTTCACAAAATTTACGTTAGAAAATATTTTGTTATGCACGGTTAGTATTTTCTATAATCACTTAATTTTCAATTTAAATCAATTATTGAGACAGAAATAAGCCAAATTAACTCTAAATATTTTATTTTATTTTGGTTATCATGTGCATGGTATAATTGGGTTACTCTAATCCAATTTTTCACACAAATATATATATATATATATATATATATATATATGGAGAGAGCCTTTCACTTCTATGTTGGAACATTGAATTGCGTTAAATGTATTTTTTTTCTCTTATAAATTTGTTGAACTTACTTTGATACAAATGTTATTATGTTTTTGTTCTCAATTTTTATTTTATTTTTTTTCCTTCAACTTATTAATATTTCTTAAGTTATGGATGATGTTAAAGTGATATGTTAATAGTTAAGTATGACTATTAAATGTATTCGTATATTTTATTTAAATAAGCTTTTCATTATCAATAATTTATAGATTATTTTACTTCTCAACAATTTCTTTTACTATTTTAGGTTTTTTCTCTATAAAGAAATATTTTAATTGTATAGTTTATTGATATTTTTAAGTGATGAGTATATATATATATATATATATATATATATATATATATATATATATATATAAAAGAATCTAGAAAATTGTGTTTTATAATTGATACTATGTTTAAAATGTGAGATTCGTTTATTTTAATATTAAAAGTTTGAAGTATAAATAGAGTTTTTATAAACAAGTTTTATTATTTAAAAACACATAATTTTTCTAAAAACCTTATCTTAGAACTCTTTCTTTTCTCTCTAGGTTTTCTCATGACCCGTTCATCTATTTGAATATCGGAGACCGTTAGGATGATCTTTGAGACGAGCTCTCCACTTTTATTTGATTAGTTTCTCTAAGAGAATAAGTTGGTTTTCTGTCCTTTGTTGATCAATGGTCTTAATGGTGTGTTATGATTGTGTTTTTGTTGTTCATAAAGGTAGATAAAACTTGTGTGTTTGGAGGTGTTTTTACAATTCTTGAGCAGTTGGTTTGTCTTTCAGGTAAGGAAAGTTAATCGCACTATTTTTAACTTATAGATAACTTGTAATTTCTAGTTGCATGCTCATACAATTTTTGGTTTGTTTGTGTGATTGAGTTATATGATGAAATATGATGTGTGGAGTTAAGTTAGGATTTAATTTGGCTTACATTATTTGTATTTTGAGATTTGGTATGTTGTATAGTTGGTATTGTAATTGAGATTAATTGGGTCATTGAGTAGTGTACAATCTTATAATTGGTAAGTTTTAGCATTTGTGGTTGTTGCACTGATTTTGCATATTTGGAATGGCATAAGTTTGCAAAATTGTGTTATGCAGAATTATGTAAACTCACTGGAAGAGAATATACTAGTTGGACAAAGTTAAACTCAGAGAACTACTAAATTGGTAGTCGCTAGGCTAGAATAATCTCACTAGATGCAACCAAAGTTAGAGAGCTCACTGACTTGACATTCATGAGACGAGAATATACTCGTTGAGCGATGTCAAAGTCAAAGAGCTAGTGACTTGGTGGTAGATGGGTGAGAATAATATCATTGGACGCAAAAAGTTAGAGAGCTCACTAACTTAATACTAGTTGAGCGAGACAAATCTCGCTAAACGATTTTGGGAGAATTTAAGCTTGTGGATTCCAGTGATAATCTTTCTGGCCGAGCTATCTAGTCATTAGGCAAGTGTGTTTCAAGCGAGATTAACAAATTCTAACTTTATTTTTCTCATGTTTGCTTTTGGTATGTTGAAATGATGGTTGCTTTATGATGTTCATATGAGAATGATTGGTACTAATCCAAGGAGGATTATTTGTGGTTATCATAATGTATGTATATGAATTTTGTATTGAGAGTTATCATGTCACTCTAATAACTATCCAATCTCAAGTAGAAAATGGTGAAATATGTGGTGAGAGGAGTAATAGGTCATAATCTATGGGTTTTACCTTAATCAAAGATGTTAACAGACTAACCTTGTATGTGGTAGGATAAAACTTATTGGCAATGATTTTGCAAAATAATAAAGGTCACTACGAATGTATAACTTGTCAGAATATAATATCGATACATGTATTCGGATCATCGAGTCTAATATAAGTCTTTGTATTTGGTATGTTATGAATAATTTATATATAATAATCTTTTTCTTTTTAACAAATTCTAGTTATGTTAATTTAGTTATATGATCATTTGTATGCAATATATACTTATATATAATGACTTTGTACTAATTATATATTAGTCTTATTTGTTTATTGATTATCATACCTATTTTGTTTAATAATTTTATACTATTAAATGAAATTTATAATATATATATATATATATATATATATATATATATATATTAATTAAGTATGAATTTTATTTAATTATCAAAGTATATTTAATGAAAAGTATATCACTGTCAGGAGATTATAATAACTAAAAAATCACAATAGTTTTCATAAAATCCAAATCAATAATTTCTTTAATTAAATCATTTCAAAATTATGAACAATTTATTTTTTGCTAAGCAGATATGTTTTTATTTGAAGATATTGTTACACGGCCTTCTAATATTGACGAAATCCTAATGAATATTTTCCTTAGAATAACTTTTTTTTTCATGATTTAAAAAATATTTTAATGTTATTAAAACTTTTAATATGAAAGATTTGAAAAAAAACTAATGTTATTGTTCTGACCTATTATGATCCACCAATACTTTAAGTTAAATCAAATATTCATGTGTAATATGCATTTGTATTAGAATTTTTATAATACTTTACCATACTTATTAATGAAATATGTAATATATAGTAAATAACACTTTTATGATAACAATAACCTATAGTTTTTTATATTAATAATTTTTATACATATAATTTTAATTTTAATTCAAACTTAAAAAAGAACTATTTATCATACTTTTAAAAATTATATCACTATCGTACTCTATTTTCTAAAAGTAAATACATCAACATATTAAATATGTATTGTATCTAATATAAATATAATCCGTGCATCATAGATTCCATATATTTAAAAACTATTGATTAGATCTAACGTTAACGTGATAAGAGAGCAGATAATAATTTAGAAAAAAAGAATGGTTTAGTTGTTCATATTATCTAAGTTTGTCAACGTATTTGTAGCTTTTATCGAGCATTTGAAACTTGAATCCTACTAACATAGGTGTCAGATTTTTTGACTTTGACCAATTCAAACTTCGACAATTCCATATGCTTATTCATCTCATGCGAATTTTAACTACATGTATGGCTACAGGGTGCCGTCCTAATACTAAGAACATTTCCTCAATAGAAATTAGGTTTAATCCTTTAGTACATCCCTATTTATGTACGAATGTCTCAATTGGGTCCTCGTTTTTTAAAGTGTATCAAAATGGTCCTTAATTTTGAAAATTGATATCAATTGAGTCCTTTCCATTAAGTTGGGTGGACGGCGTTAAAAAAATTGATGAGTGGATGCTGAGATGACGAACGGACGCTCGTCCATCAGCGAACGAACGCTCGTCGACCACCGAACGAACGGTCGTCCAGTGTGGAACGAACGGTCGTCCAGCAGTAAGAGGTCGACGAGCGTTCGTTTTCTGGTGGACGAGCGTTAATTCTCTGGTGGACGAGCGTTCGTTCGCTGGTGGACGAGCGTTCGTTCGTCATCTCAGCATCCACTCATGAATTTTTTTAACGCCGTCCAGCCAACTTAACGGAAAGGACTCAATTGATATGAATTTTCAAAATTAAGGACCATTTTGATACACTTTAAAAAACGAGGATCCAATTGAGACATTCGTACATAAATAGGGATGTACTAAAGGATTAAACCTAGAAATTACTTTAAAAAATTGTTTATAATTAAAAGTATCATTTTAAAATAAGTCCCATATATATAACTTAAAAGAAAGATATTTATAAGCTAAAGAAAATTGTTTATCATTTTTTCAAATTTCAATAATTCATATACATGCATATCAATTGTTTCTACTGTGCATTTCATTAACATTTAAAGTTTCAACAATAATTTAATTCAATCTAATTCATAAATATTGATTTACTTTACACTCACTAGTACAAAAAAAAGTGTATAACGTCACGCGTTTAAGGTCGAACCACTGAATAGCCAACGTTAAAAATGAGCGGTGACACATTTTTTATGCAATTATTAAACGTAGTTTAGAATTGTAATTTGACGTAAAAGGATATAAAACGTTGAATGTCTTTTAAATTCGACGTCAAAAAGTTAGTGAATTCAATAAAAATTTGAGCGGGAGATTGAAAATTCATTCCCTTTATCTTAGCGCGCGATATCCTCTTCTTTTAAACTTTTCTCGAACGAAGTTTAACGATAGCATCAGATGTAATCTTTCTTTCATTTGATACAAATGCATATTAATTAATTACTTTATGTATCATTTTTGTTTGTTTTAACCGATTATTTTTATGCTCTTCTCCTTCATAGGCGCATTCTACTTTCTCTCACGAAACTTTATTCCGATGAACCCACTTTTTGAAGGTTAATTTTCGTTTTTATTTTGAAGAACTTATGTGTTGAACTTGTTTGTTATAAAATACCAAACACTGAAATTTGTTATTTTTTTGTTTTTCAGGTCTCATAGAGTTGTAAAAAAGATCAGAATTAATTAAAAAAACAAAAAAAATTGATTAACGTCGAATATTGACAAAATTCGATGTTAAGTTAACATCGTATATTAACAAAATTCGATGTTCATTTAATGTCGAATTTTTTAAAACGTCTCCTGATATGACGTCGTTCATGAATTCGTCCTTAAAAACCCAAAATATTCAACGTTGTATGCGATTTTTGTTCTAGTGACTTACTTATTTTTAGTTAAAAGTTCGGTTCAATTCAACTTATTATTCTTTCAAATAAGATATAATAAACATTTTATAAACATTATTATAAATTTTGATATCTTAACTATGTTGACACTACAAATGTCTATCAAATATTGCATAAAAATTATTAAAAAAAATACAAAATTATCTTAAACCAATTGGTAGATAAAACGCATCATAATCCATAAACAGAAACACCTTATTTTACTTAATTTAAATATATAAAAATTTTAGTAAAAAAATAAAAAACAATATTATTTATATATTTCCTATATTTATTCTAAGTCATACACATTAACTCCTTCATACACATTAACTCCTTGTTATTCTTCACTATACTATTATTTTATCACAAATTTGTGTGTTAGACTGAAAATTTCAACTTTGTTTTATCTTGACTTTCTACGTTCTTATGTTAGTATTGTTTTTTATGTTTATATGCTTGAAAAAGAATCAACGGTTGAACTTTTTTAGCTATAAACATTGTGAAATAGAAGACTTCTTTTAGATATTTACTAAGATATTGAAAAGACATATACTAAAAGATTATGAAAGAGATTTCTTAAATGAATAATATAAATTACTATCATGCCAATAGCTGACTTTTTTTGTTTGTACGTTTATTTTTCCGCATTTAATTTATATTTTATATGATGTGACATAAATATTAAGGAAGCTAATGGTGGCGTTTTTGAACCTCTGTTGCAGCTTATTGATTATTTAACTGAAAATAGACTAATGAAATTCATAGGCTTAAATTGAATTGACCTCGTTGGTTGAAAAAATGTTAATGATTATGTCAGGCTCAGAAGAATGTTAACAATGCGAAACCATACATAGGGATTTTAATACTTCATTCTAGATTGCTATAGTGTTGAATATTTTAACGTTATTGCCAACAATTTATGTTGTTTTTTCTTCGTGAGTTATTATAACAATATTTAAATATATTATTTAGAACCTTATATTTCATTCACAATATTATTCTGTATTAGAAATAATCATTTCAAAATATCACTTCTATTTCAAAACATTTTAAGATTTAATTCAAGATTTCCTCTCCAGTTTTAAAAAAATCCCATATCTCTAATAAAATATATTATTAATAACTTTTCCTTCTTTATTAACGCTTTCAATATATAGATTTTGATTTAGGGTTTGAAATATAATATTGAAAATTATTTTATTTCATATTATTATTTTATTCGGGACTAATAATGTTTGCACTTTAAAAAAAAAGTTGTCTACTCACTCTCACAAATCTAACTACATGTAAATAAAGAGAGAAAATGTTTATTTTTAGCTATGACATTGGTATAGGTTAATCATTCCAAAAACAATAACTAAGACTAGAGATCTTCTATCAAATGAACTTTCAACTTCTTATTAATTGAGAAAAATAATTTAACTTTTTAATACTTGTTAAATTCTGTTGTTTTAAACATATGTTTTTGCCGTACAGAACAAAAAATGAATAACAATAATTAAAAACAAATATATGTTTATTAATATCTAAAAGCTTCTACATTGTATTAAAGATTTAAAGATATGACACATACACAAAATAAACATGTGTCAACCATTAATTTTAAATTTAAATTTTGTTGCATTGAATCTTTTATCACTAACACAAAAAAGACACATCTATTTTAGATTAATTGTAATTTATTTTAGATTAATTGTAATTTATGAAGATGTAAATTTAATGTAAATTTATGTCTGCTAAAATTTCCAATGTAAATTTTTTTATGTTGAGTTATAATAAATGTAAATTTACATTTACAGACGAGTATTACAAACACTACAAGAAATTGTTTGATTACCGAAGGGTATTTACAGACGGCCTCACGGCCTTCGGTAAAAGTAATTTACCGACGGTCAGTTATAGTATTACCGAAGGTCTATGATCCCTCGGTATTGAATACAAAAATATCGCAAAATACAGGCGGCTTTTTACCGAAGGTCCTTAGGCCCTCGGTAATGAACTGGTGATTTTAAAAACCGAGGGTCCTAGGCCGCCGGTATGTTTGAGGGTGAATTAAAATCAAAACTTCTGATTTCCCTCTCCCATTTCGAGCTCGTCGACGAAAGCCTATTTCCCTCTCCCTGCGAATCATCTCCTCAGGCGCATTGTCTCTGTCGTCACGGTTGTCCGTCGAGCTCATCCTTCATTAGGTCGTGTTAGTGAGGCGGCGTGACAGTGGTTGTCGTTGACTGAGGCGACTGCCGTGGAGTAGGAGGGTTGGTGACTGAGGTGTCATCCTTCATTCGGTAGGTTTGGAGGTGTTTTTGAGGGATTCTCCGGGAAGGGTGTTGGTGGCCGGTGATTGGGGCATTTATTGCGGCTGCCGTGGAGTAGGGAGGGTGTTCCCGCTAGGATTGCCGCAAGGTTAGTGTTCTGTTCATTTGAATTTTAGGTTTGGGGCTTCCTCCTTAATTGATTTCTATTTGTTTTCGTGCTTCCAAATTCTTGCAATTCCTTGCAAGTCATTCTATATTGGATTGTGGTTGTGGCAACAGGGGTGGTGCTTCGTGGATAGCGTGAGGAGGGCATTGCGGTGGTGACGTGTTGTGGACGTTGCTTTAACTGGTGGTGTAGTTGGGCTGGGTCTGCCATTGCAGAGGGTGCTGTGGAGCTTTTTATCAGGTTTGCTATCTTCCACCGCTGTAGTTAACTGCATTTAGAAGTTCCTCTTTTAGTGTTGGATAATAGCATGATTTTTCGTTATTTATGTTCTTGGAAGAATTTAAACATCATATCAAAATGTAACAGAAGATTTATGCACAAAATTGTTTGTTTGTTTTTGTCGAACACCATCAAATATAGTTAGCTTCTACTTCTTGATTTGATATGAAACTGTACATCAGTATGTCAAAACTAAGTATTGGATTTTGTGGTTGTTTTATATGACTTCCTTTTGTGCATGGACTTATGCACAAGATATCATGAGTGCATCAACTTATCCCCATCTACAATAGGGCAGCTTAAAACCGGGCAGGTTGGATTGACTCCCGTTTGTTTTGTGGCTTGGAGAGACCATGCCACTTATTTTATGGTGGGTTAGGTTAGAAGATCATCTCATGTTTTATTGCGATTCTCTTATGAAGCTTTCTGTAGATAGTAAAATTAATATTAGACTCCAGTGTGGCAGAAGGTTATGACACTATATTAGATTATCCCTTATATAAACGTAGAACTAAGAAAATAAAATAACAGAAATTATTGAGATAGTTAGAGTAAAAGAGATAGTGGAAGATTATTTAAACTTTGAGGGATCATAAAATCTATTAACCAGGGAAATAACAGTGCTCTTTCCACAGCCACTGCTACCAACCAATGCTACTGTTTTTCCAGCTGGAATGGACAAGGACAGTCCTTGAAGGATTGATTTGTCTGGGCGTGATGGGTAGGAAAAGTGAACATCTTGAAAGTCAATGTCACCTTTGATTCTGCTAGGCATCTTCCCTTCTGATTCATTACTTATTAGAGGCTTTGTTTGGATCACATCCCCCTGCTCATTGCCCTCCAACCAAATTGTTTTTCTGCAGAGAACTCCATCCAAGAGCAGCATCCAGCATCTGTGTAACGTCCAGAACCTCCTTGGACGTGGCTGGTGTGTGCTCTGCTGCCATGCATTTCCACGGGTTTGCCTTACTTCAGCAAAAGAAAACAAAGCTGGTGGCTCCCAATTTTAATTCCAACTCTGTTGATTGTTTGCTCCTTCATGGGCCCTAGGCCATAACCTTCCCTTCCCATCTCCATCATTACATTATGGATTACCTTTTCTCTCTGTTTCTTGTTTCAAGAACACAGGCAAGCATAACCTTTATCAATGTCTATAATATCTCAGCTCATTTCACATGATTTCTCGTTGCTAGTTTTTTATATTACCTTTACTCATCTCTCATTATTATATGTGGTACCACCTCAAATACCAACTTAAACAAAGCAGGCACTTCGTATATAATGCTGAACATCCAAATCTGTAATGCATTTCTCCCAAACCTTTTCTTCCCTTTCCTTTACCAAATATTGAACATCGGTTTCTGTTATCAATATGTAAAATCAAACACCTTTTCTATATATCCCGGACGCCAAACCTCCTTTCCTACTTTATCGCCATTCTGCATGTGATTCTACAACCTAATTATCTAACCTAGCACCTCTATATAAATAACATGTAAAGGCAGTAAAAAATTATGGCCCAGAATCAACCAGAGACCTTATTTATTGGTCTTACTACCAAAATTTCTAGACAGTTGCTTTTATAATGTCTTACTTCACCAATTATTGATCTAAAATCAAACAGGGATCGATGTAGATGTAGTGTATGTACAGACATATTGGTAGCTATGCTAGGGGTGTTCAATTATTTTTCTCACTACATATACTACTTTTTGTTCATTTTGTGATGCTTCTGGCCTTATCTCTCTACTGGGTTTATGGTAATATACTGATTCGTGATACAATTTCCCATCAACAGCCACCTGAAGAAACAACTCTGCTATAAGTAAAAATAGACATCATCTGATTTGGTTTAAGGTAGTTAAGTTTTTCATTATGCTTTTATGGTCACTCTTTTTCTGGGGTATATCTTGGGATACCAAGTGTCCAGACCTATGAATGTGTGCATTTGACTTTCATCCAATTATAAACAAATATCTTCAATTTTTTTTATTTTATCTTCTCTAGTATTATATGTTTTATTTGAATCTAGTGTCTCCTATTTTTAGTATTTCAATTGCAAATTTTCCATTTTATTATTTAGATGTTTTAAAATTATAGCATTTATGTTTTTATATGATGATGATGGTCTATTATTTTTATATGCCAGAGTGTGAGATGCGTTATTCGCTGTTATTTCTGGCTCTTTCAATTCATTTCTTTTCCCCTTTTTAAACAAATACTGCTATGATATTAAATATTGGAAAATTAATTTATGTTTCTAGTGGTACTTCCACGTTTTATAAGATTAAGCTAATGATTTTTGCAAAGTGAATTTGGTTTTAAAATAAGCACTGAGAACGTATCTACTGCTAATTTAATTTAAAGCCTGTTATGATATTAATCTTATAAAATTTAAGTGCATAGATTCTTAACTGTTCATTTCTACTACTTACAATTGTTTTAGAGAAATATTTATCAATGGGAAGATCTCAAGATCACTAACAACATTATATATACCTTTTCAATTGGGTACACCGTTTTCTTGCAAACAACACACTTTTCCTGAGTTCCAGAAAACAATCTTGAAACCTTGTTGTTTTGGACCTGTGGATTTCCCAGAGACAATACAGAGGGAATTACTTTTTTTTACTAGTAGCAATTGCATTTTTCTGTAATCCTAAAGATAGAAAGATTTTTTTTGTGTGTATTAAGAATGTGTAAAAACCTGATCAGCAGATCTTTCGACTCTAGCAATTCTTGGAATACCTTCAAGCATGAATTATAAAGTCAGATGAAAAGAGAACAGAATAACTTCAAAATAGTGTATATTGTTAGAACTAAAAGAAGTACTTGATTTGAAGAAATAAGTAACGTGCATCCAAATCTCAAACATCGAGAAGAAGATAGCTGTTAGATAAATGGTATGCTTTCAGAATCGAAATATGAATTCTTAAATTACTGTTAGTAGAATAAAATAAAGATACATAAAGGATCTAAGATTAGGTTCTTTACAATTAAATGCATACCAGATACGATCAGAACTATTCATGAAAGGTACAAAAAGTTTATCAGATAATGGAAAAATGCAACCTCACACAGTAATAGTAATTCATCTGAAGAGTGTTGAGCACTCTTTGAAAGATATGAAGTAGAAATAGGAACTAATTCATCTGAACTTAGTGTCAACAGGAATATCCTTTTATTCTACACTTTGCCATATGGATTCGCCACATGGATTCACCTTGGCCTCTTCCCTACTCAGGGCCACATTCTCCTTATTCAGATTGAAAAACAAATAATATATCTCAATCTGTTATTCACACTGGACCATTCTCTCTAAGTTACAATAGATATCATCAATTCTGGTCTATTTCCAACCCTCAATTCTATGATTACAATGCTCCTTTTTCCTATATCTCATTCAAGTCACATTGTATGATTATTACTGGAAACAGAACAGATTTTTCGAGCATATACTCTTTAGCTATGTGTCCTCATAAAAGAAGAAAATATACACTTTCCAAGCATTAAATCATAAAAATCATCATCAATCCACCAGAAGAAAAAAAAAAAGAATCATTCGACCAATCTAAGAGTGAAAGCTCAAATGAAGCTTTGATCAAATTCAGAGGAAAAAAAATATAAAAGCATGATCCTGTGTTTGGTCTCACCTTGAGGGTGCCCTTGCAGTGGTGGCATCTGAAACACGATTTATGGTACACCTTGTTGTCAGCAGTAAGCTGTTCCACCCAATACACTTTCTTTTCACAAGCTGTGCACTTCTGGGTGGTGCCTGCAAATGATGCCATCTCAAATGGTGATTTAGAATTTCAGTTGGGGAATTGAATAGAGGGTGAGTACTTTCTTTCTTCCTTGTATTATTTTTTTCGAAATTCTGGGATGGGAAAATTTACAAACAGGTGGTGATCATGTTCAATTGTCCATTGGTCTAATATTTAAGAGTTGAAGAAAAGACAAATAAAAACAAAGTTAGATGTATTCATAATGGCCAGTTTGATGATTTGATTTGGGGCTACCCGATGACGGCTTTGGGCCACCAATGGCACTGGCAGAGCCTCTGCTGAAATGACATTTTTAAATATTACTTTATATGTTATGTTATTAAATTATTATAGTAATTTTATTAATATTTGTTCTACCCGATTGAATCTTGAAGTAGTACTTTGATCAATTTGGTCTAGTTTCAACACCAGATATTTTAGCTTATAGCCAGATTTGGTGTTTAAACCATTACTTTTTGAGTTAAAATGGAAGTAGAGTGGTAATTTTGAACTTTTTGTCGTGCATTACTCATTTTAAGCTATTGTTTGTTTATAATATATAACATTATTATAAGTTGGTATATAAAGATTATTATATGTTGCAAATATAGGTTTTTTGGAGGAAGACCCACTGTTCAATTGAATAAAGTTGGTGTCAAATTTGGAGGTGTTGCAAATTAGGAGGAGTTAAGCATCTGAAACAAGTATGTACTCAATCATATTTTATTGAAGTTTTCAAAGTCCTGTTTTTGGTGCCTGAATGTGCATTTATTGTAAACTTTGTTGGGTATGTGTTGATTTTAGCATTGTAAATAACCTTATTGGAATATTTTGAATTGTGGACTTGTATTTGATTTAAATTCTGATTTGTATGGTAAAAAACTACATAACAGACCTATAATCCGTGCCTTTGGTTCATGTTTATGGTCCAAACTTGATCTCACTCTCTCCCTTTATGTCCAACATCCAACCACATTTAAAGTAAGTCTTAATGTTTGACCAAGAAACACAAAATACTAAAGTAGGCTACCAAACTACACAGACACTGTTCTAAAAAGTTTAGAACAGTTAAACCTACCTAGTACAAAAATGACACTACCAAAAGTACCTAAAACTGAAAACATGACTACCTAGAACCTAAAACTAGTTAGCAGAATAGGATAAAAGTCATAATATGGACAAGGTTAAGAACCTTGTCCTTCCTAGCCAGTTAGTCTTTGGTTGTTTCTTACATTAGTGTGAAGGACCATTTGAACAGTGCACAGTAGTTTGTAATGACCAAATACACTTGCATAATTGGTTAAAAAACAGAAAGGTACACAACTTCTCAAAATGACTATTGTAGTTGCTATTTATGCAGCAAAAAGTGCTAAAACAGCACCATAAATGACCAAAACAGCAGAATCAAAGATAGCTAGATCAATAAACATGTAGGAAAAATCCTAAACAACAAGATCTAGCTTGAACATCTGAGCTAGGAGAATTAAAATGGCTAAAACACCACAGAAAAACAATGGCAAACAGCAATAAAAATGAACTCTGCACCTAACAAAGTGGCTGGAAAAATTAACAGCAGTGGCTAAAATGAGCAACAGTGATTGTGAGGTTCAAATGATTTGTCAATCAAGTTTATATCATCAAATTGGATGTGTGCAAACACTTAAACAGCCAAGGAATACACTACAACAGAATTTCACTACTGCACTTCCAAATATAGGCAAAAATGATGGTTTAAAAGGTGATTTTGCATATAGGTTCAAAATGCACCAAATGAACAGTGCACACTAATTTCAAATGGTAAAATACACTTGCTCAATTATTCAGAATGCATAGAAATAGCCAGTACATTCGTATGACAGTAGCAGTTGCCAAGATTCAAGAAAATTAGACCAAAACTGCATCAGATTTGAAAACTAAGTGGAATCAAAGCTGGAAAGCACCAACAAAGATTATGAAAGTCCTAATTGAGTAGATCTAGCTTTAGAATATGAGCTAGGAGAGAATATGAAAGTCTTTAGAAGACCACTATTTCACACAATAATTAGTACCAAACTAGATCAAAAAGTGGACCAGAAATGTAGAAGGACAGCTCCATATTCTGACTTCAATTTTAAGCTTTTCATACACCATTATCTAATCTACACTGGTCCTAATCCTCTGCATAACAGATAAGTGCAGATTTTTATAATTTGTATATAACATATAAGCTTTTCAAGGGTCTTGTTTCTGTAATTTGTATATAATGTGGCTGGATTTTCAATGTGGCTTCATTTTCAATGCTGTAACAAGTTTAATACAACAATTACAACCTTTATAAACTGCCAAATAGCACAACATCCCTGCTGCACGAAAATAGACACCCACTACAACTTTTTCTTCTTCAAAAGAACTTCATAAAGTGCACTAGAATTGTTTGAATTTGCAAACTGCATAAAGACATCCATGGTTAAATTGTTGTATATATCCATGCTTTTATAGATATTTGATTGTCTAAATTATGTTGATGTGTATATGGTATGTTCATTTACCTTGTATTTCATTTCTTAGCCTATAACTTCATTAAGTGGAGTAGTCATTTAAGTACCTATGGTACTACACACATTCTCAAATCAATGAGAAGGGTAAAAATACACTAAACACTTAGAAACTAGAAATTATTAGGAAGTACTCTAGAGAAGAGAACTTTTGTTTTAATAAGTTGTCTCCTCCAACTTTAATACAGAGCCCCCCTTAGTATGTCTAAGGCATTTCAATACCGAGGACTTCTCTTTGCATGCCCTTATTGAATGCCTATGACCATAGTGTTGAAATTGCCTTCCATGTTCGACTTGAGTAGCAATAGGTTTATTACTTATGTCACATGGAGTGTTGCTGTTTTGGCTAAGTTTTTATTTGTTTGGCTTGTCACAGAACATGGCCCATTTTCCCAACCATCGTGCATGGATGTACGACCGTTGTTATAGTGGAAGGAGAGGTTTGAAGGAATCTTTTGTCATTGGAGTTGAAGAGTTCGTGGAGACGGCCCGACGATATCAATATTATGCCCTTGATGGAGGGATTCGATGTCCATGCATCAAGTGCGAATGTACAAGCATTCTGAAAGATGAAGTCGTCAAAGTTCACCTTTACCAAAAAGGGTTCATGCCTAATTACACGGTCTGGACATTTCATGGTGAAGAAATTCCTTCGACCTCCACTGCAGCTGAAAAACGGCTTGCATCAGGTTCGAATACTGTTGTACATACATGTGAGATAGATCAATTTGCCTACATGCAAGAGATGGTCGACCACGCTCTTCGTCACCATGCTGCAGAAGCAGACGATAGTCATGATGAAGAGCCTCCAAATGAAACGACGCAGAGGTTTTACAATTTACTGACAGAGGCAAATCTACCTGTATTTGAAGGTTCATCTGAGTCAAAATTGTCAGTGTGCATTAGACTCATGGCTGGCAAATCTAATTGGAACGTTCCCATTCAAGCAGTGGACTTCTATACAAAACTGATGTTAGATTTGACACCACCAAACAATTTGATGCCGAAGAATTATTACCAAGCCAAAAAATGTGTTTCAAGGTTGGGATTGGATGTGAAGAAGATTGATTGTTGTGTTAATGGATGTATGTTATTCTATGACAATGACAGTGGCAAAAATGATGCACTGTTGGTTGAATGCAAGTTTTGTGGCTCACCTCGATATCAGACAATGCATGCTGGACGGAGGCAAAAAAAACCAATTCCATTAAAGTCCATGTTCTACTTACCTATAATTCCAAGATTACAAAGATTGTTTACTTCAATGCAAACAGCAGAACACATGACATGGCATGATGGTAACAAAACTCCGGGACTTTTGCGTCATCCTTCTGATGGTGAAGCTTGGAAGCACTTCAATCGTAAACATCCATCCTTTGCTAGTGAACCGCGTAACGTCAGACTTGGTCTATGCTCTGATGGGTTTACCCCGTACATTCAAGCGTCTGCATCACCGTATTCATGTTGGCCCGTGATAGTTACCCCATACAATCTACCACCTGAGATGTGCATGACAAAGCCTTACATGTTTTTATCGTGTATAATACCAGGTCCATCTAATCCCAAATCATTGATTGATGTTTACTTGGAGCCTTTGATTGATGATTTGAAGAAGTTATGGAATGGTGTTTGGACGTATGACGTTTCAAGGAGGCAAAATTTCCTTATGAGGGCAGCCTTGATGTGGACTATTAATGACTTCCCAGCGTACGGCATGTTATCTGGTTGGAGCACACATGGTCGATTAGCTTGTCCACATTGCATGGAACATACAAAGTCATTCCAATTGAGTCATGGCCGGAAAAGTAGTTGGTTTGACTGCCATCGACGGTTCTTGCCCATTGATCACCCCTTTAGAAGAAACAAAAAGGCATTTCGAAAAGGACAACTTGAAACGGATATGCCCCCGCCAAAGTTGACTGGATCACACGTGTGGAGAAGAGTGAAAGACTATCCAAAAGTCACTGAATCTGGTCAGAATAGGCTAGAAGGGTTTGGGGAATGGCATAATTGGACTAAAAGAAGCATATTCTGGGAACTTCCCTATTGGAAGGACAACTTGCTAAGACACAACATCGATGTCATGCACACAGAAAAAAATTTCTTTGACAATGTCTTCAACACAGTCATGGATGTTAAAGGTAAGACAAAAGATAATGAGAAAGCAAGAAAAGATTTACCTTTGTATTGTGGACGAAAAGACTTAGAGTTGAAGGCACAAGGTAACGGCCGATTATTTAAACCAAAAGCAAATTACACCATGTCAAAAGACGAGACAAGAATAGTGTGTGCATGGATCAAGGAGCTTAGAATGCCAGATGGATATGCTTCTAACTTGTCCAGATGTGCCAATGTTCAGAACGGTACTATTCAAGGGTTGAAGAGTCATGATTGTCATGTATTCATGGAGACTTTCATCCCTCTTGCGTTCAGTTGTTTGCCAACACACGTGTTACATCCACTGATAGAAATCAGTAACTTCTTTAAAGATTTGTGTTGCACGACACTAAAGGAAGATTCCCTTAAAAAGATGGATGAAAATATCCCGATTATTCTCTGCAAATTGGAAAGAATATTCCCTCCTGCATTCTTTGATTCAATGGAGCACATTGCAATACATCTTGCATATGAAGCTTGGCTTGGGGGACCCGTGCAGTACAGGTGGATGTATCCCTTTGAAAGGTTTATGGGAGAATCCAAACGCTCAGTTAAAAATAAAGCTAGAGTGGAAGGCTCAATTTGTGCAGCTTACTTGCACAGAGAGACAACTTATTTTTGTTCACATTATTTCAAGAACTTCATGTTGTCCCCCACTCATGTCAGAAATGAAATGCAATGGCAAGTTGAACGACGTGAAGGTGCATTATCAGTTTTTCGACAAACAGGCCGTCACGCAGGGAAAGAATTCACTCACTGGTTAACTGATGCTGAATTCAACTCTGCTCATGTCCATGTCTTGATCAATTGCAGTGAAGTAAAGCCGTACCTTGAGTATGTCATCATCCATCTCTAATCTATCAAACGGTTTAATTGTTATACACTAATGAATTTCATTTGTACCAGCTCATTTGTTGTGGCTGAGCAAGTCGCAGAAGGAAACACTTCTGCTAGAATACACTCAGAGTTTCCGCATTGGTTTAGAAATCAGGTCCGTAGTTTTTCCTACGTTTAGAGCAAGGTAAATTTGACCATTGCTTTTATAATTTTGTTACTACCTTTGTAGGTTTTTAATCAGGCATTAACTCCCACGGTTCAAGAGTTAAGACATCTCTCCAATTGGCCAATGAGATGTGTCAAAGAATGGCACACTTACTTCATCAATGGTTACAAATTCCATACACATGAATGGTCTAAAGGAAAGAAAACATCAAATTGTGGCGTGTATGTCAAGGGCCTAACAGAGGGGTCTTATGATGATTTCTACGGCATCATTCATAAAATATATGAGTTAGAGTACAACAGCACTACTTCTCCAAACAGAGTGGTACTCTTCTATTGTGAATGGTTTGATCCTTCTAGAGCTGGTACTAGAGTCGATCCACGCTTTAATATTGTCGAACTGAACCAGAGATTAAGATATGGGCCTTTTGATCCTTTCATTCTACCATCTAATGTGAGACAGGTTTATTATGTGTCATATCCACCATTTCGCAATATCGACAAGCGTGGTTGGGCCGTAGCAATACAAACGAAGCCTAGAGGTCGCATAGACTCAAATGAAGTTGAGGAAGATGTAGCCTACCAACTTGACCAAATGTCACAACCACAAGAAATTATCGAAGTTGAACGTATAACCGCATTGGTCGACCCTGATGGTGATGGAGATGAATTAGAAGCAACAGTACAAGGTGATGAAGAACAAGAGGAAGAAGAAGAAGAAGAAGAAGAAGAAGAAGAAGCAAATGAAGAAGAAGAAGAAGAAGATGATGATGATGATGATGACGATGAAGAAGAAGAACAAGAAGAAGAAGACGATGATGAAGATGAAGATGAAGATGATGATCATGATGACGATGATTGAATGTTGAACATCTATTGTAGCAAATTGGACTATCATTTCATTACCATTATCTAAAATATCATCTTTAAGTTGTATGCAATTACTTGTACATTGACTTTGAAAACAATTCATCCTTCTTTATTTATTTATATTTATTCGCTTTGTTTGTAACCATTTCAATGTAGTAATGACAGGACAAGGTTCAGAGCGTCCTGATAAAGGAAAAGGGGTAGCAAGGCCTACAAAGAGGCAACGGCAGACACCAAAGTATGTACTTAGGGTGCCTGCTAGACTACCTACCCCTGCTCCCGGTAGTTCATCATCTGTGGGGCCTCCTCCTACCCCTATTATACAGACTCCTACACCAGCAGTAGACCCCACTCCTCCTCCTCCTGCAGTACACCCTTCTACTACCACTGCAGTAGACCCTTCTCCTCCTCCTGCAGCACACCCTTCTACAACCCCTGCCACAGACCCTCTTCCTCCTCCTATTATTGCCACCCCCACTCCTCCCCCTATTGTTATTACCCCCACTCCTCTCTCTGACCCTACTTCTATACCTTCCTCATCTTCTGTACCTCCTTCTGAGACCGTCACACCACTTGGTGATCCAGATTCAAGTGGTGATGCTGAAGATCTTGACCCGCCCCTCCATGATCGACCATGGATTGAGCCCTATGGTAAAGGGTAAGTTTATAATCTGTTCATATCATTTGATGTTTAAACCATATTGTAATTGAAATGAGTTTTGTTATGCAGGTTTATTCCATCTAGGGTTGCTTCCCAGGCCATCACACGTTCAATAAAGCAACAGTTTTTAACTCCATGGCCTACTTGGGGAGCAATACCTAAGGACGACAGGAAGCCATTCTGGCAGCGCTTTCAGGTGACCAATCTATTACACTAATGTTGGGAATATTTTAGTATGTTCTGTAATCAATGTTTGTTCTCTTTAATGTTACAGATGAAGGTGCAGTGGAAACCTGAACATGAAACTCAGATACACAGAAATTTCCACATGAAAGCATCTCATCGGCTGTCAGAGATGTTTAGGGATGCCCGGAATGCAGCACAGCGCCCTAACTGGCTGGGTGAGCACATTTGGAACTCTTTACTGGCCCATTGGAATACAGTAGAGTTCCGCAATAAGTGTGCCAAAGCCCAGCGGAACAGAGCGTCTGAAAGGGGTGGCACCCTGCATACTGGTGGGTCGATCACCATTCATGAGCATGCCATTCGTATGGTATAATCTCATTACATAACTTTTTCTTTCATACACAAGTTATGTATATTGTATTTCATATGTACGCTTGTAATTCTTAATTATGTTACAGGCACAGGCTCTAGGACGGGCGGTCCATGTTGATGAGGTCTTTGCACAGACTCATGTTCGGAAGGGAACTAATGAATTTGTTGATGAAAGATCTCGGAAGACTCATGTAAGCAAATAACACTATTACTAATTTTTTATTTCTGTTATACTGTCGTTCTCTGACATTGCTTTTAATGTTTCAACAGGAAGACTTTTCTACGAGACTTTCACAGGTTAGATCTGAACATGAGTCAGCTCCTACACCGGATGATGCCAGTAATGCAGATGATGACATCCGTAGGACGCAGTGCTGGATCGACACCGTTGGTGGGAAGAAAAAGGGACGAGTGTATGGTGCGGGACAGCTTGCTGCAAACTATACAGCATCCAGAGGAGGTACTCTGAAGCACCAGCCTTCTTCTTCCACCAGTACTCCTGACGAGGTTCTTCAACTCAGGCAGGAACTCCATCAACGTGACCAGGAGCTCACTGATCTCAGAGCAGAGTTTTCAAATTTTAAGGCCCTGGTCATGACTGTCTTGCCTCAAACCTCACAGGACGTACAAAATATCCCTCCCACCCAATCACGACCGTCCTCATCACCTGCTGCCACTCAGCAGCCCACTTCAGTCCAACCCTCATCAGTCCAACCCACACCAGTCCAGCCATCAATAGAGGAGCAGGATGATGAAAATCATTCTGATGATAGTTATGTACATTATTAGGTTTCATTTTCTTATTACTTGTTAGACAAACATTTGGATATTAGAACATTTTGAGTTGATATCATTTCAATGTTAGATGTACTTACAGACTTTGGATGTTACAACATCCTTGTGTTACATTGTTTTATGTTTGAACTATAAATACATTATTTATATATTAATGGATGTCCTGTGCATTATTTGATGTGCCTTGGATATTGATCATTGATTGGATCTTTGAGATGCACATTATGCATGTTTGTATGTCTTTGAAAATTGTTATGCAGGTCTGTTTGTAAATTAAATTTGTTATACAGGTTTGGGTTGCAGAGGGAAAACCATTTCTCTAAAACCTGCTCTGCATTTTACCGAAGGCTTTTGCCCTTCGGTAAATGCCCTCGTCTGGCCATTACCGAAGGCTTCCGCCCTTCGGTAAATACCCTCGAATGCTCCTTACCGAGGGCTTCTGCCCTTCGGAAATTACCGAAGGCTTTCGCCCTTCGGTAATTACCGAAGGCTTTCGCCCTTCGGTAATTACCGAGGGCTTTCGCCCTTCGGTAATTACCGAAGGCTTCTGACCCTCGGTAATTACCGAAGGGCAGAAGCCCTCGGTAATGGTTAGCGACAAGGGATTTACCGAAGGATTTTTGGCCGTCGATAGGCCTTCGGTAAACGTCCATTATCGACGGCTTTTGGCATTTTCCGAGGGCTTCTGGCCTTCGGTAATGCCCTACTTTTTTGTAGTGAAATATAACTAACATAAATTTTGAAGTTTTTCCTCTAATTTGAACCAAATTTATGTCTAAATTTACAAATTTACATATGTTAATGTCCTAATAGACATATGTTAGTAGACTAAAAGACGTAAGATTTTGAGTTTTTTTTTAAATTGAACTGATTTTGGCTTGAAACAAAAACTTGAAAAAGAAAAATTATACAAAACAATATATACATTTTAAATATAACATTTTCAGTATATAATATATATTTTCAAAGTAAAAATAAATATTATCCAACAAAAAAGATAATCTAACTTTTAAAAAAATTAATCAAAACCTAATTTTCTACATTTTTAAAGAGATAGTTTGCTCATTTTCGTCTTATTTCAGTCATTTTCTTGTTTGATGTGGATGAGAATCCTTTAAAACTTAAAACAATAATACAATGTTATTATGTATAGAGTTTCTCAAACCATACAATTCATGCACAAGTTATAAGTGTTTATCGTTGTCTAGTTTTCAATGACTATTGTCCTAATGATAATTTTGATCCAATATGATTTAGTATCTACGTTCGAAGTAACTACTTTGCCCATCACACTAAAATTAATGAAGGCACTAGTGTATAAAAATATAGGTTCAAAAACGGGTATAGAAAATGTCACTTTTCTAGTTAAAGGTACAATTGATATAGAAAAATTTCGCCATAGTTTGTCTTCCTCTCTCACTAGCCAAAATCAAGGCAACCACATTCAAACCATTGTTAAATTTTATTATTGAAAACATAAGAAAATGTTTATATACAATGAAACAACTGAAGAAATATCATATAACAGAAAAATTGTAAAAAGATGTTTCCTTTTGGCTTGACTAAGCTTTAACCTCCTCAGGTCAAAAGCTTTTAACATTCAGAACACCAATAAGCTTTCTCAAACTTTTGAACCTTTCACGTTTTAAAGTTGTTGTAAGAATATAAGGAATTTTTCTTTAGAGCTACAAAATTCAACTTCAAGCTTGTTATTACCGACTTGTTCCCTTATAAAATGGAATATCGTTTCTAGATGTTTACTTCTACAATGTGATGTTGGATGTTTAGCAAGATTTATTACAGACTTGTTATCAATAAGAAGCTTCAGTCTACAATTTTTCAATCTTCAATTCTTGCAATAGTGAGCTTAACTAAGCTCCTTGTCAAGCAGTTTCAAAAGCTGCTATATATTTAGCTTTGCACGAGGATAAAGCAACTGAAAATTCCTTTACAGAGTTCATAAGATTGGTGCACCATCATAGAAAAATATATATACCCAATTGTACTTTTCCTATAATCTTTATCACCACACCAATCTAATCAAAATAGCCTATCAATTCAACAGACTCATTAGTTGTTCTTTTAGGAATTAAAATCTCAAAATTTAAAGTGTCTTGTAGGTATTTTAAGATTGGTTTGGGATTTTGCATGTAGCAACTAATTAAGCCAACACTGAAGTTGAGATCTGGTCTGGTATTACCCAAGAATCATAGGCTTCCAATAACTCTTTGATAGTGTGTAGGATCCATACTTTCTGTTGAAAATAGAACGCAGAAAAAAACTAATACGTTATAAATTCTATGTGTCTATTTCATTGATTGAATGTAGGCTCTTAAATGGCCACAAAATATATTACAACAAAAACAAACAATTGATTGCAAAGATTAAAAAAAATAACTACCCAGTACAATAATACTTGAACAAAACTGACTAAAAACACAGTTACCAAGATGTTATCAAAGACCTAAAAAATGAAAAATAAAAATAGTTGTGATAGGCTTAAAGTGAAACGCACAACAACAAACCAAAATTATAAATGGTTAAATATGTTTTTAGTCCCTCAAGTATCAAACGTTTTTGGTTTCGTCTCTCATCCAAAGTTTGCTTCACTTTGATCCCTTTCCTTAGAAAACTCTAATTTTTAGTCCTCCAAAAGCAACGACATTAAATTTTATCTGAGGTGGCTAACAGTGTGCCACGTATGATGTCAGCTTTCATGGTAATTGTGTGCCACGTTTCTATTTCTTTACGAAACTCAGAATATGGGTTTATTTACTTGAAAAATTAAGGTCCTTTAGTTATCTTTGATCAATCAAGAAAAATTAGGTTTACGCGAAGCAAAATTAGGTTTCTTGATGTGGTAGCCGCGCTTGGTGTGGCTGCGGTGGTTGTTGCGATCACTGTGAAAGGAACGCGTAAGCAAGCAAGGTAATTTTTTGCTTTTGTTTTTCGTTAAAGGTTGGTGTTATTTGGGCGTAAAATGTTGATGTTAAAATGTAGGTGTAGAAATGGTTTTCGACGTGTCTTTGCATCACATGGGGAAGTTCATTAATAATAACGAACTAGAATTTGTTGGAGGAGAGGTACACGTTATAAAAGGAGTTGATCTTGATCGGTGGTCGTATTTTGAAGTATTGAAAATTGTTAAAGAATTCAAATATCATGCAGAGTTCAAGCTATTGTAGAAGGGGTCCAAACAAAGGCTAATGAACAATATGAGAATACTGAGTGATGATAGGGAAGCAATTTACTTGGCTAACTACGCAAAGGAAAATAACGAAGAGGTTGAAATCTATGTGCAACATGTTCATAGTGAGACAGTTGAATTTAAGTTTCTTACTTTTGGTCAAGAGGCAAATGAATGACACATACACGAGATGGAGGAAGAGGTAAATATGGGTCACCAAGAGGTTAATGTGCATGAGGAAGAGGTCAGAAAGAGTCTTATGGTGCTAAGGAACAGGAAGAGGTTAATGTGGATGTAGAAGAGGTCAAAATGTGTGAGGAAGAGCCTTATGTTGATGAGGAACAGGAAGAGGTTAATGTGGATGTAGAAGTGGTCGACATGGATGAAGAATAGGCTTATGCGGGTGAGGAATAGGAAGAGGTTAATGTGGATATAGAAGAGGTTGAAATGGCTGAGGAAGAGGCTTATGCTGGTGAGGAACATGGAGAGGTTAATGTGGATGTACAAGAGCTCAAAATGGCTGAGGAAGAGGCTTATGCTGGTGAGGAACAACCTTATGTTCATGAGGAACAGGAAGAGGGGAATGTGGTTGAGGGGCAAGTTGAAACTTCAACTGAAGAAAATCTGGATGATAATGAAGAAGAAAGAATGACAAATGATGATGATGGGTTTGGAATTAAGAATGAGAGGGTGGAGCAAGATCGTAGAAATATTAATCCTGTATTGCATAGGTGGAGTAGAATAAAAAAGAAGAAGAAAATTGTGAGGAGAAGAAACAATGTTGGTGAAGGGTCATTTATGATTAATGAACAAGTTGGAGACCATGACATAAATGAAGAATACAATACTAATGAATTGTCTTCAGATGTAGATATTGATGACGGTGTGAGTTTAAAAAGGGGGAAGTTTCCAAAGTATAGAGCAAACGATATGAACAAGACCTTCAAATTCAAATTGGGGACAGAGTTTTGTTCATTAAAAGATTTTAAAAATGCGGTAATGGAGCATAACGTTTTAAATGGAAAAGAAGTTAAGTTTGTGAAGAATGATATGAAGAGAGTTAGGCAGTGTGTAAAAACAAATTTGGTTTTGTTATTATGGCTAGAAAGGTAAGATGCAGCCCAACGTTTAAGGTGAAAACTCTGGTCGGGCGTCACAGATGTGGAAGGGTTTTTGGAAACAAAAGTGCAAGTGTACAATGGATTGTACAAGTTTTAGTAGACATGTTTATAAATGTGGGTAACATGACAATGAACCAAATCATTGATGACATTAAGAAGTCATTCAGTGTTGGAATAACTCTGTGAAAGTTGGAAAAGCAAAGCCAATTGCAATGTATTCTTTAGTGGGTGATGGAGAACAACAATATGCTCGTCTATATGATTATGTGGATGAATTGTTAAGAGTTAAGGCTGGAACCTTCAAGATTAAGGTCAATCAACCCTAACCAACTTTGGCACCAAGGTTTGGGTCATTTTATATGTGTTTAAAGGGTTGTAAGCAGGGCTTCTTAGGTAGTTGCAGGCCCTTCATTGGGGTAGATGATTGTCACCTGAAGATAACATATGGTGGTTAGTTATTAGTGGTAGTGGCCAAAGACCCCAATGACCAATATTTCCTACTAGTTTTTGCTATGGTTGAAAATGAATGCAAAGACACCTGGAGATGGTTTTTGACACTACTGCTGGCTGATATTAGGGACATAGATTGTCAACATTGGGTATAATTTTCATTATTTAACAAAACCTTAATGTTCTTTTTTTGCAAGGATTAATGATAGTGTTTGAGGAGATTTCTAATGGAGTAGAGCACATGTTGTGTTTAAGGCATTTGTACAAAAGTTATAAGAAGAAATTTGGTGGAAGAGTGTTGATTAAAGACGTTATGATGGGGGTTGCGAAGGCAACATTTATTCAGGAGTTGGGAAAAAATGGGTGGGTTGAAAAATTTTAATATTGATGCTTATAATTGGTTACTTGCAATTACAACTAAATGTTGGTGTAAACATGCATTCAATACTTATCTTAGATGTGATGTGTTGATAAATAATTTGTCTGAGTCATTTAATAGCACAATTTTACTAGCAAGAGACAAACCTATCATTACTATGATGGAATGGATTAGGTCATACATTATGAGTAGGTTTGAAATGCTCAGAGAAAAAATAAAGACATATCTAGGAGATGTTATGCCTAAACCAAGAAAAAGGCTTGTTAGGGAAGTTGAAAAGAGTGGGAATTAAATTCCTGTTTGGGAAGGGGCTGTAAAATTTGAAGTCACTCACGACTTTACAATGGACAAGTTTGTAGTTGAGCTAAGTAACCATACATGTAGTTGTTACTTTTGGGATTTGGTAGGAATACCTTGTAGGCATGTTGTGGTTGTCATTCATTATAAATTAGAGAACCTTGAATATTATATTCATCCATATTACAAGAAATATGCTTATGAAACTTGTTATGGTCCTGAAATTATTCCAATCAATGGACAACAATTGTGGCCTACATCTAATTCTGCTGCACTACTACCACTCATTTACAAAACACCTCCTGAGAGGCCTAAAAAACTAAGAAGAAGAATATGTCAGTCATACAAAGTTGTCAAAGAAAAATATTGTTATGAATTGTAGCAGCTGTAATGAATATAGACATAATGTTAGAAGTTATAGAAAGGGAAAGAAAAGAAGAAAGGTACAACTTAGTATTATGTTATTTACAACTTCAATTATTTACACTATGAGAATTGTAATTACCTTACTCCATTGACATAACACAAGGGGAACTGCGAGTGGAACAGGATCTGCCACTACAACACAAGCTGAAAGAACATCAAGAAGCGCAAGTTCCACTATAGGAGGATCTGCATCAACATCACAAGGTGGAAGAACATCAACAAGGGCAACTTCGACTGCAGGAGGAGCTCAATCAACATCACAACCTGGAACAACATCCACTAGTCCAACTGGTGTGGAGGAGGATCTGCACCAACTAAGAAAGGGGGAAGAAGAACATCCTCAAGAATACTGGTTGCACAAGTTTTAGGGTCTCAAGCTAATAGCAATTGAAGTTTTAGTGTAGGCATGTGATATTTTTAATGTATTTTGTATGACTGTGACCCACTTAGGGAACATCTTAGTAATGGGTATAATAATTTTTTGTCATACAGTAGCATGATAATGGTTGAAAAACCGTTATTTTTATACTTATTTTTGACATTAAAAACAACCTTTATGACTTAGAAACTAGCTTGAAATCATGCTTTTACTTAAGTTTTGGAAATAAGAGAGTTGGATGGGTTTTATGCTTGGTTTTCCTTGTTTTTGCAGGAATTAAGATGAATTGGATGAAAGAAGTTGAAGTAGAAGGAGTTAGACTCGAAAAAGGAAGGAAAAGTGCACAAAAGAAGAACCGTTGTCACCGCTCAGCACCATTTGCACCGCTGAGCGCCAACCTGGCTGATGGATACACTGTTTCGCGCTTAAGTGGCATCGCTGAGGGCAAATTCAAGTATCCCAGTCACCGCTGAGCGCAACTTTTGCCGTTGAGCGTCATTCTTTAGAACCACACTTACCGTTGAGCGTCAAACTGCCGCTGAGCACCATTTAATTGGGCTTGGGCCTATTTTCTGTAATTTTTAATAAATATATAAGGGTTTAGTCGACTTAGGGTTGACATCTTTGGACAAAAAGAGGCGAAATTACACTTTCTTCACCCCTTGGAGGAGGATTTTGGATGCTCAAGCTCTATTCTTCAACTTCTAGGGTTCTATCTTTCATTTTTTCATTGTTTTTCATCTAGTTTCACCATGTCTATGGTGAACTAAACTTTCATTGTTGTTGGGGAACCGATGTAATCCTTTGAAACTCTCATGTATTGAATTGGTTCTTTAATCTATATGCTTTCTTTCATTAATTGTTAGGGTTTTTCTTCTATACTCTATGCATGCTTTGTTTAACTCATTCAATTGCATGATCATTGATGTTATTTGTATGAACACATATAAGTAAATCTAGAACTGAAGAAATTCTCCCAAGAGCAATATTGCCTAGACATAGGGATAGGAGGATTGATTGCCTTTAAGCTTCTGTGCGAATGTAATACATGAATAATTGCTAGGGACATTGTAAACTAGTGATTAGGAGTAGGCTTTCTTCACCGAGACATCGAGTTTAAGGTAAATTAGAAAGTGACATTAACATTAATGAAGAAAGATGAATTCTTGAATACATGAGAGTGGATAGGATGAATCGGAAACCCCAACAACATAATCATTCATATTATACATCAACCGTTTTTACATCTTTCAAGTCCATTGATCAAAACTTTGCATTCATGTTTATTTTTCATAGTTCAACAACAATATTTTCGGTTACAAGTATAAGATAATCAACAAATCACATAACTGTTTAGGCCATGAGTCCTTTGGGAAATGATACTTGGTCTTACCATTTTATTATTACTTGATACGATTCGGTACACTTGCCGAGGGTTAACATAGCACATGTAATGTTCAGTAAAGTGCTAAGGGACCACTTGAATGAGTTAGCTTAATTATTTCTCTTATTTAATGCTAAGGGACCACTTTTTATTTGTTCACCCTTAGTTGTATTTATTTGTTCATGACAGATGCATTACCAAGGGTATTTCTATAAAGAAAAGTTGATGTTACTTACATATTTCATGCCTTGGCATAGTCTAAATCAACCATGTTATTGCTTCTGTAATAATTTCTTATGCAAAGAAATGTACTTTGTTGCCTTAAATATTTTGGTTGTGTAGTTTGGATTGTCATTCTATTATACTAATAGTCAAGCACAAATTTGTAAATTATGCTAAGTTTCTATTTCATGGACTGATACTTCTTTACACCAAGGATATCCTGGACTGTTATTTCTTTACACCAAGGATATCCTACATCAGATTCCATTCAACTTTAAACTCAAAAATACCAATTCAGATTTTAAATTCAATTCTATTTTCATCATGAAATTGTGTGTCCAACAACCAAACTTTTTCCCAACAACCAATTCCTTACATGACACTAATTTTCGTTCTTTAACATTTCAACATTTTATTCATTTAAACACTTTTATCAGAGTCAGATATCAACATTTTATAATCACAACATTAACAGGATGAACCATAATTTATAGTCAAACTCAAGTACCAAAATTTTATTCAATTAAACACTTCACAATACTACAACAACAAAAAATTACAATATTAATTACAACTGATCTTCAACAAGAACATAATATAAAACATAAATGTTAATGCCCATGACAAAACAAACAACAACAATATCATTTTTCCAACCTTTTTCTATTGCTCTAATTTCCTCTTCAGTTTCTCGTTCTTCTTCCTTAGATCCAGTAGAACCTTTTGCTTTTCCAAACAAACTTCAACTTCTTCAGGTTTTCTTTGTAAGCTTCCTTCAATTTCATAATCTCCTTCAACAACTCATTCAAAGTAGTTACAATTTGAGTTACTCTGCAATAAAAATTACAAACCATTAATAAAAACTTCATCACCACAAGTAAAGCATTTTGTCACTTACTGCCCAATTTCTACATCTCAAAAATAGTTTTCCTTTGTTCTTCAAAGTAGTTTCCTTCAACAACAACAATCTTCCTCCACAACCACAAAATTTTGATGGTAACTAAGAAGAGGATCCACATGTTTGCAACATTCCCGAACCAATGCTCCTTCACGTGCAACCAATTCCTCCACTCTCAGCTTTCAATTCACTACAACAATGATTTCCAAAGTAAATAACCTATATCAACTTAGTTCCCTCTATTCCCACAAAAACCCTATATCCCTAATCCATCCTCTATTCCCACGAACAACACCAAAATAAATCGTATAACCTAAATAAACTTACCTCTTGAAAAAGACGAACTTCAACCTTTTGCTCTTCAGCCTTCTTTCAAGCTTAAAATCTGATTTCGTCTTTGGCCAACTGCATACAAAGCACACTTGTAATCTAAGATATCACGTTAGGTTCAAGTAAATAAACTCATATTCTGAGTTTCATAAAGAAATAGAAATGTGGCACACAGTTACCATGCAAATTGACATCATACACGGCGCACCGTTAGCCACCTCAGATAAAATTTAACGTTGTTGCTTTTGGAGGACTAAAGATTAGAGTTTCCTAAGGAAAATGATCAAAGTGAAGCAAACTTTGGAAGAGGGGCAAAACTCAAACGCTTAATACTCGAGGAACTAAAAATATATTTAACCCAATTACAAATTAAACCCACTAATTTTAAAGTTTATCCAACAAAACTCCCTCATAAACTTAAAATCTCCCTTCTTTCATTCCCGATCAACTTCCTTTATTCTTGGATCAATGTGGTAGGCAACAACTTTAAATTCTTCAAATTTTACATCTTCTACACCTGCCAACAGACACACTACATGAACCTCATAAATGGAGTTATAAATTTCATTAAGACTCTAAAATCTAGGCCTTATAGGTTTGTCTTCTTCTTTTTCATGCTCGTTCACCCCATATGTGACCTCTAGGCATTTGGTATTGTTATTCGAGCTCTTGTTAACCATTTTCATGTTCTATCTCCAAGAAATCATGTTTGCTGAAGACTTTTCTTTCGATTCACCTCAGTTTCATTCACTGTTTTCATCTACCTAGACATCCTGACTTACCATAATTTTGCATGAAACTAGGTTGTATAGCTTGTAGGCTTTTGCCTGTTCATCATAGCCAATGAAAACATACCTTTTGCTTTTGTCATCAAGTTGTGTTCTGATTTGACCTTGAACATGTCTATAATCCATGCTTTCGAAGACTTTAAAATGCTTGACACTCGGTTTTCTTCCACTCCATTCTTCATGTGGTGTCATTCCATCCAGCTTCGAATTTGGGCACCTGTTTTGTACATATATAACACACTGCATAACTTCCACCCAAAACACCTTTGGCATATTCTTCCCTTTAAGCATAGCTCGATCCATATCAAGGATGGTCCTATTCTTTCTTTCAGCCACACCATTCTGTTGTGGTGAATACGGAGCTGTAAGAAAACACCTTATCTCTCGCTCTTCACAATACTCCTTAAACTTTGCTGATGTGAATTCACCTCTCTTGTCAGACCGTAATGCTTTAATTTGCTTGTCAGTTTCAGTTTCCACCATCAGCCTGAATATCTTAAATGCTTTCAGTGTTTCTGACTTCTCCTGTAAAAAATATACCCAGGCATTTCTAGAAAAATTATTTATGAATGAGATGAAATACCTCTTACCACTAAATGAGTTAGGAGTAATAGATCTACATAAGTCAGTGTGTACCAGTTCGAGTTGCTCTTTTGCCGTGTACATGACCAGGTTTGAAAACTCCGTTCTTGACTGTTTTCAAATCATGCATTCTTTACAAAATTTCTTCTCAAGTTCTATTATGGGTAGTTTGAGTATTAGTTCTCTCCTTGACAACTTGGCTAAGCTTCCAAAGTTAAGGTGTCAAAACCGAAATTTCCATATCATTGCTTCATCTTTCATGTGTAGCTTTAAACACCTTTCCTGCAAGATCTTCAACTCTAGTTTATATATCCAATTTTTCTTCATTTTTACCCGATGTGCAAGATGATCATTTTTATCCTTCAAATATAGTATATGATCCTTTATTAAAACTGAGTTATCTTTTTCCAACAATTGACCCATGCTTAAATGTTGCTCTTTAGTTTGGAAACATAGAGAACGTCCTTGATTTCTTCAACTTGTCCATTCTTATGTATGTGTCAGATTGTTCCACGTCCTTTTACATCCACCTTGGAATCATCTCCAAAAGACACGAAACTAACCTTTACCTTGGTGAGTTTATCAAACAAATTCTCATCTCCACACATATAGTTGTTAGCTCTAGTATCTAGATACCACATGAGTTGGTAGTAATCTTCTTAGTATCTAATTTCAAGCACGACACTACATCTGAGTTCACCACTTTCGTTTTCGAGCTCTCCTCCTTCATTTTCGAGCACTTTCATCAACATTGGGAAGTTATTTGACAACTCAACTCTCACCACGACATCAACACCACACAGCCACCAAACCAGGGAAGAGGGAAGGAGGGAATGAGAACTCAACGAGAAGACCTTAAAAAGAAATGGTCAAAAATAAGGGAGGACGGGAGGAGCGCCATAAGAGAGGAGAAAGAAAGAGGTGTAGGCTTTTAGATATGAATTGCAGTAGAGAGGAGGAAGAAAGGAGAAATGGGATGTAGGGTTTGCAAATCTGAAATGCGGTAGAGGAGGAAGGGCTGATGCTTGATTTATATTATTGAATGAGTCAACTTTTTTAAAAACAAAAAATTCTCTAAGAGGGGTACAATTGGAAATATAAAAAACAGGGAGGTATTGACTGGAACTGAGTGAAGTGCAAGGAGAAACACTTTTTTAAATGTAAGTCAAATCAAATTGACTCACACATATGAAATAGATTTAAGTGAACTAGAAAATAAGTTAATTTTTAACGTATCAATAACAATCTTTTATTATAATTTTTTAACAACTTTATTATTATTGTTATTACTATTTACTTTTAATTATGTAGATTGATAATTTATTTTTTTCAAATATTATAATGGTTTTCAATAATATTTGAACAGTTTAGATATTTAATTTGTTTGCTACCAAATTATGTAAATTAATATTCTAATTTTCAATTATTATATGGTTTAATTGTTTCCTTTGTCCCCAGTTTGGTTGAATTGTGTCAAATTCATCCTCATTTTTAAAAAAGTTTTATTGTCGTCCTCACGTGGTGTAAAAGTGTCAATTGAATCCAAACATTGGAAAAATTTGTGTCAATGTAGTCATCTCCGTTAAATACACACTAACGGTGTTAAGTGACTGATTATTTGGCACTAGAGAATTAAAACGTGGCAAAAGAGAGGTTTACGTGGATGCCCACAGTTCTCAACATGTGCAACACTTTCCTGGCCTTCTCCCTGGCCCTCTCTGTTCCCGTTTTTTCAACCTCCTTCAAAACCTCCACAACCCCCGCGTCCTTCGCCAACAGCTACAGCAACACTTTATATGTGAGAGAGAATTCTTTCTTCTTCAATCACCATTTTCCAGTTTTAGAGAGAGAGAGAGAGAGAGAGTTGGTGTTAGGTTTGTGGTGGAAGGAAATAGGAAGAGGGTGTGTTTGATGTGGTTGTTATTATTGGCTTTGAAGTAGTGGGAACAAAGAGAAACAGCTCCATTATAATATTACGCAGTTTTCTCTTTCATTTCAATGCTGGGTTTGTATTTTGTCCCTTTTGCTTGGTTTTGTTTATTCTTCTTTTCCCTTTTGTTTTATGGAACACAGATCCCTCTTTTGTCTCAAAAAGAATGCCTTGCAACTGTTGGGCTTATGTGGGTATTGTCATTTGTCAAAGAAATAGAAGAAAATGTGTGCTGTTTTTTGTTCTTATTTTTATTCTTAGTATTGTTTTCAATGTGTAAAGAATTTTGATTTTGTGGATTCATGTTTCTGTGAACGGATACCGATTTTTTTTTTTTTAATTGCTTATGGGGTTAGTGTTTTGATGCTTCAAGTAACTCTGTAGTTTTCTGATCTGCTAGCCTCTCATTAGTGATTTCAAGTTGGGGTGGTTTTTTCCAGTACCATTTTATGATTTCTACTATGAGTAGCTTTTCCTTCTTGTTTCTAGCGCTTCACGCAATTATCATTGTTTATTGGCTTTCTATATGTTGCATTTCTGGTGGGGCTGTTGAGGACGAACGAGTTGGACTCAGAGGCGATTCGGGAGAATTGCGTGGCAGCGCTGTTTGCGCTGAGTCATAGGAGCTTGAGGTTCAAAGGGTTGGCGAAGGACGCGAGGGTTGTGGAGGTTTTGAAGGAGGTTGAAAAAACGGGAACAGAGAGGGCCAGGGAGAAGGCCAGGAAAGTGTTGCACATGTTGAGAACTGTGGGCATCCACGTAAACCTCTCTTTTGCCACGTTTTAATTCTCTAGTGCCAAATAATCAGCCACTTAACACCGTTAGTGTGTATTTAACGGAGATGACTACATTGACACAAATTTTTTCAATGTTTGGATTCAATTGACACTTTTACACCACGTGAGGACGACAATGAAACTTTTTTAAAAATGAGGATGAATTTGACATAATTCAACCAAACTGGGGACAAAGGAAGCAATTAAACCTTATTATATTTAAAATAATGTGTAACAAAATAAATGAATATTTTAATGGTTCTCTTATAACAAAATGAATCGAATCTAATTGTACTATGATAAATATATAGAATAAATTAAAATAAAATCAAATATAGTCAAGTTAATCCGTATAACATACTAACTCGATCAAATTAAGTTATAAAAATTGTAGTTTATAAAAAATTAGCTAGACTGAACTTACTCAATTTTTATTCAACCTCTAAATCAATCTCACATTAACTCACTTTAATACTATATTTCAATTAAGATTGAGTAAATAAAAAAATATATAAACATAGATTTAAGAAAGAAAATATTTCTATTTTTATAAAAAAATAGTTTATAGATTCTCTACTTAAAAGCAAGTAAGACCTAACTCTAATCCTTCGTTTTGTCCATGTCCTTACAAGCTAATATCAATTAGTCATTACACAAAAGTAATGGTCATTAGATATAAGAGTTCAAGTTCCTTTTAAAGCGCTGGTAGTTTTGGAAGCTGAAATTGTCATAAATTATAATCGTAAACCATGTCAATTGATTTTTCCATCCTACCCACCAAACTTAATTCTGATTACTGTGAATTTATGTAACATGTGATTATTACAAAATCAATAAATTGAATGAAACATATTATATAATTTTTATTTTATTAATTATTATTATTTGAACTATGTGATATTACATTATGTAATTATGTAACATCTCATTTTAGTAGAATAAACTACCAAAATAAAACATTACATAACTTACCAGAAAACCACAAACTACTAGAACAAAGATTCTATCCTTGAAGAGTAAAACTCTCTATCCGGTTGCTTCTCTCTCAAGAAACCAATGGATCTCCTGAAAGATGTCATTCCTAAGCTCACACTAGTTAAGGTGATAATTGCAAAAGAGAAAACAATACACAGACAGACAAACACAAAAGCAAGGGTAAGCTAGTTGAAAAAAATCATTCATACTAAAATAAACGCAATATACTATCAAGCACACCATAGATTTCAAATTATTTCTCTTCACATATACTGACTCAGGCTTGGCTAAACCATTTACCATCTAGTATAACTATCGAGCCATGAATAGTTCTGCACCTGTGTGGTGGAACAATTGACCCACTCAAAGCTGGCACACAGGGTTAGTCCTCAAAACGCCCTTTGCCACCGTGAAGAAAGGCCTAGGCTTGGACCTTCTGCTCCTCTCACGACATGACTCATCACTCATTAATTGAGCATAGATGATCATTAGAGGTTCAGGATAACAATCATATCGGCTTCTTACTAGAAAGTGGGTTTAAGCCTAACTCAACCCCATAAAATTGGCTTGTAAGGTGAGGTTTGCACCTCACTTAAATATTATAATTTGGCCTTATCTCTAGTCGATGTGAGACTTCCAACACACCCCCTTCATGCCAAGGTATAGACATCTCGAGTGTGATAGTAAAAATTGGGTGGTCCGATAGCGGTCCGATAACGGGTGAAATAGAAATGCCCAAGAAACAAGAAATATCGCTAGGATAGGCTTCAACCATGGCTCTGATACCATATTAGAAAGTGAGTTTTTTAAGCCTAACTCAACCCCATAAAACCGGCTTGTAAGGTGAGGTTTGCACCTCACTTATATATTATAATTGGGCCTTATCTCTAGTTGATGTGAGACTTCCAACACTTCTTACAACTTATACTAGTCCCTCTTGAAATCACAATAAGAAATTCCTCCTTGGAACTCTTTCCACAACCTTGAACCACATACTTTCACTTTGAATCTCACATCAGACGTTTGATACTTATATAAACTCATACATAATCATACATCGTTTCCAATTGAATCAATACATCATTCAACTCAGTTAATAACAAGTAATGAAAAAGTGAACCAAAAACCTGGACCAGTCGCTTAGCGCATACACTCGCTGAGCAACCACAGAGTTCTCTCGCACAACAACTGTAAGACCCGTATAAATAAAATGATTTCTTACCTTAAGTATTTTATTTTGTGGTATTATATAATAAATTGTGATGAAAAACAATGTTGAGAAATATTTAAGGAAGGGAAGAAAATTAAATTAATATTGGTTTCATAGTAAATTTCGAAAAAAGTTGAAAGAGTATTTAAGTATAATTGTTTGCGCTATTATATCAGCGGATGGAGCCTGGTCTAGTGGTTGATGTGAGTGTGCATGGGAGGGTGTGTGTGCTTGGTCTCAAGTTCAAGCTCTCTTAAGACCAAAAAGGCTCCTAGCTCTTTTTAATTTCCACCTTGACATGTGGGTCCCACTATGAGTTAAGAAAGATAGAAATTGAAGTGTTAAGATGAGCGTGGAAGTGGCTCCCAAATCCATTATTTGATTTCAAGAGGGAACTTTTATTCCCATTAATCCCTCATTCACGTGAAATGTTGCATGAGTGCTTGAGTCATTGCCCTTTTTTTTTCACTTTGCTTGAGTGGTGGGCACATGTTTTCTAGACTTAGGAAGCTTGTAAGTGACCTTGGGGAGGTTAAAACTTGGAGAGTGGAAAAGAGATTTTGGAAAGCAACCAAGTTGGTGAGAGAAAGGAAGAGCCACCCTAACCTTGGAGTTTTTGGAAGTCACTTGTAGGAGACCAAGAGGAGTGGAAGCTTGTTGTCTAGTGAGGAAAGAAACCTAAGAACCTTTGGAAGCTAGCTTGGAATTGAGGTAAGGGGTTTAACTTGGGATATAACATAGTCTATGATGGGTAGAAGGTAACAATATAATGTTGTTGCATGCTTTATTTCTTGTGTGTTGGGATTAAAGTTAAAATGTTGAGGCATGTACTTTTCTTTTGGGTTTAAGTTTCATGTGTTGTTGCATGGAGAATGGGTATTCACATGTTCATTTTCGTTTTTCTACTATATGGGGTAGTTAATGGATTATACATGTTCATATTTTATGAAAAAGTGGTGTTGTTGTAATGGGTATACATGTTGGATGTATTGGGGTGTTGTTTGTGTATGAAAAAGTGTCATGGGTACACTTTAAAATCATGTATTTTTGTATATCTTGGTTCTTATTACCTTGTAAGAATTATATATTGTTGGGAGCAATTATCTACACTCTTTAACCAAGAGTGTGGGTAAGAGGGTATTGAGAATTCTCTTCCATTGTTGGAAGAGGAAAGAATGAGTTATGAGAATGAGAGGAGTGAAAGAGATGTTTGGTGAGTTGGGGTACATGTGTTGATGAAAAACAGTGAAGAAGAATGAAAGTTTGATGTCTTGGGTAGAAGAAGAACATGAAAAGAGAAGAATGGAAGTGGGGAAGGTGAAGATGGGCACATTACAAATCACCCAACAGAGGCAAGAAGAAGTAATGAGAGTCTTGGGGTGGGAGTTGAGAAAGAAAGGAATGGAGTAGAGTCTTGGAGATTAACTTGGAATGTTATGGAAATGAAGAAAAAGAGGTAAGTGAAGAGTGGGGGGCTAACATTTGTAGGAGGCGAGAAGATCTAAGTGGTTTTGGATGAAATAGAAATGAAAAGGGGTGGTTTTGGTGCTTGCAAATTACGTAAAGTGTGTAGGTGTGAATTGTATTTTATGTAGAGTGAGAAGAAAAGGGAAGTCAATGTGGTTGGGAATAAACAAAGTAAAAGAGTGAGTAAAGAGAGGTGAGGCCGTGAGCATGGAAGAGAGAATAGTGAAATGAAAATTGTAGTGTTTAGGTGTGTGAAGAAGGGTTACGTAAAAAGCAAAGAGAAGTGGGAATAAAACAAAAGAGTGAGTAAGGGGTGTGGGACCATGAGTGTTAAATGAAGGAGGGAGAAGAGAAAAGGGGAGTGTGAGAGGAAGGGTTGCTACGTAAATGAAATTGGTGCATGGAGTGAAGTTGTAGTTTTAATGTATAAAATAGATTAAAAGGAGTAGAAGAATGGGAGTGGGGTCCACGGTTTTATTTGGTGAGAGAAGGGGGTGAGGTGGACTTGGTGTAGTTAAATGAAAAACAAAAGATAAAGAGAGAATGAAAACAAAGTTACGTAAAAGTAAGGGATAAGGAGAGAGAAAGAGAGAGTTTGGTGAGAAATGGGTGGTTCCATGTGGGACCTACTTTGAAAGTGAGAGAGAATGTAATTTAATAGCCTTGGGACCTACTTGAAGAGTTAGATGTAGAAGGGAGTGTGTTTAGAGTAAAAAGGGTGTATTGAAATTAGGTGTTTTCTTTGGTGTTGGGAATTTAGTAAAAGTGGGGGTGCACTATAAATGTTGTTCTAGTTTATGGAAGTGTGAAATTAGTAATTTCAGAGGGGTGCGGCAGTAGGATAAATAATTAAATTAAGTTATTTAATTATTTGTTAGTCAATGAATTTAGTTGACTTTATATATGATGGTGATGGTTGTGATGGTAAAATTGTGAGAGCAAGCGTTCTGTCATTTCCTTAGATTTTTTGTCGAATTGATGGTGTTCGTATTGCGATACGATAGTGTGTTGAGTCTCTGCGGAGACTGAGGTTCGAGTGTCACCCTTTCCTTGTGCGCGGGGACTAGAGAGGGTTGGATGTCTCGTCCAATGACTTCGGCTCGTGTGAGTATAGTGCTCGGTGGGTGCGCCTAACCGAAGTTTTTACTCGTAATTCCTTGAGGAGTTGGGGAGATAGGTCTGAAGTTGCGATGGAAGACGGCTCGAATCGCCCTGTTTTGCGAAACAGGTTTGGTACGACAAAATTCAAGGAAACAACAGAAGCTCGTGTAAATGATTGAGTCGTGAGTTTAATACTGTGATGTATTGTAATATTGTGACTTTGATAGTCTGAGTGGTGATGATCTAAGTCATGAGTTGAATATTATGTTGTATTCTAAGGTTGTGACCAGGATAATCTAAGTTATGATATTTTGATATTGAAATTATATGCTATGTTAGGTTCTTCGTTACTCACCCTTTCCTTTTGTGGTTGTGGTTCCACCTACGATGATCGTACTTGTACGGGAGTAGATGGCGTTGCAGATGAGGCAGAGATGAAGTAGCACGACGAGAGTTATGGGAATAACGATGGAGGACTTATCATGTTTTAAAGTAATTTTATGTCTTTGAATAATGAATTTGATATTTGTAAGGTTTTAACCTTATGTTGTAAGACTCTTAGACTTTTGATGGTTTAGTTCCGTGATGTTAATTTTAAAAGAAAAAAAAACTGGCGTAAAATTTTGGATTTTGTTATTTTCTAATGGCACTCCGTAAGGGGTGTTACAGCAACCCAGCTCGTTGTGTGAATACACAGAGAGTACCCCCAAACCCCAAATCTCTCGCTCAGCGACCCTGCTCGCTGTGCGAAAACAGAAACAGTGGGTTCTGCTCACTCACCTCTCGCTCAGTTATACTCAACCAAGTGTGTTTAAACCTTTCTAAACTCATTTTTAACAAATGGCTACAAGATCTCAACCAAAAACTCACAAAAACTCAACTTAGAGACTCAAATTGAATTATACCACTTGTGGCACAATTTCAAACACCTTATGGACTCTAACAAGTCCCAAATGACTTACTAAGACTATCCCCACTGACCATTTGAGCACAAAACTCCTAATTCAAGTTTTCACTAGTTCACTTTCTCAAATTGAGTTTTAAACCAAGTAGAATTATACACATTCACAACCACACACTCCTAATTCAAATTTCTACCATTTTAAAGTGTTGAACATGTCTCTAACTAGTTCCTAACCAACCCCAACTTCATCCAATCAGTTCATCAATCATTCCTCACCATTTCACTACCTTAGATCCTATTTTAGACCAAATAACCAACAACCAAGATTACCATATTTCATTTAACAACTTAATTAGCACAATTCACTTCATCAAGATCAATTTCAACATCATAAACATACACACAACAGATTCCACATGTTTACAACATCCATCAACATACAAAACATGAATTTCACCCAATTACTTAAATTATTACTAACACAAAACAACATTTTTCCAGTTAAACAGTTTAATCCTCGTATACCATCAAACTCACACCACATACTTTAATTAAAAATAATTATCTAGCTTCCCTTACCTCTAAACCAACTGCCAAACTTCTCAAAACACTTCGTCGATTACTTGAACCACAAGGAATGCCTAGACGAACCTACGAAACACCAAATTAGAAACGAACAGAGTTCTTAGAACTCTAGATGAATCAAGAACATGTAGGAGATGCATGACTACACATGCAACAATATAATATTCCTCTAAAACAGATTTAGGAATGAAAGGAGAAAAATGAGTCGAAACTTACTTGCTCTATTGAAGAAAATGACCAGCTAGAAACGTAGACTTCGTTGTCGTGGTCAATTGGGTACCTCCTGATCGTCAAAGAGATGACTCAGGAGTTAGAACTCTTAGAGAAAAGTGATTTCTAAAGAGTTGGTACATTTTAAAATAATGAAACTCGTTTATAACAAAACTATTTATTATAAAATCGTTTAATATTAAAATAATCGAGTTTTATTTTTTTTAGACTACCATCACTTTTAAATATACCATTTTTTAGGGTTTTAGAAATCATATATTTTTAGTGTAGCTTTTACTGTTTATTGATTTATGGAAACTAACTACAATAAAACATATTGTTTACATTTTTAAAAACATAATAATATGTGACTTTGGGTGTAAACATATTTGATTTTCAAAATGTAATTTTACATAATTACATATAATACAATCCGATTAACATGAATTGAACTCATCCATTCTTAATTCGGTTGATTTGGATTTGTAAACAAATTTCTAAACCAGTAAAAGTTAATTGGTTCGATTTTTATTTTTCTCTAAATCTAATATAATTTGAATCGTGAAAATTCCCTAGTTTTTATTGAATCTCTGTTCACATCGTTGAAGTTTTATTTATTTATTTATTTCAAGCTCACTACAACTTAAAGTTTTATTAATTATGTATTTTATAATAACTACTGTTCTAGAACTTATTAAAAAATACGGTTCAACAAAAAAGTAAACGAATTTTATACTTTCCATTAATAAAATTACTATTTGATTTAGTACACACACACTATTAATACTTCACACTTAATAAAGCACCTTAATTTGTTTATATTGAGATCAAACAAGTTTAATTTTGGAAGTGCTGCGATGATGAAACGACGTGTCGTTGGGAATTGGGAGAAGCATAACATATCAGACTTGGGTTTTGCCCGAAAGAAACTTCCCGCTCTCTCGTTGGTTGGTAGCATCAGTGTCTGCAGAAGCATTGAAGGTATGTAGCAATTAGCATATGAACATTTCTTTCAATTTGGTTTCAGCTATATATATAATCTTCTTCTCGACACTTGCTGGTTTTGTTCCCGCGCACAACATGTTCGATCAATTGCTTCACTGAAAATGGACACTGACAAACCGTTTTCCTTTCAGGGACCAGTCCTGTTTTCATTTGAAATTCATCCCTGAAAATGAGCAGTTCAAGGGAGAGCTCCCCGGATTGGTTGCGTTCTTTTCAGGTATCAGTTTATGTCTGTTCAATTAACTAACTTATCAACTTTCCCTTTGCTGTGTAATTATTACTATGTTCATTGTTCAATTGCAACCTTGAATTTTAGCACCAGTTCCTTGTGCCTCTGCCATCGCAACACCTTGCTTTCTTCCTAGCTTCTTACGTCTTTGTTTGTCGTACAAAAAACTTTGTATCCTTGACTAGGTGCCGTCTCATTCGCCTTTGGCACTGTCCTCTGATTCTGGGTCTTTACGGGATGGTAAATCTCGGATTGAGGATAAAACTGACAATGAAGGGTCTTCTCCAAAGTCTTCCCAATCTTTGAAGGTTACCGGAAGCAAGAGAAAGACACCAGTGAGTCCAGAAGTTGAAAGTCAAACACTATCCAAAAGAAAGAAATTAGATAAGAAGAAGGCCAATGAAGGTACATTTGAGATTTGATTAGCGCTTTGTCAGAGAATAAAAAGTGGGAATAGAATTTAGTAGGGGTAAACCTCAATCCTCATTATTCCAACCCACCAGTAAAGCACAGTGTAATGTTCAATTTATACAGCAAAGTAAATACAAGAGATGATTCTAGAAAGGTTAAATAACCATCCTAACAAATAAAGCAACAAATAGACTATGCGGTGGGGTAAAGGGAATAGTGCCAGCTGTGATAAAAACAGAAAATGTGTCTTTCTCACACGCTTTGGTGTTCTCCTCAGATGGCTATGTTGACCTATTTAGATAAACTTTTTCCGTAAGTATTTGTAAGAGAGAAAATGAGATGAGTTTATCTAGAACTTAACACTAACTTATACTAAGTGTAAAACTTTTCTCATGTTAGTTTTTCCAAAAGCTTATTTTAAGTACATATGTGTGCATAAACTAATTATAGCTTATTGCGATATTTATTTTATATTTTTCTCTCATTACTCATGGGGAAATTTATCTAAACAGGTTTAGGTTTTATGGTCTTGGAGATCAGTAACATAATATTTACGCAAGTATGATAAAAATAAAAGTCAACTTACATACAGTTTTAGAATTTTAGTAAAAAGAATGACAGGAGTATCGGGATGTGAGAGTTGTTTCTCACTTTTTATCAATTGTAATTTTGTCATTTGTTATTGTGATCCAGGAAACAAAGAGGGGAAAAAATCAGCGAGTGAATCAAACATCGACAAGAATATAGAACATAAAGTAAGAGCCTTTTCTTCGCCTCTTTAATTTTCAGGGCATATTCATATAGATTTAGAAGAAGAAAGAAACAATTTATATGCTTTAGCATATTTCCCGTATCTTGACTTATGATTTCGTAGATTCTTCGGGCATCTCAATATTTCTCATGATTGCTTTTAATATCAAACGTTTTTTCTTAGGGATCTATTCATTCAGTTTTGACACTGTCATCAGATTCTGAGTCATTCCATGATCATAGCCCAAAAGGAGATCATACTGATCAAGTTAAAACCTCTCAGCCACAATTATCAGGTGAAGAAGACAGTGCAGATGGACTTGTTTTTAGAAATGTGGGAAAGTATCCATCCAAAAAGGATTCAGAAGAAAAGTCTTCACAAAAACAAATAGATACCGACAGTCATACACCAGTTAAAGGGAAGAAAATTAAAGGAAGTGAAAAGGGAAAAAGTAGTGGTGGAGATGTGAATGTTGAAGAGGAAGAAACTTTTGGAAAGCTTTCTGAATCAAATGTAAGAACGGCTAAGGTTATAGTAACTGTCTAAAAAATGTTTCAGACTTCAAAACTTGAATAAGTATTAATTATTGAAGGTCACACTGACTTTCTTATTTTAGGCTGGCATCCTGACTTGTGCTTGTTATATGTGAGTTGCAGGTTTCCTCCAGCAGGTTGCCTTTGATGCTTTCTGAGAAAGTCCATCGTTCAAAGGTTTGGTGACAACTTTATGTTTTGGGTCTTCCTTTACTGTTTTGTACCGTCTTATAATTGTAAGGACCATTGTTTAGTGTTGTTATTAAGACATCCAAATGAGTATCAAAGGTTTCACTTTTAAAAATAAATAAAATTTTTGTGAGATGCCTAGTTGCTAGTTTGGCTTCTAGCTATGTTTTGGGTTGACAGATCTTTACTTTCTTGTAAAACTCACATGTTTCCTCTAGTGTTGATTCTAATTTCTCTCTTCCTTACTTCTTATTCATGATAAAAGGAGCCTTCTGTTTTTTCAGGCACTCATTGAGTGTCAAGGTGATTCCATAGATCTGAGTGGTGATATGGGTGCTGTTGGACGGATTATAATTTCAGACTCACCATCTGGGGATCAGGAAATGTATTTAGACTTGAAAGGTATTTTAGTTTAAGTTTTCTGATTAATACACAAATTGTAGCCTCTTATTCTTTATTATTTATTGAGACAAGCACATATGTCTCAATCATAACACTGTAGCATGCATGTATGCAGAACCATAAACAGCTAAACTATTTTCGGGCTATTCTGATTGCTACATGTTGGGTTTGCATGAAATACCTTGCTCCATGTTTTCGAAAATGTAAATCTCAGACTGAACCATATTTTCCTTTTATAAATAGATAGATATTTGCTAGATGGTTTGGGCATTTATTGGAAAGACCTATAGAAGGCATAGGAAGGACACTAGAAGAAATGGAAGGTAAACCGGGTGTAAATGTGCGGAGTTCTTCAAGCTCGGGTTTGTTTTGAGAAAATAATTGAAGGCTTAAGCTTAAAGCTTAAACTTGAATGGTTTATTTAGATGAGCCTAATTGAAAACTTGATTAAGTTTGAGCTTATCTTGTTTTATTTATTTATAACAATTATTTTTGTTTTCTATTTTAATATTTTTTTCTATTTTTTACTAAAATAATGATGAAAAGTAAATAACAGATTCTTTTATAAAAATTCAGTAGAAAAATATATATAACTGTTTCATAAAAATTATTAGTAAGCTATTCACAAGCCCTTAATATTTGATCTTTTAGAGCTTCAACTCGGCTCATTTTAAATAATCAAACATAATCTCAAGTTTGGGTTTGCTTATTTAATTAAGCAAACAAGTATAAGCAAATAACAAAGGGAGTTCAAATTCGGCTAATTTATATTCCTAAGGGTAATCGAATCAGGAGAGGAAGAGGGATGTTGAGAAAAATGGTAAGCAAAATATTTAAGTAGGAAGTTAATAATTTGTCTGAAAACATAATTCCCATTTTCTTCGTTGTTGAGACACTACTACTTGATTGTGACCAGTGACAACCTGCATCTGATGGTTCACATTTTCCTCATCTTTTCAGGAACAATATACAAAACATCAATAGTTCCTAGCCGGACGTTTTGTGTTGTATGTGAAGTTATCTGTATTTAACAGCACTGAAAGTTTTTTATTGGGACAATCTCCTTGTATCCAGTTTTTTTTTTCTTCAGGATATCATAACGTTTTCTTTATCAAGATATATCCTTCAAATATTGTTTTAACATGAGCTTGTATTTTGTTTTTCAGGTTAGTTTTGGGCAGTCAGAGGCCAAGGTCTGTTGGTTATCTAGTATCTACTTATTTACTATATTATTCTCTATAAGTACTGCTTTATTAAGTTAGTAAACATGTCCGCATTTGGCTTATATTTTATTCAATATTTGATGTTTTTACTCATTAGTAATTTAATCAGCCTTGCCAAGGATTTTGAAAATATATATGTTGTCATTTAACTTGTTATTTATTTCAGATCGAGGCCATCATGAATGATTTCATACAGCTGAAGCCACAGTCTAATGTGTACGAAGCCGAAACTATGGTTGAAGGTTATTTGCATCTGCCAACTAATTGGTCTTTTATGTATGATAATTTATTATCTTTATATATCCTGCATAAATTCCTTTCCTCACATCTATTCCTTTCCTTTGAGAAGGGACACTGGATGGTTTCTTCTTTGATTCGGATGAGGAGGCTGGCAAGATGCAGAAATCAACCAACCAAACTGATCAACAAGAGAATGGTGAGGAACAAGCTAATGGTAAATCCAAAGGGAAGGCTGACAAAACATCAGTAAGTTTCCTAATAGTCATTCTTGATTTTAGATTTCTGCTTTGGGAATGAAAATGATGGTGCGTGCTGCATACTTAATTACTGAATATCTGGATGCAGGGTGCTGAAAAGAAAAGAGGTAGAAATACAGGAGGAAGAGCACAAGCAAAGGTAGCAAAGAAAAAAACTCCAGGTTCCAAAAGGTCAAAGACCAAGAAATGAGTCAAAGAGGCTCTCTGTAATATGTTGTATATGTGATGCACCAATATAACTCAACCCTTGGATTAAAAGAAATTCTGAATTACTTTTCCCATGATCGAGATGGCGATAGTAGAATAGCTGCTGTTAGAGTTTTTTTCAAACCCCGCACAGTAGAATTGAAAGCTTATAATCTGTGGAATGAGTTCTCAGAAATTCCTTATAAGGTTTATTTTATTGGGCCCAGTTTCAATATTACTGATTGTAATTTCTTTCCAGTGAACATCATTTATCGTTTCTTTTAATTGATCTCCATTAGCCGGCTATTATCATCGAGAAGGTACACTTTTTTCGCTAAATTTCTGCAGAACATGTACTATAGAATGAGAGAATGAATTTGAGGTTCCTGGGTTACATTGTTTCCTTAAATTTTTTTTGCAAGATTTCCTAGCTATCTCGAGAGAATAATCAGTAGACTGGAATTATGACCGGATGCTGTTTGTATGATATCCATTAGTTCTTAATAAGCCCCCTAGCTTACCACTGGAGCTTTAGAACTGTACTTTCTGAATCATTTGTTCACAGAGGGTTCTTCAACTGTAATATTTCCGTGGTTCATCATTTCCGTCTCATTGATTTGGCCATTTTTTTCCCTTCTGGAAATCCCTTGAGGATATCTTGTTGATTTTTTATATCATTTGCCGTGTGTTACAAATGCCAAGAAAGTAAGAGTGAGAACCAAGAGAAAGATTGGCGCTGGAAAGGGTAATAAAATATTTGTTGAGGAAGTGACCTGGTGATGCTTCCAATAGGGCTGTCTAATTGGTGGAGGTGGAGATGCAGGATTTGGTCTTCCGATTCTGTGTGGTAATGTAAAATGTTAGTAATGGTTCTTCTCCTGTGAAAGTATGGAAAATTGGAAATAAATTGAATGGGAAAGGAAATTAATTGAATGAGTGCGATGATGTGTAGTGTGTACCCGTTGCTGTTGGGACAGAAAACAATATCGTATTCGTATGCTTTGCAAGTGAAAGTGCTGGTGCCATCGTCAAACGCATAGCTATAAGCTCTTGGACAAGCCTTCTTGAATAAGGTTGAATAATATGAAGGCTGGCATGTATTTGGATTTGCAAATTCTCCACTGCAGCAGTACTTATCCAACTTGAATGCCTCACAAGCACTCCTACACCCCACTACCCCTTGATTTTGGACACCTCCTAATACTTGAAGTTCTGCTGGGCAACCTGTACCGTTTCATTTGTTTTAATTGTATGTGGTACCCTTGTGATGCCTTCTGTTATTTAAGTATCTAATTATATATTTGTGCATTAGATAAACTCTTACCTCTGTTAATATCAGTAATACAACCTGTCGCATTACAGGCACCACCATGTACACCTCGTGGTAGAGCGAGTAATGGCAAATTGTAACCATCTACCATGCTAACATCATAGTAGTCTTGTCCATTGCCTGCACCAAGTGTTATCTCAAACAGTGAGGTAGGAGGAGCAGCACCATTTCCCTCACATTCCAGCCTTCCTCCACAGTCACCTGTTTGGCATCTGCCAACTCCGGCCGCATCAAATTTACAACCAGTCCTTGCCCATATCCGTCCTGACCAACCTGGGACAGTCGTGAGTTTGATGCTTTGACCCGTGTCCAACCGGAATCCGGTTGTTGCAAGTGGAGGACTCCCTGAACCTGCAAGTGTGCCAGGCCATATAGTTTGTGGACAGTTGTTGATGATGGTGAATGTGTATGAGAAAGAACAAGTCAAGAATGTAAAGAGAATGAGCAAACTGGTTAGTTTCCAGGATGTCTTTGTTGTCATATTCAAGGATTTTTATAGCTGGTAATATTGAGCCTAAGAGACTAGAGGGATTGTCTTTTATGGCCAAGGGAATGGACAATGCCCCTAAGATTTGTAATTTATACTATTCTGAGAGAGGGAGTTGTGTGCTAAATCAGTTATGCATTACAACAAACAAACACTAACGTTGCTTTCGTGAAATCCTCAGTCACAAGACCAGCTTTATGGGTTTAGTATTTCTTATGTTGTGGATGGTCTCATCTAGAAGCAATTCTTTGCTTTTGTTATCGCATGGGAAGTTGTACAAATCTGGAATTCTTAGTGACCCGATCGGATAAATTGTTAATTTCTTCAAAGAATCGTTTCAGAAGATCTGAGACTACCCTATAAGATCTTGGGAAGGGATTACCATAAAAAAGGGTGCCACTATTCCTCCTAAGTAAACAAGACTAGGTCTCTCAGGGAGCATCTGATCATTGGCATGTCATATACGTCAACTTTTGAGGAAGCATATCCAAATATGTACTTTCTATAAAAATAAATAAATATTGCTTATAAGATTACACAAATATAAATATCTAATTTATAAAAAAAATAGTAATCACAACTTTTCACAACAGATAGAGTTATTGAAGCAACTCTACCAAAGTTACTCCTGAAATATATCTTTAATCCTGGCCAACGAAACGTATACTTCATCACTTTTAAGTACCATTTTATATATTAAAAAAATCATTACGCTCTTTCCGTTATTTCTTATGACGCATGGAGTGGAGTTCTCTTTATTGTAACTTGTTAAGAACCTTTTAAAGTAATATAACTCTTTTAAAATGGAGAGTGCTCTAAGAATAAAGAATAAAGTATAAAGTAATAGCCCTATAGGAAAACTAATCATTTCGTAATTAATTATATAGTACACATATTTTCAATAGTTTATTTCTTTTTGTTGAATGGCTGGCTAGTTATCACCCAATAATTTACCATTTAAAGTGTTTTTATAAAAGGTTTAATCATCTTGGATATTCTTATTTGTGCAGATTTTTTTTCAAATAGGTCATCTAAAAAATGTTGTGCGTGGGAGAATGACATGACCAAGTTTTACTGACGTGACAGAGTTTGGTCGACTGAGTTGTATTTGTTTTATTTACATATTTAAAAAACTTGAATGAAATCAAAACGCAACGTTATTTCTAATTTCCTTTTTCTTTATTAATTTATTTTTAGAATCCAAAGCTTATTATTTTTAATTCTCTTTGTCTTATTATCACACATTTCATTGACAAGGTGTTGCTGCTCTCACCAGCCCTCGTGACCCTATGACGGCATCCACCACCATCTCCATTGACGCCACCCGCCACCACCAACAACCACCATGAAACCCCAAATTCGCGAAACAAAGGAACCCAAAACGAAAAAAAAAACAAATTCAAGGGACAACAAGAAACCAAAAATCCTTCCTTTCAAACTCAATTATAGGAATCAGATTCCAAGACATAAAATCCCTGAGGTTTTCAAATTCCAAAAACCCAAAAGTTTCTAGACCGGAAACACGACGCACTCCACTACCGCGCCGATACCTCTAGCAACACTACGTCACTGCTGCCTTCACCTGCCACCGCGACACTGTCTACACTCCACCCGCCTGGTTCAACGAACTCGAGCCCCTCCTCCTTACGACCACCGCGCCAGAACCTAAAGAAGAGATAGGAGAAAACAGAGCCTCCGACTTGCGAAACGAAGCAAGGCCAAAAATGATTTAGGGAAGGAGAAGTTTCTGAACGAAAAGAAAGAAAGGAAAAGACGAAGTGGGTGCTCGTGCTCCCCTAATCTGCTTCTCGTGTGAGACGAAGAGCGTCATGATTGAGTTTTGTTCGAGAGAAAGAATGAATAAAGAAGAAGAAGAATCCAAAACTGGGTTTGACTATGAAGGAAGAGATTTAATTTTTTATAATTCGATCTTAATTCTAATTAATTCTTAATTATAATATGGTTTTTGATTTCATTCAAATTTTTTAAATAGGTAAATAAAACAAATCCAACTTCGACCAAACTCTGAAAACATTTTTTGACGTCGTCCAATCAAATTAACAACAAAATCTAAATTGATTCAGTTTTACATAATAAAAAACTTAATTAAGACCATTTAGAATACGAAGACCTATTTGAGAAAAACCTGGATAAATTGACAAGTCCAAGATGATTATTTGCCAAATCTTCAAAGAAAGGGTACGCCGAAATGGAAATTATTTGCCAACCAATCATGTACCTCGTTGCTTTGAGGATAAACATGAGTTCTTCTTCATCTGGCATTGCCAACGTTTCTTCAAGAAACATCGAATTTAGGGAAACAATTGAAGGATAATGATGCGAACTTGGATGGCCAATTAGCTACCAAGAAATCCGCAGCACAGGGTAAATCAGCTTCCAAAAAGAATTTATCTAAAAATCAATCGGTATGGGTGAAAACTTTCATCAGAAATTTTGATGTTTTCTAAAGTAAAGATTCTATACTACACCTTGTAAATTGCAATTTTCTTTATTTTCTGTTTTCCTTCCAGTTGTGCCTTAGGTTTGTGTGATAAAAATGCTTTGAAACAATAACGGTTAAATTGTTAAGAAATAAGTTATATAAATGAGGGAAAACAGTTAAAAATGTATGAATGAAAAAGAGAGAATAATAGAGTACAAGTGCTGCAAATTTCATAATTTTTTTTTAAATTAATTTTCTTTCTCTTTCCCACCAAACAATCTAAGCTTTGACAATTCCAAATTTCATTAACTGTAAAAGGTGATACAATGTGACAGAGAGATTATATATGCTTACAAGCCTGCTGCATTCAAATATCATGATACAAACTTAAAATCTGCCTGGAATAAAAGCAAAAAACTTCGAAGAAAATATCAACTCTGAAATGAAGAGCTTAATTTCATATTTCAAACAAAGGAAAGATCACTTAAACCTCCAATATAGAGGGTAGGGTTGACTGAGACCGACTGCTGATAATTTGAGTATCCCGGAACAAGTCACTTTAATCTGTTCAATCAATTTCACTGTCAACAGGTAAGACATGACACAGTGGAAGACAAATTCATCTGGTCATACACCAAAATGTTCAAACTAATCTGAAATTGAGCGTGCCAGTTTTTTCAACTTTCCCCATTGCGTCTTCATCCACCAAAACTTGTTGAGGTATCATAACTCTCCTATGCTCAACTGTTACATCCCCTCCGTAGAAGCTGCTTTATCTCACCATAAACCTCACTAGAGGATAATTTGAGCATTAGAAGTATCTAAGCATGTACCTACAAGAAAACAAGAAGACAAATATCAATATTTCAACTTCTAGCATAGAGCAATTCCATATTAAAATATGTCATTAAGTATTGCAACACAAATGTTTTGAATGCTCCTTGGTAGCACAAGCTTCAAAACCTGCACAAGTCACACTAAACTCAAGACATCCAGACATCAGTTAACTCATGGAACGAATAAGACATAAGTAAAAGATGAATTAATGAAAATATGGACTCTCATCTCCGTTGAGTCTGCAAAAGAACAAGAAATTAGGCAGCAAAATAAAAATAAATAGTATTCACATGCACAGCAACTTTGTCCATGTGAGGAACTGGAGAGAACCTGAGCTTACAGAAGTCAAGTTAATTCAACACAACTATGAATTAGGTTATCATCCTAAGAGATAAGATTGATAATCATGTGTTGTTCTAATGGATTTGAGGGAAATAAAAGGAGTAGAATAATACAACTCAGATCAGAGGCAGTGGTCTTAGTAATGAGTACACTAATACTCGAATAGCTCTGCCCTGCGATTAAAGAAACACTAGAAACTTGACAGCAGGCTAGAAAATGTTAACAGTGTAGTACATCGTTGATACAAAGCACACCATTCAGATCCAACAGTCTGCTTCTCAACAAGGTTAACAAAAGAAACTGTAATCAGTTCAGATTTCATAACCATCTGAATACTAAATAGAGCCAGCTCAAATCCCCATTCAACAGTCAACTACATTAAGCACTACATTACATTGATACTAGAAATATAAGGAGTTCCTACAATAGATGAACATTCATGTCCACCAATAAGCAGTCCATATAATTGTTCAAGTTCCGTTATTCATACTCATCTGATAGAAAAAGGGGAAAAAGGGAAAAGTGAAGTGCAATGATAAAAGAGTTTTTCCAGTTATATAGTATATGTCTAGCTCATATCCATGCCATCTCCAACTTGGCTGCAGATAGGACTGACAGCAGAGAAAGATCTCTCAAAGGGAGAAGGGTGGAATTGGGCATCGCCCCGTCTACGCTTAAAACCACAGCTTTCGGTAGGAGAATTCTCCGCCGCATCATGCTTCCTTCGAACACCTCTCACGGCCTGTTGCTCTGCCGGTGTAAGGGGGAAAATTTGACCACTAGCTCGACAAAGGGAGCTATGGTTGTCATACAGAATTCTCTGGTTACAGTTTTTATCACAGATGTGAGTGAGCCCAGTTAGCTTGCAGCGATACATGTTTCCACAAACATGTTCATTTTGACATTTCCAGTCGCATTCGTGACCAGGAATTTGACCATCTCGACCCATAATACTCGACAGAAAAATAACATTTGCAGGACCTGCAACCATAGATTTGCCATATACCTCCATTCCTTCAGTCAAGACAGCAACTCCTAAGTAATCTTAACACACTCCAACTTCAAGGCCTTTGCCTGAATTCTCTGCATGGCCCACCACAACAGCACACATTTCAGTCAAACTCAACAATATTCATCCTCTACTTACAAACATACATAACAACTGACACTCTACAACCAAAATCACCTTTTTCCCTTCTACAAAGGCTCACTCAACAATAATATCTCATTCTCGTTCACAAAACGCCACGGATATTCGGTGAACAGCCGTTGACAAACCATATTCAGAAATCATCAAATTAAACATCACAAAACACAAATCTGGAATCTAATTGGTGAACAGAATCATATACTCAACTGCTCCATCTACCTTTGACAAACACTCCCATGCGACAACAGATCTAAACCGTACCCAAGTGGGATTTTCAAAACAACAGACAACGCGACAAACACACGCGCTCTGTCAAAAAAAAAATCCAAACTTTTCCCTCCCACACATCCAAATCAAAATTGTTTTACAAATACATTTAATTTAGAATCATAACAGGCTGAAAAAAGATATAGGGAAGGGAAAATAACTCACGCGTTGTAGAGCTAAGTGAAACACAGAGATATAAAGTCTTCGTGGTCCTTCCGTGTACCTTCAAAAAGAAAAAGAGAAAACAACAAAAGAGAAAAAGGAGTATTCTCTCTCTCTCTAACTCTCACCGCAGAAGCTATGCGAAGAACGTAAAATTAAACAATGAGATAAGCGGAAGGAGTGGCGTATTTATAGAAACTCGGCGCTGAACGCTGATGGTGGTGACTTTACACTTGTGGGGTTGACGCCCCCACATAGGACAAAACACACGGAAATCAAATGCAAACCAAATGAAATCCAAATTTTTCTCAAATGTAATTTCACCCCACTTTACCTACAATTTTGGATAAACCTACCCGATCCATTCAACGCTCTTTCTTTTTCTTAAAACAAGTTTTAATTTTAATTCAATTAATAACTCCACGTGATCAACGCCTACCTCGCTCTCTCTCTCACATCATTGGCTTAGCGTCTTAATTTACTTAATAAAACGGATTAAGAGGAGAGAGAATTCATGGTTAGAGACCTTATCCTCGTGTGTACCCACTTCACACGTGTAAGCACCGCCGTCTTCCCAGGTTCATGTATAGGGCTTTTATGGGCTTTTTAATGGGCCACGCCGTTACCCGAGTTCTACCCCAGTCTTCAAATGCATTACTTACAGTTATTCAGATTATTTAGACAAAGCTTTATTATAGGAGATTGAAACAAATCTGTTTAATAAAATTAATACCCAATTTTACCATTAGAGATTAAAAGTATATCTTATTCGACCTTTTATGTATATTTAAAATATGATAAAACTTTGAAAGTAAATTATATTTTAAATAAAATAACATATTTTAAAATTAATGATATGATATAAAATTATCTTAAATTTAAATTTGAATGATAATATTTTAAATTTCATTCAATCAAGTTTTATTAAGTAGTTTTTCAGTTTAGTATTATTTTTAATTTCGCCAAATTAATTTAAAATATTTAAACTGATATATAAAAATTACAAAATCTGCAGAAAAAACTTATTAAATATAGAAAATTCACATAAAAAATTGAAATGTTCAATTTTTCAATAGTAAAAAAAATATAAAATTATATATTATTACTTAAGAGTGATTTTTGAAATTAATTGAATTATTTAGATTAAAACATACTCTTCAAATAAAATCATCTCTAAAAGGTTATCAAATAAAATTTGTGAGAATTAGTATAGAATTGTAATGACGTGACAAATTAAAAAAATTTATTTCCAAATTCACTCTAATTTACCTCCAAATTCACTCAAATAAACGATAAAAAAATTTATCTTCAAATCCTCTCAAATCCCCTTAAATTCACTCAAATTCACTCAAAAAGAACAATACCTAAAAGATGAGTCTCACAAATTTTTAGATATTTATTCAAGTACTGTAATCTGATACATGTAAACAAAATCTTAGCTATTTAAAGATGAGTCTCCTACGATGAAAAAATAAAAAAATATTTTTTAAATGTATTTATACAAAAAACAAAAAATAATAATAATAGATTTTTTAATTAAAGATGTCGGTGAAAAGAAAATAATATAAATTATTTGTTCAATTCAAACATATTTAACGAGTAATTTGATTTTTTATTTCTTATTAAGAATATCTATATGATTGCTCATATTGAGTAGAATTTATTTATACACAATTAAAATATCTTTTTTAATTTTTATATGTTGACATGAAATTTTAATAATAAATTAATTAATAATATACTTAAACTCTTAAATATTATCTAAATAAGCACTTGTATTTATGTAATAAATGAGTGAATAAAATAAATTAATAACTAGAAACTATATTAATATAGGTTAAGTCTGAATTAGTAATTTTTTATTTGATATATATATTTTATGAGAGTTGCTCCCTCCACCACCACCAACCACTCCCTGCACCTCTCCATACCTTATTTGCCTTTTTATAAAACGAATGTCAACATCCGTTTCACCTTCAACGGATGTTGACATCCGTAACATCCATTTACATATTTTATATTTTAGTTTATTATTTTTATTTAAAAAAAAAAACTTCAACGGATGTGGCCACATCCGTTAACGAATGTGCCACATCCGTTTAATAGATTTTTAAAAAGTTTTTTATTTATTATTTAAATAATAATATATAAATTAAAATAATAATAATTATTTTATTAAATAAAATAAAATTAATTTATAAATAATTTTTAAAAAATTAAATAATATTTATATATTAATTTAAAATATAAAAAATTAAAAAACTAAAAACTAAAAAACAAAAAAAGGCAACGGATGTCGATGTGGCACATCCGTTTTAATATATTTATAACAAATTTAATTATTATTTAAATAATAATACATAAATTAAAAATAGTAATAATTATTATATTAAAAATTAATTTATAAATAATTAAGTAATAATTTTAAAATAATTAAATTATATTTATATATTAATTTAAAACAAAAAAATAAAAAAACTAAACTAGAAAATAAAAAAGCCGCCACATCGTTAACGGATGTGGCACATCCGTTTTAATATATATATAGTAAATTTTTTAATTATTATTTAAATAATAATACATAAATTAAAATTAATAATAATTATTTTATTAAATAAAATAAAATTAATTTATAAATAATTAAGTAATAATTTTAAAATAGTTAAATAATATTTATATATTAATTTAAAACAAAAAAAATAAAAAAAAATAAAAACTAAAAAACAAAAAAAGGCAACGGATGTAGCACGTCCGTGGAAGAATTTTGTCTTCAACGGATGTTAACATCCGTTGAAAAAAAGGGGTGGGGTGTAGGATATTTTAAAATATAAAGGATAGTTTTGGAATTTTAAAAAAATATAGTGGTGGAGGGAGCAAAGTGGGGTGGTGTAGGGAGTAACCCATATTTTATACGAGGGTAGAGATGGTAGAAACAAGATGTGGCTTTTAGGATAGTGGGCTGAAAACAACTTTCATACATTGGATAAGAGGGGTGAGATTAAAAATTGAATAGGTGTTTATAGTAACCTCAAACATTCTTTCTCATACGGATACCATATGTGTATTAGAGATATAACAAATATCGGATACATTTATTTTAAACATAATAGGATATATATATATATATATATATATATATATATATATATATATATATATATATATATTGAAAAGTATATAATAATTCTTAGAAACATAATATCTATATGATTAATATTGTATGTAGTGTGTCAAAATAGGTTAGAATTCGTTGACCAACTCGACTCACTACAGGTTCGGCAGGGTTGGGTTTGAAAAAACTAAAATTTTTTAATATGGGTCAATTTTCAATTCGACTTACTTAGAACCTGAGTCACCGGATTGAATCTATGATGAGCTGGATTGACTCACTAACTCACCTAGTTTAATTTAATTATTTAATATTTTGTGTTTTAATATTATTAATTAACATTTTTTTATTGTATTGTAAATGTGAATAAAGAAAAAAATGTTTCAAGAAAGTAAAATATTATAAATTTATCCATTCAAGATTATAATATTATAAATGGATAAGTGACACAAAAATTATCAATATTATAAACTTATTTATTCGTTTTTTTGGGTTTGTTTTTGAATTACTTTTGAGTTGTATGTTAATTTTTTTTTATTTTGAATTGTCTTTGGAATTTAACATAATTTTAGAGTGAAATTTAAATTTGAATTACAAAGAAAATGTAATTTTTTTATTTAGAAAAACTTATAATTAAGTAAGTCAATGAATCAACTCGTTTAATCCACCAACCCGTAATGGACGAGGTCAGATTCCAATTTTTTTAACTCGCTAATAAATGAACCGGATTGAGTTAGTTCACTAAGTAGCAAATTCATGATAAACCGGGCCGAATTGGATCAGATCGGATTGGACTGGGTGACTCGTTTTGATAACACTGAACCTAAACTAAAATTATATAAATTAAATATTGTAAACATAAAAAGTAACAAATTATTGTCATCATAAATTAGATACTTTGTTGATAAACAACCGTAAAATATTCTAAAGTATCATACACAAATACTGTCAAACATAAATACATGATCCAAATTGAAATATGAGTATATCATTAATATCCAAAGAAACCTATCTTAGTATGTAATCTTTCTTTTTTTACTTTTTTTTCCTAGTTATGCCTCTTTCGAAGATCATGCATGTGCAGGGTGTGCAGGGTGTGCTGGGTTGTGAGTGAAAAATAGTTTTTTTTTTCTTTTCTAGTTTGGACTTATATTTGGGATGTTTGATTATTAGGATCTCAAGTGAAGTAAACTATGAATTAATTCTGAGAGTTACTCCCTACACCACCCCACTTTGCTTCCTGCACCACCACATTTTTTTAAATTTCCAAAACTATCCTTTATATTTTAAAATATCCTACACCTCCACCTTTTTTCTTCAACGGATGTCAACATCCGTTAAAAAAAAAATTCTTCCATGAACGTGCCACATCCGTAAACGGATGTGACGACATCCGTTGCCTTTTTTTGTTTTTTAGTTTTTAGTTTTTTTATTTTTTTTGTTTCAAATTAATATATAAATATTATTTAATTATTTTAAAATTATTACTTAATTATTTATAAATTAATTTTATTTTATTTAATAAAATAATTATTATTAATTTTAATTTATGTATTATTATTTAAATAATAAATAAAAAATTTATTATACATATATTAAAACGGATGTGGCGACATCCGTTGCTTTTTTTTTTTAGTTTAGTTTTTTTATTTTTTTGTTTTAAATTAATATATAAATATAATTTAATTATTTTAAAATTATTACTTAATTATTTATAAATTAATTTTATTTTATTTAATAAAATAATTATTATTAATTTTAATTTATGTATTATTATTTAAATAATAATTAAATTTTTTTTATAAATATATTAAAACAGATGTGCCACATCCGTTGCCTTTTTTTTATTTTAGTTTTTAGTATTTTAATTTTTTATATTTTAAATTAATATATAAATATTATTTAATTTTTTAAAAATTATTATTTAATTATTTATAAATTAAATTTATTTTATTTAATAAAATAATTATTATTGTTTTAATTTATATATTATTATTTAAATAATAAATAAAAAACTTTTAAAAAATCTATTAAACGGATGTGACGGATGTGACACATCCGTTGAAGTTTTTTTTTTTTAAATAAAAATAATAAACTAAAATATAAAATATGTAAATGGATGTTACGGATGTCAACATTCGTTGAAGGTGAAACGGATGTTGACATCCGTTTTATAGAAGGGCAAATAAGGTATGGGAAGGTGCAGGGAGCGGTTGGTGGTGATGGAGGGAGCAACTCTCATTAATTCTTAGCATACTCTTGATTTATTTGGTGCTAAGAAATCTTTGTTTGGGAGAAAGATATTCTTCAAGGTTTGCATATTTAGCTTTAAACTTAACAAGTAAATGGATGATAAATGAGTTTGAAGATCACTTCGCCCATAACAACTTTTTACTTAATTAATAAAATTTTATATAATCCATATGTAGTAGACAGTCCAAAAAAATTCCAATCCAGGCTTTTGATATAATAATAAGATAATGAACAATCAATTTCAATAGGTCTTCCCCCAACACTACTCAGCCTTCTTCCTACACCTCTAAATTAATATTTTTACCCATTAGTAAAATTATATATATAAAAAAGAAAATTAGATAAACATTATTTATCAAATTGTCAGCTTGTTGTCATATATTCCCAAGTCATCACTCTTCACACTTCATCCTTTTCTTGCTGTCATATATGGTAGTGCTTGATGAGTTTTTATCACTAAAACAAAACCTTTGCTCGTTCACCTTTATCTTCTTTCTTCATTTCATCTCTTCTTTTTAGATAAAAGGATTTTTTTGTTAAGGTTTTAAATTTTATATTTATTTTTATTGTTTTAGATGTATCATATTATTTAAGAATCCCATTCAGAAAGTATTTTGAAATCCAATTTAGAAAATTAATTAATTTCAAAATCTAATTAAGAAAAGTCATTGAATTTTTAAACTAATTAAATTTCTCTGATTATGAAATTTAGTAAATTTTGAAATGCAATTAAGAAAAGTAAAAATTTTTGAAACTTATTAAACTTTATAATCCGATTAAGAAAGTTACCGAATTTTGAAATTAATGTAATCATCAGATTTCGAAATCTGATTAAGATAATCACATTACTTCATAAAGCTTATTAATGTAGTCACCAAATTTTAAAATTCAATCGCATTTGAAAAAGTTACCATATTTCAAAATCTGGTGAAAAACTAATTGTATTTTCAAATCCAATCAAAGAATTTATCAAATTCCAAAATTCAATAAACGTTTTTCCCAAATTCCAAAATTCAATAAACGTTTCTCTTAAATTCAAAATCTTATATTTAACTTTTTTTAAATTTCGAAATCTCAGTTTTCAAAATCAAGTACAAATTCTATTATTGTTTTTAAAATCTGATACTCATTATGATATATGATGAACGTTTGGCAAGTGTATCAATCTTTATTGTAGTAACAAAATATCGTCCTCTGAGATTCAATGAGTTGAGTACTAAATTACTAATTCACGTAATTTTGAGCAAGAGAAAAATTGATTTCATATGCTTTCATATAAATTTCTACCCTTTCCCATTGATGTACGAATTATAATTATCCACTTGAATTTATTAAGAGCTTGTTTACCCCTAATTATTTAGACAAGTAAACTTATCCATTGAATTCTAACATAAAAATTATGTGTCGCAACCGGAATCGCAACGGGACGACGATAAAAAAAGAAACGAGTTTAGTAAAAGATTTGGAGTCGCCACCATAGTTTATTCTGGAAAACTACAAAAAAACCATAAGATGATAAGGCAAGGTCTACGGAAATGAGATTCTTTGTTCGGGAGTCGGTTACGTGTAGGGAAGGTATCAACACCCTACAACGCCTGTCCTAAGGCAGTACCTTTAACTAAATACGCGAATATGATGTGGTTTTGAGAATGTTTAACTATCCCCTAAAATAAAACTCTAAAGAAACAAAATATATTTTTTTGTTTTTTTTGGTCCCGACAAGGATTGACCTTGCTCCTACGTATTCTCATTCAAAACGAGAAATCAAGATTACGTAGTTCTTTTGAATCTGTTTGAGAAATTTGTTTGGAAATTGTTTGAAAATTTGTTTTGAAATGATTTTGGATTTTGGGAAGTGAACCTGATAAGGACCAGCCTTGCTCCTACGTATCTCCACTCTTGATGGAGAATCAAGGATCACGTAGTTCTGGCCGAAAAATTGTTTGTTGTTTGAAAATGTGGATGTTTTTAGTTTTTGAAGATTTTATATTTTTTGTCTTTTTATATAAGAAAGGGAAAAGATTTTTTAGCACAAGGACGATGCGAGCGATCACACATCTGCTTAACCATTAAAATATTTTTTTTACTATTTTTTATAAAAAAAAGAGAAAATGATTTTAGCACAAGGACGATGCGAGCGATCACACAAGTGTTTAACCTTTAAAATATTTTTTGGTATTTTTTTATAAAAGAAAGATAAAAGATTTTTAGCACAAGGACGATGCGAGCGATCACATATGTGCTTACCCATTAAAATATTTTTTTGGTATTTTTTATGAAAGAAAAAGAAAAAGTTTTTAGCACAAGGACGATGCAAGCGATCACACATGTGCTTAACCTTTAAAATATTTTTTGGTATTTTTAATAAAAGAAAGAGAAAAAGTTTTTAAGCACAAGGACGATGCGAGTGATCACACATGTGCTTAACCTTTAAAATATTTTTTGGTATTTTTTTTTTATAAAAGAAAGAGAAAAGATTTTTAGCACAAGGACAATATATTTATTTTTGGTATTTTTTATGAAAGAAAAAGAAAAGGTTTATAGCACAAGGACGGTGCTCCAGATTCAGTGCCAGTGATAACGGAGTCGAGAGGGGGAGCTCCAGATTCAGTGCCAGTGATAACGGCGACGGTCTCGGTGAACGACGACGACCTCGGTGAACGACGACAACCTCACTTGCAGAACGAGGAGTCAATGGGAGACGCGATCTCTCCAGTGTGAATGGCATTGACAACAGCCACTCCAACCGGCTGAGGGCGAGCGACGACGAGACCCAAGGTACGGTGTTGGCTGTTCACGCGAGATAGTGAAGCTGTGATGGAGCGATGAAGGAGAAGATGGTGTCGCGCACGCTGAGTGATTGCTTCTCGATTCTACGATTGGATTTCCATTTTTGAATCATTTAGGTGGTTGGAGATGATTGATGATGAAGATGAACAGAGGCATGAAGGCTTAACTTTATTTTCGGGTGGCGCTTGTGTTAGCCTTATACAGAAAAGAGGTTACATTTTAGAATATATCTATCCTTACATTTTAGAATATATCTATCCCATTTATTTTATTTCTTTTCAGTTAATATTTTAAAAGCAATTAATATTCTGAAAGTGGTCCATTTTAAATAAAAACTGTTTTCAAACGTGTGGGTGTGCCACCACAACAATCTCTTCTAACGTTATAAAAATACTCTGTGATGGTTTTTTGGAGCACTACAAAAAATTTCATATCAGGTCACTGAGCCTACTCTTTACTTCATATACATCACCATCGTGTTTTAAGAGCAAGGGTTCAGAAACCAGAATTTAAGCAAGCATACAACAATGGCTGGAGGTTGGTCTTTCTGCTTCCGCTTTCTTTCTTATAAATCTGAATATGATTAAATGTGCTTGTTTGAGATATTTAGATTTATCGAACCTTTAGTATGAATTTTTACATTTGGTATCAGAGCGGTTTATCCTCTGCCTTGTCTGGTTCACTCCTCTGCGTATTGTGTTTTTAGTTTTATCAATTTTCTTTTTGAAACTAAATCGAAAGAAGAAAGTTTTCTGTGAAATTTTCTGTGAAATTTTGATGCTAAAACCCTCACATATTATTGGGTTCGTGTTAGAATACGCCTTGTTGGAACCATGCTGGAGGTTGAAGATGATTGAAACGACATTTGTTTTTTGCGTTTCATTTTGGGCATCTTTCAGAAAAATATATTCAGTTTTTATTTTTCTTCTTTATCTACTGTACGCGCACTGGAGATTTAGGTACGTTGCTTCTGGTTTTAATTAATAATGTACGCTTCTGGTTTTATCTCCTCTGCCTTGTCCTTTCATTCTGCACACACAGATTGCTTTTCATATATATAAATATATAATATTTTTTGGTTACGTTTTATATTGGATGCTTTTTCTTATTGTTGTTATATGTGTATAATATATATAATATATATAATATATATAGCACTGGTATACATGCAATTAGATATACAGGCATTGATATGCGTGAATATTATACTAACATTAAATATTAGTATAATAAATTTTTAATATTATATATTTATAATATGACTCTTATATTTTATTTAGATTAAATATAAGAGAGAATTTAATGTTTAGTGATAAATATAATTTTTTAATAATTAGAGAGTAGCCACAACATCTTTAATTAATTAAATTATATTATAAAGATCACTTTATTGAAACATTAATTGTAATTAATTATATATAATATGATGAAATATACCCACAGGATTTTCCTTACATTTGTATGATTAATTAGGATAAAATATTTATTATAATTCTTAAATTTCCCACAGGAATTAGGAATGTGATATAATTTAATAGTTTTATCATAAGGTTAAATGAGTCTAATTGAGTAAGACTTTAGCCCATAGGCAAGTTTTATGTTAATAGACTTATTGGTAAAGACATGTTTTGCATTGGTAAAACATGACATTTATTTTAGTCTCAAATTATGATAATGAACATGAATATTTTGAATTTGTAATTTCTCAATCTGTGAATATTTCTGATATCAAGTGTGGTATTCCCGAGTTGAAAGGAGATAATTATAAGATTTGGAAGGAGAGAGTTCTTCTTCATTTAGGCTGAATGGACATAGACTATGCTATTAGAAAACCTGAACCACCGGGTATTACTGAGACTAGCACTTCAGATGCCATTGAACTTTATGAAAAATGGGAGAGGTCAAATCGTCTCTCCGTAACGTTCATAAAAACCAATATTTTCGCTGGAATCCGGGGTTCGGTTGATCAGTATGAGAATGTCAAGGATTTACTGAGGGCTATTGATGAGCAGTTTACAACATTTGATAAATCTCTTACCAGCACTCTTATAATGCAGTTTTCATCCTTAAAGCTCACTGGGATTAAGGGAGTGCGTGATCATATCATGCGCATAAGGGACATTGTGGCTCAACTAAAAGCTTTGGAAGTTACCATGTCTAATTCTTTCCTAGTGCACTATATTTTGTGCACTTTGCCTCACCATTACGCTCCCTTTAAAATCTCTTACAACACACATAAGGACAAGTGGTCGATTAATGAATTATTGACCATGTGCGTTCAAGAAGAAGAAAGGCTATTGATTGAAGAAGGGGAGAAGGTGAACTTGACCACTTCATTTAAGAATAAGAAGAACCAAGTTAATAAGAAGGGAAAGATTCCTGCTCAGTGAGTTATTAAGAAGGAGTCCAGATGTTTCTTTTGTAAAAAGAAGGGACACATGAAGAAGGAATGTCAAAAGTTTAAGGATTGGCTTGAAAAGAAAGGTAATTTGTTTGCTTTTGTCTGTTATGAATCTAATTTGACTAGTTTTAATCATAACACATGGTGGATTGATTCTAGCTCTACAATCCATGTTTCTAATACCTTGCAGGGTATGGAAAACCTAAGGAAACCGATGGGAAGTGAGCAACACATCTATTCAGGAAGCAAGATGAGTTCACATGTTGAAGCCATTGAGACGTGCAATTTAGTTTTAAGCAGTGGTTTTGTTTTATGTTTAGAAAAGACCTTTTATGTTCCTAGTTTTAGCAAGAACTTGATTTCTATTTCACAACTTGCACCTTTGGGTTTTTCCTTTAATTTTATGGATTCTGGTTTTACTTTATTGAATAAATCCAAAGTTATTGGCTTTGGGGAATTATGCGATGGTCTTTACTTTATTAAATTGCAAAACAACGCTGCTTATAGTTCTATGCATGTTTCCGCTGGGTTAAAAAGATGTGTTATGAATGAGGATTCTTCTGTTTTATGGCACCGTAGATTGGGACATATCTCCATTGAGAGAATTAAGTGATTAGTAAATGAAGGAGTACTTAGTACTTTGGATTTTACTGATTTTGAGACTTGCGTGGATTGCATTAAGGGTAAGCAAACTAACAAGTCCAAAAGAGGTGCTAAGAGGAGTTCAAGTTTACTAGAAATTATTCATACAGATATTTGTTGTCCGGATATGGACGCAAGTAGTCCAAAATACTTTATCACCTTTATAGATGATTACTCACGATACATGTATCTGTACTTACTTCGTTCTAAGGATGAAGCCTTAGATGCCTTTAAAGTTTTTAAGGTTGAAGTAGAGTTACAATGTGGAAAGAAAATTAAGATTGTGAGATCAGATAGAGGTGGAGAGTACTACGGTAGATACACGGAGAATGGACAAGCACCTGGTCCATTTGCTAGATTTCTTCAAGAACATGGGATTGTTGCCCAATATACCATGCCTGGCTCTCCAGATTAGAATGGTGTAGCAGAAAGAAGAAATCGAACCTTGATGGATATGGTGAGAAGTATGAGGAGTAATTCAAAACTTCCTCAGTTCTTGTGGACTGAAGCACTTAAGACGGCTGTGTATATAGTAAATCGGGTCCCAACTAAGGTTGTTTTAAAAACACCTTTTGAGTTATTCAAAGGTTGGAAACCTAGTTTACGACATGTACGCGTTTGGGGATGTCCGTCTGAAGTGAGAATTTATAATCCACAAGAGAAGAAACTAGACCCAAGGACTATTAGTGGGTATTTCATTGGATATGCTGAAAGGTCCAAAGGTTATAGATTCTATTGTCCAACTCATAACACTAAGATTGTGGAATCAAGAAATGCAAAGTTTCTTGAAAATGATTTGATTAGTGGGAGTGATTTAAATCAAGACGTTGATCTTGAAAAAGATCACTATGAAGCTCAAACCTCTCAATCAAATGAAAGATTGGTAGTAATTCACGCTCCTCCAGTTCAAAAGCAAATTAGACAACCAATAATTGAAGTTCCACAAATTGCTGAGAGTGATAATATAGATCAAGTTGTTGATGAGGAGCAACAAGTAAATGTTGAACAACTAGTTGAACAACAAGCTTCTCATCAAGATGTTGACACAGCATTAAGAAGATCTACTAGAATCAGAAGACCAGCAGTTTCTAGTGATTATGAAGTGTATTTACAAGAATCGGATTACAACATTGGAGCCGAAAATGATCCCGAAAATGAGTTTTAAAGAATCAAAACTATGGTATGATGCCATGAAAGACGAGATGGATTCTATGGCATCCAACAAAGTCTGGGATCTCGTTCAGTTGCCTGATGGTGTAAAATCCATTGGATGTAGATGGGTCTTTAAAACCAAGAAAGACTCAAAAGGCAACATTGAGAGACATAAGACAAGACTTGTTGCCAAAGGATTCACTCTAAGAGAAGGAATTGACTACACAGAGACCTTTTCTCCTGTATCTAAGAAAGATTCTTTCCGAGTAATTATGGCATTAGTAGCTTATTTTGATTTTGAGTTACATCAAATGGATGTGAAAACAACATTCCTTAATGGTGATCTAGAGGAAGATGTTTACATGAAACAACCTGAAGGATTCTCTTCTAAAGATAATGAGCACTTGGTATGTAAGCTTAATAAATCCATCTATGGATTAAAACAAGCTTCCCGTCAATGGTATCTAAAATTTCACGATGTTATCACTTCATTCGATTTTGAAGAAAACGTCATGGATCAATGTATATACCAAAAGGTCAGTGGGAGTAAGATTCGTTTCCTTGTATTATACGTGGATGATATTTTGCTTGCAACCAACGATAAGGGTTTGCTATATGAAGTGAAACAATTTCTCTCAAAGAACTTTGACATGAAGGATATGGGAGAGGCATCTTATGTCATTGGCATTAAGATCCATAGAGAAAGATCTCGAGGCATTTTGGGTTTGTCTCAAGAGACCTATACCAACAAAGTTTTAGAGAGGTTTAACCTGAAGAATTATTCACCAAGTGTAGCTCCCATTGTAAAGGGTGACAAACTTGAATTAAGTCAATGCCTGAAAAATGATCTTGAGCGGGAACAGATGAAAAATATTCCATATGCTTCAGCTGTCGGAAGTCTTATGTATGCTCAAGTTTGTACTAGACCTAACATTGCATTTGCAGTTGGAGTTTTAGGAAGATATCAGAGTAATCCAGGTGTTGACCACTGGAAAGCTGCAAAGAAAATAATGAGATATCTTCAAGGAACAAAAGATTTCATGCTCATGTATAGACGAACTGATAATTTGGAAGTGGTAGGCTACTCTGATTCAGACTTTGCTGGTTGTGTTGATACCAGAAAATCTACATCTGGCTATGTTTTCATGCTAGCTTGTGGAGCTGTATCTTGGAGTAGCAAAAAGCAGACCTTGACTGCTACTTCTACTATGGAGGCTGAGTTCGTTTCTTGTTTTGAGGCTACTTCACATGGTGTATGGTTGAAGAGTTTTGTATATGGGCTTAGAGTTGTGGACTCAATTGCTAGGCCACTGAAGTTATATTGTGATAACTCTGCTGCTGTTTTTATGGCTAAGAATAATAAAAGTGGAAGTCGAAGTAAACACATCGATATTAAATATCTAGCCATAAGAGAACGTGTTAAAGAAAAGAAAGTGGTCATTGAGCACGTTAGCACCGAGTTGATGATTGCTGATCCTTTAACTAAAGGCATGCCACCAAAGAATTTTAAGGATCATGTAACACGAATGGGACTTGGTTCCATGATATGACAATCATTGTAAGTACTTTCATTTTGATAAAACTCTTATTTAGTTTAATGTTTTCTCAATTATTTATGCACATAATTAATTACTTTGAGAAAACTCATTTAATTGTGACCTAGAATAGACATATGGTTTATTCATTAGAGATAAGAGCTTGTGATGTGAGACTAAATACATCGTAATACATGGGAGATAATACTCATTATTAGAGGAACTGCCACCATGATTCATATATTTGGTCTCTTATTACGTTTGATGGTTGAATAAAATGGACCAAGTGGGAGAATGTTAGCCATATACAAAAAAGAGGTTACATTTTAGAATATATCTATCCCATTTATTTTATTTCCTTTTCAGTTAATATTTTAAAAGCAGTTAATATTCTGAAAGTGGTCCATTTTAAATAAAAACCGTTTTCAAACCTGTGGGTGTGCCATTATTCCCACAACAATCTCTTCTAACGTTATAAAAATACTCTGTGATGGTTTTTTGGAGCACTACAGAAAATTTCATATCAGGTCACTGAGCCTACCATATACATCACCATCGTGTTTTAAGAGCAAGGGTTCATAAACCAGAATTTAAGCAAGCATACAACAATGGCTGGAGGTTGGTCTTACTGCTTTCGCTTTCTTTCTTATAAATCTGAATATGATTAAATGTGCTTGTTTGAGATATTTAGATTTATCGAATCTTTAGTATGAATTTTTACAGCTTGCTGTCACGAGAGGCGGGGAGCGATGGTGACTATGAGTTTGTGGGCGCTGAAGGTCTGAGGTGTGGAGATGGAATGAGAGCAACAAAAGCTTGGGCTGGGGGTTTTCGCTAATTGGAAAAAATGAAGTTGAGTGGGAGAATCCCCTTCTCTTTGATGTGCGCGATGTAGGAAAATAGAGAAAAGGGTCCGAGGTGAATGGTGGATTTGTTGGAGGTGAAGGGAGTCTAAGAGTTTTTTGGATGTGGTAATGAGGTGCGTGATAGGTGGAAGCCAGAAGATGAATTGTGATTATGGGATCCAAAAATGGCTCCCCCCAAAGAAAAGGTTCATCCCCAAAATAGAAAAGGCCTCCTCCAGCTCTGCTTGGGAACCCAGGGGAAGAAGCCGATCTTCTGACTTAAGATTTCCTTTTTGTGTCTTTTTCCTTTTTCGTGTTTGCTCCATGGTCAAAGCCACCCTGTACAAACACCATTCCCTTTTTCGTGTTAACTCTTTTTAGCCAGAAGAGCAAAGTCGACCACGTGATAGGCCTCATGGGAATCGTAAGCATCGTTGTTGCAAGTTTCACGGTGAATGACCAGATAATGCTTACCTCGACTGAATAGAGGAAAATCAACTACAATCCAAAAAAGGACTCTAAAAAACTTAGTTGACCACTGCATTTTATTTTTCATTTTTTTCAATTTTTTTCATTTTTTCATTTTTTTTCAAAAACAATTAATAAAAGATGATAAAAAAATAAACGAAAATTAAATTTAATACAAATAAAATAGAAATAAAAAAAATAAAATAAAGATAAAAATGAAAAATAAAAGAAACAAAAAACACTTTTTAATTTATTTATCCGGACGAAATTGGGTATTGACATTATGTATGTGATTAATTTCCCTTGTGTTGAATATACATATAGAGTCATCTATTTATAATAGAAGAAATATGAGCTAAGCCTAAAATACAAATAAGAAATAATAACAAACAAACGAAAGATAAAAAATAAATATAAAATAAAGATAATATATATCTAACACTCCCCCTCAAGCTAGTGCATACAAATCGTATGTACCAAGCTTGTTACTAAAATAATATATAAAGACTTAGTAAAAATATTTGTTTCTGCACTTAAGTGACACCAAATTGCTAATGATTTGCAAGACGACACAGAAGACGAAATACCAACCAAAAATACTCCCTTGAGCAACAAATATGGGAGGTTTCTCCATCTAAATCTCTTCTTGCAAATCGCTATTGAGGAATGCATTGTTGATATCTAGTGGATAAAGGTCATTGTTGGAAAGCTATAAATAAACTAAAAAATGTCATCTTTTCCATGGGAGAAAAAAACATATATGGACGGGTCAAACGCAATGGTGACAAAAGGGAGATCAGAGGAGACGACAATGGAAGAAGCAATGGATGGAGAGAGAAACCATAAAAATCTAAGATTCTCTAATCAAGGCACCTGAAAAAGGAAAAAGAGCAACCTAGATGCTTTGAATAGCTGCTTGAGAGAAGACGGGATGTGCGACAATGCACAATAAACCTGAAAGAGGAAAACAAGAGAACTCGATGCTTTGAATTGCTACTAGAAATGCCACCATGCACGACAAAAAAGGGAGCAAATCCACAAATTCAAAAGGTGCTAAGAGCACGTAGAGCTCCAATGAAGGCGTCATTAATGGCATGATGGTCACCTGGCCGAGACGATCAAAACCATGTGATAGTCGGTCGAAACTAGAACTCTGGTAGTGATTGTAGTAGACAACGACGGTAGACGATAGCGTCGCTGACAGCGGTAGATGGCATCATTGCCGACAGCGGGTGCAGTGGTAAAGGCAACAAAAAAAAATTTCTCAAAAGAACCTTAGGCTCAAGATATCATGTTGAATATAACAAAAATTATGTATGAGATTAATTTCCCTTGGATTGAGTATACACAGAGTCCTCTATTTATAATAGAAGAAATATGGGCTAAGCCCAAAATACAAATAAGAAATAATAACAAACTAACTAAAGATAAAAAATAAATATAAAATAAAGATAATATATTTATAAAAAATCATGAAGAACGATTATTATCTCAATTGCAAACTAATTAGTTATGCCCAATTTCCCAATTGTGACAACATCTAATCTGTTCTATTTATAATGACAAACAATCTCCAATTTCCCAGATGTGAAACTGCTCATAGAATAGACATTAGAACCTAAATAAAACATTGGAATAATTAAAATTAACTAAACATTAATTGAAAAGGTTTAAAAGTTATAATCCAAAGTATTACATCAATCTTCTAACAAAAAGGAAAATTAGTTCTGCATAATGTAAAATTTACATGAAACTAAAGGAAGGAGAATAAGTAGTCGAATGATTTCCCATGCTCTCTGATCTGCGTTTATTTTCCAATTGTTATGTCCCCCTTTTTTCGTCTAATTCCCCCTTTTTAGGAGAGTGGTTACTCTCTTTAAGAAACTATCCTCAATTTCTTCTTTTTCTTTAATCTTTTTAAATCCACGTAATATGAGAGATTAGTAACTATTTTGAATGATTCCACTGGTCATGGAAAAATCCACAATCTACTTATGCTCTTCTCTAGTTTCAATTTTGCACTCCTAAAGTAAATCCACAAGTTGTGGAAACTTTTACAACTCAGTTGTGAAACTCTCTTGTTTTGACTTTGCATTTTAGAGCAAAATCCACAAGTTGTAGAAACATTCGCAGCTAAGTTGTGAAACTCTCTAATTTCAACTCCGCATCTTGAACATTAAGTCTTCCAACGTTGTGATTTTAACACTTAGAAATACCTATCCACAAGAAAAACATAAAACCCAAATATATGATTCAAAATAAAGATAATACATGGTGAAATCATTTCATTAATACAATTATGTATGCAAATGACCTAAACTAAAATATGAATCCAATTACATTTTATTCACATATCAATATTTGTCGTTTAATTTGTTATTTTTATTTTTTTAATGTTTGTTTTTAATTGTTTTAGATGTGTTTAATTATTTTAGTTTAATAAATTATGTTTTGAAGTATTAAAATATTAACATATATTAAATTAAATTAAAACATTATATTAAATTATACTAATTAACACATAGTAAATAATAATAATGATAATAACAATAATAATGAAAATAATGAACTTAATAATAATAATAATAATTATAATAATAATAATTATTATTATAATTATAAAAGTACTACTACTTCTGAAAAATAATAATAATAATAATAATAATGATAAAAATAATATTTATACTAATAATAATACTAATCATAATAATTATTATTATATTTTTAATAATAATAATAATAATAATAATAAAACAATAATAAAAATAATAATAATAAAATAGATAAGTAAATAAAATAATAATAGGAATAATAAAAATAAATAATATTAATAAATCAAATTTAATATATGTTAATATATGTCAAAACGAATATTTATTAACCAGGTGTCCGGTCAAACATGATTTTTAAAATTTTGATTTTTAAGTTAAAATTTAAAAAATATTTAGCTTAATCTAATATTTTAATATAATTTAATATATGTAAATATTTTAGTATTTTAAAATTTAATTTAGGTTTAATACATATTTTGATCCCTCGGTTTGTGAGGTTTGTTCAAAATGATCTTACTTTTTTCAAATGTTCAGAAACATCCCATATTTTGTAAAAAATGGTTCAAGTGGGTCTTTTTTGCTTACGGTGTTAAAAACGCTAATGACAGAATTGCCCTCCTGGCCAAAACTGGATGAGGTGTCCAGTTTATCATTACGTAGCACTCTGAGGTGAATTAAGGTGTCAATTTTAAAAATAAAACTTAATGACGTAAATTACTTATAACATAGTAAAATCAATTTGCGATTTGGGATGATTTGGGGTGCTTTGGGGTTGAAGATTTTGCTGAAATTGGTGTTAAAATTGGATTCATGGTTCGAAAGTGTTTCGCAAGAAGGAGATTTCAGATTGCAGCGTTTTGGGGTTCCTTTTCTTGTGTTTCAGATATTGCAAATTTTAGAGATTTCATATTAGGATTTTGAATCTGGGTTGAATTTTATGTGTTGAGGTTCTTTTCTTTGTTTACGAATTGAGTTTCCTTTTCTTAGGTTGATTTCGCGTTTTAGGTTTTGGTGTTCATTATCTTGCAATTTGAGATTTTTCCTTACCTTGCTCCTTGTTTAAAATTGCTTTGTGATTCCAGCGTTCAATGTGTTGGGTAGTGGTGGAATGGTGACTCCCCTTTGTTTTTTGTATTCTTTATGCGTGAATGGACAGAGGAAAAAGGGAAAGAGAATGGAGATTTTGGATGATGATCGTGTGGGTTTCGAGAATGTTATTGTGTATGCGTTGAACTTAAAAAATGATGGTGCTGGAATGATGTGTTGATTATGGGTTCGAGATGAAGAAAGGGGTAATGGGTTGTTGTTTTTCTATTTGTACAAGTGAGATGTGATAATGTATGTGTTAAAAGAATGGAGGTTTATGGTTATGATGAATGTCAAAAAATGGTAGATGATGGATATGGTGAAGGAGAAGGGAACTTCTTCACTTCCTCCGCCCTGCAATTAGTCATGGCACACAACAACAATTTCATGAGCAGTAGCAAAACGGTACAACCACGATTTCATTTAACCCTCTGTTAAACAAATTTTCCACGTCATTAATTTTTACTTTTAAAATTTACATCTCAATTGACCTTACCTCATTCACTTTTGGCCAGATGGGTAATTACGCCGTTAGGTTTTTAACGTCGTAAGCAAAAAGAACCAACTTGAACCATTTTTACAAAATATGAGACAATAGTGAACTCTCGAAAAAGGATATGACCACTTTGAATACATCGCCCCAAACTAGAGATCAAATAAGGTATTAAACCTTTAATTTAATGAACTTAAACTAAAATATATTAAAAAATAAAAAAAAATCAGTAAATAAAAATAAAAAAGATAAAGTGTTGGATTTCAAAATGAATACTAGATTTTAAAAAAATAATAAAATGATTATCGAATTTGGAAATATGAAAGAAGTGTTAATCATATTTCGAAATTGGAATGAATTGAATGTCAAATTTCAAAATGTATGAGAAGTGTTTGCTAGATTTTAAAATTTGGTGAGTTCTTTAACTAGATTTTGAAATTCAATCAGTTTTTTAATTTGATTTCGAAATTCGATTAGTTTTTAATCGAATTTCGAACTTTGGGTTTAATCGAATTTTGAAATTTGATTATTATTTAATTGAATTTCAAATTTTGGTGAGTTTCAGAATCTCGTGACTTTTCTTAATCGGATTTTAAAATCTAGTAACTTCCTTAATTAGATTTCAAAATCTGATAACTTTCTTAATCGAATTTCAAAATCTCTTAACTTCTTTAATTGAATTTCGAAATTTTGTGAATTTTGAAATATGATGACTTTTCTTATTCAAATTTTAAAATTTGGTGAGTTTCTAAACCGAAATTTAAAATTTGATGAGTTTTTTAATCAGATTTTGAAATTCAATAAATTTCTCAATGGGATTTTAAAATTCAATGACTTCATAAAGAAGGTGCACACTATATTTAGGTTAAGAAAAACTAATGCTAAGTAAGTGAATTAATTATGGAAGAGAAGAAACAAAATTGTTTAAACGTTAAGAAATGGTTTGAAAATGCATGAAGAAAGCTTAGAGTTGTTGGGAGAAAGCCCTAGTTTCAATTGCCAAGACCCAATACAAAATTTATGTTAATATCTTAATAATTACTGGTAGATATTTGTGCAGGACCGAGAGACTAACCTTTCTGACGTGTCCTCCTTGCTTCCGAACACCTGGATCGTCTGAACCGCTCGCTTTCAGTCTGGACTGTTCGCTTGTCAATTGCTCCATTTGGCCGTCGCCTGCTCCGCTCGGTTGTATTCTTGATCAAGGGTGGAGGTACCTGCAAAAGGCACTCCGACGCTCAAGTTAGGAGCAGTTTAGTGAATTGTTTATCACATTTGAGTATTTTAATTCTGATCGAACGTATCTGGCTTTTGGCCCTGTCATTATATTTATAAGTGTTTCATAGATCAAATAAAAACAATCTTACCTTGAGATTCAGTTAGTTACTCATAAACGACTTATCAATATCTCTAATAAGATATCTTTGTGTATTTTATCGTGTGTTGGACTTTTGGCCCAATAATGATTTAAACAATAATAACTTAAACGACGTTGGCCCAATTATGGCCCAACATTGTTGATGTAGTGGATGGACCAAACGGTCATGGATGTTAACCGTTCGGTAGGTATTATATACCATACATATGCCTCCCAAGTTTGAGTTAACCATTCGGCTTTAGCCAAGGTTAACTATAGGACTTATATGAGCTTGAGAGAGGTCGTTCTCGTGGTGCTGGGGAGCTTGTTTTTAATGTGCTTTTAGTCGTTGCTCATCTCTGAACCGAACGATGGACTCTAGGAGATGGAAGTTTTGTCAAAAACCTTTTCCCATGTTGAGCAGTAGACGCTAAGATCCTGACAGAATCTTCCTGTACGAGATATTTCCTCCCGTAGAAATGTGCGTTAAGTAAAGTAATCGCATCAATGAAAAGTAATTAGTGTAACACCCCGATTTTTTTTTGAGATGTCACGGTGTAAAAATCTTTCGTAAAGTATTTCCATAAAATAATCCTTTAAGACAATCAAACTTTATTTGATTAAAATGCGGAAGAAAAACATAATTATAAACTTTGTCTATTCAAAACCATTATCTCAAAGAATCCTTTTTTCTAAAAAGATACAAAGTCTGAAAACTTTTAAATAAAATAATTCATCATTCCCGACATATAAGATCCCAACTCTCACGTCAGCTACTTCGATCCAGTCTTATCTGCAAAGTCATCTACTCCCGTACAAGTACGATGATCGTAGGGTGAAACCACAACCACAACATTCAAGGGCGAGCAACCAGAAATGTCATAATACACAACATATCATATTCATATTAAACACAAAGTAATATAACCATACAACATATTTCATTATAGCGTTAACATCACAGTCAATTCATTCATGACCCAATGTCATTTCCTTCTACTATGTCGTCATAACCTGTTTCGCAAAACAGGGCAATTCAAGTCGTCTTCCATCACAACTTCCGACCTATCTCCCTAACTTCTCAAGGAATTACGAGTAAAAACTTCGGTTAGGCGCAACTACCGAGCACTATACTCACACGAGCCGAAGTCATTTTGGGCGAGACATTCACATCCCCGCGCAGAGGGAAGTGACACTCGAATCACTATCTCAAAATGAGAGTCTAACACATTCTTAACGTAGCACAGTACGAAAAGTTCATCCATAACCGACCACAGTACAAGGAAATAATATAGTTTCATATTCACATCACAATCTCATACATATTCTCAATAACATGCATTGCTCACTCATCATAAGATTTATACTGTCCTTCTCATTACGTTTCATACATAGTATCAATATTATACATTAACTCACCAATCACAAGGTTCATAACACAATCTCAATGCATTTCACACTTAATCTCAATAATAGCCATTAATTCATCAACCACAAGATATAAACACAATTCTCATTAATTACTCATTAAATCCACTAAGTTCAACCTCATTAAATCTACTCTGAATATTTCCAATAGCCTCTTTATATTATTATTATTCTCATTACTTCCCATACACAGTCTCACAAGTATGAATTAACATAACAATCCCAATATTTCAAGACACCATTATAATTACTTAATAATAAATCCAGAAAATATTCTCCCCAAAAGTACAACATTCTTAAAACGAAACAAGGGTCGAAACCTAATCTTTGAAACTATAAACATAGATATACTTCAATCACAACATATAAACCAACAAGTAGAACGCTTACTCATAGAATATTATCTTATTATATTTAAATTACAGCTTATTTATTTAATTAATAGAATAACAACCAACCTCAACTTTTCTAATATACCATTCTAATACCATTTTAATACAGTGATACAAAAAGAAGTTTAACAATCCAAATAGCCCAAAATTTGATTTCCTACCTATTACTCATTTACTTGGCTTTATAATATATTAATTCTATTTACCCCTGATCATCACCGCGTCCAAAAATCCTTATGTGCAATCACCAACCCCGTATTCACTTTCTAATTTCCTTTTTAATTGTCGTGGGACCCACCCTTTCCTTCCAATCCTCTTATAAATAAAATAAAAAAACTTTCAAACCCCAAAAGGCACAAAACTCCTCCCTGTAACACAATTTCTCACACATTTCTCTCTCCTCTCTACGGCCCACACTAAATCTCCACTTTATTATTCTTTCTTTTAAATTCTTTTTTTTTTCTTTTTAACTCCCAGTGCCTCCAACTCTTTCTCTCCTCTCTCTTTTCCAATTTAATTCTCACGTCACACACCCTACATATCTCTTCCTCTCTTTCTTCTTTCATCTTTCTAAATTAAAATCACTTTCCTTACTCCTTTACATAAGTTGTACTTCCTCTCCTACCAGACTTTGCATGCAACCTCACGTACCAAACTTCTCCCTGCTTCAATCCTCTTTCTCTTTTCCTTCCAATTGGTCCATATCATTAAAAAATCATCAACCCAAAACCTCACCTTACATACTTAACTCTTCTCTAACGCCACTAACTTTCTCTCACCTCTTTCACATAACAAAACACACCCCCATGCAGTGACAGTGCTTCACCCAATTCAACAATTTAAAACCCAACCCTTCAAGTATTTTCAATCTCTTTCTCTCTCTTATACTTCTTCTCGCCGAACACGTACCCACTTCCCTTTTATCATCATTCCTCATCATCTCATCTATTCCAGAGACCAAATTAAACACTCTTTCTCCTTCCTTTCTCACCAATTGGGACCCACATCACTTACAAATCATCAACCTAGAACCTCACTTCTCACGTACACAATACAACATCACCCACACGTAACATCCAAGCACGAACCTTCTTCCTGTTTCCTCATTTTCCTTCAATAATCCCTGCACTCTTTTCATTATCCAACATCAAAGTCCTTTCTTCCCATGCACTCCTAGATTCCCCTAGGTCTGAACCTAGCGTCCACTTACACCCAGGCCACATCACCCACTCCTTCTTCTCTTAACCTAACGGGAAGACTCTAACTCCCACTAACAACCATTTTGTTCACTTCCACCTTCTCCACTCAACCGCTAACATTTACCCAATCTTTACTTAAGCATCAACCTGAAACTACTTTCCCTACATCATCATTCAACCCTTCTACAGAGAAACTCCTCCTCTCTGCCCCTTAACTCCACGCACCAAGCTAAGCAAAGGAAACACTCTTCTATTCTTTCTTCTCATCCTAACATCACGTAACACCATCACACCTCCATTCACATTTTAACCTTACACCTATTCTTCTACAAGACCCAAGACCACTCTATATTCATTCTTTCTTCTCCATAGACCCCAAAACCACACAACTCTCCCTCACCCAGGTATTTCTAGAACCGTAACCTACTACACTGGATGCAACCGATAAAGGATGAGACTCACATGCACTCACTCCCTTATTTCTCTACAGTTCTCTTATTGAACGAGAATAACACCACAAAACCAAACCCTACCAGTGGCTATCTTTACAGTTTACACCCGCACACTCTCACCCTAGGTCTACATGGAACCAGGGTTCCCCTCTTTGAACCAAACCTCATGCCAGGAAAGAAAACCAGCGCGAAAACATATATAAAACATTAATCATCATGTACAACAATAATTCTAGTTTACTCCCCTTACCTGGGTGTTTAGAGAGTTCTCTACGGTTCTTTGGATTCCTAGAATGCTTGGAAGGCCTCCTCCCTCCCGTGGCAGTAGTAGAACCTCTCCCCGCGTCCACAGTTCACTCCACAAGGCGATAAGATCTCTCCCACTCCCTCACAAATATTTGGTGTTGAAGCAAGCATCTAGGGTTACCTCTCTATGCTCGCGGCTGCTGCCCATCCTCCCCTTTCTATCCTAACCTAAAATACTATTTATATATCACTGCTCCTCTCTACTCACAGCCACGGCCCAACACCCTTTAAGTTTAGGGTTAAATACCTTTCCTAAAATAACCTTAAAATCTCATTCAAAACACTGCTAATGATAATTTCCCATAATACCCGTCAACCTAGACTAAGGGAAAAGAAAACTAATGTCCCCCTGGATCAAGCTCCCAAGCTAACACCAGTAGTTGGCCTCTCTCCCTCACTTAAACCCACGGTCAAAGTAAAGAATTGCACCACGTACTGCATGCAAAAGGAGAGGGCTTTTGCACGAATGTAGGCAAAAATGACCAATTTATTACCGAAATAGGCAAAAATTGATCAAAAGTGAAATCGTGGGGGATAAAAGTGACTTCAAAAAAAGAAGTCGTGTCCCCTGCACGACTTTGTTAGCCTTATACAAAAGAGAGGTTACATTTTAATATTATATCTTTCCCATTTATTTTATTTCTTTTAATTAATATTATAAAGCAGTTAATATTCTGGAAGTGGTCCATTTTAAAACCGTTTTCAAACGTGTGGGTGTGCCATTATTCCCACAATAATCTCTTTTAACGTTAAATACTATGTGATGGTTTTTGGAGTAATATAGACTACAGAAAAATTTCATATTAGGTCACTGAACCTACTCTTTTCTTCATATACGGTTGGTCTCGCTTTTATTCTTGTAAATCTGAATATGATTAAATGTGCTTGTTTGATATATATATCTTTATATTTGGTATCAGAGCAACGTTTATCCTCTACCTTATCTGGTTCACTTCTCTGTGCGTATTGTGTTTTTTAATTTTATCAATTGTTTTGAAACTGGGTAGAAAGAATAAAGCTTTCTGTGAAATTTTCTATGAAATATTTTGATGTGGAGGTTGAAGATGATTGAAACGGTGTTTGGTTTTGCGTTTCAATTTTTATTTTATTTTATTTTCTTCTTTCCCTGTTACATACATATGTGCACTGGAGGTGAAAGGTACGCTGTTTTTTGGTTTCAATTCAGATTGATCTTTTGCTTTTCACACACACACACATATATATATATATATTATATATATATATATATATATATATATATATATATATATATATATAGTACGAAAGTTGCATTGCCTTTTTCGGTGCTTTTCTGGTATAGCACGTTTGCATATATATTATATTTGTTAGTTACTTTTGTGATAGGCTCCAGTTTTACACACGCTATTAAGTTTATTCGGTGCGTGTTAGTATAATATTTAAATTTTTTTTTGAATATTATATATTTATAATATGAATCTTATATTTTATTTAGATTAAATATAAGAGAGAATTTAATGTTTAGTGATAAATATAATTTTTAATAATTAGAGAGTAGCCACAGCATCTTTAATTAATTAAATTATATTATAAATATCACTTTATTGAAACATTAATTGTAATTAATTATATATAATGTGATGAAATATACCCACAGGATTTTCCTTACATTTGTATGATTAATTAGGATAAAATATTTATTATAATTCTTAAATTTCCCACAGGAATTAGGAATGTGATATAATTTAATAGTTTTATCATTAGGTTAAATGAGTCTAATTGAGTAAGACTTTAACCCACAGGCAAGTTTTATGTTAATAGACTTATTGGTAAAGACATGTTTTACATTGGTAAAACATGATATTTATTTTAGTCTCAAATTTTGATAATGAACATGAAAATTTTGAATTTGCAGTTTCTCAATTTGTGAATATTTATGATATCAAGTGTGGTATTCCCGAATTGAAAGGAGATAATTATAAGATTTGGAAGGAGAGAGTTCTTCTTGATTTAGGCTGGATGGACATAGACTATGCTATTAGAAAACCTGAACCACCGGGTATTATTGAGACTAGCACTTCAGATGCCATTGAACTTTATGAAAAATGGGAGAGGTCAAATCGTCTCTCTGTAACGTTCATAAAAACCAATATTTCTGCTGGAATCCGGGGTTCGGTTGATCAGTATGAGAATATCAAGGATTTACTGAGGGCTATTGATGAGCAGTTTACGACATCTGACAAATCTCTTGCGAGTACTCTTATAATGCAGTTTTCATCCTTAAAGCTCACTGGTATTAAGGGAGTCCGTGATCATATCATGCGCATAAGGGACATGGTGGCTCAACTAAAAGCTTTGGAAGTTACCATGTCTGATTCTTTCCTAGTGCACTATATTTTGTGCACTTTGCCTCACCATTACGCTCCCTTTAAAATCTCTTACAACACACATAAGGACAAGTGGTCGATTAATGAATTATTGACCATGTGTGTTCAAGAAGAAGAAAGGCTATTGATTGAAGAAGGGGAAAAGGTGAACTTGACCACTTCATTTAAGAATAAGAAGAACCAAGTTAATAAGAAGGGAAAGATTCTTGCTCAACCAGTTATTAAGAAGTAGTCCAGATGTTTCTTTTGTAAAAAGAAGGGACACATGAAGAAGGAATGTCAAAAGTTTAAGGATTGACTTGAAAAGAAAGGTAACTTGTTTGCTTTTGTCTTTTATGAATCTAATTTGACTAGTTTTAATCATAACACATGGTGGATTGATTATGGTTCTACAATCCATGTTTCTAATACCTTGTAGGGTATGGAAAACCTAAGGAAACCGATGGGAAGTGAGCAACACATCTATTCAGGAAGCAAGATGAGTTCACATGTTGAAGCCATTGGGACGTGCAATTTAGTTTTAAGCAGTGGTTTTGTTTTATGTTTAGAAAAGACCTTTTATGTTCCTAGTTTTAGTAAGAACTTGATTTCTATTTCACAACTTGCACCTTTGGGTTTTTCATATAATTTTACGGATTCTGGTTTTACTTTATTGAATGAATCCAAAGTTATTGGCTTTGGGGAATTATGCGATGGTCTTTACTTTATTAAATTGCAAAACAACGCTGCTTATAGTTCTATGCATGTTTCTGCTGGGTTAAAAAGATGTGTTATGAATGAGGATTCTTCTGTTTTATGGCACCGTAGATTGGGACATATCTCCATTGAGAGAATTAAGCGATTAGTAAATGAAGGAGTACTTAGTACTTTGGATTTTACTGATTTTGAGACTTGCGTGGATTGCATTAAGGGTAAGCAAACTAACAAGTCCAAAAGAGGTGCTAAGAGGAGTTCAAGTTTACTAGAAATTATTCATACAGATATTTGTTGTCTGGATATGGATGCAAGTAGTCCAAAATACTTTATCACCTTTATAGATGATTACTCATGATACATGTATTTGTACTTACTTCGTTCTAAGGATGAAGCCTTAGATGCCTTTAAAGTTTTTAAAGTTGAAGTAGAGTTACAATGTGGAAAGAAAATTAAGATTGTGAGATCAGATAGAGGTGGAGAGTACTACGGTAGATACATGGAGAATGGACAAGCACTTGGTCCGTTTGCTAGATTTCTTTAAGAACATGGGATTGTTGCCCAATATACCATGCCTGGCTCTCCAGATCAGAATGGTGTAGCAGAAAGAAGAAATCGAACCTTGATGGATATGGTGAGAAGTATGAGGAGTAATTCAAAACTTCCTCAGTTCTTGTGGACTGAAGCACTTAAGACGGCTGTGTATATAGTAAATCGGGTCCCAACTAAGGCTGTTTTAAAAACACCTTTTGAGTTATTCAAAGGTTGGAAACCTAGTTTACGACATGTACGCGTTTGGGGATGTCCGTCTGAAGTGAGAATTTGTAATCCACAAGAGAAGAAACTAGACCCAAGGACTATTAGTGGGTATTTCATTGGATATGCTGAAAGGTCCAAAGGTTATAGATTCTATTGTCCAACTCATAACACTAAGATTGTGGAATCAAGAAATGCAAAGTTTCTTGAAAATGATTTGATTAGTGGGAGTGATTTAAATCAAGACGTTGATCTTGAAAAAGATCACTATGAAGCTCAAACCTCTCAATCAAATGAAAGATTGGTAGTCATTCACGCTCCTTCAATTCAAAAGCGTATTGAACAACCAATAATTGATGTTCCACAAATTGCTGAAAATGATAAGCAACAAGTAAATGTTGAACAACAAGTTTCTCATCAAGATGTTGAGACAACATTAATAAGATCTACTAGAATCAGAAGACCAGAAGTTTCTAGTGATTATGAAGTGTATTTACAAGAATTGGATTACAACATTGGAGCCGAAAATGATCCTGAAACGTTTTCACAAGCCATGAGTTCTAAAGAATCAAAACTATGGTATGATGCCATGAAAGACGAGATGGATTCTATGGCATCCAACAAAGTCTGGGATCTCGTTCAGTTGCCTGATGGTGTAAAATCCATTGGATGTAGATGGGTCTTTAAAACTAAGAAAGACTCAAAAGGCAACATTGAGAGACATAAGGCAAGACTTGTTGCTAAAGGATTCACTCAAAGAGAAGGAATTGACTACACAGAGACTTTTTCTCCTGTATCTAAGAAAGATTCCTTCCGAGTAATTATGGCATTAGTAGCTCATTTTGATTTTGAGTTACATCAAATGGATGTGAAAACAACATTCCTTAATGGTCATATGGAAGAAGAGGTTTACATGAAACAACCTGAAGGATTCTCTTCTAAAGGCAATGAGCACTTGGTATGTAAGCTTAATAAATCCATTTATGGATTAAAACAAGCCTCTCGCCAATGGTATCTAAAATTTCATGATGTTATCACTTCATTCGATTTTGAAGAAAACATCATGGATCAATGTATATACCAAAAGGTCAGTGGGAGTAAGATTTGTTTCCTTGTTTTATATGTGGATGACATTTTGCTTGCAACCAACGACAAGGGTATGCTATATGAAGTGAAACAATTTCTCTCAAATAACTTTGACATGAAGGATATGGGAGAGGCATCTTATGTCATTGACATTAAGATCCACAGGGAAAGATCTTGGGGCATTTTGGGTTTGTCTCAAGAGACCTATATCAACAAAGTTTTAGAGAGGTTTAATATGAAGAATTGTTCACTAAGTGTATCTCCCATTGTAAAGGGTGACAAACTTGAATTAAGTCAATGCCCGAAAAATGATCTTGAGCGGGAATAGATGAAAAATATTCCATATGCTTCAGCTATTGGAAGTCTTATGTATGCTCAAGTTTGTACTAGACCTGACATTGCATTTGTAGTTGGAGTTTTAGGAAGATATCAGAGTAATCCAGGTGTTGACCACTGGAAAGCTGCAAAGAAAGTAATGAGATATCTTCAAGGAACAAAAGATTTCATGCTCATGTATAGATGAACTGCTAATTTAGAAGTGATTGGCTACTCCGATTCAGACTATGCTGGCTGCGTTGATTCACGAAAATCAACGCCTGGTTACATTTTTATGTTAGCTGATGGAGCAGTATCTTGGAGTAGCAAAAAGCAGACCTTGACGGCTACTTCTACTATGGAAGCTGAATTCGTTTCTTGTTTTGAGGCTTCTTCACATGGTGTATGGTTGAAGAGTTTTATATTTGGGCTTAGAGTTGTGGACTCAATTGCTAGGCCACTGAAGTTGTACTGTGATAACTCTGCTGCTGTTTTCATGGCTAAGATTAATAAAAGTGGAAGTCGAAGTAAGCACATCGACATTAAATATCTGGCCATAAGAGAACGTGTTAAAGAAAAGAAAGTGGTTATTGAGCACGTTAGCACTGAGTTGATGATTGCTGATCCTTTAACTAAAGGCATGCCACCAAAGAATTTTAAGGATAATGAACGCGAATGGGACTTGGTTCCATGATGTGACAATCATTGTAAGTACTTTCATTTTGATAAAACTCTTATTCAGTTTAATGTTTTCTCAATTATTTGTGCACACAATTAATTACTTTGAGAAAACTCATTTAATTGTGACCTAGAATAGACATATGGTTTATTCATTAAAGTTAAGAGATTGCGATGTGAGACTAAATACATCGTAATACATGGGAGATAATACTCATTATTAGAGGAACTATCACCATGATTCATATATTTGGTCTCTTATTACGTTTGATGGTTGAATAAAATGGGCCAAGTGGGAGAATGTTAGCCTTATACAGAAGAGAGGTTACATTTTAATATTATATCTTTCCCATTTATTTTATTTCTTTTAGTTAATATTATAAAGCAGTTAATATTCTGGAAGTGGTCCATTTTAAAACCGTTTTCAAACGTGTGGGTGTGCCATTATTCCCACAATAATCTCTTTTAACGTTAAATACTCTGTGATGGTTTTTGGAGTAATATAGACTACAGAAAAATTTCATATTAGGTCACTGAACCTAATCTTTCCTTCATATACATCACCATCGTGTTTTAAGAGCAAGGGTTCAGAAACCAGAAATTAGGCAAGCATACAACAATGGCTGGAGGTTGGTCTTTCTGCTTCCACTTTTATTCTTGTAAATCTGAATATGATTAAATGTGCTTGTTTGATATATTTAGATTTATTGAATCTTCAGTATGAATCTGTTACATATCTTTATAGACTTCACACTGTTCATAGGAACAGTGTTGAAGTCGTGCACCCCAAAAACGACTTCTGGGTCATGTAATCGATTACAATAAACCTCGTAATCGATTACAGAGTGTTGAAATGGAGTGGCTGAAGGTTTTGAAATTTGTAGATAGAAAACGTACTGGTAATCGATTACAGCATGTGAGTAATCTATTACCAGGTTGGTTGTGAAGCAAGAAGCACTCGGGTAATCGATTACAGAGTTTGTGTAATCGATTACCAGTGTGTATTTGTTTGGTTTATGAAAATGATTTTGTATTTGACATATGTTATGTATTGGTTATGTTATAGGAAAAGAGAAAATAAATATATGTAGGAAATATTTATAGTAATATATCAGTAATGGATTTGATTACAATTTGGTAAGATTAAGAAATAACTATTGGCGAAAAGGACAATTTCCCCTATGATGACCTTCGTTGCGGCAGTAAGAGCATTTTTTTGGGTTATCTGGATTGGATTGATCCATTTCATTATGAAGCCTATTTGTAGATGGTCTTCCGGATGCCTTGCGTCGCATTTTAGGATCTGGTATGAAGTTTGGACCTGTATACAGAGACCAATAGTCTTCATTTTGGATTGGGTGAAATTGTACTTTGTATGCCTTGAAAATGTTGTTAAGACTGTATACTGGATCGATTACTTGGGTTAGTGGGATATGCGAAAATGCACAAACAGCAATGACATGATGACATGGGAGACGAGTAGCCTGGAAGTGTCCACAATCACACCACCAGTCATTTAGGTTGACCTTGTAGGAAAGTGGAACAGGGCGGTAGTGGTGAGGTGTTGAAATTTCTTGAACATCAAATTCAGAATTTTCACGATTGTAGCGATGAACATGACAATATGCGGATTGTTGTTGATTTTTCCTAATGATGTCGGCGATTTGTTCAGGATATTGGTGTCCTGCTTGTAGCATAGAGTTCGCCTTTAATCCGCGTTCAACAAACCATGATTGTGTCCTCTCAAATGTTGTTCTGATGAGAGCACATATTGGTAATGAACGTGCTCCCTTTAAAATGGAGTTGGTGCACTCAGCAAGATTAGTCGTCATATGTCCATATCTTCTCCCTCCATCAAAAGCCTGAGACCATTTTTGTAATGGAATTTTATCTATCCATTGAACTTGTTGTGGGTATTGGTTTCTCAATGCAGCAAGTTTTGCCGTGACAGTTGGTTGCTTGACCTCGTAAGCTGTAATAAGGTAATACCAAAATTAAATTAAAGAATAATAATGTTAAAAAAATTATAAAAGTATAAGTGTTAGAAGAATTTTTGTATGAGTACCTAAATTGATGAATTGTTTTTTTAGGTCGTGATTTTTGAATTTGCTGTTGAAGTTGGATGCTAGATGACGTATGCAATAAATAGAGTTCAAACCATCTTGTTCCCAACCAACTTCATCTGATCTTAAGGCGGATAGTATACCCTTTCCTTTGTCAGTGATGATGCAAATATTTTGTTGATGACAAAGATGTTCTCGAAGTAGTTCAAAAAACCATATCAAGGCCTCCTTTGTCTCACCTTCTACAATGGCAAAGGCCAGTGGGAAAATATTTCTATTGCCATCTTGACCTATGGCGGTTAGCAAAGTTCCATGATATTTACCCGTGATAAATGTGCCATCAACTTGGAGAATGGGTTTACAGTATTTGAATCCTTCTATGCAAGGACCGAAAGACCAGAAAACTCTTTCCATAATATAGCAATTATCGTCGGTTTCTCCATCAATATTCACAGGAGAACCAGTGCATTGTAAAATTGTACTTGGGTTTGCTTCCTTGACGGCATGCAACCACCTCGGCATGTGGTTATAAGAGTCCTCCCAGTCTCCAAACTCCATAGCAAGAGCCTTCTGTTTAGCGATCCAAGCTTTTATGTACGACACAGAATATCCGAATCGACCCTTAATATCTGCAATCAAACTCTTCACACGAATGGATGGGTTTGTCCGGATTGAATTGGATATGATCGTCGCAATGTGAGTACTATGAAGATTTGTATGATCTTGAGATAGTATTGTTGAGAAACACGAATGTTGTCCGTCTATGTTTTTTATTTCCCAATATTTACGGACTTTGCTATAAGCTGCCCTCAGACGCCATTGACAACCGTTGTGATATTCCAGACAACGGATAACATAAATGTTGGGTTTGGACTCAATGACGCTGTATTTGTAACCGTTTGTAATGTGATAATGTTTGATTGCAAGAATAGTTTCCTCCTTTGACTGGAACTGCATACCTTGATTCAACTCTGGAATTACTTGTGCAGATGATTGTGTTATGTGGCCGTCGTCGTTGTTGTCATCTTCGAGTATGTTGTCTAATTCATCATCCGTGCTGAAGTCATCAATGTTATCCAATATTAAAGGTTCTTCATCAATGAACTGCGATGATGAAGATGATGGCAAGTTCCATGATGCCATTTTTTACTAAATATTGGGTAGAGTTTGGTTAGCAAGCAGTAGTAGAAGAGGTTTTGGGGGTGGAGTTCGGATGTGAAGATACACTTCTTATAGCGTATAATACATTCACAAGTATGAGTGGGTGTTATGATGTCAAATAGAAAGTAGTGAACAATATTCCAGGACTGTGAGTATAGCACTGGACACTGTCATCTATAGACATAGACTTTGATGTAAAGGGAAGGTACCAATAGTATTAGATTTATTGGTTTCGTATAAAGTGATATGAATATGGCTATCAATAGAGAGCACTGTCATTTTTATAGTTCCCCTAAACTAGTGATTCATAAAATAGTTTGTAAATAATTTAAAATAGGTTTAATCCTTTTTGACGTCCCAATTTGTGTAGGAATGTCTCAGATAGGTCCTCGTTTTCTAAAGTGTATCAAAATGGTCCTTAATTTTGAAAATTGATATCAATTGAGTCCTTTCCGTTAAGTTGGCTGGACGGCGTTAAAAAAATTGATGAGTGGGATGCTGAGATGACGAACGAACGCTCGTCCACCACCGAACGAACGCTCGTCCACCAGCGAACGAACGCTCGGCGACCACCGAACGAACGGTCGTCCAGTGTGGAACGAACGGTCGTCCAGCGGTAAGAGGTCGACGAGCGTTCGTTCGCTGGTGGACGAGCGTTCGTTCGTCATCTCAGCATCTCACTCATCAATTTTTTTAACGCCGTCCAACTAACTTAACGGAAAGGACTCAATTGATATAAATTTTCAAAATTAAGGACCATTTTGATACACTTTAGAAAACGAGGACCTATCTGAGACATTCCTACACAAATAGGGACGTCAAAAAGGATTAAACCTTTAAAATATAATAATAAAATAGTTTATAAATGAATTAAATTAAAAATACATATAGATAAAGGATGTTTAAAAAAAAATTTTAAAAGGGAATTTTTGAAAAACAAAACACAAAAAAGGGAAGTTGTGGGGGTGGGGCACGACTTCAATAGGTGAAGTCGTGCACCCCCTACACGACTTCAATTGTTGAAGTCTTGTAGGGGGTACACGACTTCACCTATTGAAGTCGTGCCCCCCCCCCCCCCCCCCCAACTTCCCTATTTCAGATTTTTTTTGTTTCAAATATCCTATTCCCATGACTTTTACAATTTGAAAAATAATTTGTACACTGTATTAAATTTATGAAATTGCTTCTATTATTTTTCCAATTCATAAAAATGTATTATATGAATTTAATAATATTCATTAGAAATATGTAAATTATATTTATGGATGCATTGGGCTACGGGACAAGAGATGGTACACATGCATGCTTCACATTTTCCTCTGACCACCAATAATGGTATTGAACTATGCTTACCAAATTTCCTATTCATCTTCCTATTCATTTGCATGCCTACATTTACATTTGCTGACCTTGAATGATACTTGTACTTTTTCACATGGCTCTCTTATTTTTTTGCAGGTTGAAGAATCTCTGAGGGGCACTTATTGTGTATTATATCAATTGTCATTTCCATGTGCTCTGTCCCGTGACTTTCAAGATTGTTGGGAATCAATTCTTCTACTTAATTTGGTAGAGGGTGCATTTCATTTCTCCCAACGTCCTCTGAGTTCCAATACCCAAACCCCCTAAAACATGGTCTTTTCTTCCATATCCCTCTAGTCTACCCACTTCAAATCTGAGTTGCAATACCAAAAAGACTTCTCCTTTGTCATTGCTTGAATAACCCACTTTCACCCACAAAATTTAATATGGCTACTGCCCGTCAACTTCCCGTTCATATGTCCCTTCTACGTCTACAAGATAAACACGTCGTCAATTCTATTTGGGAAGGCAATGAACGAGTCATTTGCCCTCGAAGACATGCAATTTGGTTAGCAAAGCATGTCCACGAAATTGATGAAAGAATAAAGAATATTTTACATGGAGCAGGTTTTATCCATATTTTGCAAGCTTCAAGTCTGGAGATAAATCACTACCTTGTTACTGCTTTGGTTGAAAGGTGGAGAGTGGAGACTCATACTTTCCACTTCCCTCATGGTGAAAGTACGATTACATTGGAAGACGTTGCATTACAACTGGGGCTTACTATTGAAGGACAGGTGGTGACTGGCATCAGTAGTGGTCCCCTAACAGTATTTTGTCATCAACTACTAGGAGATGTTCCACCTGAGAATTGTGTAAGGGGAAACAGAATCAAGTTGTCATGGTTGAATAACACTTTCCGCCAATTGCCTCATCATGCAACGGAACAGGTTATTGAACAATACGCTAGAGCGTATATGTTGATAATAATTGGCAGTGTGATGATGCCAGATACATCTGCAAGCATGGTGCATTTGATGTATCTCCCCCTATTGGCCGACCTGCAGAACGTTTCACAGTATAGTTGGGGATCAGCCACGCTCTCCTGCTTGTATCGTGCCCTTGATCACGGGACTAGGGTTGACCAAGACAATATCAGAGGGTGCATGATCTTGTTACAGTGCTGGGCATGGGAAAGAATAACATGTCTTTCACCAGAATTACTTGAAGTCACAGAACACGAGATTTCTTCTGGTGCAGTTTTTCCACTTGCGAAAAGATGATGTCGCACAACACAGTCAATATTCCAGGACACTACAACTGTCAAACAATTTCGCCAGAAAATAGACGACGTATCACCTCGACAGGTATATTTTAAATACATAACAAATATTGGGTTATAAAATTAATGTACAATTGATGGCTTAATTACTATACCCTAAACCAAAAACTTCATATCATGCAGTTCCTATGGACACCGTACAGACGTGCTGAAATTTCACATCTCATTCAAGTACAAGTGCCACCGACATGTCGGGCAGTTGTGCCACTTATATGTTTCTCTGTGGTAGAATACCAACAATCAAACCGGGTCATGCAACAATTTGGTTTTAGACAAAATGTTCCCCATCCACCAATGAATCTAGATGAGGAACATAAATTGGATATGAGAGGACGCGCTGATTGGAATTGGCATGAACACCATCACCAGTGGATTGCATTGTGGAATGACCGGCATAATCGTGTGTTCAACGGGATACCTTTTCAGAAAAATGGTCACTTGCGAGATGAATCGGAGTATATGCAGTGGTATATAACTCATACCATCCGCTACATTGGTTTAATAGAAGATTCAACGGACTCTGAGGTACTACAATATTCCCTCCATAAAAATTATGATAGTGTTCATATCTTGTGTTATGAACATCACAAATTGTGTTTGGCAGTATGACATGGACCACGACGAACACTTCCACCCGCCATCTCAACACCGTGCATCTTCTTCATATCATGATCCACAAAGGTCTACCTCTGACCATGGCAACTATCAACATCCAGCTGTAAATTCAAGGTTTCAACAGAACATTCCACCGACACCAACATATCCTGGGGTTGAGAGTGGTTATTTCGCCTTTCCACCATCCACACCGTTCAGTGGAGGTCCATCCAATTATTTTGGAACCACCACAATGACTCCACCATCTTCATACGTACACCCTTCATCCTCACATAACGTGAATCGACCGACATTTGACTTTCAAAGCCTTCAACAGTGCAATCAAAGTGATCCGACGGATGAAGACCAACCAACGCACGATCCCACACTTGAACAACAATCACAAAGGCGAGCCCAACGACAACGACGACGACCACCGTGTGGGACTAGAGGACATAGATAGACTGCTTGCCTTATTTATTTAAAAATATGTAATTTGTTTAATTCTCTTAAAGTAATTAAAAACATTTATAACATCATAAACTATTATCGTCATATTACCTTATTCAATTGAACTTTATATACAAAGGAATTTTAATACATAATGCATTCAATAACTAATTTAACGTAACAGGTCAAAAATTTTCCAAATCCACAGCCAAGACTGACTGTTAATCGATTACATGAAGTCCGTAATCGATTACCACAATAACACTCATAGGACTTCCAGGATTTTTTAAACTGGGCCTTACCAGACTGACTGGTAATCGATTACATGGTTTTGGTAATCGATTACCAGTGGGCTCTTGTAATCGATTACGGAAAACCTGTAATCGATACTCGTCCGACCAGACTCTATATATTCAACTTTTTCTCTCTCCTCACGCACCAACACCCCCTCCCACTCGAGCAGCAGCGGCAACAAGGGTTTTTCCACCCTCTCCAACCTCCAAAAATCATCTAATCTTCCACCTTTTTCACTCTAAAACACCTTAACTTCACTCCCCTTTCAATTCTCTTCACTTTGCACCGATTGGATTTTGAAATGGCGGAATCTTTAAAAAGGCAAAGAGTAAGGGGGTCATCTTCTACAGGTGGGGGACGTCGCCGCCGTCAACCTTCACCGCCACAAAACTCTCCGCCACCCTCACCACCACCGTCACCCACCGCTGAACACCACAATGTTCAGTTTTCAACTCCTGCACAAGCCCAAAGGTATTTGTCCCTATACAAAGACCGCCTAATCATTGAGCCAAAATATCTAGATGAGCAGTATTTTGAGACACATGATTTTGAATTTTTTGGCATGCTAAAAAATTTGGGATTAGATGAATTTTGCTGCGATTTTAGTCCATATAATCCTCATTTGGTACGTCTATTTTATAGTAACCTCAAATTTTCTGAAAATGGCACAATGAAAACTGAGGTCAACAATGTCCAAATTATTATCAAACCCAGCATTTTCGCTGCTATAGCCAATCTTCCCTCGGTTGGGTTGCCCTTTGAAGGGAAATTATGTGAGGATTGGGCCAATGATTTCAATATGAACGTAGCCAGACAATTAATTTGTTTGCCACACAATCGCCCTACCACTAGATTTCTAGCAGGGAATATGACAACTGAGGCTAGAGTATTACATTATACTATATGTCGTGTTTTGTTTCCTCGTGTTTCTAACTTTGCACAGGCAACCGAGGAAGATATTCTGATAATGTGGGTTATAATGACGGCAAAGCAGATCAACTGGACCCATCTCATCCGACATAGGATGAAGAAGGCTTTGAGGGACGGTGCTCCACTTCCATATCCAACATTGGTCACCCGCATCTTGGAACATTTTCAAGTTCCACTGGAGGATGAAATATCGGTCCCACCAACTAGGCATTGGATGATATCAGGAGCAGTCATACAATCATTTGGACTGATCCAAAATGCTGACAACAGATGGGTGCACAGAAATTCTCCTCCTCCACGTCAGCGTCACCCACCTCCTGAACTACAACTACCACCAGTTCGTCCAGAACAAACTAGTAGATTTGATGATGTCATGACGGGGATAAACGATCTCCGAACATTTGTTGGGGACAGCTTCAATACACTTATGAAACGATGAATGCAAGATTTGAACAATTGGAGCTGAATATGGGTGACCGGTTCGATACTATTGATGCTAGAGTTGAAAATGTGGAGCACGACATCCAGTATCTGCGTCGTCATTTTGGTCCACACGGTGGATCATCTTCCTAGATGCCTTTCAATTTGTACTGTCATTTTCTATTCATTTTAGGTTGTTCTTCCTTATGTAATGCACTTTTCATTCAATAAAATACTAATTTACGTTTCTCTTTTCATATTATGATATTCTCTTATTTCTATTACATCAAATCACATACTCTTCCTATACAAAACAATACATCACAATGTAATCAACAACAATGCGTGCTTACACAACTTCATATCAACACACTTAATAAACTTCAAAATATCCACCAGAATTACAATACAAAATTTCATAAACCAACCAAAAACCCACTGGTAATCGATTACCACAACCCTGTAATCGCTTACCAGTATGAATCTTCCACCAAAAACAACCTGGTAATCGATTACACAACTGTGGTAATCGATTACCAGTGGGTATTTCCCATATTATTTGAAGTCGTGCTGGGTGGCCACGATTTCAACACGGTGTAATCGATTACCCTGACATTGTAATCGATTACAGTCCTCTGAAGTCGTTTTTGGGGTGCACGACTTCAGCACTGTAGTAATCTACAGTGTGAAGTCGTGCAGGGGGGGCACGACTTCTTCATTTGAAGTCGTTTGGACCCCCCACGACTTCCCCATTTACGTAAATTTGGTTGAATTTGCCCATTTTGGTAATATTATAGGCAAATTTGCCCATTCTCGTGCAAAAGCCAAAAGGAGAGAAATAAGTTCTCCAAACGTCACTCAAGAGCACTAGACCCCACGCCTCTCTCTCTTCCCTTAACCATCCAAGAAGTGTACCCAATTTCTCTCTTCTGGTTCAAAAATAAAATGCATGGGGATGCATTTCCTCTCTCCAGTCAAAGGGTCAATACCCATGGTTACCCAGAAATGTCTAAACCCTTCCCCTAACGTTAAACACCTGCAAGGAAACCTTAAAGAAAATACAATTCTCTGGCTACAAATCCAAAGAAAAGAAAGCCAAGCACCTGAAAGCCAACAAAACTAAAGATGCACGCTGCCCTTTGTTACCATACCATGTAATTTTCTCTCTCTTCAATCCAAAAAGAAACTCTATTGGCTAATAAACAACCCAATATCATACCATAATTATATATCCAATATTAGAAAATATAAAATAAAAAATAGATATTTTTATTTTATCCGGGTCTTACAATTAGAACCTGGTAAGGCTAAACCAAACCGTGAGTGATAGGAGTTCGATCTAGGAGTTCCTAGAGAACCTCCTAGTGAGAGGGCTTTACCTCTCGGATTTGATCTAGGAGTTCCTAGAAAACTTCCTAGTGAGAGGGCTTTACTTCTCGGCTTTGACCAAGAAGTTCCTGGAGAACTTCCTAGTGAGAGGGCTTTACGTCTCGGCTTTGACCTAGGAGTTCCTAGAGAACTTCCTAGTGAGAGGGCTTTACCTCTCGGCTTTGACCTAGGAGTTCCTTGAGAACTTCCTAGTGAGATGTCTTTACCTCTCGTTTTTGACCTAGGAGTTCCTGGAGAACTTCCTAGTGAGAGGGCTTTACCTCTCGGCTTTGACCTAAGAGTTCCTGGAGAATTTCCTAGTGAGAGGGCTTTACCTCTCGGCTTTGACCTAGGAGTTCCTGGAGAACTTCCTAGTGAGAGGGCTTTACCTCTTGACTTTGACCTAGGAGTTTTTGGAGAACTTCCTAGTAAGAAGGCTTTACCTCTCAGCTTTGACCTAGGAGTTCTTGGAGAACTTCCTATTGAGAGAGCTTTACCTCTCGGCTTTGACCTAGGAGTTTCTGGAGAACTTCCTAGTGAGAAGGCTTTACCTTTCGACTTTGACCTAGGAGTTCCTAGAGAACTTCCTAGTGAGAGGGCTTTACCTCTCGGCTTTGACCTAGGAGTTCCTGGAGAACTTCCTAGTGAGAGGGCTTTACCTCTCGGCTTTGACCTAGGATTTCCTGGAGAACTTCCTTGTGAGAGGGCTTTACCTCTCGGCTTTGACCTACAAGTTCTTAGAGAACCTTCCCTGGGTTGTGGATGGCCCGAACGGAAAATTTTGGATTGGCCACACGATTTGTGTGAAAGATCTTGTGATCTATAGGGAAGAAATATAACAACTCGAATTTTACATTGTGAGAAAAAGAGTAGCAAAACAAACCGATGAATTTACAAGGTTAGACAATTAATATCAAAATATATTATGCTATAAGGCTAGTCGGTCAAGCAAGTAAGACCGCTCGGTCCTCAATTGACTGTTTGGAGATCAAAACTGAAATCCATATTAAGATGTGTCATCGATGAGCTTGTTGGTGCTGTGTTGAAGATGTTGAAGGTTCATCTCGCTAAAGGTTTTCATATTTGTAATATGTTAGTTGTCCGAAGTGCCTTTGTCTTGATCCGCTTGGCATTTGCACTGTTAGGCCGAATGGGCGAACAGTTGAATGCTTAAAGACTTAATGTCAAATTTGGCTAAAGTATTTGAGGCCATGGAAGGCTGAGTAGTTGAGGCCGAAGGGCCAAATACCTGTGATACCTGTGAGGCCGAAAGACCGAATAATTGTAAGGCCAAATGACCTAATAGTGGAGGCCGAAGGGTCGAATACCTGTGATACCTGTGAGGCTGAATGACCGAATACCTGTGAGGCTGAATGACCGAATACCTGTGAGGCTGAATGACTGAATACCTATGAGGCCGAATGGCTGAATAGTTGAGGCCGAATGACCTAATAGTTGAATGATTGAGCACTTGATGCCAAATATGGCTAAGTGGTGAGTGCGTCATTGAATTGTTGATGGTGAGAGTTTCTTTAATCGGGATCAATATGTAGGGGCCTGGTTGACATGATGATACTAAGACTGCGTCCTTATCTGGTTCCTTGCGATTTTAGTGGGATGTCACTCGGCCCCACGGTGGGCGCCAAAATGTTCCGGTAGATATTTGTGCAGGACCGAGAGACTAACCTTTCTAACGTGTCCTCCTTGCTTCCGAATGTCTGGATCGTCTGAACCGCTCGCTTTCAGTCTGGACCGCTCGCTTGTCAACTGTTCCGTTCGACCGTCGCCTGCTCCGCTCGGTTGTATTATTGATCAAAGGGGGAGATACCTACAAAAGACCTTCTGTCGCTCAAGTTAGAAGCGGTTTAATGAACTGTTTATCACAGTTGAGTATTTTAGTTGTAATTGAACGTACCTGGCTTTTGGCCTTCTTATTTTATTTATAAGTGTTTCATAGATTAAATAAAAACAATCTTACCTTGAGATTTGGTTAGTTACTCATAAACAGCTTATCAATATCTCTAATAAGATATCTTTTATTATTTTATCGTGTGTTAAACTTTTGGTCCAATAATGATTTAAATAATAATAACTTAAACAATACTGACCCAATTATGATTCAACATTGTTGATGTAACGGATGGACCGAACGGTGACCCAATTATGATTCAACATTGTTGATGTAACGGATGGACCGAACGGTGATGGATGCTAACCGTTCAGTAGATATTATATACCATACAATTACTAAATTCATAAATAAGTAAAAAACAATAATGATGCACTGAAGCATACAAAGGTATACATTTATCACACACACAAATGTAATAAAATAAGGTTTAGAAATATGAATATATACCTATACCTTATAATATTAATGATAATACTAAAATTCAGTGACCCAAACATACTTTAACTTTTCCACAGTCGAAGAAAATATAATCATAACTACACATTCTTGGTATCTTCCGTTGTTAATACCTACCACATCAAACTTAAACTAAGTAAAAATAATGATATTTATATACTTTAGATATCCATCCCTGCATACGTCTTATATAATTTAATTACCTTAAAAGATAAGACAGTCCATTAATTTTTCTTAAATATCCTCCTCGCATCACGAAGATCTAAATTAATTCATGAAACCAACACCAATATCATACACTTTGTCGAGGTTTACTTGCACTTTAATTATCACACACCAATACTACTTTGACCATATCATTCACATACACCTTAATATCAAACTTTCCACTTAACAATTCCAATTGTTTTTTAAAATAATATTTAAACTGATAAGTGCTCTAGTTAATAGTAGAACTCATGAACCCTGTGGTAAACTCATGTTTTAACCTATTGAGCTACATAATCCATTAGTTGTTTTATTATTAAAATTTAAATTTAAACTTTAGGGTTTAAGAGACTCCAAACATTCCACTTCATTCAAGCCACCAAAGAAATCAACAAACAAATTATATTTATACGATTAACAGGTGTACAAACTTCATCATAGTTTACTTCATGTTTTTTCTTGTAGCTTCTTACAAAAGTTATGTTTTCTATCTCTCCACCTCTCCACTAACATTTTTCTTCGTTTTGTATACTCATTTTACTTCAATTATTTCATGACGTTGGAAAACAAATGTTAATTTTCAAGTATCATTCTTCTTGATTGAATTTACCTCCTCTTCCATGACACATTTTCACCTTTTATCTTTCAGAGCTTCCTCAAAATTCAATGGCTCATATTCTATTTGAAGGCAATATAATTCTTCAATATTACAAGTGACTTCCTTAAACCTTTCATAGATGTCACATATATCTTGTGTCTTCATTGAAATTGGTTTCTTCTTGAGTCTCCTAGTTCCACAAAGTTTCTTCATCATATTCAATATCATAACTTACCATGAATTTGCCCTTGTTTGTATTGTATAATTTATAGCCTTTAGATTGAGCATCATAGCCAATAAAGACATGTTTGACACTCTAGTCATTCATCTTGGATATTTGTTGTTTTGGTACATGGACACATGTTATACTCCCAAAGATGCATAAATGATTAACACTAGGCTTTCTTCCACTCCATGTTTCTTATGGAGTTTGATTTTTTTTAGATTGGATGTCGAGGAGCGGTTACACAAATGGACTGCATAGGATTAGGATTGTTAATTGTAGGTATCCCTTTCAACATCTCTTTTCTCCTAAACTTTTAAGGGTTCCAAAGTTTAAGTGTCCAAACCTCATGTGTCATGCTTTATCTTGCACACTCACCTTCAGACACTTTACTTTAATGGTTTTTAAATTTAAGATAAACATTTTATTTCTTGACATAAGCACCTCATCAATCAAATTTCATTTTGATTTAAACCAAAAGTATTTATCTTTAATGAGAATCTCACATCTTTTTTGAAGAAGTTGACCTAGACTTAAAATATTATTTTTTAATTTAGAAATGCAATAAACAACATTGATCAACTTATGACTCGATCTTTGCAAGAGATAAGAATTGTACCTTTTTCCTTCAATTCAAACTTTCGATGAGTCTCCCATAGACACATTTTTAATTCACATTCTCATTAAGTTCCATGAACTTCCCTTATATCCACACATGTAATTCCTAGCACCTAAGTCTAGTACCATAAACAAATGGCATCCTTATTTTCACCTTTTAGTGTTATTAACAATGTTGGTTCTTCTTCTTCATTAACAAGATTAGATTTTTCCTCAATGTCATTAAGATGACATTTCCAAGATATATGACCAAGTTTTTGAAATTGCAACATTCAACTTTATATTTCTCATACCTTCTTTCATTTTGAAAATAACCATGACCTCTTCCTCTTGCTCTTCGATAGGCTATTAATGATGAATATATAACTTATTTTTTCAATGTTTGAATCATTGTTACCATTTCCTCTTCCTCCGTGTACATGAGCATGTCCTCTTCCTCCTTGTCCCTAACCACATCCTCTTCTTCATCCACATTCTAATTGACTACCAAAGCCTTTATTATATTTAAGAAAAAAAGCTTGAGTTTTGAGGGATTTCTCCTACAACTCTTTCTATCCCCTCTTTATTATTTCTTCACGAGCTTGTAAAAAACCTTTCAATTCTTCAAGACTCATGGAGTGAAGAACTTCTGACTCTTTAATTACATATACCACATACTCGAATTTTGGAATCAAAGAACAAAGGATCTTCTCCATCACACGAACATCTTCTATTTTATCTCCATATTTCTTCAATTGATTAACCATTTCCTTTATTCTTGAGTAGTAATATGAAATTGATCTTGATTCCTTCATCTTCAAAGCTTCAAATTTACTCTTTAGTTATTGAAACCTTATATTCTTCACTTTGTCGATGCTTTGGATGGATTTTTCCAAGATCTCTCAAGCTTCCTTTAATGTAGTAGTGTATGCAACCTTCTCAAACATGTGGTTATCCAAACATTGATGGATGAGAGTAAGGGTTTGTTGATCATTTTTCTTTGTTTTCAAAAAAGTCTCCATCGCATTTGGAGATAATCTATCTTATAATCTCCCAAAAACTTTGAAAGTCAAGCAACACTTTCATACGAAGATACTATTCTTAATAATTTTATTTTATAAGACAAGGAAATTAGAAGGTAATATACTCATTGTTTTTCATCTCTCAACTCTATATTTGTTTTATGTTCTCTAAACTCTATAATTAAAACCTAACTCGTAATATCACTTTGTTAGAGGAAGGGGTGAGAAGTAGAAGATAAAACTTAAATTTCCTTGCTTGAAAATATCAAATATTATAGGTGTTTCATTGGGAGATATAAACTCTCTTTTAGGAGCTTCTCAAATTAAAACTCCATTATATACATCCTTTTTAATTAGAAACTTTCTAGATTTTTTAGATTTTACTTACGAAAATTGTAGAGTCATTCTAGATAGTTATGTTGGGTCTATCAAGGAGGAGGTTCCCTGTAGGTTACACAAACACCAATAACATCTGAGCCAACTATATAAGGGATCGACACCACTCTTTATCCAAAATCTTAAGGCAATGAGTTAATGGGTCTTTCACACCCTTTCCAACCGCCGTTCATCTTAACGGAACTTGCTTACCTGAATACCCTTTGCCAGATAGACTTTCGATATATGGATCATTATACTCGTCTAAGCCGGTCACCAAGACAAACCTTCGGCAATGATACCACTGTTAGGTCTATTGAGGAGGAGGTTCCTTGTGGGTTACACAAACACCAATAACATCTGAGCCAACTATATAAGGGATCGACACCACTCTTTACCCAAAACCTTAAGGCAATGGGTTAATGGGTCTTTCACCTTTATAAGGTGCTCTACTTTCTCATTTCTATCCAATGTGGGACTTAGACTCACACTTGGATTCCCAACAATTATGTTGGTTACAAATAAAGTCCCACATCGGATAAAATAAGAGATAAACATAGACTTATATACACATAAGATACCTCCATTGGTAAAAGGCCTTTTGGAGTGGAACCAAAAGCAAATCTATGAGGGCTTGGCCCAAAGCGGACAATATCTTACCAATATGGAGATCTATGTATATATGTGTGTTGTCCCTCCCTACAAATGGTATCAGAGCCCATGGTTCAGGTCTGGTGACCAGGCTCAGACGAGTACGTCCCTCCATGATAAGGTGAAGCCTGGTAGGTGGTCGGATGTATCATGAGAGGTGGAGAACAAAAGATGCTCAGTGTTGTGACCATGGATCGTGAAAGTGGGCAAGGAGACACTCAGTGTTGACCATGGTGTACTCGAGGATAAGAAAAGACTTCCGCTGTAGGGAGGTGGAGGTAGGAGAACCATAATCCTTTGTTTTAGGGGAGGATGTTGGGTACAAACAAAGTCCCACATCGGATAAAATAAGAGATGAACATGGATTTATATACACATAAGATACCTCCATTGGTAAGAGGCATTTTGGAGTGGTACCAAAAGCAAATCCGTGAGGGCTTGACCCAAAGCGCACAATATCTTACCAGTGTGGAGATATGTGTGTATATTAAACCTCCCTACAAGTTCTACATTTTAAATTAGGGTTAAATATGTTTTTCTCTTTGAATTTTCAGTAAAAATTGAAATTAGTCCATCTTCAAAATGTTAGACCAATAATATGTTAAACGATGTAATAACTCAAATATTATCCTGACATGTATTTAAATTGTCAAATAAACTAAACAAAATTTGTTTAAAATGATTAAATCCACATATTTTTAAAGTGGAAAACTAAATTGGACCAAAATTTTAAAATTGGACTAATTTCCATTGTCACATAAAATTACCAAAAACATATTTAATCTTTTAAAATACAATAACAAGTGAAACAATTGCTTTGTTCTAAACACAAGGAGACAACCCAACATTTTGTCTTTACTTGCAAAAAAACCAACACCAGTTGGGTTAATTTCAAAATAAGATCCACATTATCACTATTAACAAGACAAATTTGGAGAGGATCTGATCAAAAAATGAGTGAGTAATTTTTTTAGTTTGATGTCACAAAGTATTTGAAAGACTAAATTTCTTATCATTTACACGTTAAAAATTTGTCTTATGTAGGTGAGATGAGATATCCGATCTATTTTTCCATGCCTAAAAATAAAAATTGAGAGGGTTCCGATATTAACATAATATATTCAAATTTTGAATAAGATAAACTTTGAATTGTTTTGATATTATATTGAGTTAATGAAATTTAATTTTAACTTAATTTCATTAAAGTAATTTATTAGAAAGATATTTATTTTTATTACAAATTAATTTTATTTTTAATCATCTCTATCAGTTTAGGATTTTATTCAGTTATTCATAGATGATTTTTCAGGGTCTGTGTTTGACTATATTGATGGTGTAGATTTTTCTTTTGTAAAACTGGTGATATGGTGTATGAGTTAGGATATAACAATGTTGTTTTGGATTGTGTAGAACAAGAGAGGGCCCCATTGGGCTTGGAAGACAAAGTAGAGCTGGTTTTTGTTTGGAAGAGGATGTCTTGTGGATATTGAGTCATATTTAAATATCCTACAACCATTTGTTGGGTTGGGTTATATACACAAGACAAGAAAATAATGAGTTTTTGTTGTTGTATGCATATGGGATCTAAGTAAAAACTTCCACTTACTGTGCTTGTTTGATTCTGTTCATTTGGTGAATTTGAGTTTTCTATAACACTAGTTTGCACTATCCACTGTGTTCTTTTCCAAATTCTAAGTCCACAAAACAACTCCTGATCCAACATTAATTCTCTGAATTTCAACAATCATCCAACTATTTCTTGTTTGTGTTGTTAACATTTTTAGCTGTGTAATATTTAAGAAATCACTTGTATGCTACATGTTTGAGCAAAAGAAAATAAAATATGAAAACTGGAATTTTTTTTAAGAATTTAAAGATATCACATTTGGCCGTTTGGGTGTTGTAAAGTTTTTATCAAATTTATAAAGAAATAAATGATATAATTATACTAATTAGGATTTTGTGTGTATAAAAGAGGGCACGCAAACAAGAAAAACAAGACAGATTTGGAATTCAAAATATCGAAGTGGAAGAAAATGTTATCAAAATACCACAATTTTTATTTTTTAAACTTAATAGTAATGACCAAATGGTTAAAATCCATAGTTGGTTAAGATGCTCACAAAATCATAAATATTAGAATTATAATACAAATGATAAATTTCCCTTTTTATTAAAATTAGGATATATATATATATATATATATATATATATATATATATATATATATATATATATATATATATATATATATATATATTAAACAAGTCTTTCTACATACAAAATAACTAGGGTTAAATATGTTTTTAGTCCCTAAACTATTGGCCATTTCTGGTTTTCGTCCCTCTTCCAAAGTAAGGTACAATTTGGTCCTCATTCTTTAGAAAAACGTTCGTTTTAGTCCTCAAAATTTTGTTTTTAATCCTCGTTTTAGTCCTCAAAACGTTCGTTTTTTCGACTAAAACGAACGTTTTTTAAAGATTGAGGACTAAATTGTACCTTACTTTGGAAGAGGGACGAAAACCAGAAACGGTCAATAGTTTAGGGACTAAAAACATATTTAACCCAAATAACTAAGTCTATTAATAACAAATTTATTTATTCACCAATTAATATACACTGTATCCGATACAATTTGGTATAAGTTTATCTGAAAAAGTCATTGATAGTAATGGAATGGAATTGTATTTTCCATTTTGTTGTTTAAATAGAATAGAGGTAGAAGTAGAATTAAGCAGTGATGATGTTATGATTGTGATAAGTCAAAATTAAGGCAAAAAAACTAAAGAGGAGGAAGTAACAGGGGCTGAATTTGAAGCCGGCCCAGACGGCTCGGTCGCTATTCATCCTATGTGACAACAACAAAAGGGTTATTACAAAACTACAAATGTCTCGTATCAATTCATAATCAATGCTTATGAAACTTTCAACCACACGTGGAATTTGAACTTCAGACACTCGCCACATTTTATTTTATTTTTAAATCAAAGCCTTAAATCAGATTAAGTTAATTTTAAAAATAACAAATAGCAAGGATGACTTTGATAAAAAGTTCATTCATTTCAGTTCTCGAAACAAGAAAAGTACATCGTTGATTCCATTGGCTTCTATTCTGTATCGTTATCCCATTGGTTTTACCGCTACAACTGAATCCAGCTTTCATTCACGTGGATGCTATAGATCGATAAAAAAAATACTTGAACCACCTAAATTAATTTAATAAGAAAGATGTACTTTTTAAGGGTTAAATATGTTTTTAGTCCCTAAACTATTGGTCATTTCTGGTTTTCGTTCCTCTTCCAAAGTAAGGTACAATTTGGTCCTCATTCTTTAGAAAAACGTTCGTTTTAGTCCTCAAAATTTTGTTTTTAGTCCTCGTTTTAGTCCTCAAAACGTTCGTTTTTTCGATTAAAACGAACGTTTTTTAAAGATTGAGGACTAAATTATACCTTACTTTGGAAGAGGGACGAAAACCAGAAACTGTCAATAGTTTAGGGACTAAAAACATATTTAACCCACTTTTTAATTATAATTTCTTGTTTAATTAATTATATAGTAACTTTAAAATTGTCACTACTTAACAACAGTTCATTCATTCACGTAAAATCGTGTGGAGTGAATTATTTTTGTTCGAAAATTGTCCCTCAAAGAAAATCATATCGCTGTGGATAATATTTGCTCTAGAAATTGTCAAAATAGCTTGCTCCTTGTTACTCTCTTATTTTATAATATATCAATGGAGCATTAAATATTTTTATTACATTTTCACCATTGCTTGGGAAGCTATAGATAAAGGACTATAAATAATAAGAACTACTATAATAAAAAAGATAGTAAATATAAAAAGAATTTCTATTAACCATCTCTGCTACCATTCGTTTATCTTTATCTTTTCATTTGATTTAAAAAATTACTTATATCTAAATTTAATTTATTTATTAAAAATTAAAATAACACAAATAATATATTTTAGGCATTATCTTAATTTAAATATAACTAATATATATTTAAGAAGTTCATTTATTTTAAATTTTAATTATATAAAAAAATTTGATATATATAAAGTAGAACGAACACAAAAAATAGTAGGCATTTATTTTATTTTAGCTTTTTTGTATTATAATTTTGTTTAATTTCCATGTGACTCTACATAGTTTGGAGTGTGAATCTAAAAAGGCTTTTATTTTTCTTGTTTCGACTTCAGAATAAAAGAGTAATATATATATATATATATATATATATATATATATATATATATATATATATATATATATATATATATATATATATATATTACTCTTTTATATTTTGTTTCTATCAGATTTATTTTATTTTCCAACAAAGATGCCGACATCAGTCATAAGAAGCTTGACTTTTAAATTGATAATTATTGTGATAAAGTTTTGTGATGCGGAACGGAAGTAAACGAAGAGAAAGAAATCCACTCATCCATTTTCGCTGAGAGCATCTTCCTGAATCAAATATTTCATCATAAACAAATAATTTCCATAGCAGAAAACGGCCATTTCCGCTGACTGAAGGAGTTTGCGTAAGCTTCTTCAATGCTTTCAATTGCAAACTACAAAAGAAAAGGGAGAATTTACTCTAAATTTGTCCTATTATGGACCCCAGTTTCTTTTTCCATTACTCTTCTACTTAAACTCTTCTATTCCCTCAATCAATCATAATTTTTCTTCTACCTCTCTTCTACTCTTCTACTCTGCCAAATCAATTATCCTTCTCAAATGGGGGATTCAAACACCCAGATTCCTGAATACGGAAAAAGTTTTAACCTTTTCAGATACAATTCACCGACCATTCAGATCGTTCTTATTGGGTTGGTATGCTTTTGCTGTCCCGGCATGTTCAATGCCCTCTCCGGCATGGGTGGCGGTGGCCAAGTCAACTCCACCGCTTCCAATAACGCCCTCACCGCCCTCTACACCACCTTCGCAGTCTTCGGTATTCTCGGTGGCGGCATCTACAACATCCTCGGACCCCACCTCACCCTCTTCGCAGGTTGCTCCACCTACGTTCTCTACGCCGGCTCGTTCCTTTACTACAACCACTACCAGCACCAGTTCTTCGCCATCACCGCCGGCGCCATTCTGGGAATCGGTGCCGGTCTCCTCTGGGCGGCGCAGGGCGCCATCATGACCTCCTACCCGCCAGAGAATCGCAAAGGCACTTACATTTCCCTCTTCTGGAGCATTTTCAACATGGGGGGTGTCATCGGTGGTTTAATTCCCTTCATTTTGAATTACAACCGTGGCGACGCTCCTGCCACCGTCAACGACGGAACCTACATAGGGTTCATGGCTTTTATGTCCGCTGGGGCTGTTTTATCGTTGACCATTTTGCCAGCGAGCAAGGTTGTTCGAGACGATGGCACCAGGTGCACTCACATGGTGTACTCCAATGTGACAACTGAATCCTACGAAATTCTCAAGCTTTTCTACAATTGGAAGATGCTTCTCATCGTTCCCGCTGCTTGGTCGAGCAACTTCTTCTACACCTACCAGTTCAACCATGTTAATAAGCCACAGTTCAATCTGAGGACCAGAGGGTTCAACAATGTGTTCTATTGGGGGGCGCAGATGCTGGGTTCGGTTGCCATTGGTTATGTGATGGATTTCAGTTTCAAGAGTCGCAGGAAAAGAGGGGTTGTGGGAATTTGTGTGGTTGCTCTTCTTGCGTCTGGTATATGGGGTGGTGCCCTTGCGAATCAGATCAAGCGTGACCTCGGTGTGATCATGGATTTTAAGGACTCTGGTTCTCGCTATGCTGGACCCTTTGTCTTGTATTTCAGTTTTGGCTTGCTTGATTCCATGTTCCAAAGCATGGTCTATTGGGTTATTGGGGCCCTCGCCAATGATTCTGAGATTCTTAGCAGGTACATATGTAATAGCGAATGTCTTATGTTCTGTTTTTTCTTTCAGTTAACACACAAACAGATTTGTGTTAAGAATCAGGATTTCAATCTGACTACTTAGATTAACAATCTCATGATCTCTCATTCTTAATTGTTTGATTAATTGAGAATATACTCGTAACCATGCTTGAAATTTGGGAACTAAGTAATGTTTGTGGTTATGGTTATGCAGGTATGCTGGGTTCTATAAAGGCGTACAAAGTGCAGGAGCTGCAGTGGCATGGCAAATTGATAACCATAAGGTGTCAGGTATGGGTCAGTTGATTGTGAATTGGGTGTTGACTAGTGTTAGCTATCCCTTGTTGTTGGTTCTGGTTGTGTTGGCTGTGAAAGAGGACAACAAGGGAGAAGAGGAACAAGCAAAACAAGTTGCGCCTTCATCGGTTGAAAATGGCTCTGTCCGTTGATATCTTACATGTAAAAACGAACTGCATCTTTTGTCTTATTTACGTTGTCTCATCGTTACCATGGTCATCACTCTAAAACTTTTAAACGTTTGAAGATTGGTTTGTACATGTTCATGGAACAAGCTTGTCATGCGTCACACAAAAGTAAAAGGGACAGATTAATTTCTAATTATTGCACCATGGGACTAACGTCTAATGTATTACGAATAAATATTTCCGTCACTTTTTAAGTATTTATGAAGGAAAAAAAGATACAACGTTTTTCATACGGAGGTTTTAGCAATTTTCAGTTTTGGTATAAAGCTTAAAATATAACTATTTTTCATTCAATGGAATATATTCGTTTATTTATATTTAACCCATCCTATGAAGTGGACCATTTGTGGATTTTTTTTTACTCTGATAATTAAATGGGTGTAATGATTTGTTTGACATGCTCTTATTTTTATACCATATGTTTTAATAGCTTCTAATTTTAGTATAAAAATATTTAAGATTTTCGTTTTTATAGTATACTGACTAAACTATGATTGGTCTTAATAAATCATATTTTCGTCTCAGCTGTGTTTTTATACATTCTTTTACTATCGGATTTTGTTGGACTTAATAATATTTAATGGCAATTCAATACCACAAAAAGTATTAATTGTAAACAAACATTTGTCTCATTTTGTTTAGGTTTTAAAAATAATGAGAATATATGATGAAAGTTTGCATTTCATTATTTTTTACTATTTTTCAAATTTAAATTACCAATAAAAGAAGTTACTAGTAAAAATACTGTCAAATGGTTAAAGAAACTACTTAAAATCTATTTCAGAAAAATAAAAATAAAAGTGTGAATCTCGATCTACTTTGACGTGCACACCCCATTATGGATACAACATTTAAAAAACGAATTTACTAAATATATATGACCATTTCCAGCAATTTTTAATCCCTTAAATAACTTTAGTAAATACCTTTAACACAAATGTTATAGAAGATAAAAACTAAATCATTTGCAACTACACCTAATAAAATAGTGATGATTCCTGCACCTCATTTACTTATTTCACCTACACCTCAATTTTACATATTTGTCCTTCATTTATTAAAGTTAAAAAAAAAGTTAAAAGAGAATTAATGATGACTTAGTGATCTCCTAACTACCAACAATCCTGAATGTATAAACCCTATAGACTACATGCACCCCTTCCCCCTTCGAGTTTTTTCACTTGCATCACAATAGTATTTTTTCACTATTTGATTGTTTTTTGAACTGAGAGTTGAGAGGTTATAGAGTGTGGTGATTGTGCTCCGTGTTTGTGGTGTTGTGGATATTGGAGGAGGAAGAAGGCGGTCAAAGAAAGCTCTTCGAGAGAGGTTAGTTTAATATTTGAAATAAACATCGTAACTGGCATTGGAGCTGTCCAAACGCTGGTTGTATATTGTCGAACATCGAATTTCGGCTAACATCAATTAGACTTTGAACTGCAGTTTAGGGGTGCCACACTTCCAACTGCAGTTTCACTGTGTAGAGTTTATTTTTAACCTGCGCCTATGTATTTGACATGCTTGGTTATGATTATTTGATTTTCTCTCCAAAGATTATTTCAATCTCCACTTTTTGCATTTTGCGTGTTGAATCGTGATGTCTCCTGCTGAATCCTGATGTCTCATTTTTGTTGTTCGTTTATGCTGTTAGTGTTATTGTGATACAATATGAATGATTGTGGTGCGGAAACCTTTTAGGTTATGTTTCTTATAGACTTTGGATTTGCATTCATAATAAACTTTATCTAATCCTTTGTAACCTGAGAGTGATATTTGAGGAGTATATGTTGATAGGATAATATTCATGGTCTCGGGGTCTTGCAAAAGAAGGAGAAGGGGAGACAAAGTATCAGGTTGCATGAGAGGGCATTGTATAAATGAGTATTTGGGTGGAGAAATAAGGGGGGTTGTTCTCAAGTTGGATGGTAGGAGAAAATAAAAAATGAAGGATAAATAGGTTTAAAGGAGTAAGAAAAGCAAAGAATGTGTATTTTATAATGGGTGACCGAAGTGTGTGGACAGAGAAGAGAAGCCTCTGCATGGAGTATTAGGGACGTTGGCTACCTTGTTTTAGAGTTGCTACTAGAAGTAAGTGGAAGTAGGAAAAGAGAAAAATCTACGTATAATAATTATAAAAAACAACGAAAATAAAATTAAACAAAAATATACATAATAAATAATATATAACAAATTTAAAATTATAAAATAAAAAAACTAATTAAAAAAAAGTTAACAAACAAATAAAAAAAATTCAAAACATACTCGAAAACATATTAAATATTATTTAACAATAAAACATAAAAAAAATTACAGAATATATAAATATAAAACATTAACAAAGTATACAAAATATAAGCAAAAATAAATTTAATATACTAACATAACATAATAAAGGAAAAAAGAAACCAATAAAAAAAACCTAAAGCGCAGATCCAACTGCGGCTAACACCGAACGCAGATTGAACTGCGGCTTACGCAGATCCAATTGCGGCTAAGAGAAAAAACAGATCGAACTACGGCTAACACGAAACACATGTCCAACTGCGACGAAGACTATCCACACTTCCAAGTGCGGATCTCATCAACTACGACATTCCCTATTCGCACTTCCAAGTGTGACGCCCTCCGACTTCGTCCCCTCAGTTCCACCGTGCACAAACCCAACAGAATAGATCAAGCATTTTTTTAACACCAACATTTTTTTAACAGAAACAGCCTAAGCATTTTAATAGAGGCAAGAGCAAGCATTTTTTTAACTAGAGCAAGCATTTTTTAAATGACAACGAGAGTCAACTTGGACGCCAAAGCTTATGTCAAATGTCTGAGAAGAACCCCTGCTGCTAGAGCTCACCACACCAAACCAACTACTAAACTAGGGAAGAAACCAGGAAGGAGGCAAGGACCACTCAGCGAGACAAGATATAAGGGAGGAAGGAAGGACCGGAGGGGATAAACTGCGGCAAAGAGAGGAAGGGAGAAAATAGGGGTGTAAGGTTTGATATGCGGCACAGGAGGAGGCAAGAAGGCTGGTGCTTCATTATTTTTATTCTTCAATGTCTCAACTACTTTTAAAAGCAAAATATTCTCTAACAGGGTATGATAGGGGTACAATTGGAATAAAAAAAAAAGGGAGGTGCAGGGTGAGTGAATGAGGTGTAAGGAGAACCTCTAAATAAAATATTGTTAAATTTAAATTTCATGTCATCCTTTAAAAAGATAATTAATATAATATCTCATTTAATATAACAAAACATTATAGATATAGTAATCATTAAACATAGAAAACTAAAATATAATTATTATATTACAGTCATTTATATAAATATGTATTAAATATAGATAATCATAACTGAAATAACAAAACTAAAGTTTAAAAAAAAAAGTTTAACTACATTGGTCATCAACCTAATCTATGTTGTTACATCATCCATATCCCGAACTGGTACTCATATTCTTAAAATAATCATCGTAAACAAATAAAACAATACAAACAGGACATAGAAGAAAGGGTAAGCTAATGAGCAAAAGTATTTTTCTAAATTATTTAAATTATGTCATATATATAAACTAAACATATATAAAAAATACAACATGTCACACATATATTCACACAAACAATTGACACGAGACTTAATTATCCAAATATATGCCTTTGACATTGGACTTCACTATAGACTTGCACTTGTAGTAGTATTTATACTCTGCAAAGTCAAACAAATGGGTTATCACCCTATTACTTACAAGGTTAGTCCCCATCGTGGCTAGGACAAAACAATCCAATGGTTAGGACCTCTTATGACTCTCACCACATCACTCATTTTATTGTATTTGAGTGTGAATAATTATTAGAGTTTATGGTACCTCCTTACTGATCTCCCACATTTTAATGCGTATAACAAAATAACAACCAATCCTCCTTGGATTAGTACCAACCATTCTCAGATAAACATCATAAATCAACCATCATATTAACAATTATAAAACCACACATTAAACATACAAAAAGAAAACATATTAATATAATCAGGCTTTGTCATTTCGCTCAGCGAGAATATCTACTCATTTAGCAAGTACTGCTTGAAAGCCTACTTGCTCAACGACCATATAACTTGCCCATCGAAATAATCACTGGAACCCATAGACTTAAAATTCTTCTAAAAGTCACCTAGTGAGATTGGTATCGCTTAGTCACTGTTAAGTCAATGAGCTCTCTAACTTTGGCTTCACCGAGTGACTATATTATCACTAAATGACAACAAGGTTAGTAGCTCTATAACTTTGGCTTGGAACAACGAGTATATTCTTGTAACACCCCGATTATTGAGATGTCACGGTGTAATTTGTTTTCTTTTTTTAAACGTTTCCACAAAACATTCATTTGAGATAATCAACTTTATTCGATTAAAAATGCGGAAGCAAATCATAACTATGAACGTCGTCTGAAAATTTCCGAATATCCTTTTTACATGAAAATACAAGTCTGAAAACTTTTAAACGATGAACATAATTATAAACCCTAAATTTAAACTCACAACTCTCGTCAGCTACTCGGATCCGGTCTTATCTACAAGATCATCTACTCCCGTACAAGTACGATCATTGTAGAGGGAAACCACAACCACAACATTTCAGGGTGAGTAACCAGAAATATCATAACAAATATACAATAATCATATTAACTACAGAGTATATAACCATACAACATATTCCATCACAACATCAACATTACAGCCAATCCATTCATGACCCAATGTCATTTCCTTCTACTGTATCAACATAGATCTTAAACTCCTCCTCCCTTTCCTTTCTCTTCCAAACTACAACTCTCATGCAAGACTCTACTTCTTTCACTAGACAACAACCCATCAATCTTATATTTCCTTTTAGCATGAATTCCTTCTCATGTAATAACCTTCAAAAACTCTTCATTAAAACCAACACCAATCATTCAATACTTCACCTTTCATCACAAAATACTCATGCACACACTCACACTCAACCTATTTTGCACAACTCATTCCCTCATCTCAACTCTTTTCCCTCCTCCCACATTCACATATCACAACACCAACCCATCAAACATCCTCCATCATCTTCTTTTCTTCACAAAAAGACTAAAACTCTTACCCTAAAACACGTATCCACTTCATATCAACGTTTACACACAACTCTACCCATACCCAGCGAGAAGTTACACCTTTTTAACACTCCCACAAGCAGAAAAGAATCTCAACCTAAAATAACAAAAGAACAAACAAGAACATTATACAAAATGATAGATATTTTAGTCACTCCCCTTACTTGAGTTTTTAGAGAGTTTGCAACACCCTTGCATTCCTAGCCACCTCTAGAAGCGTTCCTCACCATTGGTTGATCTCCCAGCCCTCAGTTCTCACGTGCACAGGGACTTGCCTTAGGAAAGTTAGCTCTTCCATTCTCTCATAGTGCACTAGGTGGAAGTAGAGAAAACAAGGGTTACCTCTCAACCCCTTCACGGTTTCTCTCTCTATTATATATATACATACTTGGTGCTTAACCTAAAACAATTCCAAACATCCTCATCCTATTCTAAAGTCTGCCCGAAATACCCTCCAACTCAAATCATGTTTGTTAGAATTAATGAGCTTTGTTTCTCAACACCAAGAGGGGCAGGTGAATTGGTGTTTTATAAAAATACTCGTTTTTCAAATCTTTTTCGCAAAAGGAATGAATCTTTAAATCTTTCTTGAACAGTAACCAATATGTATGCAATGTAACAATATGCGTATTCGAATGATGATAGTGTATAATCGATTAATGTAGAGAGATAGGGAGAAGAAAAACATCCTCCTTCATCTTCTTTTCTTCACCAAAAGACTAAAACTCTCACCCTAAAACACGTATCCACTTCATATCAACGTTTACACACAACTCTACCCATACTCAGCGAGAAGTTACACCTTTTTAACACTCCCACAAGCAGAAAAGAATCTCAACCTAAAATAACAAAAGAACAAACAAGAACATTATACAAAATGATAGATATTCTAGTCACTCCCCTTACCTGAGTTTTTAGAGAGTTTGCAACACCCTTGCATTCCTAGCCACCTCTAGACGCGTTCCTCACCATTGGTTGATCTCCCAGCCCTCAGTTCTCACGTTCACAGGGACTTGCCTTAGGAAAGTTAGCTCTTCCATTCTTTCATAAACCCCTTCACAGTTTCTCTCTCTATTATATATATATATATATATATATATATATATATATATATATATATATACACACACACACACTTGGTGCTTAACCTAAAACAATTCCAAACATCCTCATCCCATTCTAAAGTTTGCCCGAAATACCCTCCAACTCAAATCATGTTTGTTAGAATTGATGAGCTTTGTTTCTCAACACCAAGAGGGTCGGGTGAATTGGTGTTTTATAAAAATACTCGCTTTTCAAATCTGAATCTTTAAATCTTTCTTGAACAATAACCAATATGTATGCAATGTAACAATATGCATATTCGAATGATGACAGTGTATAATCGATTAATGTAGAGAGACAGGGAGAAGAAAAACCAAACTCTGAGTTTTATACTGGTTCGACCTCAATGCCTACATCCAGTGTCCTTTCAATCAACCTCAGATTGAAAGCCAATTTGCACTATAGATATCTGAATTTTTACAACAAGGGCTTTACAACGACCACATTGTCAAAATGTAAATGACCTCTCTAACTCATTAATCTAATATAGCCAAATACAACAACCCTGCAACAAGAACAATCCTTTCCTACAGTCACCCCTTTGAGAACCCTCTCAAAATACAAGAACTCCTCGTTGTTCTTCTTGGCAACATGCACAAGGAAACAACAACACACAGATTGTGAAACTTCTCCTGATCACACGACAAGCACCTCAATTGTGCAGAAAGATCAGACTCTTCAAAACAGTAAAGCTAATCTCTCAATAAATCTTCAAGAATATTCCACCACATCAATTTCTTGTTTCTTGGAGCGTTTGATCACCTCTGTAAAACCTTTCAACTCAATCTGAATCAGATATGAAAATGTTAATCTTGATTTTTCTTTTTGTAGAAATCAAATCACTGCGTCTATATATAGTTTTAGTCATTTCAGACGCAATATAATCGATTACGCTTTTAATCTAATTGGTTACATTAAACACTTGTAAGAGATTTTTAACTAATTCAGCTCCTTAATTGACATGCAATTAATGCAATCGATTTTAATTAAATGCTTAGTCAACACATTTAAAAATATGATCGTTGGAACAATTATGACAAGCATGAAGCAGTTTGCAAATCAATAACAAACTTAATTGAATACAAAATCCATCTAATCGATTAAGCTTCAACACTTAGCATATTTTCGAAAACTTTTCTTTCTAATTCACATCACAACACACTTGAAAAAGATATGTGTGATCACACTTGTTTTAATCGATTCACCAACTAATATAATCGATTCAAACAAGTTGTTTTGCCTTAGTTAAAAAAACACAAGCTGTCTGATGACTTGAATTGATTATCACACCATTGTAATCGATTTAGTCATTCAATATGCTTTTGTGCATGTGAATACCATAATATCAAAACATACATTGCGCATACACAGATATAATCACTTTACTAACACAATATGCATCATTCAACACATTATATGTTCAACACATGTGGCAATCATAATATGTGTGTATTTCACAGTAAGCATAAGCACATACAACATGTGACATATAGCACAATACATATTCATGTATTTTTATTATCAATGTGTTGTCATCATCAAAAACCAAAGTCGCAGGGATTAGGTTCAACTATCACAGTGCTTCCTCAATCAACAATCTCCCCCTTTTTTGATGATGCACAACCATGATTAATAAAACCATGTTGTACAGTCCACAATCAAGCACAATTCAATTATCTTAGACAATTCAATTATTTCAATTACTTCTCCCCTTTTGGGCATTAGCAAAAAAGGAAATGTTGTTCACTGTAATTGAAACAGAGATAATGAAGCAAATAGAGATGCACCAACCAAATTTTTAGAAATATAATGATGCTCCTCCTGTCAATAATATTCACATGAATTCATCATATAACATTTGAAGTAGTATTTAACAGCATACAATACTCCCCCTATCATTATCCATATCAAATTTCATTATTACGAATGCATAACAGAGATATGACATATAACACAATACATATTCATGTATTTTTATTATCAATGTGTTGTCATCATCAAAAGTCAAAGTCACAGGGATTGAGTTCAGCTACCACAGTGATCCCCCTATCAACAATGTTGTTTAATGACAAAGGCCCAGTACAAATTTCCTTTCTTAAACTAACAAAGCTTCCTACAATATCCTCTCATTAAGTGGAAATAATTCTTAGTTTTATTGCTAACAAAGGTGTCCACATCATCCTTAACTTGAACCGAAACGAGCAACTTAATCCTCTCTGAACACTTGATCTTAGCTAAGGGTCATCCCACTCTCGACTTAATCCACATCTTTCTTCAATACACACTTTGCATGCAAGGAAAATTCCAAAATCCTATTGGGTTGTAAATCATCCCCTGGGCCTACATCTTCTATGTTTTTAATACTCCAAAAGAAACAAAAAGAAGATAAGCTTATTCTCTCTGTCAACGACGCAGGCAAGGATCCAACGTGTCTCATTCCAGTCACCACAAAAGTTAAAAACCCTTTAACCATTATTGCTAATATGAAAACCTAATGCAATAACTTTTATATAACCCTTCCTTAATCCCATTTTGAAAATTAAAATCAAAATAATTATTAATTAATTCTCTTATACATCTCTTTAACACTCTTATTACCAAAAACAATTACCCTAATTAAATAATTAATATTAGAGATTATAAAATAAAAATAAAAGGCATTTTTATTTTATCAGGGTGTTATAATTCTCGCATAGTGAGTTTGCATAATTTTGCAGAATATAATCAGCAAATTTATGTCATTTCACCTTGCCAAACAGTTCAGCAACTATTATAAATCCCAAAAGCATGCCAATTTCAAATTATACTATCTTCAATGATTCAAACAATTTCATTTGCAATATCAATCAGACAACATTTCAAATTTCATCATACAATTCAAATAAACTAAATTACAACCCTAATTTCATATTTTCACACCAATTCTTAATCTTACAATTCAATCATTCATGAAAAACACCATACAAGCATAGAATTTGCAATAAGGTATCAATAACTTAAAACTATACAACTAGAATTCCTTGTCTGAAAGATGGATTAAACAGCCCAAGAGCCCTTATAAGACCCTCAAATACATAGGGAACTCTATCTACCCCTATGAACAACACAAACATGATTAGTGCACACTATTATAACCATTGATCAACAGAGAGTAAAAAAAATCAAATATTACATGCGAGCCAAAAGGGTCACATGTAAAGCATGAATAAACAGACTAAGAAAAGAGGCAAAAAACTAACTTACTTTATTGAAGAAACTGACGCAAGGATCACTTGAACAATCTCCGATCTTTAAACAAATCAACGGAAGGTGAGAAAACCTAGTGAGAAGAGAAAAGTATAGAAGAAAGATTTTGAGAGAAGATGTGTTTTTAAATAATGAAACTCATTTATAAAAACATTATTTATACTTTAAATTTTTAATATTAAAATAATAAAATCTCACCATTTTAAATACACTATCAATTTTAAAACACGATTTTCTAGGCTTTTACATTCTCCTAAAAAAAATATACCTTGAAAATTTAACTTACTAAAGAATAGATGTGGGTATGATTGCTTCATATCCTCTGCTAACTCCCAAGTAGAGTCACATGTTCTCTTATCCTAGACTACCTTGACTGGACTTATGGTCTTTCATCTAAGATGCTTTGTCTGACAATCCTTTATACCAACAAGTTACACCTTCACTAAGAGATCCTCTTTTACTTGAACCTAGGGATGACAAAAAAATATGCGCCCACAGATACCTGTGGATAAAATCCATGACGGGTAGTTACTATCCGCAAGTATTTATTATTCGCAGGTAACGGGTAGCGAGTATTTTAATATTCGTTTCTAAACGAGTCGGGTGCGTATATTATACTATCCGACCCCAAATACCCATTACCCGATAAAATAATAATAATAATAATTTAATTTATATTTTTTAAAATTAATTTTTCTTTTTATTACTCTTAAATAAAAGGGAAAGCTTTTTAATTAAAAATTACGTAACCCTAATTAAAAATCTCAATTGTCCAATTGTTGGTTTTTCTCAAAAAATCTATTCAAAGTCTTTTTTCCCCAATATCTTCTTTTTTACATTTCTCGCGAGAAAATCCAGAAGCTTCAAGCTTCTTCTCTATCTCTGTTCTCGCGCGGACAACTCAGCTTGCGAAAAATCATCTATGGCTCGCGAAAAGGAGGTAGTCTCGTGGTGGCGAAGACAACGGTGCAACAATGGCGTGGTTCTAACGACGTTATCGTCTTCCCTAGTGTCTTGTGAGGGAGCATGGCCCTTATTGTTATTCTCCTTCCCTTCGTGCTGGTTTGCTACGCAAGGAGGGAGGTTTCCTCTCCCTTCACTTTTTCTAGTTCGTTTTGTAGAGGGAGGGGACTTCTACGTTTCGCAACGACTTCGTAGCACAAGGGTCCAATTCTTGCATTTGGCTCATGATTTTGGGATTGAGTTTTCTTTGTTTTTCCTCTATAGGTGGTGGCGAAACATTGGGGGTTCTTATTCAAGATTGAGAATTTTGAAATTGGGAATTTAAGGTTGTTGTTTCTCGTGATTTAGGGTTTAGAGTTTTTGCGTTTGGGGTTTTTCCTGACCTTGTAGCAAGTTTGAAGTTTATGATATTCTTTTCTAGTTTGGGAATTTTTGGGATTCTTAGTCTTGTAGTGTTTTGGGGTTTTCTCTGCGTTTCTGATCTTGGAGTTTTATGCTTGCAAATTAGGGATTAGGTTAAATTTAATTAAAAAATAAATTTTAGTTTATATTTAATTTAATTTACATTATATTATATATATTTTTTGTATGTTTATTTTAAAAACATACAAAATATTTTTTTAAAAATTTTTGCGGGTATCCGCAAATACCCCCGAGTTTTGAAATATTCGCGAGTACTTTTTAAGCGGGTACCCGCACGGGTAGCAAACGGGTTGCGAGTTGGATTTTCATTTTGCATGTTGGGTTACAGGCAGGCACTATCCGTGTCCGACCCGACTCGTTGTCATCCTTACTTAAACCTCTTCCACTTCTAATACATGAGAAGGATCAAATACATACTTCCTTAGCTTAGAAACATGAAATAACGAATGAAGGTTTGTTAGCAAAGGAGGCAAGATAATCTCATAAGTTGTTGGACAAATTCTTCTCAAGATCTTATATGAACTAATGAGCTTAGGAGAAAGTTTTCTCAAATGGATAACCCTTTCCACACCAGTGGTTTGGGTCACCCTCAAGAAAACATGATACCTAGCTGCAAAATCCAAAGGTCTTCTCTCTAATCAACTAAGGACTTTTGTGGACTCTGTGATGCCTTCATCCTCTCTTGTATCTTCCTCAAGTTTTTTGTGGTGCTTCAACAGGTTAAGCCCCTCCAACACTACCTTTCCATCCTTATACTAACATAGAGGGATCTTACACCTTCTACCATATAAAGCTTCATATGGAGCCATCCCAATACTTACATGGTATTTTTTATTGTAAATGAACTCCACCAAAGGTAAAAATTTATCTCATTCACCTAAATGATTTAGCACACACATCCTCAACAAATCCTCAAGTGACTAAATCGTTCTCTTTGACTGCTCATCCGCTTGAGGATGGTAAGTTAAACTCATCCTCAGCTTGCTACCCAAAGCACTTTAACGTCTGCCAAAGTCTAAAGGTGAATTCAGATCTCTATCTAACACAATGTTAGAAGGGCCCTTATGTAAACTTACTATCTCCTTGATATACAATTATGCCAACTTAGCCATAGACATCCTTAGATTAATTGCTTAAAAATTATCATTCTTCATCAGTCGATCCACTATCATCCATATAATATCATGACCCTTCATAGACCATGGAAATGTTATCCCACTTCTACTCTAGTACTTACAACTACTACAACATCCTTTTAGGCCTCTAATATTGCACTTGTTCCTTCTAACAGGTCAAATGAGATGTTACAAACAAAGCTACTTCACATTTCATACCAGATAACTAGAAAAACTCCTTCAAATCTTGATACTTCTTACTCATGCCATGATGCATGCTAAGATGACTCTTGTGCGCTTCTTCAAGAATCCAACTCTTCAACTATGCATCATCATGTATAAAAACTCTTTCTCTAAACCTCAAAACACCATCATACCCTAGCACGAAATCCTTAGCCTGCTTGGAGCCAAACAACCTCATTGTCTTCTATAGACTAGGATCCAACAAATTTTTTTCTTTCACTAAGCCAAACAAATCACTAGATATGATCATATGACTACATCTAATGACATCTTCTCCCATCAATACCTGTAACTGCATATCTCTAAATTTCTCCACCAACTCAAACTCCCTGATCATTATATAAAAGACGTGCACTATCTTCCTGCTCAAAGCATCAACAACCATAGTAGTTTTTCCTAGGTGGTATAGTGATTCAAAGTGTAGTCTGTTAGAAACTTTACCCACCACCTTTGCGTCATATGAAGCTCATTTTAATCAAACAAATAGTTCAAGCTTTTATGATCACTGAAAACTTGAAATTGTTCTCTATACAAATAGTACCTTCATATCTTTAAGGCGAACACCACACTTGCCAACTCCAAATCATGAATCTTTAACTGTCGTGAAGCATATGCCACCATTCTCCTTTCTTGCATAAGCACACAACATAATCCCTAATGAGAAGCGTCATAATAAACATTAAAACATTTACTTGTGTTAGGGATGACCAACACTGGAGCACTTGTTAACCTCCACTTAAGCTCTTAAAAACTGTCCAAGCAAACGACCGATCTTTATGAGTTAGTTGTGTCAATGATACCACTATTTTAGAGAATCATTCAATGAATCTTCTATAGTAGCTAGCAAAACCCACAAACTTCTTATCTCTGCCACAAACTTAGGACATTCCCATTGTAACATTCTTTCTACCTTAGCCAGATCTACAAATATTCCTTGAGCTGATATCACATTCCTTAGAAATTTCACTTCCTTTATCCAAAACTCACACTTAGGCATTGACATACAACCTTTTCTCTTAGAATGACAAGTATTGTCTTGAAATGTTCAACGTACTCCTTTTTGAAGTAGATAAGAATTTCATATATGAAGACTATGGCAAACTTATGTATCAGAGCTTGCTTTGATAGTTTTTCAAATTTTTCAAAAGTGGGCGGTCATAACCAAGTTTATGCTGAGGGTGCTCCTATTGACATACCTCCTTTGTTTACGGGGGAAAATTATCCTTTTTGGAAAATAAGAATGCAAATTTTTCTAGAATCTGTTGATAGAGGCATCTGGGAAGCAATACAAAATGGTCCCTATATTCCTAAAAATACAGTTGATGGTGTAGAAGTAGAAAAACCATATTTTTTGTGGACTGTGGATGAAAACAAAATGGCACAATATGATGTTAAGGCCAGAAATATAATTTTATCTACACTAACCCTTGATGAATTCTTTAAGGTTTCTATTTATAAAAGTGCTCAGGAAATGTGGGAATTTTTAAAAGTCACTCATGATGAAGTCTCGAATGTGGCTAAATTGACTTGTTCGAATTCAAGCTCTACATCAAACTCCTCAAGCTCAAGCAATTCTAATGAGCAAGAAAATCTATGCTTGTTGGCCAACGATGAATTATCTGGAAGCAAATTCTTGAAGAAAAAGAAGGACAATCAAGGCTCTCCATCAAGCTTTAAATGTTATGGATGTGGTGAAAATGGCCATGTGAATGTTGATTGTCCAAACAACAAGAAAAGTGAAGAAAGAAAGAAAGAAAAAGAAAACTCATAAAGAGAAGAAGGCCTACATTGTTTGGAATGATAATGACTCATGTAGCTCAAGTGTTTCAGATGAAGAAGAAAACCTGTGTTTGATGGTTATTACTGATGACACTGCAAGCCAAGTAAGTTCCTCTAGCTTTGAAACTAGTGAGTTTGATTTGCAAAAAGCTTTTCTTGAATTGCTAAATGAATCTGAAAAATGTGATGTTGCTTAGAAAAATATGAAAAATGAGTTTAAGGAATTGAAAATTAAATATGAAATTGCATTAGATGAAGAAGTCATACTAAGAAATAAAGTTAGTAATCTTGAAACTAAATTGTCTGAATCTAATGTAAATGAACAACCTGTTGAATGTTTATCTTGCAAAAGTTATATGTTTGACATTGATATACTTGAAAACTTGCTTGTTAAAGCAACCAAATCTACATCACATGCTCAAACTAACTTTAAAAGAAGTAATTTTAAAAACAAAAAGCATGCATCAACATAAGAAACCACAAAGTAAGAGAACTCGTAGAGTTTGGATTCAAAAAGGCACTTTTTGTGAAAACTAAGATGCATGATGTTTGTTATTTTTATTGCATGAAAAAGGGACATACTTCTAACAAACGTAGAATTAAACATTTTGATGTTCTAAATAGGAAATATGCTTGGATTCCTATTATACAGTAATTTGTTTCTAACCTCAAAGGACCCAAATGAGATTCTGGGGACCAAAAACTCTATTGCCTTGTTTTGCAGGATAAGTTTTCAAAAGGATAAGAGAGCTCTATGGTATTCTGCTTTTAAAATTGATGCTCCACGTCAGAGAGTAACTCCATCAAGTGGTATCCAAAGCCTTGGGTTGAGCACCACGTGATTGAGCTAAGTGTTGTTTAAATTGTGTTGCTGCATTTTGTTCTGCTTGTCTTTTTAATCTTCCATTATTTGGTTGTCATTGTGAAAATTACAGCAGAATAGTCTTTAAAAGTAGTTAGCCGAAACTGCATTTCCTTGTTTGAGTCAATTTTCCAGTTTTAAGTTCTAGTTTACCACTAGTTCATTGCTGAACATCTTGCAATCTTTTCATAGTGCCTTATTCAAGTTTTCTAAACTGTTTTTGAGACCAATTAAGTGTCCATAAGTTATTTGACTCATTATATCTAAAATTCGTTAGTGGAGTTGCTTAATTTAACACATAATTGGATCTGGATAAGTGAATCTTAGAAACACTGTTGATTAGCATCAATTAGCTGTGATCACAAGTTCATTTCACTGATTTAGACATGTTCATGGCAAAGAATCTAGAGTTTTACCACTTTTAGATCTTTTGTTGATAACATGTTGCTGGTTTAAATTGCTTATTTATGAGGTATGCATGGTGCATCTACATTTGTGAACTTGCAGCAAAAGCTTGTTTCTTATTTGTCAATTTGTGGCTGTACTGTTTTGTCTCTAGTGTTTGTCTGAATGGTTTGCCTAGCAAATCCTGTTTGAGAAGCCTGAGTGTAATTGTTAGAGATTGCTTAACTGGTAAGACCGTTCGGCCATTGAAAGGTAAGACCGTTTGACAGTTAAATGAGGTAGGCATTTATGGGGTGTATAAAATAGAGTTTGGCATTGCGTAGAGGAGGGTTGAATATTCTTTTGTAAAGTTTGGACTTTGACCAGAAAGGGGGGATTAGGCCTTCTTTATTGCTATCTGTGTACATTCCTTCAGTATCAATAATAGAAAATCCATTCTTTCTTTACTGTCCTACCTATTGTTAGTGTTTATAGTTGGTTTCCAACCCAGGAACCTAACAGTAGTTGATTAAGCTGGGGGATGAAATCCATTGAACCAAGATAAACAATTTTACTGAATTAAATTTGATTACTGCATATTGTTGTTTGAATTTTTGTATATGTTGTTTTGATATGCACAACTGAATTCATGGGATTGAGTATATTGGAATATGAGAGTGCATGAATCATAATTGTCGTTTGGGAAGTTATAAATTGTGCTGCCAAAGTTAGTTTTGAACAAATTATGCTAGTAGTAAAGCCTTCATGATAAACTTGGAGCAGCTTTGATGTGATCATATTCATTTAAGTTACTGTTGCGTTCATTGTAGTTTATAAATTGGTTGTTGAATCATTAATATCTTAATTGTTTGAAAAGTGATTGCTGATTTCATGGGTTAATTGAGTATGCTGAAAACTGAATTTGAATTGCATATTTCTTTAGTTGAGGGGGAGAGCCATTTAAGGGGTGTCTTTACTTTATGATCTTAAAAGAGATTTGGGAGAAATAGTTATGTCTTAGAATTAAAAAATTCATAAGTGTTTTAATTTTTCGTAAGTCTGGCGTATTTAATCGATTATTGCAAGGCATAATTGATTATCGTGGCTCGTTCTTTTAATTAAGTCGATTGCCTGTTGTAGTTACCGAACAGCACATGCTCCTTCGTTCGGTTATCATTGTAATACGGACCGAACGGTTCACATGGTACACAAGGAGAAGTACGTTAGTTACCGAACGGGTTTAAGAAGTACACCGTAACTGGGTTTCCCGTCTTTTAACTAAATTGGACGATTCACTTGGTACATTAAGTTTCTCTTATTATCATTTCTTACATAATTTGATTTGTTGAGGGGGAGAACATTTTGAGGGGGAGTACTTCTACGTGTTGTTTGGTTATGATCAAAAAGGGGGAGAAGAATAAATTGAACAAACTTCTAGAGCAGTTCATCAAAAAAGGGGAGATTGTTACTGATAACAGTTGAAAAACTGTTATTTTTATGATTAAAATTGACACTAAAAGCAACCTTCACGCTTAGAAATTAGCTTGAAATCATGTTTTTCTTTATATTTTTAGAAATAAGAGAGCTGGACAGGTTTATGCTTGATTTCAGTGTTTTTGTGCAGGTTTTAAGGTGAATTTGGTAAAAGAAGTGAAGAAGGAGAGAGATGAAATCAGAAAAGACAATTAAAAAGTGCAAAAGGAGAAGCCGAAGTCACCGCTCAGCGGCAGTTTACCGCTGAGCGGCACTCAGGAGCTTGCGGGAGGTCCGCTGAGGGGCAAAATGGCCGCTGAGGGGAGAAAACAAGTCACGCACTCACCGCTGAGCGGTAGTTTACCGCTGAGCGGCACTCTGGAAGTCACGTAAGGTCCGCTGAGGGGCAAAATGGCCGCTGAGGGGAGAAAACAAGTCACGCACTCACCGCTGAGCGGTATTTTACCGCTGAGCGGCACTTTAATGGGCTTGGACTTGACTTTTTGTAATTTACGAATGATACATAAGCTTTAGGGTTTCCTAGGGTTAGGTATCTTTGGCTGGAACGAAGCAAACACTCTCTCTTCCACCCCTTTGAAGGAGGATCTTGGATGCTGAGGCTTCCTCTTCACCTTTTTAGGGTTTATTCTTTCATTCTTTCATTGTAATTCATCTAGGTTCACCATGAATATGGTGAACTAAACTCTGTATGTTTGTTGGGGAATCAATGTAGTCTTGTGAAACTCTCATATATGGAATCTGTTTTTACATCTTTTAATTAAGACTTATGCTTTCTTTCATCATTAGTTAGGGTTTTTCCTCTTTGCTTAATGCTTGCATTGTTTAACTCATTCGATGCATGATTATTGGTTTTGTCGATACGGGCACGTACGGGGAAGTCTAGATCCGGGGAATTTCTCCCAATTTTATATTGGTTGTCGTTAAGCTCCTGCACTTATGAACTGATCATTAGGAATGCTAGGAATTGTATGAACTCGTGATTAGGGAGAAGCCTTCTGGAAAGGTACATTAGAGAGTGGCATTAACAATGATGATTTGACTGTTGAATTCCTAAAATATATGAGAGTGGATAAGATGAAATTGAACCCCAACAACATATCCATACATAAATTTCATTGAAAGTGTTTATCTTTTGCTTTTTGCCATTGATCAGAATACATGCATACATGTTTATTTTCTGTCTTGCATTTTAAACCCCGAATATTTCGTTTGTAAGTCTTAGTTAATCAAGAAACCACATAACTAAACTAGGCCGTGAGTCCTTTGGGAAGAACGATACTTGGTCTTACCAAGTTTTATTACTTGAACGATTCGGTCATACTTGCCGATTGAAAACAAGTTTGTGACATCATAATTTGGTGTTCATAAATTTGTCCATCAGTTACCAATAAGGAGCATTGGTATCTTGAAGATAATGATTTTGATGATGTTACAAAGTGAAGAATAAGAAGATTTCTGTTGTATGAGTTTAAAAGCACTTCTGTATAAGAGAAGACACCAGGACTGAGCAGTTAAGACCAAACGGTAGAAGGCCTGAACAAAGACCGAGCGGTTGGAAGGTGAAGTGGTGGTAGAAAGAATTGAACTTAAAAACCAAGCAGAGGCATGACTAAGACCGAACGATCACTACCAGTCAACGGCCGAACGCAGATGCAGACCGAACGACTAAAATCAGATGAAGGCCAAACAGCTAAAGGCAGAACACTGTTCTTGGCCGAACACAACTAACAAACCGAACGATATATAATAGTTGAAGGTTGGACGATGCATAGCAGTTGAAAACCAAACGGTCACTAACACTGGCCAAACACAAGTTGAGGACCGAACGGTGTTGAACACAGTTGAAGGCTGAACACTGCTAAAAGGCTTAATGGCGCATAGTAGTTGAAGACCGAACGATCACTAACACTGGCCGAACACAAGTTGAGGACCAAATGGTGTTGAACACAGTTAAAGGTTGAACGCTGCTAAAAGGTTGAATGGCGCATAACAGTTGAATACCGAACAATGTCTAACACAAGCCAAATGAAATTGTGTCCAACTAACACTGTAGAAGAAAATGTTAAGTTAAAAAGTTTACAAGTATTGAGTTGAGCGATGTAAAGCATAACTAAGACCGAGCAGTTAGCAACGAATGCTGGAAAGCTGTAAGGAACCTAGCCGAACGGCAGGTGATAAGGGGTTGAACCGAACGACATGAGGATGTGTCAAATTAAACCAAGCGACAGAAGGTGAAGAACTGGAGTCGAACGGTCGAAGAGTTAAATATCCTAATTGTTCCAAGTCTCTCATATAATCGATTATCACTTAAAATAATCGATTATCACTAGCAGTTATAATGTGTCTTTTTAGTTTCGGACCAATAGGCTATATAGACCTTTGCCAAACACTTTAGAAAAAGAACTTTGCGAATTTGAGAATACGGTGAAATCTGAGGAAGTTCTCAAGTGCTAGTTCTTGCTCTTGTCAAGTCTTGTGAATAGGAGAACCTCGCGCTTTGTGTGTCAAAGGTTGGAGTGGTTCTCTTCAAGTTAGCAGAGTTGTTTCTTCCGGTTCATTTTTCGAAGGAAGCTCTTCTGATTCCTTTGTCGAAGGAAGGTTTTTGCTGCATTCTTCTGGTTCGTTTGTCGAAGGAAGGTGTTTTTGTTATTGTTATTTTCTATTCACTTTCATTGTAACTGTGAAACTATTTTAGTGAAAAAGTCAATCACTATTCATAGTGATTAACGACTAGACCTATAATCTTTTGATTCGAACCAGAATAAAAATCATTTGTGTGATTTTTCTACTCCCTATATTCTTTATATTTTCTACTCATCAACTGTTCGATAAAACGCTTATAAGAAAATTAAAGGAACCATTTTTATTTTTAAATTTGACCGAACACGCTTTCCGTAATTTTTTATTTTGCTGCGCGACTCGAAGTACACTGTCTCACGCTAGATTACACTGTCTCACGCTTGGTTGCCCTTTTTCTGGATCCCTCAGCGCAAGTAGTCCCTGTCTCGCGCCTGGGCACCTGGGCGCTGAGCGCCACTTCCTCGAGTCGCACCACACCTACTTGCCTTTTGACCTGACCCTGAGCGTCATATGATCCTGTACGCCGCCTGAGTGCCCTAAGTGGGGCGATGAACGTCAGTTTCGTGGGCTTGGACCTGTTTTCTGTTATTTTTATGTTCTATTTAAGGACTTAGATGTCCTATGGATTGTATCTTTGGACGGAATAGGCACAGAAACACACCCTTTGATCCCTCGGAGGCGGGTTTGGATGCGGAAGCTCCTATCTTCAACTTCTAGGGTTTTATCTTTCCTTTTTTTTCCATTATGCGTCTAGTTTCATCATGTCAATGGTGAACTAAACTCTATTTGTTGTTGGGGAAGGATGTAAACCTTTGTAAACTCTCATGTATTGAATTGATTCTTGGTTATATATGCTTCTTTCATTAATTTTTAGGATAATTCTTCTTCGCTCATTGCTTGCTTTGTTTAACTCATTAATTAGCATGATGTATGATTTGCATGAGTACCGAAAGGTATCTTAAAATTCAGGTTCTGGAGAAGAATTATTCCCAGAAGCAGTATTGCTCAGGAATGGGGGTATGAGTTCTGGTTGTCTTAAGCTTCTGTTCGTAAGAATTAATTATTAGGGATGGCGAAAGATGTTATGATCTATAATTAAGGATAGGCTTTCTTCGTCGAGGAATTGGGTTTTAAGTATTTTAGATAGTGACATTGACATTAATGAAGAAGTAGAATTCGTATATACATGAGAGTAAACTAGGTGAAATCTAACCCCAACAACATATTCATCCCATAATCTCAAATCCGTTCATCTCTGTACTTTTGTCCAATTGATCAAATTACATGCATATTTACTTTTATGAATTTGCATTTTACACCAAAAGAGTTTATTTTCAAGTCTTATTTAATCAAGAAATCACATAACTATTTAGGCAGTGAGTCTCTAGGGAAACGATACTTGGTCTTACCATGTTTATTACTTGATACGATTCGGTACACTTGCTGGAGTCTTAACAATATCGGTTGTTCTAACCAACAAGAAAGGCCTCAAGATTATGTTTATATAGTCCGTGAACAAGTCAAAAGCATTAGTCACAACAAATGACATAACTACGTACTCATAATGCTCATACCTGGATCCAAAGGTTTTTTTTGTACATCTTCAACCTTGACAAGAATCTAATGGTACCTTGATCTAAGATCTATCTTTGAAAACATTATCATACCATACAATTGATCCATGAGATAATTTATGCTTGGCATGGGGTACTTTTTATTGATGGTCAACTTATTCAATTGCCTACAATGGTCCTTCCTATGGTGACACACTAGGTAAGATAAACTACTTTTCTAACATCTCTTTTATCTGTTTCTTTAACTCTACCAACTCTGTTGGAGCTAGAGTTATTGATATTGGTCCTACTATGGACACCAAATCAATTGAAAAATCCACTTCTCTTTTACGAGACAACCTTGACACTTCATCAGGAAAAACATATGCAAACTTTGTCACCACAAGAATATCAATATTTCTATCACCCTTCTCAATAGTCAAATGATAAAACACTAAAACTCATTTTTAGCCTCTTAACAACTTGATGTGAAGGCAACAACTCTAGATCATTTTAAGTTCAGAAACAACAACTTCTTCTTGTTGCAATCAATAAGAATGTGATTGACAAATAGTCAATCCATCCTAAGATTACTTCCAAGGTAGACATATAAGATTGACCATGAACTTTTTCTCCTTTACTAACAATAAACATCTAGCACATAATATAAATGTCTTAACCAAACCTAAAGCTAGAGTATATACCAGCAGTTCATATTGCAACACCTTCATAGGTAAACCCAATTCTTGAACACGAGACTCTAACACAAAAAGTGTGTCGCTCCAGAATCATATAACACACATAAATTATTACCAGCTATATCATTCAACACCTAACAATGCGATTACCTGAAGCTTGAGGTTTGTCACCTCCCTTCTTTTACTAACTCTGAAATTGTGGTAAAAGTCTTGTCACTCTACTCTTGTTAGAAGGATAGCCTTTGACAATATGTCATTCTTTTCCACAACTAAAGCATCACCATGCACCAACAAACTACGAACAAACATCCCTTAGATGTGCCCCTTATACTTAAAGCATTTGACCTTGGATATATGAGATTGTTGTTGAGAAGAGAACCCTCTATTCCCTTGAGATTAAGGCCTAAAGTATGGTTTCTTCCTCTCCTCTTGTCTAGATTTGGACCTAGATGGTCCTTCAACCTTTTATTGTTGTCTCTATTGAGCTTTCATTTTAGCCGTAAGCCTTGCCTTCCCTACTAAAGCGGGGAATTCCTTAATAGAGGGGCTATCATCAACTTGAGATCTCCCCACAAACCATTTTCAAACTTTCTACATTATCACTCCTCATCCATTCTCAAGGTATGGAACCTTCCTAAATGCTTGAACTACTTTGAGTACTCTGACACTAACATGTTTCCCTGCACAAGCTGTAAAAATTATACTTTGTTTCCATATTTCACACTATCAGGAAAGTAATCAGCATAAAACTTCTTCTTAAACAACTCTCATGTGATGTTCTCCCGACTTTCTTCCAACGTCATCTTCATACTAATCCATCAATGTATTGCTTCTCTGGAAAGCATATACTCGGAATAGGCTAGCATGTCCTTTATTTGACACCTTTTTGCAACAAATATTCTCTCCATGTCTCTGATCCACTGATCCGCCTCATTTGAGCTTGTTTCCCATTAAACTTAGTCAAATAATGTTATAGGAAACTCTCCAAACTCCACTCTTGAACTTAAGGGGTGGAGTTTGAGAAGGTCCAACAGATGCACGAGCTTCTCCTAAATGTTGCATGGTACCTAGATATTGCATGGCTTCAACTGATAACCTAGCATACTTGATTTGTTGCATGACTATATTATGTTGGTGCACCATAGAAACTATGTTTTTAAATAATGAAACTCATTTATAAAAAATTTATTTATACTTTAAACTTTTAATATTAAAATAATTAAATTTTATTATTATAAACATAATTCTAAAACACAATTTTTTAAACTCATTAAAAGAATGGATTAAAACAATTGATCGATAAAAATGTGATGAGCAAAAATCATCAAAGTTTCAATACTAAAAATTGATAAAATTTTACTATTTGAAAAATAAAACATAGGAAAGAAATATTCAAGTTATTTTCATTATCACTTTTATATATATATATATATATATATATATATATATATATATAAGTAGTTAGTATATTTAACGAAATTAATTAAAATCCAAAGGAAAGTAAACTCATTGTATGGAAATCATTAAACTTTTTGTTATTATACTAAAAGCAGAAATGGGAATTGTTTTATATAAAAAAAAACATATTTTATCAAAAAATAAATAGAAAATATGTACAGTCTCAATATTTAAGCAATATTTAGTGCTTGATTATACAAAGAATTAAAAAATTTAGAACTAATAAATAAGTTGACGTAAGTGAGTATTGGAATGTTTGTTAAAATTCTAAATGTTTGGCAAATGCTTTATTTTAAGAAAATAGCTAAAATCTTAAAACTTTAACTTCGTTAAGCAAGTTCCTAAAATATAGAAGTTGAATAAGAAGGCACTTGCTTGGAAGCTGTCAGTGAAGGCATGTTTGGAAGCGAATTAATCTGAATATCACATCAACTTAAGAGGATGGTACTAAGTGAAAGAAAAAAAAAATTAGAATTGTTTATTGCGATGCTGTAATCTGGCAGTTTGTGACAAGGGGTTATTACTAGCAATTTCATAATATAAAATTTATTGCGTCAAATTAATGTCATGATAAATAAAAAACGTTAAATATGTTTTTAATTCCTAAACTATCAAGCGAATATGTTTTTAGTTCATCTTTCAAAGTAAGGTATATTTTAGTCTTTCTCCTTAAAGAAACCTTAATTTTTGGTTCTTCAAAACTAACGGCGTTAAAAAAAAAACTGAGCTGACGGTGTAGTGTCACATCATTTTTTTTTCTAACATCACTCTTGCCAGATTTTCTCCCTTCCACCAACCCAACCCCATTCCCCCACCATGGACCTCAACCCCCACACGGCGCAATGCCACTCCACCCCTGCCGCGCTTGAGATGTTCTCACCGCCCCTCAGCCACTGACGACCCTCCCCTCCCTTCCGGATCTCCTCCTAACGGTTTTATCTGTCTGCTTCCTCGTCTCCTCCTCCATGCCCAACATCGCTTCCATCCGCTGCCCCTTCCCGCGCCGCTTCCTTAAATTCCCCGCCATGTCCCTCAACACCTTCCAAAAATACCACCACAGTCACTGCCCTCAACACCCTACCCCCGCGCCGCCACAACTTCGCATCTCCCTAATCCCTCTCCGACTGGCTCAAACCTCGCCTCCCCTCCGAGTCCTTCGCCTCGTGGGGCATTAAGCCCCGCACCAAAAACGTGCACAACCTCTGGCTCGAACTCTCCCAGGGAGAAACCTCCCTTGCCAATTCCACTCCTCTAGTTCAGACGGTCCACGTCGTCCTCGTCCCTGTCACCGCCAAACACGATCATAGAATTGCAAGCAATTCACAAAATTAATAACATCAAACCCTGTAAAAAAAAGAAAATTGGGGGGAAATGGTTTAGCACCGAAATTGAAAATTGGGGGGAAATGGTTGTCGGAGCTGCTGTGGAGGGTGGTGCGAGTAAGGGTGGTCGGGTGAGTGTAAGAGGAGATCTAATGAATAAGCTAAGAAACTGAAAATGAAGACCAAGATGGAGAATGGCAGCCCCACCGACGCGGAAGAGGCAATTGGGATGAACCTCAAGCATGTCTTTGGTGAGATCGATGGTGATGACGTCGGCGCTGCAGCCCATGCCGCCAAGGTTGAAGCTTTTGAAATTGCCACAGAGCTTGTACTTGTTGACGATCATGGCGGAAAGGAAGGGCGTGGGGTTGACGACGAGGAATCCGATGTCCTTGGGTTTGACGCGGGTGTTGGCGAAGAGGTTGTCAAGGGCGCCGAACATGACCTGCTCGGCCTCTTTCCTGGCGGTAGGTTTCCTTGCCGAGGCCAGAGCGGAGGAGAATCTTGCGCTGGAAATCGAGGGAGGATGGGAGGAAGTCGTCGGTAAGGGTGGATGGTGGATGAACTTTTGGAAGTGGACGGTGAGGTGATTTGGGGGACGGTAGCAGGAGAAGTCGAGGAGGTAGATAGAGGTGGGGCGGGTCATCACATGTGCCAAGAGTTAGGAAGGGAAACGGTGAACACACGTGGCAAAACGTTAACCAGCTCAGCTGATTTTTAACAGTGTTAGTTTTGGAGGACCAAAAATTAAGATTTCCTTAAAGAGGAGGACTAAAATGTATCTTACTTTAAAATATGCACTATAAACAAATTTGCTTGATAGTTTAGGGACTAAAATCATATTTAACCCAATAAAAAATCTAGGTCTGTTTTTAACTGATTTTTTTGTCCACAATAATACCTTTTTAGAAGGAAATTTCCAAACGAACCTAGTTTATTAGTTTAGGGTTTAGTTGAGAATTTATTATTTGGATAATATAATTTTTATTTAATTTTTTATTCTTATAGAGAAATTTGTTTCAGAATTTGTTAATTGGGTAATCGAGTTTTTAATTAATTTTTTATTCTTAGACAGAAAATTCTTTCAGGATTTGTTATCTGGAGCCTGAATTTGGAAAAGGTTTTATTTTCTCTTCGTTGTTTTTTTCCAAAAAGAAATATATTTTAAAAAAAAGATAAGAAATTAAAGTTAAAATTTTAAAAAAGAATTTTAAAATAATTAATTAAAAATGTTGAGATTAATTTTAATTGTTAAGAAGAATGACAAACTAAAAAATGGTTTAAAGACGAATAAATGTTACTTTTGTAATATAATTTAAAATTAGAATTAAATGTGTTATTATTGATTTGTTAAAAAATAAAATACATACAATTATAATAAAAAATATAAATTTTATTTTGAGAATTTGAATTAAAAATAAATATAGTAGTTTAAATAAAATAAATATTATTTTGGTGGTGTTAAAAATGTGAGTAAATATTTATTTATTAAAAAAATATTATTGTTATGCGTAAGATGATAGTAAAAAGTTTGAACGATAAAGAAAATGTTAAAGGACTTTTTAACCATGTTTAATAGTAAACTGAGAAGGTAAACTTATTTGAAAGTGACAATTTATAAATATATTTTATATTATCAATCTGGTGATAAAAGTTGGAAATGATTAACTGTGACTCTAGGTTTAAAATTAAAATTTTAAAATGAAAAATTATAATGATTTTGCAATAAAGAATATTTATAAATGTCTACATTTTTTATTTAATGTATTTAAATTTTTTTGCTACACTCATTTATATTTCTTTACTGTATTTTACAAATTAGTTTTCTTTTTAAATTATATGATCAATAATAATAATAATAATTTCATGAAAATGTATATTTTTATTCTATTTTTCATTCAATTTTTATATAAATTATTTTATAATAAAAAATTATTGTTAATTATATTGGAAAATCATCATAACATCCTAATTTAGTAATATAAAATTACTAAAATAAGACATACATAGATAAAAACTTACAAGAAACTTAACGCTCCTTGACGGACCAAAATCTATCTATCATGTTGCTTTTCTCTCTTAACCAAATGTTGAATTTCTTGAAAGATATCATCCCTAAACTTATACCATTTAGGTGATCATTGTAAAAGAGAAAACATACCCAAAGACAGACAATACAAAAGCAAGAGTAAGCTAGTGCATAAATAATTCATCTTAAATAAAGAAAAATTCATTATGCATTATATTACAGACACAAGATAAACATTTATCCTAAACATGCCACACACTTAGACTTGATCATTCGATACAATATGAATGTCACACTATTGGTAGTCTGTGCACTTGTAATGATAATATAACTGGCTGAAACCAAGCTACCATACAAGGTTAATCCATTTCAGTTGCCTATAGCCCTGACCATTGTCCATAGACAAGGACCTCCCACTACTTTCACCACATGTCTCACTGATGAGTGCATATTTATGCCCACATTTATGCTTTAAAATTCAAATTTTTGATGGGATAATTGTGCTTAAATGGTTGATTTTAAGTGAATTTGTGATGATTGGAATTGTTGGGTTTGGGAAATAAAGAGACGTAAAAAGTGAGTTTTAGCGCATAAATTATTCTTGGATGTTCTAATGTTTATTTGTGCAGCTGAGAATATAAGTTTTATTGGTCCAAATGGCAATTCAAGGCCCAAAATCAGATTTTATTTGGAAAATTCAGAACGGGCTAAAGTGCAGATAGAAGAAATTTCAGGGCATTTGTGTAATTTTGGAAAATCAAAAAATCTAAAAGATAAAATTCAGTTGTTGAATTTAATTTGGGAATATCAACAGAAAATATCTTCCAAATAATTTTATCATTATCTAAATCTTTTAGTTATTTGGAAGATATAGGATATAAGATAATTGAGTTAATATCTATCAAATATTCTTTAAAACTGATTTAATCTAATGAATATTTGAAAGATATAATATATCAACAGAAAATATCTTATCAACAAACTATTCAGAGTCCAAGCCCAATCAAGCCTATATAAGAGACCTAGGGACTTCACTTCATATTTTCATTCTCTCATACTCCTCTCACTTTTCTTTCATCTTGTATTTAACTCCATTCATGGGGAGCTAAGCATCTAGGGCTATTCTGCTGTAATTCCATTATGGACTCTGAGGTTAGATTGATGTAATACGATTGTTTATTTTGATTATTGATTTAAGTTGTTCTTTCTCTATGTCTTTCATCTCTCTATCTTGTTAAAAGTAAAGATTTTTGCATCATAATGTTTGAATCTACATGCATATTGATTATATGAGTTCTAGGGTTTCTAGGTTTAATTGAGAATTTACTTTGATTTAATTTAGGAACTTTCATATGATTAAATGGTTTTTACTATCAATTGAGAATGTACTTTGGTTGATTAGTAATAATTTCAACTATAATCAATTGAGAATTTACTTTGGTTGGTTAGCTTTTAATTTGGTTAGGAGATTTAAGAATAGACATGATTAAACACAATAGAATTTGATTGAGAATGTACTTTAGTTGAATTTATTGTGAATAATCTAGAAAGGTTTTGCATTTGATTGAGAATTTACTTTGGTTAAATGCATGATCGCCCTTGAATTAATTAAGAATGTGCTTTAATTAATTTGAAACTTAAATAATAATCAATTGAACAATTATCCGTGAATAACCGATGATGAATCTATCTTGGAAAAGCAGTGAAATTAGCCTATTTCATCATAACTGTTTTTAAGTTTCTTATTTATTCTTTAAACACTCTTCAACCATTACTTTTATTCATAAGCATTGCATAACATTCATAAGAGCCAGATATTCGAAAGCAATTTCGTATTCGTTGGGAGACGACTCAGGGTTACGTTAACCCTATCTACTTTCTTAAATACTACTTGGCAATACTGAAGTTGCCTTGAAAAGTAATATTAATTTGATAGCCTCAACGACAGCCTATCAAATTTGGCGCCGTTGCTAGGGAATACGGTTAGTATTTTAAATATTTTGATTCTTATTTTGATTTTTCTTTTTATTTTTTTTTATTTTTTATTTTTATTTTTATCTTTATTTTTTTTTATTTAACGCACATACATTTAATTTAATTTGAGTTATTTTGTAGCCTTTAGTCATTCTTGTTTTAGCAAAAATCTTTTTTTTCGTGTTTTTATTAAGAATTTCTCTTGAAAAATACTTGAGGCTAGTTTGAATACACTCTGGCTAGGAAAGACTTGGTACTTAAGTTGTCCGTTGTGACGCACCTCTCTTTCCTGGGAGTGGACCCAACAAGTCTCTCTTATCTCTTATTTGAAATCTTTCTCTAAAGCAAGAACAAAAAAAAAGAAGAAGTAACAGAGAAACAACTTCAAGCAGATTGCGTAGTGCATGACCAGAGCTAACCCGGGAGAATTTTATCAAATTAACCCAGAAGTTGAAAGGAATTTACGTAAGTTGCGAAGAAGTTTGAAATTTGGGTGTTCTATTGAGGGAACACTTCCTACATCTGAAGTTATTCTACCTTCACTATCTCCAATCACAAACATACCATCCAATCCTTTACCTGATCCTAACCCAAACAATATGGCACAAAAAACCATCAGACAATTAGCCACTTCCCACAATACAACTATCCGAAGTAACATTGAATATCCTAATGAGGAGTGGGAGCTGAGACCTGACCTGTTAAATGCCTTACCAAAGTTCAATGGGTTATCAAGGGAGAATCCACACAAGCACTTGAGACAATTTCACATGTTGTGTGAAAACTTTAGATCTCCCAGAATCACAATAGAGAGCCTTAAAATGAGAGCTTTTCCTTTTACTCTTCAAGGCGCAGCTCAAGATTGGTGGTATTATCTCTCTGCACGGATTACAAATTGGGAAACTATTGAAAGACTCTTTCTTGAGAAGTATTTTCCTGCATCCAGATTAACAGCTATTCGCAGAGAAATTCAAGATATAAGACAGAGAGATAGAGAGAATCTTAGTGAATATTGGGAAAGATTCAAAAAACTATGTTCTTCATGCCCTCAACTCCAAATGGAAGATTTTATTCTAAGCTTTTATGAAGGCTTAAGTCCTACTGATAGGTCATGGGCAGATGCTGCAAGCGGAGGATCTTTCTTAGACAGGTCACTAGAAGATGGTATAGATTTAATAGAAAGGAAGGCAGTAGACAATCAACAGTATGGAACAAGAGAAAATTCAGTGACTTTGTTGAAGGGAGTGCATGAAATTGAAAAGGGTGCACTTGATGGGAAAAAGATAGATGAAAGATTAAATAAGCTAGAAAGCAAACTCGATCAGATTGCAAGCTTGTTTAAAACCTCAACTCCACAAATTGCTAAGAAGTGTGGAATTTGCATTTCAACTGACCATTTTTCGCAACCGGAATCGCGACGGGACGACGATCCAAAAAGAAACGGGTTTTGAAAAGAGATTTGGAGTCGCCACCATAGTTTATTATGGAAAACTACGGAAAAACCTCAAAACGATAAAGCACGGTCCACGAAAACCAAAGATTGGGTTCGGGAGTCGGTTACGCGTGGGGAAGGTGTTAGCACCCCACAACGCCTGCCCTAAGGCAGTACCTTTAACTAAATACACGAATATGATGTGGTTTTCAAAATGTTTAATTATCCCCTAAAATAAAATTCTAAATAAACAAAACATATTTTTTTAGTTTTTTGGGCCCGACAAGGATTGACCTTGCTCCTACGTATTCTCATTCAAAATGAGAAATCAGGGTTACGTAGTTCTAGTTAAGAGATTGTTTGTTGTTTGGAAAAGCAGATGTTTTTAATTTTTGGAGATTTTATGTTTTTAATATTTTCGAGAAAAAGAAGGTAATGAGTATTAGGCCAACGCGAACGGTCGCACGAGTACTCATACCTTTAAAACGATATTTTAATATGTTTAATTATTTTTTAAGAAAGAGAAATAACGATATTAAGCACTAGGACGATGCGGACGATCACACGAGCACTCATACCGTTATTTACTTATTTAGGAAAACTTGAGAGTATTGAGTGCTAGGCTGATGCGGACGATCGCACGAGCACTCATACCCTCGTTTAATATTACGTAAATAAGAGAGAAAAGTATTGAACACTAGGACGATGCGAACGATCACACGAGTGTTCAACCTTTAAACGTATTTTTGAAATTTTATTTAAGAAAAGAAGAAAAAGGTTTTTAGCACAAGGACGACGCGACACGTGCGCTTAAACCTTTAAATATTTTTGTAATAATTTTTTATAAGAAAGAAGAAGAGGTTTTTAGCACAAGGACGACGCGAGCAGTCACACGTGCGCTTAAACCTTTAAATATTTTTGTAATAATTTTTTTTATAAGAAAGAAGAAGAGGTTTTTAGCACAAGGACGACGCGAGCGGTCACACGTGCGCTTAAACCTTTAAATATTTTTGTAATAATTTTTTATAAGAAAGAAGAAGAGGTTTTTAGCACAAGGACGACGCGAGCGGTCACACGTGCGCTTAAACCTTTAAATATTTTTGTAATAATTTTTATAAGAAAGAAGAAGAGGTTTTTAGCACAAGGATGACGCGAGCGGTCACACGTGCGCTTAAACCTTTAAATATTTTTTTGCAAATTCTTTTATTTAAAATATTGTATTATTACATATATATTTAAGGATAAATAGATGTTTAAAATAAATAAAACAAAATAAGATAAGAGAAAAAGATAAATAAATAAATAAAAATAAAAATAAAATAAATAAACAAAAGAAATGAAAATGGCTGAACGGACGTTAAGAATAACGAACGTTCATAGGGGGATATAACGGACGGACGTTTAAAAATGTGAGATGAATGACGAGCGTTCGTCGAGAGATAACGAACGGACGTTGGGAACGAAGGCTGAATGACGAACGCTCATTGAAGACATGACGTTGAGAAATTGAGGCTGAGAGACGTGCGTTCGTTGGGGAGATGATTAACGGACGTTTAGTCAGGAAGCTAAATGACGAACGTTCGTTGAAGACATGACGAACGGACGTTGAGAAATTGAGGCTGAGAGACGAGCGTTCATTGGGGAGATGACGAATGGACATTCATAAATGGAAGCCTAATGACGAACACTCGTTATTGAACGGACGTTTAAACAGTGACTTAATGACGAACGTTCGTTATTGAAATAACGAACGGACGTTCAAAAATGGAAGCTTAAGGACGAACGTTCATTGAAATGACGAACGGACGTTCAAAAATGTAAGCTTAAGGACGAACGTTCGTTATTGACACGACGAACGGACGTTCAAAAATATAAGCTAAAGGATGAATATTCGTTATTGACACGACGAACGGACGTTCAGAAATGTAAGCTTAAGGACGAACGTTCGTTATTGACACGACGAACGGACGTTCAAAAATGTAAGTTAAAGGACGAACGTTCGTTATTGACACGACGAACGGACGCTCAAAAATGTAAGCTTAAGGACGAACGTTCGTTATTGACACGACGAACGGACGTTCAAAAATGTAAGCTAAAGGACAAACGTTCGTTATTGAAATGACGAACGGACGTTTAGACAGGGAAACCTAATGACAAACGTTCGTTATTGGAATGACGAACGGACGTTTAGACAGGTAAGCTTAAATGACGAACGTTCGTTATTGAAAACGAACGAACGTGTAGACAGGAAAACTCAAGGACGAACGCTCATTATTGAAATGACGAACAAACGTTTAGACAGGGAAACCTAATGACGAACGTTCGTTATTGGAATGACGAACGGATGTTTAGACAGGGAAGCCTAATAACGAACGCTCGTTCTTGAAATGACAAGCGGACGTTTGGACAATGAAGCTCAATGACCAACGCTCGTTATCGAAAATGACGAACGGACGTTCGTTGGGGATATGGCTGTCAAACAGTTCGTCCAAGAAATGTCCGAACGGACGTTTGGATAAGAGGCTAAATAACGAACGCACCAAAAAAAGGCCCAAGGTTCCTGGACGTACGCTTAATTTTGGGCCTGGCCCAGTTGAATGGTTTCTAACCTAGAATTTCCTAGGGGTTCAGGAGGTTCATCCTCATTCTCCACTCCCCAGCCCACGCCTTCTCTAGAGACCCAAGGTCTCCTGCTTGGCACCACAAACTCACTGCCGCCTGTGCCATAGCCGGCCACCGTCGCTTCAAACAGAACGCGCCTTGGCCTCGCCGGCGACACCTCGCGCCACCAGAACCACCGTCAGCCAAGACACCACCGTCTCCACTCTTCTCTCTTCGAAAACCAGCAATTCTCAGGGAGGGTTTTCCTCCACCTTCATCTCCGATCCGTTCGTGTCATCATCACCCATTAACATCAACTTTTACCATCCATGACGAACACAAACACTGCCACAATAAGGCTCCCCGTGCCTATCCTCGTCCTCCTCCTCGGCCACCTCCACGGCCACCAGATTCCTTCTCAACAGCCCAGGCTGCCGGGACTCAACGCAATCACGCCACTAACCTCACCGGTGCCATCAACGCCACTCTTATTCTTCCCCATTCGAGGATTTTCTTGAATGTCGAATGCCCCCCGCAACACCACTTTTCCTTCTCTGCCTCCCCTAATTTCTTACTGTTTATTGATTGGTTTAATGTTGATTGATTCTTGTTAATTTGGTATTGGAAGAGATGAGTGTGTTGCGTGCATATGAGCGTGAAGGGGATAATTGATTCTGTGATAATGGTATATGAACTGGCGAGATAGGGAAACCTTAGTAGATCTGAGGGAGTGAATGAGTTAACATTTTGACTGTGTGAGACCAGTGTGGTAGTGGTTATGTGTGACTTTCTGCATAGTGATGACTTCCTTGTTGGTTACGGGGTGGGGATGAATAGATGTATTAAGGGATATTGAAGATAGGAGAACTCGTGATCTTCAGAGGAAAAGGAAGAACAATGGGGAATGTGGTAGACTCACCACAGCAAAAGCAAAGGTGAAATAAACATAAAAGGCAGTAATGCAGTAAACACACAGGTGAGCAAGGCTTGCTTACCTCTTGGAGCTCTGCTTGTCTTTGTCAACCTTACGTCTCCAATGGGTTTCTCTCTCTCCGGCTGGCGTTTGTCGTTCTCTGACGGTGAGAAAAAATGGTGAATCTGGATGATGATTCCCAAAATGATGGTCCCCGTGTGTCTTCCTCCTCCCTTTTTCTCCCTCTGATCCCACCAAATCCTCCCTGCCAAAATCTTGGAAAAAATCCCCTTCTAACAACCTCGTCCCCCCTTCTTTCACCCCCCAAAAAATCTTAGAAAATATTCCCTTAACCACCTGGTCTCCCTCCTTCAGACACGTCCCCCCATCCGTCACCTCCACGTTTTTTTTATTTTCCTTTTTTTTTATATATTTTTATTTCAATTTTATTTTTTTATTATTTTTTACTTTATTTTTAATTTTAATTTTACTTTTCAATTTTTCAATTATTTTGATTAATTAACTCTATTAAAACAAAATGAATATAACAAATAAAATAGAATTTGAATTAAGAGAAAAGATCTAAATACATTAAAATAGAATAAAACAAAAAGTAAAATAAAATAAAAGGAAAATAATAAAAACCCAATAAAAACAATCTTTTACAACCCGGACAAAATTGAGTGTTGACACCATTATACTGATGAATGTCCTAGCTTGGTGGAAACCACTGTGAAAAATTCATCTCAAGGTTTTGCTGCAAACATGATTGGAGGAAATGGACCATACCAGAATTATCATGACTCGACCTCCAATAGGTATCAGCAAAACAGACAACCTTATGTTCCACCTCAATAAAGGCAACAACCTCAACCTGAAATGTCACTACAAGATTTCATGAAAATGATACTTGAGCAAAATTCAGAAATCAAGAAATCAATTGTAGAGTTGACCCAGAGGGTGGAAAAATTAGAGACTAAGGAGTCAAATAAATTACTTGCACAAACAATGATCAACCCGCAAAATGTAAGTGCTATTACTTTGAGAACGGGTAAGCAGGTAGAAGGCCCTGAAGGAGCCCAAGAGGATGAAGATAAGGAGAAAGAAGGAGCACAAATTGATGACAATAGAGGATCACGTGAACCATCACCTAAGACTACCACTGATAAATCCAGGTTAGTATCCTCTAACTCTTCTTCTAAAAATTCTTCTTCATCTTATTCTCCACCTCCTCCATATCCAAATCGGTTGAAGCCGAGAAACAAAAAAAAGGAGGAATTAGACCAAGAGATTTTAAATATTTTCAAGAAAGTGGAGATTAATATTCCTTTGTTAGATGCTGTTAAGCAAATTCCTAAATACGCCAAGTTTTTGAAAGAAATTTGCACAAATAAAAGGCGTTTTAAGGATAATGAGGTTGTGAATTTGATAGGCTGTCGTTGAGGCTATCAAATTAATACTACTTTTCAAGGCAACTTCAGTATTACCAAGTAGTATTTAAGAAAGTAGATAGGGTTAACGTAACCCTGAGTCGTCTCCCAACGAATACGAAATTGCTTTCGAATATCTGGCTCTTATGAATGTTATGCAATGCTTATGAATAAAAGTAATGGTTGAAGAGTGTTTAAAGAATAAATAAGAAACTTAAAAACGGTTATGATGAAATAGGCTAATTCCACTGCTTTTCCAAGATAGATTCATCATCGGTTATTCACGAATAATTGTTCAATTGATTATTATTTAAGTTTCAAATTAATTAAAGCACATTCTTAATTAATTCGAGGGCGATCATGCATTTAACCAAAGTAAATTCTCAATCAAATGCAAAACCTTTCTAGATTATTCACAATAAATTCAACTAAAGTACATTCTCAATCAAATTCTATTGTGTTTAATCATGTCTATTCTTAAATCTCCTAACCAAATTAAAAGCTAATCAATCAAAGTAAATTCTCAATTGATTATAGTTGAAATTATTACTAATCAACCAAAGTACATTCTCAATTGATAGTAAAAACCATTTAATCATATGAAAGTTCCTAAATTAAATCAAAGTAAATTCTCAATTAAACCTAGAAACCCTAGAACTCATATAATCAATATGCATGTAGATTCAAACATTATGATGCAAAAATCTTTACTTTTAACAAGATAGAGAGATGAAAGACATAGAGAAATAACAACTTAAATCAATAATCAAAATAAACAATCGTATTACATCAATCTAACCTCAGAATCCATAATGGAATTACAGCAGAATAGCCCTAGATGCTTAGCTCTCCATGAATGGAGTTGAATACAAGATGAAAGAAAAGTGAGAGGAGTATGAGAGAATGAAAATATGAAGTGAAGTCCCTAGGTCTCTTATATAGGCTTGATTGGGCTTGGACTCTGAATAGTTTGTTGATAAGATATTTTCTGTTGATATATTATATCTTTCAAATATTCATTAGATTAAATCAGTTTTAAAGAATATTTGATAGATATTAACTCAATTATCTTATATCCTATAACTAAAAGATTTAGATAATGATAAAATTATTTGGAAGATATTTTCTGTTGATATTCCCAAATTAAATTCAACAACTAAATTTTATCTTTTAGATTTTCTAACTTTCCAAAATTACACAAATGCCCTGAAATTTCTTCTATCTGCACTTTAGCCCGTTCTGAATTTTCCAAATAAAATCTGATTTTGGGCCTTGAATTGCCATTTGGACCAATAAAACTTATATTCTCAGCTGCACAAATAAACATTAGAACATCCAAGAATAATTTATGCGCTAAAACTCACTTTTTACGTCTCTTTATTTCCCAAACCCAACAATTCCAATCATCACAAATTCACTTAAAATCAACCATTTAAGCACAATTATCCCATCAAAAATTTGAATTTTAAAGCATAAATGTGGGCATAAATATGCACTCATCACACCCCCACACTTATCCTTTTGCACTCCTGGGCAAAATTGATTAATTCCAAGACTTTGTTCTGAATCATTTTATTTCATATTTGCATTTGGATCAAAAGAATGAGCATCACCAGATATAGATCAATCATTTAGGCATTACTTTGTCATGGACATGCAAATGGAATCACTTTATTCTTCACACATGAGTTAACCTTTTCGAATTTCCAAGAAAATCAAATATGAAAGACAACACTCAAGTCAAAATCAATCTATTTCTTCCCAACTCTCTCAAGTGTTTTTGGCTTGTGTTTACACTCAAAATACCCATGTAAGTAGACACCATTGATATTTAGCAAGATTCTAACATTCACACACTTCAGAAAACATGCAATTATTGATCATGCGGACTTTTTAAAGGTTGTATTGAGGCCAAGGTAAAGGTAGGAAATTTTCTTGGAATTTCTGAGCTTTTGAAATTGATATAGAAAGAGTAATGACACTTGATTTCAAAAACAACTCTATTTCTTGCTCTTTTAAGGAAGATTTTTTTTCTTTTTCTTTTTCTTTTTTTTTCTTTTGAAAACTCCAACTTTTCATCTTCCTTTTTGCTTTTTTAATTGTTATTTTATGGGTGAGGTACTCACCCACACACTTATTACTCACTTTACTTCTAACAGAATCCATTACTCCTTCTTTCCTAAGGTAAGGAACATATGATTTTTCTTTTTTTTTGTTTTTTTATTATTTGACAATGAACAAGAAAAATAGGCTTAAGGCTCAAAGAGGGTTCCAATGGATTAATGTTAGGACAAGTTTATTTGGCCAAGTAGCTAAAACAAGAAATGCCTCAATCATATCAAATCATGCATATTCACCTTAGTTGCACAACATAGAATCAAGCTAACTATTAGAGTATCAACAAAACATGGGCAAATCACACAAAAAAAATAGGTATGGCACATGGTGGTCCATCCTTAACATTAAGCCCAAAACTCACATGGTTTCAAATTTCTTTCACAAAAGATTTAATCAGGAAATTCTCAAGTCAACTCAATCAGCAAATCATAAAAGCAATCCACTCATATCAACATGACTCATTTTTTTCTTCTTCTTAAATTCATGATCATTCCAGATACTGATTCAAACTCTCAAATCCAATGCAAATATTTATTAAAAACAAACAAAATAGACAAACTAAATAGGGAACAAAATTAATTGTTTCCCCACACCCTCACACTTAAACTATGCATTGTCCTCAATGTATGCCTTATATATAAAATGCAAAGAAAAAGTAGGAGGGAACTTACCTCCTCATGGTGGAATGAATGCTAGTAGGACTTCATTGGAAAAGTCATCCTGGATAGGAATGTTATCTTTTCCCTTTTCAATCCTACTAAGATGGTCAACTACTAAATTATGTGACCCACTTTTGTCTTGAATAAAAGTCAACTTGTCCTTCTCGTTCTTGACCATTGTGATTCCATATTTCTCGGGAACCACATGTATAGGGCCCACCCAAGTGCTGTCAGAATTTGAATATATAAGACCTGTTTGTAGCAACTTGGTGTCCCTTTTCTTTACAACCCCCATCAGTTGAGGATTCAGTCTTCCTTGAGGTTGTCTCACTGGTTTAGCATCCTCCTCCAAAAGTATTCTATGCATGCAAAAAGAAGGGCTAATACCAGGAATATCTGCTAAAGTCCAGCCTATTGCTCTCTTGTGGTCTCTGATAACCTGTAATAGTTATTTTTCCTGCTCATTAGTAAGCAATGCAGATATAATAACAGGGAGTTTCCCATCCCTCTCAAGATAAGCATATTTCAAATAGGACGGTAAAGGTTTCAACTCCAAAATGGGTGGCTGCACCACAGATGGCAAACTTTTACTGCCTAAGGTAATCTCAGCCACCTCAACATCACACTCGGACGCCACAGAGGTATCATCTATTAATACCACGTCCTCAATATTACCTGCTTTACAGTTTCCTTTTTCGTCCAAAATTAGGCACGACATAAAAGAAAAATTGTTTACAACATCACTTGATAAATCAATACAAAACAAAGAATGATCTTTAATCTGGTGCTTCCCAGCTTCCAACACGTTGAACCGCACCTTCTCGTCTCCTATCTCCATTGTCAATGATCATGCATGCACATCTATCTTGGTTCGTGCTGTCATCATGAAAGGTCTTCCCAAGATAATAGTTGTTGGACTGATTCCTTCATCATCCTTCATGTCCAAGATATAGAAATCTGCAGGAAAAATTAACTTGTCTACTCGGACAAGGATGTCCTCAAGCACACCTGCAGGGTTAACTGTGCTACGGTTGGCCAGTTGAATGACCACACCAGTAGTCTTAAGAGGTCCCAAAGATAGAGAAGTAAACACTGATAAAGGCATTACATTTATGGAAGCCCCTAAATCTAGCATCGCATTGTCAAACTTTGAATTTCCAATAACACAAGGAACAGAAAACATACCTGGATCCTTGCATTTTCGCGGTATTTCAATATGTTTCTGAATCAAGCTTGACACATTTCTTCCCAAATTCACAACCTCATTATCCCTAAAACGCCTTCTATTTGTGCAAATTTCTTTCAAAAACTTGGCGTATTTAGGAATTTGCTTAACAGCATCTAACAAAGGAATATTAATCTCCACTTTCTTGAAAATATTTAAAATCACTTGGTCTAATTCCTCCATTTTTTTGTTTCTCGGCTTCAACCGATTTGGATATGGAGGAGGTGGAGAATAAGATGAAGAAGAATTTTTAGAAGAAGAGTTAGAGGATACTAACCTGGATTTATCACTCACCCCTCTCTACTTGAGAATGGATGATCATTAGACTGTCAGAATAGACAACTAGTTCAAAGCTCCATACATTCATACAACAACAACAACAATATAAGGCATCACCATGTAACCCCTCCACAAGGATCATGGAATTATGTCCATCAATACCATTCACATAATCAACCACATATTCATTATCATCATATCCGTCTCATCATCAAATATATACTCCTATGCATATTCATATGCATAATCTTGTTTCCAATTAATATTATAAATCAATTCATACTCCACAATACGTAGTATAAAACAATCATTCAAACACTCACATACAATGAACACACTTTAAGAAAATACATAGAAACTTAGTTGAAAAGTATGATATTTTCGCTCAGTCACCAAGTTTACTCGCTTAGCTAAAAGTGTCTGTCAACCCACTCGCTCAGCCACCATGACTCGCTTTGCGAAAACAGAAACAGTGGGTTATGCTCACTCAACGACTACACTCGCTCAGCGAGAAGTGTTTTGCTTGCTTAGCTAGAACACACTCGTTCAGCGAGACTGCATAATTTTGCAACACTAAAATTGTAGAATTTGCACCTCTCACCCACTCATGACCTATTTTATGCGTCTTTTCTAACCTCTAACACTCCTAGATTGTATTCTAAAGTAAAATTGACCTAACCAAACATATCTAAATCAACCTAAACTCGTTTTAAACTGTTTTACCTCAAGATCCCAATCCAAAAATAACAAGAACCTCACTTTACACACCAAAATTAAACTCCACCAATTCTTGCTCATAAATGAGCAACTTAGGGGTCTGAACAAGTCCCAGATGACTTAATTACAGACCCCAACCACTCCAAATTGCCTCAGAACATTCACATCAAAATTTCACTACTCAAAACCTTCAATTTGTACCTAAAAACCATCCAAAACACCACCAATTGTATATCATACATTTCTAAACCATTTTTCTCTTAAATCACCACACAACTAAGTTTCAAATGACCATCCCATAGAGCCTAAAACATTATTTTTCCACTTAGACCTGTTTATCTAAAGCTCAGACCAATAGTGACCTACAACCAAGACTACCCACCCATTCCCAATAGTTCCAATTCAATTAACATAACTAACTTCGCAAACACAAAAATTCACAATCAAGAACACATCCAAACAGATTAATCACATTCTAAACATTCATTATTGCACCAAGCATCAATTAACTATTTTAAAGCATTTCAATCCCAATTCATACAAAGGCAGATAAACTTCTATGTTTAATCACATTCAACACAACCTAATTAAAATCATCAATTAAAATAACATCAAGAAAGGTCACTAGCTTCCCTTACCATATACCGAAACAACAAAACTCTATAAATACCGAACCCTTGCTTAGAGTTCACGAAACTTTAGAAATGCCTACAAAATACCAAACAGAGATTAGAAAGATCCTTAGAACCTCTGATCAAGAGCAAATTAGGAAAAGACATTACAACTCACATGCGACAAGAGATCATCAAACATGATCTCAATTAACACTAATGGAAAAATGACATTTTATAACAAGCCTATTATAACGGACAAAAATTATCCATCATAATAGGGAGATATTATAACGTATTTTTTTTAATCAGTTATAATATGAAATGCGGTGGCAAACTTGTAAATAAGTTTAAGACATATTATAACGTAGTTTTGAAAATCAGTTATAATATGAAATGCGATGGCAAACTTGTAAATAAGTTTAAGACATATTATAACGTAGTTTTGAAAATCAGTTATAATATGAAAAGCGGTGGCAAATTTGTAAATAAGTTCAAAAGATGTATTATAACAGAGTTTTAGAAATCAGTTATAATATCTCTTCCTCTCTCATTTCCCCCTCTCGCTAGATTTCATTTCACGTTTGCTCTGATTCTCATTCCTCTCTTCCGCTCTACGTCTCATCCCTCTCACTCGCATTTCTCGGCACTCCTCACTCACATTTCTCAGCACTCTTCTGCGACTGCGTTCTTCTCGGCTCTGAGAACACTCCTTCCTCCGCAAGACTACTTCTGGCTCCGAAATCTCCAAAAGTCTAACCAAGTAGGTTTTATGATTCATACATTCTACTATTTTGCTTTTTCCTAATTTTTTATGTTTTTCTTGTATTAATTTCACTAATTTCTCTCCCAAATTGGTGGGGATTGTGTTTGGATTGGTGGAGAAATTAGCGGCGTTAGCACGAGAGAGAGGAGAAGGGAGCCTTGAATGCCGAATCCACGGCGGTGATTGGAGAATTTTGAAGGTAGTTATAGTTCACATTCTTCTCTGTAACACTTTCCCCTCTTTTTATGCTGTTAATTTTGTTTTCATTGATTCTTGAAGAACAAAAAGATTGGGTTTTAAATCTCCTGCACGAGAATCTGTTTCAAATTAAATTCTGGATTTAGGGTTATATTTCTACAAATAAACTAGTGTAATCATAGACTATTTATAATTAAAAAAATGTTTCTTTCTGAATCATTGATGTTGGAAAGTGTTATTCACTTTAGTCCTTGTGCCAATGAAAGTGGCAGAGAAAAAGTAGCAGAATAGTGGTGTTTTCAGGGAAATTTTCAGGGAAGAAGGGGTTTTCTTTAGGGTTTGTGTATCTTTCATCCTGTAATTCACTCTATTATTTTAGATCTAAATTCTTTCAAATTCAAATAACAGAATACAAAAAATAAGAACAACTAATCACTCATATAACAGAAGCAGAAAATTGTACAGATGGCTCTGATCTTGAAATAGCATGCTATTAGGAATGTTTTGTCTGAGAATTTTGGTGTTATGAGTAATGTTCAAAATGAGTCTTTAACTCTCGATCTTGGTGTTATGAGTAATGTTTTGTCTGAGAATCAATACACACACATATATATTACTGTTATTTCGTTGCAAATCTGCTGCTACTGTTTGCCTTCTAATTAGTTTGTTTGCTCGTGGACGATACCAGTTGAATATGATTCTATTGTGCTCATGAACGATACAAACATATTAGTATATATTATTACAATTTTACATGATAACTAGAAATTAGTGACTAATTTTATGGAATTGAAGTTGAAGTTAATTCTACACTGCCTGTATGATGGTTATCTTGCACCTCCTCTAGCTTCTTTCCCCTTTGGAAAGCCTACTGAGCTAGAACTCTACCAAACACAGCCACTCAACACCTCCAACATATTCACAAACACCTTACGTGCACTCCGTAACTCCACTGATTCATTCAATCTGCTGCCAGTTCTCTACATTGTGGAGCTTCTTCTGCGCATCCTGGAGTAGCTTCCATCATTTGGCATCAAGAGCCAGGTTCTCCACACAAGTCTCCAAGAGATAAGTCACTTTTTCAGTCATCTCTCACTTCTATCATGTGTTGTTCCAGTATTTTCCACTGTTTGAATTTTTTTTTTCTCTCACTTCTATGGTTTGATTTCGTGTTTGCTGTGGATGTTTGATTCCATTCACTGTTTCTTAGTTTTTAATCATCATTTTAATCGGTGCAATTTGGTTGATTGAGTTCAATTCAGCTTTGATATTTCATTTCCAGTTTTGTCAAGTCATGTGCATTTTCTTTTGCAGTTTTTAATCTGTCATATGTGTTTCAATCTGTTCTAGTAGTGAATTTTCGTTTGTAATTGAGTCTTGTGCATGTGCTAGCTATATGTTGATCATATAAAGCATTAACATCAAGTTCAGCTTTGATCATTTGAGCTAACAGCTGTGCACACTGTGTTCCAATAGCAAAATTCTGCAGAAAATTTTAATTTCTGGTTTCATTTTGTCCAATCTGTTTCTATCCAGATTTCTTGTTGTTTCAAGCCTTGTGCACATTTGTCTACTGTTTTTGAAAGTATCTAAAGATATTGCAACTCATATGCATCAAAGAAAAGCAAAATGGGTGTTTGAGTTGCTCATAATCTGTTTTTAACTTCAGTAGCCGATTGCATTTCTGGTTTAATGTTGTCCACATTGTTTCTGGCCAATTTTTGTGTCTCTGAACCCTGCTGCAAGTTTGTTTGAAGTGTCTAAACATGGTTCAAGTTGTTTCAATTCAGATTAACCACTGATTTGTGAAAGTCATATGTGAGTTGATTCAAATTTCAATAAAACAGTGCTGTCAAAGTTTTCCAAAGTTAGTCCAGATTTGCTATGTCTAAAGCTTTGCACCGTGCTTGAATCTTTGCCATGTTTTAGGCTTTTACTATTTCCTAGCTTAATTTCTGCAGCTAGATCTAGATTTAGGACATTCATAATCACTTGTTTGATCAATCCAGCTTTGCTTCCAGTATTTTCCAAACTGCTGCAGTTTTCACTAATTTTCAACATAATTTGGCAACTTTTAAGAGTGATATTGAGACTCTGTGTGCTTCTGTGGTGTTTGAACGTTTGTGCACATACAATTGACCATTTCAAACTTGTTCTTACTGTTCAATTGGTCAATTTTCAGTCCATATGCAAAATCATCATTCCAAGCATCACATTTTGTTGAAATTGGAAGTGAACTACTCAATTTCTGCTGCTGCATATATCCTTGCCGTTTGACAGTTTAAACACCTTCAAATAATGCATACAAAGTTGCTCCAATCATCAAATTAGGTGTCTAACCATAGCTGTGAAAAATTGCCTCTCAAGTCATCCATTTTAAAGTGTTTGTTTTGCCAGATTTTAGTTTCTGCACATAGTTTGAATCTGTTTTGGTGCATTTGCCTTTGATATTTGGATTGTAGCAAAAGCTTGGTACCACTACTGTTAAATAATACATCAAACTATCATTAACCAAGTTTAGAAAAAGCATTTGGACCTGTACAATCCAGTTTCAAAAAATTTGCTGCACCAGCATCAGGATTTTGGCCAAAAACTGGTTTTTCTTTGAGGCATTCTGTCAAACACTTTTGCCAAATTTTTGAAATCATTAAGTTTGATGTCTTTGCAGCATGTTTTGATTTCTTGGTTTCTTAATCATTTGGTTTGGTTTTTCGTGATTTCTGCTGTTTAACCACACAACCTTAACGATAGAATAATAGTTTATATATGCTAGAGAATTTAATATTCATCTTTATTCAGTCGTTTAACCTGTTACTTTTTATTCATGCATACTTTCAAAGCTTATGTTGATTATGTGATGTGAAAGGGGAAAAAAAGTGGCATACAAGGTTGGCATTTCGAACATTCTAGAAATCAATATTAATATATTATTATTGCTGATGTTAATTTATATATAGAAATCAATATATATATATGGATTATGTAAGAGGATTGTGTCTACAAGGTTGTTTAGTTAGGACTTTTATTAATACCACGAGTGCTTTTTTTATTAGATAAAGAGACATTAGTTAATTTAAAATTTTGCTTTAAATATTGTAGGACCAGGTTTCGTTAAATTTAAAGTAATTTTGATCAATTATTGTTCCTATTTTTGTTCAACAAATAACTTAAGTGATCTAGCTAATTAACAATTTAATGATCTATCTATATTTTGAAGATTAGGTAACATAAATCAATAAATCTGTCCCGTACAAAAATAAAATAAAATAAATAATATTTATTTTTATGTTTCATCTGAAGCAATTGTACTTTCCTTTTTCTAGTTATCCTTTCATATGAAAATTTGTCCAATCTTTATACAATAAAGAAATAACTAAACTCCCTGTAACCCTGTAATGATCAATTATTTTTGTTATAACTTTTGTAAAATTGGCACTTTAACTTGTAAGGCTACTAAAACTATTTGGTTATCCCTTTTATCGTTTATATATTCTTTTGTGTAGAACAGGTATTCGCTTATATGTAACTGAATGAAGAATAAATAAGTGTGTTTTATGTTTATGATCTTAATGAATTTTCAATATCCACTTGCTCCTCTTGGGTATTTTTCTTTGGTTTGTGTAACTAGGATTAGGATATAAAGATATTTGATAAGGTTCTTGGTTGCTTTGTTTATTTTATGCTTATGGGTTATGCCACATGGATGTCTAACTTTTGTATAGTTCTTTGGAAGCTCATTCAAGGTTGCGGGGTGTTCCATCTATTTCTAGAAAGAAGATGCAAATAATCACACCTAATGTAAGAGAAGTTGACCTTCCTTTGTTTTGTGTTTGGTGATTATTATTTTTATGAGGAATTGGCTTTGTTGTTGATTTTGTGAAATAGGGTTTAGTAGAATATACAGAGCTATATAGGCTAGCTAGAGTATAATTTGATATTTTGTGTCTTTGGTTTGAATGAGTCTTCATTATTTGTATTTAATTTGCAGTGTCGACGTCAATTGGGCAGTTATGAGTGTGAGTATTATGTAATGAAACACATGCATACCAATATTTGTACAAACATTACTGATGGAATAACGTATTAAAATACTAACTAAATACTTATCCAACTATTCATCACAATATTGTTTTAACTCTATTATTTTATTTGTAGATCTTTAATGATTCATCTCCGATGGATGCTGCAGACATTGAAGACATTAGAAGGAACTGAGCTTCTTTTATTTTAAGTGTTAGTAGAAACTTGGCTACAATTAAATAGTGTATGTACATTAATGTAATATTTAGATTTAATATATAGCTTCATGTATAAATGATGTATTAAATATTAGACTATTTAATATTTGAAATAAATTCTATTTTGTTAGTTTCATTAAATTTGTTTATTTAAAGCTCTATTAATTATAAATTGATTGGATCACATCATAATACAAGAATATTATTATAATTTCATTGGATGTTAAATTTAATAATAAATTTTTTTAAAAATAAAAACATATATTATAACGTACATTGCTTAGTACGTTAAGGTACGTTGATCACATATTATAACGTATAATAATATATACGTAATAATATATAACATATTATAACGTACAAAAACTTCTACGTTATAATACCTTCCACCCTATTATGACAAATGGAAATTTGTCATAATAGTCTGCGCATATTATAACGTACTTCAGAAACTACGTTATAATATGTGGAACATATTATAACGTAAATTTCTACTACGTTATAAAATGCGCAGAGTTATTATATCACCCAGAACTATGTCCCCAGTAACTACGTTATAAAAGATCATTTTTGTACGTTATAAAAAGGTAGAAACATAGACCTTGTTGTCATGGTTAAAAAGGTATCTCTTGATCGTCAAAGAGATGACTCGAGAGTTAGAACTCTTAGAGAGAAGGTAGATAACTCTAGAAAAGTGGTTTCTAGAGAGATGATACGTTTTAAAATAATGAAACTCGTTTATAACAAAACTATTTATAATAAAACCATTTAACATTAAAATAAAGAGTCTCATTGTTTTTAAACTACCACCACTTCTAAAATACCATTTTCTGGGATTTTACAATTATTATCAAAATTTATTCACTCTTACATTATTTTCAATTTATTCTTTTGTCAAAAGGATTAAAATTTAATCTTGGTATTTTTTAAATAGTTTCTAAAATTATCTTTATATAATTTCAATTCCAGTTTTTTTTTCTTCCCTTTTTTTCGAAAAGAGCAAAGAAAAACCAAAAAACTGGAGAGCTGAATTTCGAGGAATTTTTAACCGTTACCATAAGAATTTTTTTCTTTAAGAAAAACTATTATGGTTAATTTTATACTAGAGGATAGTAAAAAATGTATATTATATAAGTAGATGCATCTTTTTCAATTATTATATATTTATTTTTACTTTTTACTTTACTATTTAAGACATTTTTAAGAGTTTGGAATGATAAAATAAATTTAAAAATGAAGGCGGTTCAAGAGTTTGGAATATTCAAAATAAATTTAAAAATAATTTTTTTATTTAAAATTTAATTTTTAAGAAAAATTATCTATTAAATTATTATAATTAATTTTATTTAATTTTATTTAATTTTATTTAATTTTATTTAATTTTATTTAATTTTAGTATAACTTTTAATTTCAACTTATATAGATAGTTTATTTTATTAGAGATTTCGTTTTCATTATTAAAAAAATGAATAAACGTATTTCTAATCTTATATAAATTAAAAAAATAAAATAAAAACAAAAACAAGAAAAGAAAGATACTAACAAAAAAATAAGATAAAAAATTAATATACATAAAATTCAAGTAATGAAAAGTCAAAACAAATAAATAAAAAAATAAAAGAGAAATCAAAATTTATTATATAACATTCTCTCTCCTTAACAAAATTATAATTTACTGAAAACAGTTTTAACTCATTAAATATAATTTTTAATATCAATAAAAATTAATTAATTTTTAAATTTTTCCCTTAAATATAAATTTTTAACTAATTTAATAGAAGTATATTAATATTAAAAAATTAAAATCTTTCTTTCTTGAACATAATTTTATAATCAATTTATAGAGAAATATTACTTCTTAAAAAATTTAAAAATATTGTTTTTTTAACTTAAAAAGCGAGTGTTTTATTTAATTCCATAATATTTTATCATTAAAACATAATGTCAAATGGGATACTTTTTATTACTGAAATGATGTTCCAATAATGACAGGAAGGTATAATGCACGGACATAATAACGGAGGTAAAGGATTTCCAAGAAGAGATGTTAAAAATGAATGTGATCAGAGGGCAAGAAGGTTTTGCTCTGTTTCTTTTGGTTGCTCAGCTTCTTTTGGTTGCTCGGCTTCTTTTGGTTGCTCTGTTTCCTTTGGTTGCTCTGTTTCTTTTGGTTGCTCAGTTTCCTTTAGTTGCTCTGTTTCTTTTGGTTGCTCTGTTTCTTTTGGTTGCTCTGCCTTCTCTTCCTCATTTACAGCTTCCTCTGCTTTCTCCTCCTTTACCTTGTCTTCTTCCTGTTGAATGTTGTCCTTTGGAACAAGAAGGGTCTCGCCCTCAGCATTCTCTGGTGTGACGGGAGTCTGAATTGGGACCTCCTCTACCATGTTCCTGGGACCGCTCACACAACCTCCCATTATAAATTTAACTAAACAAATATGAATGAAGGAGGAGTGTTTGTGATCCAAGGAACAAACACCACTACGCAAAGAATGCTGAGGTTACTATAACGTTGCCCAAACCCTCTTATTTATACCTTTAAGCCTCTCCGTTTTAGGAGCACTTTTCGCCTTCAAATACCACTCCAGGGGGATTTTGACTCTTTCCAATACCCATTTACGTTCCCTTCCATTGTCTCCAAAAGTGTATTTCTTGGAATTTTTAGAAAATAAAAATCTGTACTACAAAGTCATATTTATTTTCTTGATACCTGAACATGGAAATGCAATGGTGTTTTTGTTAAAATAAATTTAGAGGGTATGAAATATAATTTTTTTATGAGATTATTTTTCGAAAAGACATTTTTAACCAAAGATTCTCGAGAAAGAAAAAGAAAACATTCCATTGAGAGAGTGAAAAATATGTGTTAATGTTTTCGAACAAAAAGTGTCGTGCGAGGTTGGAGCAGTGAAAGCATAAAAGGATAAGGGTAAACATATCATTTTAAAGGGTTGTCTAGATAGAACAATTGGGTAGTGTAAATAGCATAAGCCTACATTTAGTCCATATTTCATTCTCGTGATTTGGAAGAAAAAATATTAGTACGTACACCTGAAATATGCTCATATACACGAGAGGTGAGAGAAAAAGAAAGAAGTAATTGGTTTGGAGGAAATAAAATGTGATAAGAGAAAAAAAAGGGGAGGTGTTCAATAAAAATAAAGTATTTTTTTTTTTAAATATCTACTGTAATTTGCATTGGATGATCCAATTTTGTATAAAGAAGTGATAGACAATATATAAATTTTAGGATGGTTTTCGTTATTTTTCTTGCCTTGTCTAGAAATGTGTTTTCTCCTAATTTAAATCTTTATGTATGAAAAACAAAATCGTGATTGGGAAAATTATCAAAGTGACATGTGATTTCAAATTTAAAAAGTTTAAATGTGAGCATGTATTAAAGATTAAAAACTTATCAGCTACAATTATTCATTTAACTAGAATAAAAGCACCTACTATATATAGTTTCTCGAAAATATTCGTTAATTGTATGTTAAATTATTTTTAATATATGTTTTTGCTAAGCATGCTTACGTATTTTAATACGTTATCGTAGGAAAAATTAATGGTAATTAAGTTTTGTGTTTTATTTTAATTATTTTGACGCGGAGACTGTATTTTTTTTCTTGCACACGTTTATGTATTTATCATTAAGAAGACTTTGATATTAGCACCAGAAGTTGACAGAGCAGAGAAACAGCAAAATGAATGATGAAGATTGACAAGCAATAAAGAAAGAAAGGTGCAGAGTAACTCGTGTAGTTCAACCACCACTCTCATCCCTCAATTTTCTTAACCTATCTTACAAACTCAACCCATTTCAATTTCTGTTCTCCGATTTCTCAGGCGAGCTTTATTAAGCTCGCCTCTCCCAGATCATGGCCGAAATCTTCAAAATCCTCTACTTCTCCGCTGTCTTCATCGCCGTTTTCCTCTGTGTCCTCCCGCCCGTGACAGCGAATGACGTTGTCTCGACGGTTCTCCGGATGCCGTCCCAAGTTGCCGGTGACCAAGGACAGAAAATATGCGGTGGGATAACGCCGTCATCGTGCCCTGTGAAGTGTTTTCGGACGGACCCCGTTTGCGGCGTGGACGGTGTGACGTACTGGTGCGGGTGCAGCGAAGCTGCGTGCGCCGGCGCACAGGTTGCGAAAATGGGGTTTTGTGAAGTGGGGAACGGCGGTTCCGTCGTCCCTCTGTCTGGTCAGGCGTTGCTTTTGGTGCATATTGTGTGGCTCATCGTACTAGGTTTCTCCGTCCTCTTTGGCCTTTTTTGAAAGAGGATGTAACATAGTAACAGTAGTATACGTACGAATAGCATATAGAGTTACGTATTATTGTACGACTATGTCTATACGATGCTTATGGCTATTTTGTTTTCTAAGGAATGTTTTAAGTCGTCGGAGAACATAATAGAATTCAGATTTTTAGACACTTTGGTTCCTTGTATATTATTCTCTCTGAAAATGCAGTGTTAAATTGTTGTCACTGTTGATGAATTTCCCTAAGAATATTTCTGATTTTGGAATGAGAAGATTACTTGTTTATGGGACCACCTACGAGATTAATTCCAGAAGGAAAAAAAAAATTCAACTTGTTCTTCAGAAATATGACTTATCACATAATAAATTTTTAATTTATGTGAGAAATTACACGACATAGTAAATTTTGCCATGTGTGGAAATTTATTTTTGGATAAATTTAAATTTCGATTAGATTTCGTCTTTCATTTGCTAAACCAATTGTTGAGTTTGTTTTCATTAATGTTTTCCTCACATTATCATAATAATTAAACGCGTTTTGAAGATATATGAATTTTTTTTAGCAGGTTTTATCTAGATTTTGAAAATTATCGACACCATGGACTCGTTAATTGTTAATCATAAAAAGTATTTTGGACATCCTTAATGCTAAATGCCAATAAGAGAATAAATAGAAGTATTAGAATGAATATGTGTAATAGGAAAAGGAATTCCAAAATAAAAATGGTAATGTAATAAGAGACAAGAAAAAAAGAAGTAAGTGTTACAAATGATACTTTTAATAGGAAAACGACATCAAAATTAATTGAAACAACTAAGTATTTTAAATTATAGTTTTTTTTTTAGTTTTGGCTATTTTCTTTTATACAGTGGCTTCTTAGAAGTTTACTAGCCCTTTTTCATAAGAAAGTTTATCTAAATTATTTTTTCCTCTAATTACATCTTTTGTCAATAAATAATAAATATTCAATTAATCAGATACATTAATGATAACTCAGTTGTAACGTATGCTAATTATTTATATAAAAATTAGATAAACGAAAATAACAATCCAGAGAAAAAACAATTTAAAAATATCCAGAATTTTAGTATTCAAATAAAAGTTTTTATACGGGTTAAAAAATACTTTTATAAGAAAGTTCTTCAAATAACAACCTAATTGGATATTTAGTTTTTCCTACCAGACTCTAACATTAAAACGTGCTTTATCTTTCACAATTTATCCAAATTCAAGCAAAATTAAACACATCACTAATGTTATCTGATATTAACTCATCTTCATTTTTTAATTTTTAATCAAACAATGAAGTTACGAATGAGAGTGAACATTTATTTGTCTTTTAATAAAGGCAACATCCCAAAACATACATTCACACTCATTCTCTTTTTTACCGATCATGTTCTGAATCCAACAATGATGAGCAAATAAAATGTATTTGCATTCATGCATTAGTTAGGTCATTTTCATACATTTTTGCATTGAATGATTTCATCACATATTATCTTTGTTTCTAATCATATATTTGGATTTGTGTATCATTATTCTAAACAAGTGTTTTGAGATGTTGCAATTACAATTTGGAGGGAGTTGGTGTTAAAAGTAAAGAAAGCAAAATAGAGAGTTCCACAAGCAACTAATGGATCTTTTACAACCTATGGATTTGGTTCCAAAATACATAATTCAAATTAGCAAGTTCCAGGTAACTTGTGGATTTTTCATAACTTGTGAATTTTTTAGTAAGCAGTATTAAATTTTAATATTGTGTGGACCGAAAAGGATTAGATAAAGGAAACGAAAAAAGAGAAAAATGGTTATGAGAGAGAAGTAACCATCTTTGCAAATGGAGGAATCCAGGAAACCATAAAGGGGAAAAAGGAGCAAAACAAGGGGATCTTCTTCCATTTCAACTTCTTCTAATTCTATTTATTTTATTCATAAATTGAACGCATTGCTAGACGTAACAGGAGTAGTGCTAGAAGAAGAAGGCGAGAAAGAAGGCAAGAAGAGACACCAATTGATAACAAAGAGCATGTATCCACAATAACAAAACAACCTGTGAGGAAGACTCTTCATAATTATTCTATGCCATATCCTAATAATTATTAAGGAGCATTGTGAGACCTCCTATTCAAACCAATAATTTTGAAATCAATCTTGAATTGGTACAATTAATCCAACATAATCAATTGGCGGTGCAATTTTAAAGGATCTCAATTCTCACGTAGAGAATTTTCTAGCGATTTGTGACACCTTGAAGATTAATGAAGTTTCAAAAGATACAATTCGCTTGGGGCTTTTCCCTTTCTCATTACCGGATAAAGCTAAAAGTTAGCTTTAATCATAACCTCAAGGCAATAATTCTAAAAGGGAGGATACAACTATAAAATTTGTAAACAAGTACTTCCATCCATCCAAGTAAGCTAGAATGAGAAATGAGATCACTTCTTTTGTGCTGTAAGAAACTGAATCTCTAAATGAGGCTTGGGAAAAGTATAAGGAGTTAATGAGGAAATGTCCACATCATGTTTTACCAAACTAGTTACAAGTCTAGATATTCTATAGTAGTCTTGCACCTTCCTTTAAAACAATTCTAGATGCAATGAGTGGATGATTGTTTAATCTTAAAATAGTAGAGGAAACTTTGAAAACTTTTGAGTTAATGGCAAATAATATCGTGAATATGCAATTTGACCACTAAAATAGAAAAAAGGTGGATTGTTAAAGTTTAATACTTTGGATGCTATCCTAGTCCAAAACAAGTTGTTCACACAACAAATTACTAAATAAGAAGGTGTACCAAGGTTACCTAAGGTGGCCCGAGACAACCAAAGTAAAGGCATAAGTATAAAAGAATTGTGAAGCTACAAAGTGCTTTGTTTATCTTTCTGTGCTCACTGCCTCACTTAGTGTATCTACTTATATCTCTTATACGTCTTCATCCTATCTCTGATTATACCTTGCCATTTTCGATTTAATTATACTTGTAATATCTTATAATCAATATAAACACATCAAAGAAAAAAAATAAAAAAATAGCAATCAAAACAACCTTTTACTTCCCTTCAACGCAATGTTTAGGGCTTGCAATGCTATTTTCCGTTGAGGTTACGATTTGTATATTTTGTTACAGACTCCATCATTGATGTGGTTTACATAAGTTTATTCTTTGCCATCTCTCTAGTGTTATTATTGGAAACGTGTTACATGTGGAACATTATATCTCGTTGGTGCTTAGGTTTAGTGTTGATTTTGCACTAGCTTATTGAAATCTATGTGGTCATATTGTGTTTAGGGCTATATCTTCATAATTTGCATTTGCATGTTGGTGATGTGCTCTCTGAAATTTCTACGCTAGAAAGTTGATTTTTATGCTTTTTTGTGCATTGATTGATTATATTCTAGTTTGAATGTTGTTGTCACTTCTATAGTTGCAATGGGGCGAAAAATCATTGAATCTGACCAAGGTTAGAACTATATACATAAGGGAATTCATAATGTGAAGAGAATCCTTGAAAGATTATTTGAAATTTCCTTTAACTTTAAGAAATACCTGATGTTATACATGTATCCTTTTTTCTTGGGTTCTGATTTTGTTCTGACAATGTTTTGGTGGGCTATTCCATCCTCTTTTTAATGCATAATTTTGAATACTTTGTATTTTTTCTTAAGATAACCATCACTGAATCATTTATAATATACACATTCAAAAGCCCTTATATGGCTTTTTACAATAGCTCTACTACAAATACAAGGAAGGATATATATGATGAATACATTAAAACCACAATAAAAAAAATATCCCTTGTTTATATTATTTTGTTTGTATTAGTTTCTTAGTTAACTAATTCAATAAGTTAATTAGGTTCTTGTCCTTTTTCTTGAAACCTATTTATTATAAATTACGTTGATATATGATATAAAAAGATATTTATAATACCATTAAACTACTCAAAAATTTGACCATTTATTTTGTTAATATATATTAACTAAACTAACCAATCCTATTAATATTATTTATCTGATTCAGACTAATAACATTGAATGAGACTTAATGAACCATGCTCTTTAGTATATTTACAAAATATAACCATAATATCCAGTAAATAAAACTTACAAAAACCTCTCTCAAAGCAACTATTACCATCATCAAGTCATGGACACGGGAAGGAGGAGAGTGGTTCACGGAAGTTGAAAGTAATTACAAAATAAAAAGGGCAAAATGAACATTTTGAAAAATAGGCAAAGTGTGACGAAATTATGGGGGTACGGAAAGCATTTGGTTTAGTTTTGTTTGCTAGAAGCAGAAAACAGAAACGGGTCATATGTGGGCCTAAAGTCAAAACATTTGGAGTGATGCTCTACCACCACCAAATGCTTTCTGCACTACCCATACCTAATTTATCCTTTATAAAACGGATGTCAACATCCCTTTCATTCTCAATAGATATTGATATTCGTGAAGGGATATTGACATTCGTTCACCTATTTTTTTCTAATATTTTAGTTTATTATTTTTATTTTAAATTTTATTTTAATAATATTTTTATTTGTGTAATATATTATAAAAACAAAAAAAGTAAAATACTTTATAAATTAAAACATAAAAAAATATTACATAATATTTATATATTCATTTAAAATATAATAAATTAATAAATTAAAAAAACAAAAAAACCTTAACGGTTTAACTAATTATATAAAAAATATTAAACAATTAATTAAATAATAATACGTAAATTAAATTAATAATAATTATTTTATTAAATAAAATAAATTTAATTTATATATAATTACATAATAAATTTTAAAAAAATTTAAATAATATTTATATATTAATTTAAAATACAATAACTTAATAAACTAATAACTAAAAAAAGTAAAAACTAAAACCTTGACACATCCGTTCAACTAAAAATAAAAAATATTAATCAATTAATAAAATAATAATACATAAATTAAATTAATAATAATTATTTTATTAAATTAAATAAAATTAATGTATATATAATTATATAATAAATTAAAAAAATTAAATAATATTAATATATTAATTTAAAATACAATAAATTATTAAATTAAAAAACGAATGTTACACATCGATTTACCTAATCTTATATAAAATATTTAAATAATTAATTAAATAATAACACATAAATTAAATTAATAATTATTATTTTATTAAATAAAATAAAATTAATTTATATACAATTATATAATATATTTAAAAAAATTTAAATAATATTTATATATTAATTTAAAATATAATAAATTAAAAATTAAAAAAAAAATCTTAACAAACGTGGTCACGATAATATAGTATATCTGTTGAAGAATATTTTTTAATGAATGTGGATATTTGTTGAAAAAGAAAGTTAAAATGTAGAATATTTTAAAACATAAAAGATAATTTTAGAATTTTAAAAAAAAATATGAAAATGCAGGAAGAAAATGAGTGGGATTGGGAGTAACCCTGAGAAATATAAATTGTTCATTAGGGTTTTGGAAATGCAGTGAGGGAGGTGCGCTGTCTGCGACAGAGAGGGAGAGTTGCAGCAACAATGAAGACTATTCTCTCATCAGAGACGATGAACATTCCCGATGGCGTGAGCATCAAGGTTCACGCCAAGGTGATCGAGGTTGAAGGCCCTCGTGGAAAACTAGTGCGAGACTTCAAACATCTCAACCTTGATTTTCAGCTCATCACCGACGACAACGGCAAGAAGAAGCTTAAGATCGACGCCTGGTTTGGATCTCGGAAAACCTCCGCCGCCATTCGCACCGCCCTCAGCCACGTCGACAATCTCATCACCGGCGTCACCAAGGGCTACCGCTACAAGATGAGGTTCGTGTACGCTCACTTCCCCATCAACGCCAGCATTGGCAACGACAACAAGTCCATTGAAATCCGAAATTTCCTCGGCGAGAAGAAGGTGCACAAATACTCTTCCTGTATATTTTTAATTAATTAATTTTCTTTTTTATTTGATATTAAGAAAAATGTGCGATTAGGTTTATTGATTTATTTAGTTACTTGTGCGTGATTAGGTGAGAAAAGTTGACATGCTCGAGGGTGTGTCCGTTGTTCGGTCTGAAAAGGTTAAGGATGAGTTGGTTTTGGATGGAAACGATATCGAACTTGTCTCCCGGTCTTGTGCTCTGATTAACCAGGTATTTTCTTTCTCTCTTCACATGCCCTGCCCAAACCCTTTTCTTTTCTATTCTACTCTTGTTTAGACTTCAATTGTTTTTCTGTTATTTGCTACAGAAATGTCATGTTAAGAACAAGGATATTCGGAAGTTCCTTGATGGTATCTACGTAAGCGAGAAGGGAACCATATTAGTAGAAGAGTAGACCATGAAATCAGACATGCTACTATTTAGTTTTGAAATCTTTTTTGAGTTTGAATTTTACAATTTTTGTGTTGTCAAACTTGTCTTTGCGGAAATATTTTATTCGAAATTTATGCCATGGAATATTTGCCCAATTCACTTCACAGTCCATAGATATTTTGCTATTCTTAATGTGTATTGTGATGAATGTTTATTTAAGCAGTTGATTGACTGAATTCATAACTCTGCTGTTCAGTGTGGTTGGTATGCAATCACAATTAACTATTTAAATTTCTGTAGTGCGACCTTGATTTGATAAACTGAATTTTTTATTTTTCTTTATTTCATCGGTAGACGATGTGTATGAGAAGTTGTCATTATGTTCTACACCAGACTGCCTTGAACTGGTGGTTGGATGACTTACAGAAATCTCATTTATGCACTCATGGTTGAGTAGATTCATTTAATAGAAGCAGGTTCATTCTTGAGGGAATATATATCAACAGACAGAAAGTCCTAAGGCAAACCATGTCAATGAAAAACACTTGTTTTTGTTTTTGTGTAGAAAGTCCTAAGTCATTAAGGGCGTAATATTTTTGAATTAATATGAAGATAATCAAGTAATACTTGTTTGGTGTTTATTCAGTGGCAGTTGAGATTAACAATTAACCGTTTAGTTCTTATAAAATAATTATAGAGCTAATGAGAACTGTTTTTAAGTTTTATAACCTTGAGAACCAATTCATAAGCATTGGGAAAAGTTTATAAGAACTAAACTAAGGGGATATGTTTATAAACTAAACAGTTCTCGTAGAAAAAAATTTATAAGAACTAAACTAAGGTGCTATGTATAGAAGTCTTGAATTATCATTTTTAAAAATCGTGATCATAGAAAGGACTTGGAACTTCATTAAAGGCTCGAATAATTGGATTCTCAGAAATTTTATACAGTAGAAGAGGAATTACTGTGAATTGATTGACTTATCAACACAGTACTTGTTTTGTAGGATCATTCACAAACTCAGGATACACTAGAATTAAAGTGAATATTGAGAAATACAACATTGTAGATAATATCGCCATTCTCTATTAATTATCCTAATAACCAAATCATACAAAAGGTTTTTCCGTATAAATAACATTCGAAGCTTTTAATTACAGTGCATTTTGTCAGCTAAAGCGTTATTCTTGCATGATGAATACTTATTCACCGGCTGGCGAATAATTTTTCCATGGTCAACAAATTAGACAATGGACCATGGTTATCAAACTCGTTAACTAGTACGAGTTTATGTTTCTGACTCTTGGTTTTTGAGTTAATTAAGAAATAAATTCGATTTTCAAGTAAAATCAATAAAATTGATTGTGGAATTAGTAGAATTGTGTGAAATCACGACTTTACAGTTGTTTTGAGAGTTTGAAAAGAGAAAAATGAAAAAAAAAAGTCGTTTTAGGAGAAACATGGCTTAATTAGGGCTTGATTAGAGTTTTAATGTTAAGCATGTTTTGTTTTGCTGTGCTTCATTATTATCTCTCGTGTCCTGGATTTCTGGATTTCTCTTTGTGGTCTTCATGCTTGTCGTTGTGTCTCTTTCATGCTTGCTATCTAACGTCTTGGTCTCGCTCGTTATTGTGCCTCTTGGTCTCGCCTCCTGTGCGTGGGTCTTGCCTTCGTGCTCGCATTGTGTCATTGTAGTATAAGTGAATTTATTTTTCTAAATAGTAAAGTAAAGACCTATGCCACTATTTTTAATATGTAATTATTGCATTTTTTTTAATGTTTTGTTGTGAGAAAAACATAGAGCATTATGTATGGAAATGCATCAAATTCAATGGATACTAATCTAATTGCATCTTCATCAAAAGTAGAAGTAAAAATGTTATGGGAAATCTGTATGATGTTGGATGGAAACATGGGTTTGATTTAGTTGTAATAGAAGAAAAGTTAAAGTAATTATTGTTCAAAAATTGTGAGTAGAGACATATTTAGATTTAAACACCATCTTACCGCAACGAGGATTCTGGACTTTGTGCTTTTGTTTCAGAAGAAATTATAAATTTGATGATAAAAATAGTTGTAAAAGCTAAGGATGTTCCATTAAAGAGAAAAAAAGTTAAATGTCATTGATGAAGGCCATGAGGAAAGTGACACTGTTGAAGGAGAACATAGGGTGTTTAGTTTTAAGAAACAAAAAGTTGCCACTACTAGCAAGACGAGAGTCCAAGCAACTATAAATCAAATGATGAAAAAAGGATACAAAGAAGAAGTTGATGCTCAAGTGGTTGAACTCGTTTTCACTAGTGCCATTCCTTTCAATGTAATTAGAAATCCAACATTTGTAAAGAAATGTGAAATGATTGGTAAGTATGAAGTTGACTAAAAACCACCATCTTATCATGATATTAGAGAGAAGATATTGAAACAAGTTGTGAACAAAATAGATATAATTCTTGAGGAATAGAAGGAGGACTGGAAGAGAACTCGCTATACCATTATGTCTGATGGTTGGACAGATAAAAAAAAATGTTCTATTTGTAACTTCTTGGTGAATAGTCTTAAAGAGAAAATTTTTCTTTATTCACTTGACACCTTAGGTATTTAAAAAATAATTGATAAATTATTCTAAATGATAGATGGCGTTGAGTTTGTTGGAGAAGAAAATGTAGTTCAAGTTGTCATTGATAATACTGAAATTTCAAGACAGTTAGAGAGATGCAAAAAAGAGAAAAATTGTATTGGACTCTATGAGCAACACATTGCATTGATTTGATCTTTGAAGATTTTGAAAAGAATTTGAAGGTCCATGAATTGACAATTAAAAAGGGAAGAAAGATTACCACTTACATTTATGGAAGATCAATGCTGATTTTGTTGTTGAAAAAGTTCACTAAAGGTAGAGACTTGATAAGACTAAGTGTGACTAGATTTGCAACAGTTTATTTAACTCTAGCTTGTCTTCATGAATTGAATGCATCATTGTTGACCATGTTTAGTGCTGAGGAGTAGAAGCCAAGCTACTTTGGAACTTCACAAGAGGGGAGAAGAGTAGAACATGTGGCATTAGATAGCCTGTTTTGGAAGAACGTTTCCACATACTTGAAAGTTGTTCCCCTTTTTATGGTGGTCTTAAGATTGGTGATAAAACCCACAATGAGTTTTATTTATGAAGAGATGAGTGGTGTAAAAGAGAAGATTTGGTCCAATTTTAACCATATTAAAAAGAGGTAAAATTTCAAACTTTTACTAATTCAATGTTTAATTATTTATGTGTGAAATTATTTCAAATATAGCATAATTGGTTTGGTAATTAAATGTAGTTATGAAGAGGTTTGGAGAATAATTGATGTTTGATGGGATAATCCACTTTATAGGCCTTTGCATGCAACTATCATTATTTATATCACATCCTTTAATTCGTTCCTTTTCTAATTTGATAGAAGAAATCCTATATTATTTGTATCACATTATGTTTAGTGAATATGTGGTACTAAAGGCTTGATTGATTTTTTGTTAGGCAAGATTTGAGTTTTATGCTACCTTGAATATTAGTTTGTATGTAATTAAAGTTGTAAGTAGATATGAACCTTCAATGATGCCTATATTGCAAAATTTTTGTTGTTGTGGTGTAGCAAAAAGAAATATATGTTTCTGGATGAAATTTTACTCCAAATCCTCTTTTAAGCCATTATTCAGACATCTATATTTTGTTTCTTTGCAATTATTATTTTATTGTTCATTTTCCATTTGCTCGAAGTAATTTATTGATAAAATGTTTACTCGCATGAGTTTTGTTAGTGATAAGCTTTTTAAGGAGATACATGATCTAAAATTTGAAGTTGTTGTCCAAATTGATTCATTTTTACCACCTATAGCATAATTATAACTAAATATCTCTCGATCTCTCTCTCACTCACACAGAGGAACAAGGAGAGAAAAATTAAACAAAAAATCCTTGGTTGTCTTATGGTTCTATTTTCTTAGTTTATGTCGTATTACAAATTTTGCGTCAAAAAGTTATTTTCATGAAGCAAGACTATGCAAAAATGACAACGTCAAAAAGTTATTTTCATGAAGCAAGACTACGCAAAAATGACAACTGCATATGGCCTTATACTTGGACATTGATTTTTCTATCAATTTTATAAAAGTAATTGAATCTATCTTTTATGTGAGTAATATCAGTTAATCAACCGAAGTTGTGTTGTTCCAAGAATATAATAAATTGAAGTATTCAAATAATTTTTCTACCGTACTTTATCTTCAAAGGTACTACAGTTTGATGTTTGTTTGTTAGATGCGAAAATTAAAAGTATTTTAAAACATCTTAGATAAATGAAATAGCGCTTACAGTTGTAGTTCATGGATGAATTTTAAATTACATGGAATAAACTTCGAATAAACTTGATTTGCCAAAACTAATTGTTTGGTATTGTTAGCGGGGTGAGGGCCTGCAATTGATTGATATTGAGGCATTACAGTTTACAAATGCATGCACATAACTAAATGTTTTTATAATGTGAAACTTTGGTCATTACCTATTCAAATGATTTGATTACATTGAAGAACTGATCCATAAGCAGGAGCCTTTGACAACAATCTTACCCCTTTTAATCCTATTTTCTATAACTAATTCTGGTTGTCAAAGTAGCACTTTGATGATTGAATTGCCTAATTTTTTCTTGCTGATGTTGCTGTCACCTTGCCAAACCTTGTTTAACTTTTGTTGGTTAATCCTTGCTTATCTTTGTTGCACCATTAGTAGAAGCCGATCATACATATTGTGGAGGAATTTGAAACAATTTTCCTTAATATGCATAAGTGTGCATTCCACTTGGCAGGTGATCTTGTTTAGATTAAAGAGTATTACAAAGATGATCAATGGCAAAATAATTGATACATTTTTCCAACTTTACTTAGTGAGACAGTTTGGAATTTGGGTTATGATTATTGTTGTTCTAGACATGATATCAACTTCAAAAAGTTTTCCCTTTAATTCTTTCCTTTTTAAATTTAATTAAAGGAATCCTATTTATTTATATCACCTATGCATAGTCTTGCTTTTATAGTATGAAACTTTGGCAACACTTTTTATAATATGAAACTTTGGTCATCATCTATGCAGATGCTTTGATTACATTAAAGAACCGTTCCAAAATCAGGAGCCTTTAACAATCTTATGCCTTCTAATCCTATTTTCTATTACTTATTATGGGTTGCCAAAGAAATACTTTGATTATTGGGTTTCTGATAATGATTTATTTTACGTGTTTTTATATGTATATTTTGGTGAATAAATCAACTCCTTCATAACTTTTACCTTGTTTTGCTCTCAAATTTAGTGTGTTTTTATGCTTTCTTGTGTTTTACTTAATATATGCTTGTTTTACTTCTAATCTCTTTTCGAGTGTATTAAATAAAGAAATAAGAAGCAATTTTGGTGGAGGAAAACAAGCTAGAACTCAAGGAAGTATGATTGGACAAGAAGGAATTATTTTTAGACAAATACCCACTTCAAGGGCTCCAGAATCACACCTAAGGTTGAAAACATGAAGAATAAACTCACTTGTAGGGTTAGATTTCCATGGACCGCCCTTGGACGACCATGAAATCAACATTAGGTGCCAGGCTGACTCGCTGGCCGAGCTGGCTGCTCGTTGGGCGAGTTTGACAACTTAAACCTACAATATTCGAGTCATTGGGTGTAAAGTTGGCTAGCTCAATGAGTTACAAGTCAGGGAGCATCCATTTTTAGGTCTCATTGGGCAAGAATGAAGCCATTTTTTGAGAATGAAGCCGTTGGGCGAGGCTGTCAGCCCTGATATGTAAAAGTGGGTTTTTAATCTTGTTTTCGTGAGGGTTTTGGAGATTCTTCCTTTTTACACAAATTAAATCACCTAGGGTGCTTGAGAGAGGCTTTTGAAGGCTGTTTGGAGTGCTCGGAAGCCCTTCCTCTTGTCCTTGGGTTTCCTCCTTCATCCATGGTGATTTTTCCCTTTTGGGGTAAGGGAGGAAGACAGGTCACGAATTGGAGGAATAAATGCAAAGGGGAGGCACAATTGAAGCATGGAGCATCTCCCAAGAACCTTGGGAAAGGGTATGCATCTTCCTTTGGTTTCAATTTCTTCCTTATCTCTTCAATTTGTAGAACCTTAAGTTCAATGTGGAGGGTTATTCTTATGTGTTGAGATTAGATGTAATAAATTGAATCTTATGTGTTTTGTTATGTTAATGCATATTCTTTCCATTTCAAAGTTAGTATTTGATTTATATTCTTAATGCTTGTTGTGGTTTGATCACCCATGACTTGATTTGCGTTTCTTGATGTATTGGGAAATATGACTTGAACCTAAAACCTAAAATTGAATGACTAATGGAAGCTGGTATCTAGGAATAGAACATGATTCATTAGTAATCTTAAGACTCTTGAACTTAATGCATGATTGCTTGTTGAGGATTCAAGGAATTGGAACTTGATGAGTTATCATAGACTCAAAGTCACTAAGGATAGGATTTGAGTATGTTTGTGAGTTGATTTTGACTTGATTATGGAATTGAGATGTTTGTGAATGCATGAGAGTGAAGTGGATGAACTCTAGTCTTAACAATTTGTAAATAATCTATGTTAGATTTCCTTGCACACCAACTATTTGATGGAAATACCAAATAAAGTTTCTTGAGCTTTTGTGAATTTTGTGGTTTAATTGAGTTAGAATGCAATAGTTGTTAAGTGTTGCACAAGTTCCTTGGGAGAGAACGATATTTATCACTTGCTACGCTGCGACTAGTACACTTGTTGTTGGTTTTGCAGCCAACATGTTTTTGGCGCCATTGCTAGGGACTTATGTTACAACATAAAACGATTTGGGAATTTGTGACTCTTTTAGACAATGTTGTGTGTTTTCTTTTCTTGTGCTTTCATATATGCAGTTTTTCTATAGATGTTTCTGCTTTTCATTGGTTTGGTTTATGCTTAATGCTTATTTCTGGGTATGCCTTATAACATGATCTAGCTGTTAGAGGGTCCTAGAAATGGGAATTCAGCAGCTTACCTAACTAAATCAAATCAGATAACACAAGTCAGCAGGGATGAGATTGTGTGTTTGGGCCCCATTGTTCTAGTTTTTAATGCAAGTCTTGATGCATGCTTAGGCTAAGAGATTGGGTAAGGTATGTCAAACTTAGATAGATGCAACCAGAGGAGCCTGAATGTTTGTACCTTAGAGAACAAGAAAAGTAGTATTCATCACCTTTTAAGAGTACCAAGTGATCTTGCAACAAGAAGGATCTGAGTGAGGTTATTTGGAAAATCCATTTCAATCATTCTGCATATTGGAACTATTGTTTGATTTATGTGCTCATGTTCTACAATTATTTTCTTTATCTATTTTTGTTTATGATTTTCAATTTTCAATTTTAATTTTCTCTTTATTGTTTTTACGATTATGTTTTTCAATTTTCAATTATCAATAAATATTGGTTCCTATAAGAATTGGACTAATGTGTTTCTTCAAGTTTTTTGGTGTTCTTGTGAGTAATAGGTATGAATGCTAATGTAGAAGAATACACAAGAGGCCGATGAATTTGAGCAACAAGCTAGTCCACCCAAAAAGAGTTTGTGTTTTCTTTTCCTTTCTATTTTCTTTTTCTGCTTTGTGGATAAGAAGTATGACTTGGCTGGTCTGACAAATATGATGCATTGATTTAATGACTTTGAGTGAGTTTTGCATGACTTTGAGGAGAATAATTTGTGTTTGATCATAAATTGATTTTGGAATACATTGATAATGTGTTTTGATTTAGTGAAAACTTATGCTTGTGGTTGTTCACATGTGGGTATATCTAGAATTTTGTTATTGTTTTTACTGCGGTTAATGATTGTGGCATGTTGTATGACAAACTTAGGAACCAAAGAACTAAATTGGGTAAGATTTTATGCCTCAAGTTTATATCTATTGAGTGCTACCACTTTTTTGTTACAATTAACTTTGCTTGATTTTCATTGCTAGAGTTCTTTTTTGCATGCTTACATTGAAACAGTGTCATCTTTCTTTCCTTCTTTGCATCAAGCACCCAAAATATCCAATTGTGTTCTCAAAGACAAGAACCCTTGTGTAACCCTTAGAGCATTAAGAAAACATCTCTTTCACATTTTGAACCTTTGAACCTTGTTGAAAATGATTAACCACCTCACTTTGAGTGATAGAGCAAAGTTTCCATAGTCATTAGTGTGATTTAAGTGTGGGGGAAGTTATCATGAGAAGTGGAGCATGGGTAGCAATTGTGAATTGGTATTTTGTTGATGTGATGCATTCTTGTATATATATGTCTTTTATAAGAGAAAAAGAGAAAAAGAGAAAATAAATATAATAATGTGATTGTAAAGTGGTGATTGGTTGTGTTATAGATTTCAATTAGAAGAGAGTTGAATGATATGTTTTTGAATTTGATGTAATTGCTCTCTGCTCATTCATTCTATCTAGATACCCCATTTCTCTTCTTAGCCTAGTCACAATACCAAATAAAATCCTTGTTCATGTTTGTATGTTTTTTATATTCTTGACTCTTGAAATGAAAAACAAAGCCAAATTATATGCTTTTAGTGGTATAAGAGAGAATAAAAACTTGTGCTAAGCTTACACTATTTTATTGTAAAGGAATCATACTCAAGTAACATAAATTTTTGACAAAGAAGGTAACGTCATGCTAATTATAATGTGACATAATTCATTGTTTAAATTATTTGAAAAATGTGCAGTAATAAAGTCATGTGAAAAGGTCCACTAAAATTTACACCAACTAAAAAATTCATAATAAAATATAAATGTAAAAAAGAACATTGAAAACATATATAACCGAAAAGATTGAAATAAATTAATGCTATGAAATTGTAATTAAATAATTGAATAATAAATCATAATTTAAATTTAATATATAAAAATAAATTGAATAAATAAATTTAAAATATAAATGTAAAAAAGAACATTGAAAACATATATAACCGAAAAGATTGAAATAAATTAATGTTATGAAATTGTAATTAAATAATTGAATAATAAATCATAATTTAAATTTAATATATAAAAATAAATTGAATAAATAAATTTAGTTACTTATATCATTAGTGAAAACTAAATTCGACTTAGAAAGCATTGGATACAATTAATATCATCAAGGGTTCTAACCAGCTTGGCGAAGCATGTTTTACCTGGTGTGAGTTTTAAAAATTCTACATCTCTTAATCTAAGGTAAAATGGTATCAGAAAAATGTAATATAAGCTAGGAAATTCAATGCTTATCTTTTTGTGTAAGGGTTAAATCAGTACCATAAACATTTAAAAAGTATGCCTACTGATAAGGTTTATACCGATTCAACTATATTTTATCCAAAATCTTTTAATTGGTGTGGATGGTATCAATTACCTCCTAAGGTGTGGTTTAATGTATTGTGTAATCTATTAGTTAAGGTTCTTAAAGTTGGAAATCCAAGTGTGAGTCCAAGTCCCACACTGGATAAAAAGAAGAAAATAAAGCACTGTATAAAGGTGAAAGACCCATTAATCCATTGTCTTAAGCTTTTAGGTATGTTACATCAGTTTACTTTAGTAGGAGTTTGTCATAAGTTTTGGGTCTTAATAAAACCTTTTGATGTGAGCTGTCGCGGCCCATCAAATTTGATGTGCATTAAATAATGCAGTATAGTGCTAGGAAGTGACTCCTAGATCGTCTCTCAAGGACCAAATGTGGTTCAAGACTTAGGTCAAACACGTAGTGGGGGGTTTTGAAAGTGTTTTCGTGATTAAAAACGAACTAAATTAAAACTGGGACTTAAACACAACTGAACATAATTGAAAACCTTGAAATAAATTAACAAAGCAGGAAGACCAAACGGTCCTACAAATGACCGAACGGTTCTGCATTGAGACCGAACGGTCTCTAAAACAAGTGAGGAAATTGCAAATACAGGAAGATAAACAAGTCGAATGAATTGGATAACATAGTGAACGAAAACAGTCAACTGAACGGTTCTCAAACAAGATGTGTGAACTAATTAAAATTCAGCAGATAATAAAGAAACACGGTATTGTATTTAATTGCAACTTGAGCTAAAACATTAAATGCACAATGCAGCTTGGAAGTAAATTTAAACGTGGAGCTCTCCAAATAAAATCACATGCTTTTCTCCAAGAAAGAAATTAAAAGTCCATCACCGTATATCACCTTTCCCAAAACGTCCCTATTACTAAATGCAAGAAAATGAAATGTGCTCTTCATTCAAATAGAAACCAGCGTTGGAAGCATAGCATGTGCACAGCAAGAATGCATTTCAATTCCCATTGGCTTAAATCCATTAAAATACAATACATAGAAATAAGAGAATGCATAATCCAATAGCCTTTGAATATCGAATGTGATAGACACATCATATAGCAATGCACACGTAAGGAACCATTAAGCTAAATTAAAGAAACATTGGGATTCATATCTTTAAAATTAAAAACGTAACTATTGAAAGCATTTGTCTTTTTTTTTTTTAAATGAAACCAACACTTCACTTCTTCCCAGAATAATCACTATCCTATTCCCTCAATAAAGAAAACAAAACCGGTGATGCACCTCCTCTAGAATGAATTCACGTTTCTCCTCATGTTTAAAAAGAAAGCAAAGTAAAAAGGTGTAAAAGAGAGTTGTTGCTGGACCCAATAACATGTGCATTATCTAAAAGAAAGGTGCTCCCTTGCAGTCGTGACAACAACTTCCCAGCGTGCAGCTCCTTGTGGCAGTGCTCTCCTCTTCGGTGACGGTTGGCTCCTCACACGTCCAGTCCTCCGTGATTCAGTGTTGTGCCCTAGCTGCTGGACCAAGGCCGCTCCTCCTCAGCCGTAACCAACACGTTCTTCAATCATCATTTTTTTTTCCTCCAAAAACAAGTGGCGGCTGGAGCCTTTTAAATCCACCCCCCAACTCCCTTCAGCTGTGTGCCTCAAGACCTCGTTCACGTTGCTACTGCTTGAAGGCTTCTTCCCGTGAAGCTCTTGCTGGATACACCCCCTGTGCTGCTGCTTCTACCTTGTGCAAGCTGGGCGCTGCTTCTTTACTTTTTGGACCGCTACCCTCCATTCTCTCCAAGCTGGACGTGGATGTTGTTACTTCCGTGTGCACCTCCTTCACGTTGCCTTGCTGCTGTCCGCGTGAATTGCTGGACTAAGGTCGTGATGTGATGCTGCTGTGTTGGACCGTGGATCCAAGTGTGGGCCGTGATGAGTTCCTGGGCGTGTTGAAGCTGTTGTCCGTGAGCTCCTTAAGCAGCTGGATGAAGAATGGATGAGCTGCTTCCTTTATTCTATGTTGGACCAGCTGTTGGACTCCGTTGTGTGCTGATGGGCCATGACGTGCTTGCTTCAGCTTGCTGCCAGCGTGTCCAGGCCATGCACCTCTTCAATTTGCTGGACGGGTTGTTTTTATTTTAATTGCAGATCAAAAATATAACCTTGTGCCAGCAGTAGGAGCGTGAAGTCCAACCTTTGGAGCATGAAGTCCAGCCTTTGATTAACACTGCTCACCTCTTTCACGTGCTGATGTCCTCTCTTTTTTTTATCTTTCATCCACGTGCATCCAGTTAAGAGAATGTGAGTCAAACCTCTGCACGCCTTGACCTATTTGCATCTCTGTTTTTTATGAAATCAGCGTGCCCTTTCCAAATAATGAATTCCAGAGCATTTCATTCTCCAAAAGCCCAAAGAAAAGCAATATGAAGTGCTCCTTCCTCCAAAAGAAAGGAAACGTGCTTTGTTGGATGTCACCCTTTTTCCAAGCTGGATGATATTGTTGGGCCGTGACCATGTGCTATTGGACCAAGCCACTCTCCATCTGCACCCCAAAAATGAAATCCGCACCTCCTCTTTCATTTTAGCTGGCATATAATTGATGTGGCATTTCCTTTTGACCTCTAAATGTCCCAAATTATTATCCAACCATTTCCCTACAATTAATAATGCAAATAATTAGCCTCAGATAATTCAAATTAATTAAAATAAGATTTTTTGGTCAAATTAAGCACAATTAGTAAAAATGGGAAAATACTGGACATTCAAGCACAATTCCCTGATTAAATCTAGCACAATAAGCTAAGTGAAATCAAGAAAATATTGACTCATCAAAATAGACCACACTTAGTCTTTTGCATTCTTGGGAAAAATTAAGACGCAAATCAAGGAATAGTTCAAAGGACATCCAGGGTATAACACAAACTTAGCACACAGAAAACAAAGACTCGCAAGGAAACAAACAAAATTTACACAGTCCTCAAGAAATCTGGACAGAGAAAAGAAGTAGACAATATCCAACACAAAATCGAAGAAAGCAGATACTCATGAAATTATCCAAGCAATTCAAAGCATGACAAAATGATCAATCAATTCAAGAGGTAAATCAAAAGCAACAAAACCTCACAGGTGCACTATCAGTGTTTCTCTCAAGTGTCTAGGGTAAACATTGTCAACTCGATGCACTCAAGAAATCAAACACAAATAGACTTGACAAGCTTCTAATATTAACACTCAAAACATATGCATGTTCAAATCAAAAGATCTTTTATGGTTGCAATGGGGCCAAGGACAGGGGAGGATAAATATGGATGAGAAGCTATAAACCAAAAGAAATAGAGGAGCAATGGGGAACAAGTGTAAACACAGTCAAATCACACCCAAAACCTCTAATTCAATCCTCTTCTTGACTCCACTATTCACAATTTTTTTTTCATTTTTCTGTAAATTTTTTTCTTTTCTCATCTTGTCTCTTTTGTTTTCTCTCTATTTACGACACAACTGTAAGAGACAAGATACACAACATATTTACAAACACAAAACAAGAAGAGGAACCAACTAGCCAATTCATAAGAATCCCCAAGGAGACCACACTTGTTCCCAAAACACTTCCAAAGCTCCAAAATTCCCTAAGGTTAAGGTGATCATGGTTTTTCACTTAGGGCTAGTGTATGAGCTTCAAAACAAAGAAATGAGGAAAGTATAGGCTTAAAAGGAGTTATCAAAGGATTAGAAGAAGGTAAGCTTATTTGGCTAGAGAGGCTCAAGAACAAAAATGCCTTTATCACTTTCAAACATGCATATCAATCAAGAATTATCAACAAGAGTCAAGCCAAGGCATATGCGCAAGCAATCAATAGACATATCACACACAAGAAAGAACATCAAGTGGCTCAAATTCTCACACAGGGTATTTATGTCACAATCAATCAACCTCTCAAACATCATAATCATCTTCCCAAGCAAAGAAAAGCAAGAATTTCAAACCATAAGTATCAAGCAAGTGAAGTGAAAGACGAGTCTACATTTTAAACAAAATCCAGAATTGAAGAGAATCATGCAAAATTGTACATAAGACACAACAAAAACAACCTAAAATAAAAAAAAATTAACACGGAAAACAAAAACTAACAAAGAAAAATCATAATCTCCCCCAATAGACCACACTTAAACTACACAGTGTCCTCAATGTGTCATAAGCATAAGATCAGAAATCAGAACAGTGAACAGATCATAGACAAGTGCAATAAAAGTAGGGAAAGGGGGAGAAGGGAAAAAGAAAACTCCCCTAGGTTAGGGTGGAAGTTGCCAATTTTGGACTATCAGGGAGATGTCTTCCACCACAGGATCCAGCAAGGAAGTTTTGACGAAGAACTGCTTCATCCTCCAGATTTGATCGAGCAGGGAAATGTCTTCCACAGTTGGATCTAAGAAGTGATTGTTGATGAGCGGGTTCAGCCGGTGCCTATTGATCTTCAAGTTTTTGTGAATGTTAGCACCTTTGTTCTCCATTGTGGGTGTTTGCTGATCAAATTGATGTGTACCTCCTGCAACATGGTTAGTGCAATGTGGCTCCAAAGAAATTACATGCAGGGGTATAACACCCAATCCCAATGTAACAGGCTGACCCTTAGATATACGCTCAGAACATGAATCAATTTCAAATGTAGAAACAATATCAACAACAGGCTCAGATTCATGTTCAGTGCATGGAGAATAAACATTCAGATGTGATAACAAAAAGTGATTCTCATCATGCAAAGAGGAAGAATTAAAAGCATGCTCATCAACAATATAATCATCAACATACCCCTCAACAACATAATCATCAACATAATCAAATTGAGGTATGTTTACCTCTACTCCCCTGAAGATTGGAAGAGTGGTGGAAGATGATGATGGTCTACCTATCTCAAAAAGTTTGCTCATATCTGCCTGTTCCTTAAAATCTTCATCAGTCTCCTCAGATGCAAGAGTAGGGACATAGGGCGGTAGGAAAGTAGGTGGCGTAGTAGTAAACTCATGACTATGTTCCTCATCTCCTATGTCGATGGCACTGACAACTTGAAACTGTTCCTGATTAAGTTGTGTGGCCATCTCCCCCATCTGATCAGTCAAACTCTGAATGACAGCTTGTGTTTCCTGCTGAAACTCCATGTTCTCTTGCTTGAACTTGAGATTCTGCATTGTCATCTGCTCCAATAAATCCTTCAATGTAGGCTCAGAAGTAGTGGAAGGATGAGGAGTTATTTCGGCAGGCTCATGAAGTTGCGGCTGTTGTGATTCTTGGACTGGTTGAGGCATATAAGTGTTCTAAAATGGTGCTTTTTGATATTGTTGTGGAGCATCATACCATCCCAAGCTAGGGTCATTCCATCCAAGATCGTTGTTGTAACCATACTGAGCAGGGAAGAATTCATCCAAGAACATGCTTAAGATCTTTCCAAGAAGTGATGGATCCTGGAGGAAGACAATACAGTCAATCCCTAGCTACTCCTTGTAATGAATGCGGAAATGCCCTCAAGAAAATGTGATCATCAGGGACATGTGAAGGTTTCACTGAAGAGCACATGATGTGGAAATCCTCCAAATGTCTATGTGGGCACTCACCTGTAAAACCATGAAAATTAGACAGCAAATTTATCTGTCCAGAGGTGAGAACGCAATGAACATCATCCTTATTAAGTGAAACTGGCTCCCGAAGAGAACTCTCAAAAGTTGGAGGATGAGTCATATTGTTCTCAGCATAAAAATCAGCAAAACATGAATTACAATTAGAGTAACATGCAGAAGGAGAATCGTAATAAGAGGCATTGGCAGAATAAGCAGTGTCAACACCCAATTTCGTCCGGTTAACTAAATAATATGGGTCTTTCTTTTTATTGTATTTTATTTTATTTTATGTTTTTTTATGATTTTAATTCTGTTTTTATTATTATTTTATTTCGTATTTTTTTTATTATTATTTTATTTCGTGTTTTTTTTTTTATTTTTTTATTATTTCATTTGATTTTCAGTATTTTAAAAGAAAAAAAAAAAAAAAAAAGAAGCAAGAGAGATCCCTTTTTGGCTCTCCACCACTCCTCTGCTCCTGGGACCCGTAACGACCCTAACCACATTTTCCCTTTCACTCCATCACGTTTTCTAACACCACCATCATTCACACACACCCGTAACCACCCCTCTGCTATACACACACCCGTAACCACCTCTCTGCTCTACACACACCCGTAACCACCCCAACCTTCATCCTCATTCCCTCACCCCATGACCATCATCATTCACCTATGGCCAAACACCCATCCTCCATACTCACACTCACAGCCCATATCCATCACATCATCCTTATTACCTCATGGATCATTTTTTTGATCTTTTTTCTCCTTCATTTATCATCACTCACGGCTGCTGGAAATTCCCCAACCATGGCCTAATTTCAAACTCCTCTCTACCCTTCCCCATACTCTGTCAACACCGAAAGAACCCCTTATCACCTCCAATCCCATTATCATCATCAGCCTTGACTTCTAATACCAAAATCCCCCAAATACCTTTTTCCTGCAAAGAAAAGAGAATCAATCCAAGCACTCAATCAATACACAGAGCAGAATGGACCCATATGCGCACAACACACAATAATTGTTCCCAATCCAGTAGACAAAATATCAAACAATACTGAACCAATCAATAATTGATAAAAAGGAGGGGAAGAAGGAATGATGCCGCGACGGCCTGCGGTGGTTGACCTCACTAAGGGTGGCATCGAGGGGCGAGAGTCTCTCTCTCGCACGCGAAGAGGCGGAGAAGAGAAGGAGTTGGCGGAGCGGAACTTGGGCCGACACGGGTTCTGGCGGTGCGCGTGATTACTGGCGACGCCACGAAGGAGGTTCGCGGTGGTCTGATTGAAGGAGGCGACCCATGTGCATGCGCGACGAAGGCGAACCCCTCCCTGGGTCGTCGTTTTCGAAGAGGGACGAGAGAGAGGCAATGGCGCCGCGGTTGGAGACGTTCCGGTGGCGTTTGGGGTTGTCGCCGACGCCAAGACTGGAAGAGGTGGTGGCGCAGTGGCTGGTTTCGGTGGAAGCGTTGGTCGGCGATGAATGGGAGCGTTTTTCTCTCATGCGCGAAGAGAAGAAGAAGTGGAACCTGGTGTTGTGGCCGGCGATGGTTCCAGTGGCGGGTGTCGTCGTTGACGACACCGCGAACCGCGGCTAGCGGTGGCCGGTTTGTGTGGAGGCTGAGTCATGGCCGTGGGTGGCAGAGATGAGCGTCTCTGTTTTCTGTCTTTCAGAGGAGAAGACCCTGGGTCTTGGTGCTGCTCTCACAAATGAGATGAAGTTGGAGGAACCCCTAATGGGTTTCTGATTAGGGTTAAGAGGCCTTGGGCCTGGTGTGGGTTGCTTCCTTTTACTCCCTGCCACACGCGCAACTCCATTCGCACCCCCCTGCCATATGGGCTGAAACCCATTCTGTTTCTGCAAGTAAAAAGAATTGGACCTGGACACTGGATACACCTCCATTTTCATCTTTACACCTTGGCAGATTCAAAGTTGGAGAAAAAGGACTTTGACCCAAACCAGAGGACCTCAACTTTACTCCGCACCTCTGGTTTTTGATCTCTACACCCCTAGTTTTGTTGGGCTGTTTCTCTTGCTTCATTTTTATGCTTTTGTTTTTATTAGTATTTGTTTGGTTATTAGTTTTTACTGTATGTAACCCCTTGTATGATAACCCCACTCCTAGATCTTGTCTTTTATTTTTATCAAATAAAAGTATTTTGAAAAGGTTTAAGCACACGTGCGACCGCTCGCGTAGGCCTTGTGCTGAAAATCTTTTCCTTTTCTTTTACAAAAGTTAAAAATCAAATAAAAATATTTTGAAAAGGTTTAAGCACACGTGCGACCGCTCGCGTAGGCCTTGTGCTGAAAATCTTTTCCCTTTGTTTTACAAAAGTTAAAAATCAAATAAAAATATTTTGAAAAGGTTTAAGCACACGTGCGACCGCTCGCGTAGGCCTTGTGCTGAAAATCTTTTCCCTTTCTCTTACAAAAGTTAAAAATCAAATAAAAATATTTTGAAAAGGTTTAAGCACACGTGCGACCGCTCGCGTAGGCCTTGTGCTGAAAATCTTTTTCCTTTCTTTTACAAAAGTTAAAAATCAAATAAAAATATTTTGAAAAGGTCTTAAGCACACGTGCGACCGCTCGCGTAGGCCTTGTGCTAAAAACCTCTTCTTCTTCCTTCAATAAATTTACAAAAATATGTTTTAAAGGTTTAAGCACACGTGTGACCGCTCGCGTCGTCCTTGTGCTAAAAACCTTTTCTTCCTTCCTTAAATAAATATACAAAAGTATACGTTTTAAAGGTTTAAGCACACGTGTGACCACTCGCGTCGTCCTTGTGCTAAAAACCTTTTCTTCTTCTTAAATAAAATTTCAAAAAATATGTTTAAAGGTTGAACACTCGTGTGATCGTTCGCATCGTCCTAGTGTTCAATACTTTTCTCTCTTATTTACGTAATATTAAACGAGGGTATGAGTGCTCGTGCGATCGTCCGCATCAGCCTAGCACTCAATGCTCTCAAGTCTTCCTAAATAAGCAGATAACAGTATGAGTGCTCGTGTGATCGTTCGCATCGGCCTAGTGCTTAATATCGTTATCTTTCTTTTCAAAAATAATTAAAAATATTTAAATATCATTTTAAAGGTATGAGTACTCGTGCGACCGTTCGCGTCGGCCTAGTACTCATTACCTTCTTTTTTCTCGAAAATATTAAAAACATAAAAATCTCCAAAAATTAAAAACATCTGCTTTTTCAAACAAACAAACAGTCTTTCAGCTAGAACTACGTAACCCTGATTTCTCATTTTGAATGAGAATACGTAGGAGCAAGGTCAATCCTTGTCGGGCCCAAAAAACTAAAAAATATATTTTGTTTATTTTTATTTTTATTTTAGGGATAGTTAAACATTTTGAAACCCACATCAAATTCGCGTATTTAGTTAAAGGTACTGCCTTAGGGCAGGCGTTGTAGGGTGCTAACACCTTCCCTACACGTAACCGACTCCCGAACCCAGAATATGGTTTTCGTGGACCGTGCTTTATCATTTTGAGGTTTTTCCATAGTTTTCCATAATAAACTATGGTGGCGACTCCAAATCTCTTTTCAAAACTTGTTCCTTTTTTGGATCGTCGTCCCGTCGCGATTCCGGTTGCGACAGATGGCGACTCCACTGGGGACTGTTTAGAGAGTCGAGCCATTTAATTAGATGCGCGAATTTGGTGTGGTTTTGCTTTGTGTTTTTCTTTCCCTTTTCTCTATCTATGTGTGATATTTGGAATAACTGCAATAACTGTGGAATATTGAACCCTAGGGTAGACAATATGTTTATATCTGCCTGGGAATTTTTCTGGTTGTTTTGCAGGTGAGGGTTTGGGTGTGCATAATTTTCTCCCTTCACACACGCACTTTCGGCATATCATGAGTGGGGCCCTATACCCGGGTCCGAGCGTAACTTAGAATTAGAGGAGTTGTGTAGCGGTGTCACTCTGGGATGTACTTCCTGTTTGGCTATCGTGAGAACTCCAGCTAGAGTCTGTTCTCTTCATATGTGTTTCCACACCTAGTTGATTACTCGACTGTTGTGGAGATACTATAAAGGGGGCCATAGCTCTAGTGACCGTTGATCTTTAGGTTCAGGTAACCATCCTTGTGAGATTCCATATACTTAACCTTAGATCTTAAGTGTTCGACCTTCATTAGGGCACAAAGGGAGATGTGTGCAGTCTTATAACCCTCATTTTTGCTTAATAAAATCAAGCACCTTGTACATATCTTTATACCTTTTTTATACACCTTTTTCTTTTATTTCTTTCTTTTTCTCATGCATTTTTATGGTCTTGTCACTGGTTCTAGTCAGAAAATTATAAATTTGTGACTAAGCCTTTGAGATAAAATGGAAATTAACATGAGATCTGAAGTCAAGGGGGGTTCAAGTTCAGACATTTTAAAGGAAAGGATAGCCATGGAAGTAAAGGAGGGTAATATGGATGGCCTGAGAGAACCGCTGAAGAAAATGGAGACAACCCAAGAGGATACATTCAGGAAGGAGTATGGGAATTTGTTGAGCCTGTTAGAGGTGGAAGTTCAAACACCGGCCATTACTCTTTTAGCCCAGTCTTATGAACCACCATTGAGGTGCTTCACTTTCCAAGATTTCCAACTAGTGCCACCAGTGGAAGAATTCGAGCAAGTCTTAAATTTGGAAAAAAAACTCCATACAACTACTTTGAGCAGTATATCCTTGTCTTGCAGTGAGCGAGGATCAGGAAAATACACCTAATGAAGTTGGAAAGCGAGTTCAATCAAGGGCAAAGTGAGGGGCCTTCCTCAAAGATACTTATAGGAATACCTACATCATTTGGCTTAAGAGGAAAATTGGGAAATGTTTACGAATGTATTAGCTCTTCTCCTCTATGGTGTCACGCTTTCTCCTAAATGTCAAGAACCTCGTCGACTATGCCGCTATGAATGCATTCGTGGGATACGAAGAGCGCTGTGAGAATCCAGTCGCTACCATCTTGGCTGAAGTTCATGGGACCCTTAATCATTGTTATGAGTTGAAGGGAGGGAAAGTGTTATGTTGTGTTCATCTCCCGTGTGACTGAGGACGCCTTAAAGGCCACCTGTCCCATGTTTGAGCTATGGCAGTATAAACCAAATGTGAAAGGGGCAAATGAATGGGCGCAACTTTGTACAAGTTTAAACAAAGAACAATTTAAATGGTGTGTCCCTTGGCAGCATAGATCGCAAATTATATATCATTTGCAGGAGTTAAAAATGAGCTTGGAAGAGTCTCCAACAAAATTATAGAGATGAATCAACAAGGCACGCAGAAACGCTCGTCACACATGCAGAAACGCTTGGCGCAAGGGTGACGCCAAGTGAACGTTCGTCCAGCTCTCAAAAGACAACGCTCGTCCTGAAGCAGAAGAGGACGCTCGTTTTGAAGGAGACGTTCGTCCAGATGACGTGAGAAGAGGATGTTCGTCCAGGACTCTTAGAGAGGACGATCGTCGAGGTAGAAATGGACGCTCGTCACATAGCGAGCGCACACAAGTATCGCGGACGCTCGTTGATAGAGAACGAACGGCAGAAGAAGCACAGGACGCTCGTCGCAAGAATGGCCGCTCGACCAGACCTCTCGCACAAGTGGACGCTCGTCCTAGACGCTCGTCCAGACATGTTAACGCTCGTTCAGAAAGGGAGCTCGTGCAGGACGCTCGTCACTTAGCGAGCGCACGCTCGTTTCATGGCGAACGGACGCTCGTTGACAATGAAAGTGGACGCTCGTGTAGCAGAAAACGTTCGATCAGATAGTGGACGCTCGTCCAGACATCCAACGCTCGCACATGGACGCTCGCCGAACACAGCGCTCGTCCAGAAGAGGACGTTCGTCCACATTCGTCTGCACGTTCGTCCAGAAATGGGACGCTCGTCCAGGAACGCTCGTCCAGTCGGTGAAGAGGACGCTCGTTGCAGGCCGCTCGTCCAGAACGCTCGTACAAGTGGACGCTCGTCCAGAATCCAGTCGCTCGTTCAGAATTGAGACGTTCGTCCATTGGGACGCTCGTCCACGTTGGTCCAGCAGAAGCACGTTAGTCCAGCAAGTGGACGCTCGTCACCAAGAGAATGCTCGTCCAGCGCTCGTCCAACGCTCGTCCAAGGACGCTCGTCGAGAATTGGGTCGCTCGTCCAGAATCCAGTCGCTCGTTCAGAATTGAGACGTTCGTCCATTGGGACGCTCGTCCACGTTGGTCCAGCAGAAGCACGTTAGTCCAGCAAGTGGACGCTCGTCACCAAGAGATTGCTCGTCCAGCGCTCGTCCAACGCTCGTCCAAGGACGCTCGTCCAGAATTGGGTCGCTCGTCCAGAAAATTGGACGCTCGTCCAGAATTGTATCGCTCGTCCAGAAAATTGGACGCTCGTCCAGAATTGGGCCGCTTGTCCAGAATTTGGACGCTCGTCCAGAGATGACCCGTGACTCAATTCTTGTACCCTTCTTTATATCAGAATCCAGAGGCATTGGAAAGGGGGATCTAGAACGGGGAGGAGACCAGGGACGCTGCTGCAGCTGCTCCAAGGGGCTTCCATGGTGGAAAAAATCCAATTTCCACCACCCAATCCATCATTTCTCTCTTCTATGTTGTATATGTGTAGCTAAAACACCATTTCACTGGGGTTGAGAGGAGACACGAGATAATGGACTTTTAATAAAGATTCCCTTGGCCAATGAATCGTAGAGAGGGTTAGGACAATCAAGTTACCATTCAAGTCGATCCCCCCTTACCGAAGCAAAAAAAAAAAAAAAACTTCGTAGTGCTGAGCAGCGGATGGAATCAGCGGTTGAGAAGTTGGAAAAATGTAGCATCAAGTTAAAAAGGAGACATCTGTAAATAATGATCTATATAAGAGTATTTCGTGGAACAAGGACAACTTACAAAGAAGTGGAAGAGAAGTCTCTCATAGCTAGCTTCCCTTGCCAATGGAGCTATTGAAAATGTCCCTAAGTTCTTAGCTGATGCTGAGTCTGTAATGTCAATCATCAACCCGCCTAAGGGGATTGAAACATTCCTCAATTGCTGCAAGAAACTGATAAGAGAAATGAAGAATGTGATGGCTAAAGCCTGAGGTGGTTGACCAAGACTTCCTGTGTCTCACGTTTTGGGAACTTCTGAATGATGAACCGCCTTATGGACTCCGTTTCGTGTTAATTTCCAAATTATACCAAGGCAAAATTTTCACAGCTTTATAATTTCCGACTAGAGTATTTAAACTACATTGTCTCTTCTTTTTCTTTTCATTTTCATTTTCATTTTCTTAAATTGTTTCATCTAAAAAAAATAATATACCTAAACATCCAAGATACCCTAAAGGACTTGAACCAGTTAATAAATCTTGGAGAACCAAGGAGAAATTCAAGATGGGATGAAAGTCGATATCCAACAACTGAAGGGATAAATGAGCCAAATCCTAGAGGCTCTGAATGCCTTACAAAGCCCTGAAGATTCGTGTGCACCACGACTACAATACAGAGTGCGAGAGGCCTAAATTTTCTCCTCATATGGTCTTCCCCTTTATTACACTTCACCCTTGGGAGTGGAATTGAGGCATGTTCACACTTAAAAGGCAGAAAATACCGTAGTTGAAGGAAGAAACAAGCTTGGGGCAACCACTTTCATGGTCCCCTAGGAGATGATTCAGCCACGCCTTGTGAGCAAGATAATGACGAAGCAACCCGAGTTGAAATCTTTCCCTCATTGTTGTTGCACCAGTGGATGTTGATGCTGACAAGCTTAAATTTGAAATACTGGAAAAAGGATAAGAGCCATGGAAGGGGGAGGAAGCTCTAAGTTTGCAAATGTTGCAGGGTTATGCTTAGTCTCAGATGATATGCTGATACCTCCCAAATTTTAAATTACCCGGAGGCACCACTTGTCCAAGAGCCATCTCATGATGTACAGAAAGAAAATGGTTGTGCGTTCCTATGATGAAAAGTGGTCAATTCGTTTTTCTAAGGTAGATTAGCTGGCATGACACCAAACTGGGGCACTCATCTTGAATCTTCGTGCATCCGGTCTTGGGGAGATTTGGTGGATGCTCTCTTGAGGTAGTACAAATACCACATGGACGGGACATCTCATTGATTACAACCACGAAGCATGGTGAAGAAGGAGTATGAATTATACAAAGGATACGCCCAAAGGTGGAAAGAGATTGTTGCTCAAGGAAAGTCTCTTATGAGTGATAACGAGATGGTTGACACATTCCTAAATACTCTGCAATCACCCTTCTGTGAGACCATGATGAGCAGTGTTTCCCTAAACTTCTCAAACTTGGTGATAATTCAAGAAAGAATTGAAATTGGTGTGAAGACTGAAAAGATCGCACAAGGTTCTACCATGACAACAAATGTGAGCAGGTCTGGTCTAAGCCTGGGATAAGGAGAGAAGAAAGAGCTCAATCACATCCCACTGCTCAAATACCGTTGGCCTACCCTTTGAAACAGCCTGAGGAAAAATTGGAGACTCGACCCAAACTCAACTTCCTACCAAGCTGTCAGGTAGAAAAATGTTTGATCAAGACAAAGGGCTTATGAGTTTCACTCCTAACCTTCTAGCTTATGCAACATTTCCATGTCTTCTGCATAAAATGGCGTGGCCTCTACTTGTTACATGAAGCCTTTAAAGCCTCAATACCTCAAGACTCGTGATGCAAAAGGTGATTACCATGGAGTGGCTATCTGTCATTCCACCAAAAGTGCTGGTTGTTCAAGCGTAAAGGCAAACTTTGATTCATTCAAGATGATTAAAGTGTGAAGAAAGTTAACCCAGACACTGAGGCAAGGTTTGAGAATGCCTCTACAAATGCCATGAAGAAAGGAAGTGGGCTTTAAGATCACACAAGAAATCATCGGTATCACGTCTTCATCCATGACTTTGGATGCGAGCATTCACTACAGGGTTTCTCCAAGTAGTGCTGGAAATCGAGTCCTGAAAGGGTATCATGGAAAAAAAGAAAACAAAATTGAAAAGAAAATGAAATAAAGTCAATCTTGAGTCACTTATCTTTCTTGCAAATTGTCAAACTTTTGTTTTTCGAAAATAGAAAAGAGCAAAAGAAAAAATGATGAATAATCAAAAGGAAAATTGGGATGTCAAGTTTTTCTAAGGTCAAGTGTTTAATCAAAAAAATAACAATTTGACGCTTTCTCCCGAGACGTTTGTGCGCATTTTGCTTGAAAATCTTCACCTTTCACTGTTCCAAAATAAAGGATGTTCCCCAACAAACACTGTCACTGCCCTTAGTAATGATGTAAGCCTTTACACTGGGGCAGATTGGTCTGGCCAAAAGTTTTCTCCCTTGCGCTAGTAGGGTGATCCCTGAATCCATTGAGATAAACAGAAGAATTTTCAAAAAGAGAATAAGCCCATTAGATTGAAAACCCGAAAGGGCAATCTAGAAAGAAAAAAAAGAACTCATGTTGAGGTCATCTAGTCGTAGAATTAATCTTTTGAAAATAAAGCAATCAGAATTTGAAATGATGTGTGGCCATCTTTTCTTTACCAAAAAAAAAAAAACAACAAAATATATCCATTGTCACCCAGTTTGAGCCAAAAATAAATTCTCTTTCAAAATTATTCCCAAGCGAGGGTTATCATCAATATGAGTCAACTCATGATGCAAATGAAGAGCACTCAATGATCAAACGGAGGAATCCTTCAAAATGGTAAACAAAAACGAAAAAAGAACAAAAAATCACAAAGCGATGAGGAAAAAATAAAAAAAATGGAGTTCAAGGAAAGCAAAGTGCTCAGAAGGTCAAATAGTTGACACAATGCCAGATGACAACCCTTGCTTCAAAAAAAATGTATCCGACAAACATTTATTTGGGCCTTTATACCCCTTCCTTTCAATACCTTCTAGCCCTGGCCACATTACAAGCCTAATAAAGTCCACGCAGATTGAATAATGTTTGCTCAAATTTTCATAAAGCTTAATTTTGCGATAAGACAAAATGACTTACAATGAGTCCAAAAAAAAAAAAAAAAAAAAAAAAAAAAAAAAAAAAAAAAAAAAGAAAAAGAAAAAGTAATGTCTCAGGAAGAAGGGATCTCTTTGCCAACTAAGCAAAAGCATGCAAAAGAAAATCAGACCAATTGGGGTCATCCTTTTAACTTATCCTTTTCATGCCCACTACCTCTTCCAGGTAAGAACCCATACCCGAAAAACTGAGGCAGATTTGTGAATCTCACACGAATTCTTCGCCTTGCAACTCATTGACACATAATCCCAGACTGGGGCAGCTTTGCGGATCTTACTTGAATTTTTGACCCGAATTTTCAAAGATCCATACCCCATGCTCATTTCCCCAAACACCAAACTGGGGCAGCTTTTGGGTGTCTCGTTTCCTTTAAGCCATGTATAAGGAATGATGTGCTTATGTGGCTGTCCCAGACTTCTCCAAACCATTCTAAATAGCTCTCATTCTTCACTTGCCAGTAAATTCAAGCAGGTGTGCGTCGATGTCTCGAAAGGAAAAGTCAACATGAAATCATATCAAACATTAGACCTCGAATGTATGACATTCCTCAAATTCACAAAACATTGAAAATAAAGATCAGTTTGATGATGATTGCAAGTAAGATGAATGACTCAAGCAAAAAAGAGAGACAAAACACAAAATAAAGCAAATGTTTTCCATATGTGTGCATTCATCCATCAAAAGAAAATCTTTCAAATCGAAACCCTCTTCATTCATATGAATGGTTGTCGAATCCTTCTTCGAAAATACAAAAAGAATAACGTTATGGTTTTTTTCGTCAGGTCATGTTGTTTCATGGTGATCATGTTTTTTCTCTCATTTTGGGGTTTTGACATTCACATTCTTATACCCTATTCACCGCCTTTAAGTTAGTGTTTCAACATTCTACCATGGTCTTTACACTTTGTTTCTCCTATTCGCATATTAGGACCTTCTCTTTGGAAATGGTCACTAATGCCTTTTCAAAAATCAATTTTTTGTAAAAAAAAAAAAAAAAAAAAACAAAAACAAAAAACAAAAAAAAAAAAGAAAAAAAGGCATTTCACAAAATTACAAATTTCAAAATTTGAAAGCCCAGTTTCCATACTGGCCCCCAAGCCCAGTTTCACCTGGCACCTTAAACTCAAGATTTTAGTTTTCTGTTATCGGCCCTCTGCATGGCAATGGTCGGATTTAAATTTCTGTTCTGTGAGTTTGGCCCTCTGCGAGGCAATGGTCAAATCCAGGTTTTAGTTTTTTGTTATCGACCCTCTGCTTGGCAATGGTCGATTTTAAATTTCTGTTCTGTGAGTTTGGCCCTCTGCGAGGCAATGGTCAAATCCAGGTTTTAGTTTTTTGTTATCGACCCTCTGCTTGGCAATGGTCGATTTTAAATTTCTGTTCTGTGAGTTTGGCCCTCTGCGAGGCAATGGTCAAATCCAGGTTTTAGTTTTCTGTTATCGGCCCTCTGCATGGCAACGGTCGGTTTTAAATTTCTGTTCTGTGAGTTTGGCCCTCTGCGAGGCAATGGTCAAATCCAGGTTTTAGTTTTCTGTTATCGACCCTCTGCATGGCAATGGTCAGATTCTAAATTTCTGTTCTGTGAGTTTGGCCCTCTGCGAGACAATGGTCAAATCCAGATTTTAGTTTTCTGTTATCGACCCTCTGCATGGCAATGGTCAGATTTTAAATTTCTGTTCTGTGAGTTTGGCCCTCTGCGAGGCAATGGTCAAATCCAGGTTTTAGTTTTCTGTTATCGACCCTCTGCATGGCAATGGTCGGATTTAAATTTCTGTTCTGTGAGTTTGGCCCTCTGCGAGGCAATGGTCAAATCCAGGTTTTAGTTTTCTGTTATTGACCCTCTGCATGGCAATGGTCAGATTTTAAATTTCTGTTCTGTGAGTTTGGCCCTCTGCGAGGCAATGGTCAAATCCAGGTTTTAATTTTTCTGTTATCGACCCTCTGCATGGCAATGGTCGGGTTTAAATTTTTGTTCTGTGAGTTTGGCCCTCTGCGAGGCAATGGTCAAATCCAGGTTTTAATTTTTTGTTATCGACCCTCTGCATGGCAATGGTCAGATTTAAATTTCTGTTCTGTGAGTTTGGCCCTCTGCGAGGCAATGGTCAAATCCAGGTTTTAATTTTCTGTTATCGGCCCTCTGCATGGCAATGGTCGGATTTAAATTTTTGTTCTGTGAGTTTGGCCCTCTGCGAGGCAATGGTCAAATCCAGGTTTTAGTTTTTTGTTATCGACCCTCTGCATGGCAATGGTCGGATTTAAATTTTTGTTCTGTGAGTTTGGCCCTCTGCGAGGCAATGGTCAAATCCAGGTTTTAGTTTTTTGTGATCGGCCCTCTGCATGGCAATGGTCGGATTTAAATTTCTGTTCTGTGAGTTTGGCCCTCTGCGAGGCAATGGTCAAACCCAGGTTTTAGTTTTCTGTTATTGGCCCTCTGCTACGCAATGGTCGCTTGTTTTTGTTGCAATCTCACCTTTTTCATTGTTTGGTTATCATGTATATTTGAATAAGTTTTTATTTTTCCTCTTTCTCTTTTGAAACCCAGACGAAATTAGTGTTTCTTTCTTTACTTAGCCTTTACTTAGATAATACGAAAATATCAAATTTTCATATTATCTAGTAAAATCTAAGTAAAGAGGGGCAGCTGTCAACACCCAATTTCGTCCGGTTAACTAAATAATATGGGTCTTTCTTTTTATTGTATTTTATTTTATTTTATGTTTTTTTATGATTTTAATTCTGTTTTTATTATTATTTTATTTCGTATTTTTTTTATTATTATTTTATTTCGTGTTTTTTTTTTATTTTTTTATTATTTCATTTGATTTTCAGTATTTTAAAAGAAAAAAAAAAAAAAAAAGAAGCAAGAGAGATCCCTTTTTGGCTCTCCACCACTCCTCTGCTCCTGGGACCCGTAACGACCCTAACCACATTTTCCCTTTCACTCCATCACGTTTTCTAACACCACCATCATTCACACACACCCGTAACCACCCCTCTGCTATACACACACCCGTAACCACCTCTCTGCTCTACACACACCCGTAACCACCCCAACCTTCATCCTCATTCCCTCACCCCATGACCATCATCATTCACCTATGGCCAAACACCCATCCTCCATACTCACACTCACAGCCCATATCCATCACATCATCCTTATTACCTCATGGATCATTTTTTTGATCTTTTTTCTCCTTCATTTATCATCACTCACGGCTGCTGGAAATTCCCCAACCATGGCCTAATTTCAAACTCCTCTCTACCCTTCCCCATACTCTGTCAACACCGAAAGAACCCCTTATCACCTCCAATCCCATTATCATCATCAGCCTTGACTTCTAATACCAAAATCCCCCAAATACCTTTTTCCTGCAAAGAAAAGAGAATCAATCCAAGCACTCAATCAATACACAGAGCAGAATGGACCCATATGCGCACAACACACAATAATTGTTCCCAATCCAGTAGACAAAATATCAAACAATACTGAACCAATCAATAATTGATAAAAAGGAGGGGAAGAAGGAATGATGCCGCGACGGCCTGCGGTGGTTGACCTCACTGAGGGTGGCATCGAGGGGCGAGAGTCTCTCTCTCGCACGCGAAGAGGCGGAGAAGAGAAGGAGTTGGCGGAGCGGAACTTGGGCCGACACGGGTTCTGGCGGTGCGCGTGATTACTGGCGACGCCACGAAGGAGGTTCGCGGTGGTCTGATTGAAGGAGGCGACCCATGTGCATGCGCGACGAAGGCGAACCCCTCCCTGGGTCGTCGTTTTCGAAGAGGGACGAGAGAGAGGCAATGGCGCCGCGGTTGGAGACGTTCCGGTGGCGTTTGGGGTTGTCGCCGACGCCAAGACTGGAAGAGGTGGTGGCGCAGTGGCTGGTTTCGGTGGAAGCGTTGGTCGGCGATGAATGGGAGCGTTTTTCTCTCATGCGCGAAGAGAAGAAGAAGTGGAACCTGGTGTTGTGGCCGGCGATGGTTCCAGTGGCGGGTGTCGTCGTTGACGACACCGCGAACCGCGGCTAGCGGTGGCCGGTTTGTGTGGAGGCTGAGTCATGGCCGTGGGTGGCAGAGATGAGCGTCTCTGTTTTCTGTCTTTCAGAGGAGAAGACCCTGGGTCTTGGTGCTGCTCTCACAAATGAGATGAAGTTGGAGGAACCCCTAATGGGTTTCTGATTAGGGTTAAGAGGCCTTGGGCCTGGTGTGGGTTGCTTCCTTTTACTCCCTGCCACACGCGCAACTCCATTCGCACCCCCCTGCCATATGGGCTGAAACCCATTCTGTTTCTGCAAGTAAAAAGAATTGGACCTGGACACTGGATACACCTCCATTTTCATCTTTACACCTTGGCAGATTCAAAGTTGGAGAAAAAGGACTTTGACCCAAACCAGAGGACCTCAACTTTACTCCGCACCTCTGGTTTTTGATCTCTACACCCCTAGTTTTGTTGGGCTGTTTCTCTTGCTTCATTTTTATGCTTTTGTTTTTATTAGTATTTGTTTGGTTATTAGTTTTTACTGTATGTAACCCCTTGTATGATAACCCCACTCCTAGATCTTGTCTTTTATTTTTATCAAATAAAAGTATTTTGAAAAGGTTTAAGCACACGTGCGACCGCTCGCGTAGGCCTTGTGCTGAAAATCTTTTCCTTTTCTTTTACAAAAGTTAAAAATCAAATAAAAATATTTTGAAAAGGTTTAAGCACACGTGCGACCGCTCGCGTAGGCCTTGTGCTGAAAATCTTTTCCCTTTGTTTTACAAAAGTTAAAAATCAAATAAAAATATTTTGAAAAGGTTTAAGCACACGTGCGACCGCTCGCGTAGGCCTTGTGCTGAAAATCTTTTCCCTTTCTCTTACAAAAGTTAAAAATCAAATAAAAATATTTTGAAAAGGTTTAAGCACACGTGCGACCGCTCGCGTAGGCCTTGTGCTGAAAATCTTTTTCCTTTCTTTTACAAAAGTTAAAAATCAAATAAAAATATTTTGAAAAGGTCTTAAGCACACGTGCGACCGCTCGCGTAGGCCTTGTGCTAAAAACCTCTTCTTCTTCCTTCAATAAATTTACAAAAATATGTTTTAAAGGTTTAAGCACACGTGTGACCGCTCGCGTCGTCCTTGTGCTAAAAACCTTTTCTTCCTTCCTTAAATAAATATACAAAAGTATACGTTTTAAAGGTTTAAGCACACGTGTGACCACTCGCGTCGTCCTTGTGCTAAAAACCTTTTCTTCTTCTTAAATAAAATTTCAAAAAATATGTTTAAAGGTTGAACACTCGTGTGATCGTTCGCATCGTCCTAGTGTTCAATACTTTTCTCTCTTATTTACGTAATATTAAACGAGGGTATGAGTGCTCGTGCGATCGTCCGCATCAGCCTAGCACTCAATGCTCTCAAGTCTTCCTAAATAAGCAGATAACAGTATGAGTGCTCGTGTGATCGTTCGCATCGGCCTAGTGCTTAATATCGTTATCTTTCTTTTCAAAAATAATTAAAAATATTTAAATATCATTTTAAAGGTATGAGTACTCGTGCGACCGTTCGCGTCGGCCTAGTACTCATTACCTTCTTTTTTCTCGAAAATATTAAAAACATAAAAATCTCCAAAAATTAAAAACATCTGCTTTTTCAAACAAACAAACAGTCTTTCAGCTAGAACTACGTAACCCTGATTTCTCATTTTGAATGAGAATACGTAGGAGCAAGGTCAATCCTTGTCGGGCCCAAAAAACTAAAAAATATATTTTGTTTATTTTTATTTTTATTTTAGGGATAGTTAAACATTTTGAAACCCACATCAAATTCGCGTATTTAGTTAAAGGTACTGCCTTAGGGCAGGCGTTGTAGGGTGCTAACACCTTCCCTACACGTAACCGACTCCCGAACCCAGAATATGGTTTTCGTGGACCGTGCTTTATCATTTTGAGGTTTTTCCATAGTTTTCCATAATAAACTATGGTGGCGACTCCAAATCTCTTTTCAAAACTTGTTCCTTTTTTGGATCGTCGTCCCGTCGCGATTCCGGTTGCGACAGATGGCGACTCCACTGGGGACTGTTTAGAGAGTCGAGCCATTTAATTAGATGCGCGAATTTGGTGTGGTTTTGCTTTGTGTTTTTCTTTCCCTTTTCTCTATCTATGTGTGATATTTGGAATAACTGCAATAACTGTGGAATATTGAACCCTAGGGTAGACAATATGTTTATATCTGCCTGGGAATTTTTCTGGTTGTTTTGCAGGTGAGGGTTTGGGTGTGCATAATTTTCTCCCTTCACACACGCACTTTCGGCATATCATGAGTGGGGCCCTATACCCGGGTCCGAGCGTAACTTAGAATTAGAGGAGTTGTGTAGCGGTGTCACTCTGGGATGTACTTCCTGTTTGGCTATCGTGAGAACTCCAGCTAGAGTCTGTTCTCTTCATATGTGTTTCCACACCTAGTTGATTACTCGACTGTTGTGGAGATACTATAAAGGGGGCCATAGCTCTAGTGACCGTTGATCTTTAGGTTCAGGTAACCATCCTTGTGAGATTCCATATACTTAACCTTAGATCTTAAGTGTTCGACCTTCATTAGGGCACAAAGGGAGATGTGTGCAGTCTTATAACCCTCATTTTTGCTTAATAAAATCAAGCACCTTGTACATATCTTTATACCTTTTTTATACACCTTTTTCTTTTATTTCTTTCTTTTTCTCATGCATTTTTATGGTCTTGTCACTGGTTCTAGTCAGAAAATTATAAATTTGTGACTAAGCCTTTGAGATAAAATGGAAATTAACATGAGATCTGAAGTCAAGGGGGGTTCAAGTTCAGACATTTTAAAGGAAAGGATAGCCATGGAAGTAAAGGAGGGTAATATGGATGGCCTGAGAGAACCGCTGAAGAAAATGGAGACAACCCAAGAGGATACATTCAGGAAGGAGTATGGGAATTTGTTGAGCCTGTTAGAGGTGGAAGTTCAAACACCGGCCATTACTCTTTTAGCCCAGTCTTATGAACCACCATTGAGGTGCTTCACTTTCCAAGATTTCCAACTAGTGCCACCAGTGGAAGAATTCGAGCAAGTCTTAAATTTGGAAAAAAAACTCCATACAACTACTTTGAGCAGTATATCCTTGTCTTGCAGTGAGCGAGGATCAGGAAAATACACCTAATGAAGTTGGAAAGCGAGTTCAATCAAGGGCAAAGTGAGGGGCCTTCCTCAAAGATACTTATAGGAATACCTACATCATTTGGCTTAAGAGGAAAATTGGGAAATGTTTACGAATGTATTAGCTCTTCTCCTCTATGGTGTCACGCTTTCTCCTAAATGTCAAGAACCTCGTCGACTATGCCGCTATGAATGCATTCGTGGGATACGAAGAGCGCTGTGAGAATCCAGTCGCTACCATCTTGGCTGAAGTTCATGGGACCCTTAATCATTGTTATGAGTTGAAGGGAGGGAAAGTGTTATGTTGTGTTCATCTCCCGTGTGACTGAGGACGCCTTAAAGGCCACCTGTCCCATGTTTGAGCTATGGCAGTATAAACCAAATGTGAAAGGGGCAAATGAATGGGCGCAACTTTGTACAAGTTTAAACAAAGAACAATTTAAATGGTGTGTCCCTTGGCAGCATAGATCGCAAATTATATATCATTTGCAGGAGTTAAAAATGAGCTTGGAAGAGTCTCCAACAAAATTATAGAGATGAATCAACAAGGCACGCAGAAACGCTCGTCACACATGCAGAAACGCTTGGCGCAAGGGTGACGCCAAGTGAACGTTCGTCCAGCTCTCAAAAGACAACGCTCGTCCTGAAGCAGAAGAGGACGCTCGTTTTGAAGGAGACGTTCGTCCAGATGACGTGAGAAGAGGATGTTCGTCCAGGACTCTTAGAGAGGACGATCGTCGAGGTAGAAATGGACGCTCGTCACATAGCGAGCGCACACAAGTATCGCGGACGCTCGTTGATAGAGAACGAACGGCAGAAGAAGCACAGGACGCTCGTCGCAAGAATGGCCGCTCGACCAGACCTCTCGCACAAGTGGACGCTCGTCCTAGACGCTCGTCCAGACATGTTAACGCTCGTTCAGAAAGGGAGCTCGTGCAGGACGCTCGTCACTTAGCGAGCGCACGCTCGTTTCATGGCGAACGGACGCTCGTTGACAATGAAAGTGGACGCTCGTGTAGCAGAAAACGTTCGATCAGATAGTGGACGCTCGTCCAGACATCCAACGCTCGCACATGGACGCTCGCCGAACACAGCGCTCGTCCAGAAGAGGACGTTCGTCCACATTCGTCTGCACGTTCGTCCAGAAATGGGACGCTCGTCCAGGAACGCTCGTCCAGTCGGTGAAGAGGACGCTCGTTGCAGGCCGCTCGTCCAGAACGCTCGTACAAGTGGACGCTCGTCCAGAATCCAGTCGCTCGTTCAGAATTGAGACGTTCGTCCATTGGGACGCTCGTCCACGTTGGTCCAGCAGAAGCACGTTAGTCCAGCAAGTGGACGCTCGTCACCAAGAGATTGCTCGTCCAGCGCTCGTCCAACGCTCGTCCAAGGACGCTCGTCCAGAATTGGGTCGCTCGTCCAGAAAATTGGACGCTCGTCCAGAATTGTATCGCTCGTCCAGAAAATTGGACGCTCGTCCAGAATTGGGCCGCTTGTCCAGAATTTGGACGCTCGTCCAGAGATGACCCGTGACTCAATTCTTGTACCCTTCTTTATATCAGAATCCAGAGGCATTGGAAAGGGGGATCTAGAACGGGGAGGAGACCAGGGACGCTGCTGCAGCTGCTCCAAGGGGCTTCCATGGTGGAAAAAATCCAATTTCCACCACCCAATCCATCATTTCTCTCTTCTATGTTGTATATGTGTAGCTAAAACACCATTTCACTGGGGTTGAGAGGAGACACGAGATAATGGACTTTTAATAAAGATTCCCTTGGCCAATGAATCGTAGAGAGGGTTAGGACAATCAAGTTACCATTCAAGTCGATCCCCCCTTACCGAAGCAAAAAAAAAAAAAAAACTTCGTAGTGCTGAGCAGCGGATGGAATCAGCGGTTGAGAAGTTGGAAAAATGTAGCATCAAGTTAAAAAGGAGACATCTGTAAATAATGATCTATATAAGAGTATTTCGTGGAACAAGGACAACTTACAAAGAAGTGGAAGAGAAGTCTCTCATAGCTAGCTTCCCTTGCCAATGGAGCTATTGAAAATGTCCCTAAGTTCTTAGCTGATGCTGAGTCTGTAATGTCAATCATCAACCCGCCTAAGGGGATTGAAACATTCCTCAATTGCTGCAAGAAACTGATAAGAGAAATGAAGAATGTGATGGCTAAAGCCTGAGGTGGTTGACCAAGACTTCCTGTGTCTCACGTTTTGGGAACTTCTGAATGATGAACCGCCTTATGGACTCCGTTTCGTGTTAATTTCCAAATTATACCAAGGCAAAATTTTCACAGCTTTATAATTTCCGACTAGAGTATTTAAACTACATTGTCTCTTCTTTTTCTTTTCATTTTCATTTTCATTTTCTTAAATTGTTTCATCTAAAAAAAATAATATACCTAAACATCCAAGATACCCTAAAGGACTTGAACCAGTTAATAAATCTTGGAGAACCAAGGAGAAATTCAAGATGGGATGAAAGTCGATATCCAACAACTGAAGGGATAAATGAGCCAAATCCTAGAGGCTCTGAATGCCTTACAAAGCCCTGAAGATTCGTGTGCACCACGACTACAATACAGAGTGCGAGAGGCCTAAATTTTCTCCTCATATGGTCTTCCCCTTTATTACACTTCACCCTTGGGAGTGGAATTGAGGCATGTTCACACTTAAAAGGCAGAAAATACCGTAGTTGAAGGAAGAAACAAGCTTGGGGCAACCACTTTCATGGTCCCCTAGGAGATGATTCAGCCACGCCTTGTGAGCAAGATAATGACGAAGCAACCCGAGTTGAAATCTTTCCCTCATTGTTGTTGCACCAGTGGATGTTGATGCTGACAAGCTTAAATTTGAAATACTGGAAAAAGGATAAGAGCCATGGAAGGGGGAGGAAGCTCTAAGTTTGCAAATGTTGCAGGGTTATGCTTAGTCTCAGATGATATGCTGATACCTCCCAAATTTTAAATTACCCGGAGGCACCACTTGTCCAAGAGCCATCTCATGATGTACAGAAAGAAAATGGTTGTGCGTTCCTATGATGAAAAGTGGTCAATTCGTTTTTCTAAGGTAGATTAGCTGGCATGACACCAAACTGGGGCACTCATCTTGAATCTTCGTGCATCCGGTCTTGGGGAGATTTGGTGGATGCTCTCTTGAGGTAGTACAAATACCACATGGACGGGACATCTCATTGATTACAACCACGAAGCATGGTGAAGAAGGAGTATGAATTATACAAAGGATACGCCCAAAGGTGGAAAGAGATTGTTGCTCAAGGAAAGTCTCTTATGAGTGATAACGAGATGGTTGACACATTCCTAAATACTCTGCAATCACCCTTCTGTGAGACCATGATGAGCAGTGTTTCCCTAAACTTCTCAAACTTGGTGATAATTCAAGAAAGAATTGAAATTGGTGTGAAGACTGAAAAGATCGCACAAGGTTCTACCATGACAACAAATGTGAGCAGGTCTGGTCTAAGCCTGGGATAAGGAGAGAAGAAAGAGCTCAATCACATCCCACTGCTCAAATACCGTTGGCCTACCCTTTGAAACAGCCTGAGGAAAAATTGGAGACTCGACCCAAACTCAACTTCCTACCAAGCTGTCAGGTAGAAAAATGTTTGATCAAGACAAAGGGCTTATGAGTTTCACTCCTAACCTTCTAGCTTATGCAACATTTCCATGTCTTCTGCATAAAATGGCGTGGCCTCTACTTGTTACATGAAGCCTTTAAAGCCTCAATACCTCAAGACTCGTGATGCAAAAGGTGATTACCATGGAGTGGCTATCTGTCATTCCACCAAAAGTGCTGGTTGTTCAAGCGTAAAGGCAAACTTTGATTCATTCAAGATGATTAAAGTGTGAAGAAAGTTAACCCAGACACTGAGGCAAGGTTTGAGAATGCCTCTACAAATGCCATGAAGAAAGGAAGTGGGCTTTAAGATCACACAAGAAATCATCGGTATCACGTCTTCATCCATGACTTTGGATGCGAGCATTCACTACAGGGTTTCTCCAAGTAGTGCTGGAAATCGAGTCCTGAAAGGGTATCATGGAAAAAAAGAAAACAAAATTGAAAAGAAAATGAAATAAAGTCAATCTTGAGTCACTTATCTTTCTTGCAAATTGTCAAACTTTTGTTTTTCGAAAATAGAAAAGAGCAAAAGAAAAAATGATGAATAATCAAAAGGAAAATTGGGATGTCAAGTTTTTCTAAGGTCAAGTGTTTAATCAAAAAAATAACAATTTGACGCTTTCTCCCGAGACGTTTGTGCGCATTTTGCTTGAAAATCTTCACCTTTCACTGTTCCAAAATAAAGGATGTTCCCCAACAAACACTGTCACTGCCCTTAGTAATGATGTAAGCCTTTACACTGGGGCAGATTGGTCTGGCCAAAAGTTTTCTCCCTTGCGCTAGTAGGGTGATCCCTGAATCCATTGAGATAAACAGAAGAATTTTCAAAAAGAGAATAAGCCCATTAGATTGAAAACCCGAAAGGGCAATCTAGAAAGAAAAAAAAGAACTCATGTTGAGGTCATCTAGTCGTAGAATTAATCTTTTGAAAATAAAGCAATCAGAATTTGAAATGATGTGTGGCCATCTTTTCTTTACCAAAAAAAAAAAAACAACAAAATATATCCATTGTCACCCAGTTTGAGCCAAAAATAAATTCTCTTTCAAAATTATTCCCAAGCGAGGGTTATCATCAATATGAGTCAACTCATGATGCAAATGAAGAGCACTCAATGATCAAACGGAGGAATCCTTCAAAATGGTAAACAAAAACGAAAAAAGAACAAAAGATCACAAAGCGATGAGGAAAAAATAAAAAAAATGGAGTTCAAGGAAAGCAAAGTGCTCAGAAGGTCAAATAGTTGACACAATGCCAGATGACAACCCTTGCTTCAAAAAAAATGTATCCGACAAACATTTATTTGGGCCTTTATACCCCTTCCTTTCAATACCTTCTAGCCCTGGCCACATTACAAGCCTAATAAAGTCCACGCAGATTGAATAATGTTTGCTCAAATTTTCATAAAGCTTAATTTTGCGATAAGACAAAATGACTTACAATGAGTCCAAAAAAAAAAAAAAAAAAAAAAAAAAAAAAAAAAAAAAAAAAGAAAAAGAAAAAGTAATGTCTCAGGAAGAAGGGATCTCTTTGCCAACTAAGCAAAAGCATGCAAAAGAAAATCAGACCAATTGGGGTCATCCTTTTAACTTATCCTTTTCATGCCCACTACCTCTTCCAGGTAAGAACCCATACCCGAAAAACTGAGGCAGATTTGTGAATCTCACACGAATTCTTCGCCTTGCAACTCATTGACACATAATCCCAGACTGGGGCAGCTTTGCGGATCTTACTTGAATTTTTGACCCGAATTTTCAAAGATCCATACCCCATGCTCATTTCCCCAAACACCAAACTGGGGCAGCTTTTGGGTGTCTCGTTTCCTTTAAGCCATGTATAAGGAATGATGTGCTTATGTGGCTGTCCCAGACTTCTCCAAACCATTCTAAATAGCTCTCATTCTTCACTTGCCAGTAAATTCAAGCAGGTGTGCGTCGATGTCTCGAAAGGAAAAGTCAACATGAAATCATATCAAACATTAGACCTCGAATGTATGACATTCCTCAAATTCACAAAACATTGAAAATAAAGATCAGTTTGATGATGATTGCAAGTAAGATGAATGACTCAAGCAAAAAAGAGAGACAAAACACAAAATAAAGCAAATGTTTTCCATATGTGTGCATTCATCCATCAAAAGAAAATCTTTCAAATCGAAACCCTCTTCATTCATATGAATGGTTGTCGAATCCTTCTTCGAAAATACAAAAAGAATAACGTTATGGTTTTTTTCGTCAGGTCATGTTGTTTCATGGTGATCATGTTTTTTCTCTCATTTTGGGGTTTTGACATTCACATTCTTATACCCTATTCACCGCCTTTAAGTTAGTGTTTCAACATTCTACCATGGTCTTTACACTTTGTTTCTCCTATTCGCATATTAGGACCTTCTCTTTGGAAATGGTCACTAATGCCTTTTCAAAAATCAATTTTTTGTAAAAAAAAAAAAAAAAAAAAACAAAAACAAAAAACAAAAAAAAAAAGAAAAAAAGGCATTTCACAAAATTACAAATTTCAAAATTTGAAAGCCCAGTTTCCATACTGGCCCCCAAGCCCAGTTTCACCTGGCACCTTAAACTCAAGATTTTAGTTTTCTGTTATCGGCCCTCTGCATGGCAATGGTCGGATTTAAATTTCTGTTCTGTGAGTTTGGCCCTCTGCGAGGCAATGGTCAAATCCAGGTTTTAGTTTTTTGTTATCGACCCTCTGCTTGGCAATGGTCGATTTTAAATTTCTGTTCTGTGAGTTTGGCCCTCTGCGAGGCAATGGTCAAATCCAGGTTTTAGTTTTTTGTTATCGACCCTCTGCTTGGCAATGGTCGATTTTAAATTTCTGTTCTGTGAGTTTGGCCCTCTGCGAGGCAATGGTCAAATCCAGGTTTTAGTTTTCTGTTATCGGCCCTCTGCATGGCAACGGTCGGTTTTAAATTTCTGTTCTGTGAGTTTGGCCCTCTGCGAGGCAATGGTCAAATCCAGGTTTTAGTTTTCTGTTATCGACCCTCTGCATGGCAATGGTCAGATTCTAAATTTCTGTTCTGTGAGTTTGGCCCTCTGCGAGACAATGGTCAAATCCAGATTTTAGTTTTCTGTTATCGACCCTCTGCATGGCAATGGTCAGATTTTAAATTTCTGTTCTGTGAGTTTGGCCCTCTGCGAGGCAATGGTCAAATCCAGGTTTTAGTTTTCTGTTATCGACCCTCTGCATGGCAATGGTCGGATTTAAATTTCTGTTCTGTGAGTTTGGCCCTCTGCGAGGCAATGGTCAAATCCAGGTTTTAGTTTTCTGTTATTGACCCTCTGCATGGCAATGGTCAGATTTTAAATTTCTGTTCTGTGAGTTTGGCCCTCTGCGAGGCAATGGTCAAATCCAGGTTTTAATTTTTCTGTTATCGACCCTCTGCATGGCAATGGTCGGGTTTAAATTTTTGTTCTGTGAGTTTGGCCCTCTGCGAGGCAATGGTCAAATCCAGGTTTTAATTTTTTGTTATCGACCCTCTGCATGGCAATGGTCAGATTTAAATTTCTGTTCTGTGAGTTTGGCCCTCTGCGAGGCAATGGTCAAATCCAGGTTTTAATTTTCTGTTATCGGCCCTCTGCATGGCAATGGTCGGATTTAAATTTTTGTTCTGTGAGTTTGGCCCTCTGCGAGGCAATGGTCAAATCCAGGTTTTAGTTTTTTGTTATCGACCCTCTGCATGGCAATGGTCGGATTTAAATTTTTGTTCTGTGAGTTTGGCCCTCTGCGAGGCAATGGTCAAATCCAGGTTTTAGTTTTTTGTGATCGGCCCTCTGCATGGCAATGGTCGGATTTAAATTTCTGTTCTGTGAGTTTGGCCCTCTGCGAGGCAATGGTCAAACCCAGGTTTTAGTTTTCTGTTATTGGCCCTCTGCTACGCAATGGTCGCTTGTTTTTGTTGCAATCTCACCTTTTTCATTGTTTGGTTATCATGTATATTTGAATAAGTTTTTATTTTTCCTCTTTCTCTTTTGAAACCCAGACGAAATTAGTGTTTCTTTCTTTACTTAGCCTTTACTTAGATAATACGAAAATATCAAATTTTCATATTATCTAGTAAAATCTAAGTAAAGAGGGGCAGCTGTCAACACCCAATTTCGTCCGGTTAACTAAATAATATGGGTCTTTCTTTTTATTGTATTTTATTTTATTTTATGTTTTTTTATGATTTTAATTCTGTTTTTATTATTATTTTATTTCGTATTTTTTTTATTATTATTTTATTTCGTGTTTTTTTTTTTTATTTTTTTATTATTTCATTTGATTTTCAGTATTTTAAAAGAAAAAAAAAAAAAAAAAGAAGCAAGAGAGATCCCGTTTTGGCTCTCCACCACTCCTCTGCTCCTGGGACCCGTAACGACCCTAACCACATTTTCCCTTTCACTCCATCACGTTTTCTAACACCACCATCATTCACACACACCCGTAACCACCCCTCTGCTATACACACACCCGTAACCACCTCTCTGCTCTACACACACCCGTAACCACCCCAACCTTCATCCTCATTCCCTCACCCCATGACCATCATCATTCACCTATGGCCAAACACCCATCCTCCATACTCACACTCACAGCCCATATCCATCACATCATCCTTATTACCTCATGGATCATTTTTTTGATCTTTTTTCTCCTTCATTTATCATCACTCACGGCTGCTGGAAATTCCCCAACCATGGCCTAATTTCAAACTCCTCTCTACCCTTCCCCATACTCTGTCAACACCGAAAGAACCCCTTATCACCTCCAATCCCATTATCATCATCAGCCTTGACTTCTAATACCAAAATCCCCCAAATACCTTTTTCCTGCAAAGAAAAGAGAATCAATCCAAGCACTCAATCAATACACAGAGCAGAATGGACCCATATGCGCACAACACACAATAATTGTTCCCAATCCAGTAGACAAAATATCAAACAATACTGAACCAATCAATAATTGATAAAAAGGAGGGGAAGAAGGAATGATGCCGCGACGGCCTGCGGTGGTTGACCTCACTGAGGGTGGCATCGAGGGGCGAGAGTCTCTCTCTCGCACGCGAAGAGGCGGAGAAGAGAAGGAGTTGGCGGAGCGGAACTTGGGCCGACACGGGTTCTGGCGGTGCGCGTGATTACTGGCGACGCCACGAAGGAGGTTCGCGGTGGTCTGATTGAAGGAGGCGACCCATGTGCATGCGCGACGAAGGCGAACCCCTCCCTGGGTCGTCGTTTTCGAAGAGGGACGAGAGAGAGGCAATGGCGCCGCGGTTGGAGACGTTCCGGTGGCGTTTGGGGTTGTCGCCGACGCCAAGACTGGAAGAGGTGGTGGCGCAGTGGCTGGTTTCGGTGGAAGCGTTGGTCGGCGATGAATGGGAGCGTTTTTCTCTCATGCGCGAAGAGAAGAAGAAGTGGAACCTGGTGTTGTGGCCGGCGATGGTTCCAGTGGCGGGTGTCGTCGTTGACGACACCGCGAACCGCGGCTAGCGGTGGCCGGTTTGTGTGGAGGCTGAGTCATGGCCGTGGGTGGCAGAGATGAGCGTCTCTGTTTTCTGTCTTTCAGAGGAGAAGACCCTGGGTCTTGGTGCTGCTCTCACAAATGAGATGAAGTTGGAGGAACCCCTAATGGGTTTCTGATTAGGGTTAAGAGGCCTTGGGCCTGGTGTGGGTTGCTTCCTTTTACTCCCTGCCACACGCGCAACTCCATTCGCACCCCCCTGCCATATGGGCTGAAACCCATTCTGTTTCTGCAAGTAAAAAGAATTGGACCTGGACACTGGATACACCTCCATTTTCATCTTTACACCTTGGCAGATTCAAAGTTGGAGAAAAAGGACTTTGACCCAAACCAGAGGACCTCAACTTTACTCCGCACCTCTGGTTTTTGATCTCTACACCCCTAGTTTTGTTGGGCTGTTTCTCTTGCTTCATTTTTATGCTTTTGTTTTTATTAGTATTTGTTTGGTTATTAGTTTTTACTGTATGTAACCCCTTGTATGATAACCCCACTCCTAGATCTTGTCTTTTATTTTTATCAAATAAAAGTATTTTGAAAAGGTTTAAGCACACGTGCGACCGCTCGCGTAGGCCTTGTGCTGAAAATCTTTTCCTTTTCTTTTACAAAAGTTAAAAATCAAATAAAAATATTTTGAAAAGGTTTAAGCACACGTGCGACCGCTCGCGTAGGCCTTGTGCTGAAAATCTTTTCCCTTTGTTTTACAAAAGTTAAAAATCAAATAAAAATATTTTGAAAAGGTTTAAGCACACGTGCGACCGCTCGCGTAGGCCTTGTGCTGAAAATCTTTTCCCTTTCTCTTACAAAAGTTAAAAATCAAATAAAAATATTTTGAAAAGGTTTAAGCACACGTGCGACCGCTCGCGTAGGCCTTGTGCTGAAAATCTTTTTCCTTTCTTTTACAAAAGTTAAAAATCAAATAAAAATATTTTGAAAAGGTCTTAAGCACACGTGCGACCGCTCGCGTAGGCCTTGTGCTAAAAACCTCTTCTTCTTCCTTCAATAAATTTACAAAAATATGTTTTAAAGGTTTAAGCACACGTGTGACCGCTCGCGTCGTCCTTGTGCTAAAAACCTTTTCTTCCTTCCTTAAATAAATATACAAAAGTATACGTTTTAAAGGTTTAAGCACACGTGTGACCACTCGCGTCGTCCTTGTGCTAAAAACCTTTTCTTCTTCTTAAATAAAATTTCAAAAAATATGTTTAAAGGTTGAACACTCGTGTGATCGTTCGCATCGTCCTAGTGTTCAATACTTTTCTCTCTTATTTACGTAATATTAAACGAGGGTATGAGTGCTCGTGCGATCGTCCGCATCAGCCTAGCACTCAATGCTCTCAAGTCTTCCTAAATAAGCAGATAACAGTATGAGTGCTCGTGTGATCGTTCGCATCGGCCTAGTGCTTAATATCGTTATCTTTCTTTTCAAAAATAATTAAAAATATTTAAATATCATTTTAAAGGTATGAGTACTCGTGCGACCGTTCGCGTCGGCCTAGTACTCATTACCTTCTTTTTTCTCGAAAATATTAAAAACATAAAAATCTCCAAAAATTAAAAACATCTGCTTTTTCAAACAAACAAACAGTCTTTCAGCTAGAACTACGTAACCCTGATTTCTCATTTTGAATGAGAATACGTAGGAGCAAGGTCAATCCTTGTCGGGCCCAAAAAACTAAAAAATATATTTTGTTTATTTTTATTTTTATTTTAGGGATAGTTAAACATTTTGAAACCCACATCAAATTCGCGTATTTAGTTAAAGGTACTGCCTTAGGGCAGGCGTTGTAGGGTGCTAACACCTTCCCTACACGTAACCGACTCCCGAACCCAGAATATGGTTTTCGTGGACCGTGCTTTATCATTTTGAGGTTTTTCCATAGTTTTCCATAATAAACTATGGTGGCGACTCCAAATCTCTTTTCAAAACTTGTTCCTTTTTTGGATCGTCGTCCCGTCGCGATTCCGGTTGCGACAAGCAGTATTCACAAAATCAAAATAGGTAGACATGGAAAGAGAAGGGGGAAGGTAGAAAGGAAATGCTAAAAATTACGAAACAAACAAAACACAACACAATTGAACATGCAACGTGCACACACAAAACAGAACATCACATCATAAGACAAGACAAAACACAACACACACTAACACAACAAAAGACCTAAGACCGAACCGTTGCTCCCCAGCAACGGCGCCGAAATTTGATGTGAGCTGTCGCGGCCCATAAAATTTGATGTGCATTAAATAATGCAGTATAGTGCTAGGAATTGACTCCTAGGTCGTCTCTCAAGGACCAAATGTGGTTCAAGACTTAGATCAAACACATAGTGGGGGGTTTTGAAAGTGTTTTCGTGATTAAAAATGAACTAAATTAAAACTGGGACTTAAACACAACCGAACATAATTGAAAACCTTGAAATAAATTAACAAAGCAGGAAGACCAAACGGTCCTACAGATGACCGAACGGTTCTACATTGAGACCGAGCGGTCTCTAAAACAAGTGAGGAAAATGCAAATAAAGGAAGATAAACAAGTCGAACGAATTGGATAACATAGTGAACGAAAACAGTAAACTGAACGGTTCTTAAACAAGATGTGTGAACTAATTAAAATTCAGCAGATAATAAAGAAACACATGGTATTGTATTTAATTGCAACTTGAGCTAAAACATTAAATGCACAATGCAGCTTGAAAGTAAATTTAAACGTGGAGCTCTCCAAATAAAATCACATGCTTTTCTCCAAGAAAGAAATTAAAAGTCCATCACCGTATATCACCTTTCCCAAAACGTCCCTATTACTAAATGCAAGAAAATGAAATGTGCTCTTCATTCAAATAGAAACCAGCGTTGGAAGCATAGCATGTGCACAACAAGAACGCATTTCAATTCCCATTGGCTTAAATCCATTAAAATACAATACATAAAAATAAGAGAATGCATAATCCAGTAGCCTTTGAATGTGATAGACACATCATATAGCAATGCACACGTAAGGAACCATTAAGCTAAATTAAAGAAACATTGGGATTCATATCTTTAAAATTAAAAACGTAACTATTGAAAGCATTTTTCTTTTTTTTTTAAATGAAACCAACACTTCACTTCTTCCCAGAATAATCACTATCCTATTCCCTCAATAAAGAAAACAAAACCGGTGCTACACCTCCTCTAGAATGAATTCACGTTTCTCCTCATGTTTAAAAAGAAAGCAAAGTAAAAAGGTGTAAAAGAGAGCTGCTACTGGACCCAATAACATGTGCATTATCTAAAAGAAAGGTGCTCCCTTGCATCCGTGACAACAACTTCCCAGCATGCAGCTCCTTGCGATAGTGCTCTCCTCTTCGGTGATGGTTGGTTCCTCACACGTCCAGCCCTCCCTGATTCAGTGTTGTGCCCTAGCTGCTAGACCAAGGTCGCTCCTCCTCAGTCGTAACCAACACGTTCTTCAATCATCGTTTTTTCTTTCTTTCGAAAACAAGTGGCGGCTGGAGCCTTTTAAATCCACCCCCAACTCCCTTCAGCTGTGTGCCTCCAGACCTGGTCCACGTTGCTGCTGCTTGAAGGCTTCTTCCCGTGAAGCCCTTGCTGGATACACCCCCTGTGCTGCTGCTTCTACCTTGTGGAAGCTGGGCGCTGCTTCTTTACTTTTTGGACCGCTACCCTCCATTATCTCCAAGCTGGACGTGGATGCTGTTACTTTCGTGTGCACCTCCTTCACGTTGCCTTGTTGTTGTCCGCGTGAATTGCCGGACTAAGGTCGTGATGTGATGCTGCTGTGTTGGATCGTGGATCCAAGTGTGGGCCGTGATGAGTTCCTGGGCATGCTGGAGCTGTTGTCCATGAGCTCCTTAAGCAGCTGGATGAAGAATGGATGAGCTGCTTCCTTTATTCTCTGTTGGACCAGCTGTTGGACTCCGTTGTGTGCTGATGGGCCATGACGTGCTTGCTTCAGCCTGCTGCCAGCGTGTCCAGGCCGTGCACCTCTTCAATTTGCTGGACGGGTTGTTTTTATTTTAATTGCAGATCAAAAATATAACCTTGTGCCAGCAGCAGGAGCGTGAAGTCCAACCTTTGGAGCATGAAGTCCAGCCTTTGATTAACGCTGCTCACCTCTTTCACGTGCTGATGTCCTCTCTTTTTTTTTATCTTTCATCCACATGCATCCAGTTAAGAGAATGTGAGTCAAACCTCTGCACGCCTGGACCTATTTGCATCTCTTTTTTTTATGAAATCAGCGTGCCCTTTCCAAATAATGAATTCATGAGCATTTCGTTCTCCAAAAGCCCAAAGAAAAGCAATATGAAGTGCTTCTTCCTCCAAAAGAAAGGAAACGTGCTTTGCTGGATGTCACCCTTTTTTCAAGCTGGATGATATTGTTGGGCTGTGACCATATGCTATTGGACCAAGCCACTCTCCATCTGCACCCCAAAAATGAAATCTGCACCTCCTCTTTCATTTTAGCTGGCATATAATTGATGTGGCATTTCCTTTTGACCTCCAAATGTCCCAAATTATTATCCAACCATTTCCCTACAATTAATAATGCAAATAATTAGCCTCAGATAATTCAAATTAAAATAAGAATTTTTTGTCAAATTAAGCACAATTAGTAAAAATGGGAAAATACTAGATATTCAAGCACAATTCCCTGATTAAATCTAGCACAATAAGTTAAGTAAAATCAAGAAAATATTGAGTCATCACCTTTCTTTAAGACCTCCGTATTAGAGATATTCTAAGGATATAGTTTTGAAGCTTGTCCTCCTTGCTACATATACTTGTCATAATCCATATTCTGCATTTTTGCACCCTTTGTCAAATCAGGGCATATCACGGATTGTAATGTTTTTGAAACACAAATTAACTTACAAAGCAATAAACAAATGTATCCAAACTCAGATTCAACCAGAGAACAGATATAGACCTTTATCTGGCTCGAACCAAAATAATAACAACCCACATTGTATCCAAACTGCCTTAATAAAAACATTCAAACTTTACATGCAGAGAATAGACTAAAATTTCCAGAAACTAACTGTTATACAGTCCATCACCCCAACTGCTCAAAAGGGTCAAACTACAACAGAAAAAAATTAGAAAACCCATACCTCAAAGTCACACACAAAATAACCCACAAAAATGGAAATGCCAACCGGAAACTTCACAGCCACTAAAAACCTCCACAACCACCGGAAACCTCCACAACCACCGATTGGGAGCGACACAATGATGCTACACCTTCAAACCCACGAAAAACCTCCACAACCACCGATTCAACCACCTTAGAAACACAAATGCGAAGCAATGAAGAAGGAGGGAGAACGTGAGAGAAGGAAGTCAGAGAAAGTTAACCTAAATGTTATTTTTCATTCACCACTGAAACAAGAAGAAAACAAAATTTTAACTTTTCCCATTTTTACCCTCAAGCAATATGTAATTTTTTAAAAAAAAAAATTAAGTTGACCGTGTCATATGAATGTAATTGACACGTAGGCGTGTCATTATATTACTACTCAAAAGATAATTATATCCCCTCTACTAGCGTCAGATTAAAACAACAAAAATAATCCTTTTGACACACATATTTCCTTTTACATACATGGGTGGGTCCCACTTTTTAAAATATTTATTAAAGATTAAAGGGTAATTTTAAAAGAAAAATTTAAAAAGTATTGTATCATTTGAATATTATTGCCATCACGTGTCAATTTACCAGTCCTCTAAAAGAACTACTCTCACTCTCCTGTTAATTTCTGCATCAACAAAAGGATTAAGAAAGAATCTTTATTCTGTACACCATCAAGTGAGTGGCCCCACGGTTGAAAGCATACAAGAAGGGCAAAACAAAAGCCTTTAATTTTAGCAAAATGTTTCTTTAACAATTTTTTTACAAACGCTTATGTGGTAGCTCGTGATTGGTCCATTTCAAATATACAGACCAATCAAATTGTGACATATAGTTTATTGTCAAAAAATTGTTAATGTATCTTGGTCTTTAGTTTTAAGGCAACAGCAACAATAATCGAAACCTGGAGCATTTAAAGGAAGGACAATTTGGACCAGTGCATTAACCATTAAGACAACATTATCACACTGAAAGTATAGTACAAGAAATTGTATATAATCCCTCCTTCGTCCCATTTTGAAAATTAAAATAAAATTAACTATAAATTAATTTTTATAAACTCTTAAACACTTTTCTCACCCAATACCATACCATAATTAAATATTTATTCTTAGAAAATATAAAAATTAAAATAAAATTTATTTTTATTTTATTCGAGTCTTACAAACTCAGGAATAACTTTTTATGGAGGGTGTTTTGGAAGTTATATTCTCTATAGGATCATGAAATTGAGACAGAAGAAACATTTGATAGATGAAGCCCTTTAAGAAGAAAGTTGGAATTTGTTGTCTTTCTATAAAGGACTTTTTCATCTTATATTTCTGCTTTTCTAGTCTATGAAAGTACATCAAACTACCTTCTGAAATTCCTAGAATAGCCTTCAATTATATACCTAATAAAGAACAATAGTGTGTATCATATCATGTTTAGAAAAATATTATTTGGGGAAGGTGAAATAAAGGGAAAAGTAACAAGTTGTATTATAGAGCTCTAAAAGTGTATGAAAGGAGAAAGAAAGTAGGAAGGGCTCTTGACAGGTAGGACAATGGGCTGTTGACAATTAGGGTAGTTTACTATAAATATAGGAGGTAGTTGTACAAGGAGTTAGTTTTTGAATTTGTAAAGTTTAGATTGGATCATTACTCCAATGCAAGGAGGGAGGCTTTCTTGGTGTATTCGTGATTTTTTCATTCGTTTAACAACAATAAAAATACTTTCTTTTGTTGTCTTTGTGAGTTTTGGTGTGTGAAGAGTGTGTTCTTAGACTTCTTGATCAAAGAAATCTAACAAGATTGGTCCGACCTGCTGGATCTCATACTGTGTTGTGGCGCGCAATGGAGGGCAAGGTGAACCTGTTGGAGGGAAGGTTTGACATCATTGAAACGACAATGAAGGAATTCAGAGCCGAGATGCGAGGGATGGCCCAAGATTTGGGTCGCATTCTCTGGAGAAGAGAAACGAACTAGAGAAGGAGCTCCAAGGGTAGTCATGACTTGGTCAATAGAGGTCGGGAGATGTAAAGGCAAAGGGAAGGCTCCAACGAAGACATGGAGGAAGAGCACGGAGACCTCCATAGAAACTAGATGAAAAGTGTGGAGGTGCCCACCTTTGAAGGCATCGATCCTATGGGTTGGATTGCGCGAGCAGAAAAATTCTTCGAACTACAAAACATATCAGAGCGAGAGAAGATGAAGCTAGCCTACATTTGTATAAAGGGTGGAGCGAGTTACTAATTTTGCTTTTGGTGAACGAAGACCAAGAATCCTTCTTGGGAGATGCTGACGGAAGTTATGGTGCGGAGGTTTGGTGGTAGGTATAGGGGGACGATTTTTGAGAAATTGGTTGCGGTCCAATAAAGGGGAACGATGGATAAATACATGCAAGAATTTGAAATTCTTGTGGCTCAAGCAACAGGATTGATGGAGGAGAAACTCCTAGGGTACTTCTTCGCACGGTTGCAAGAAGGGCTGTGAAATTTGGTCAGACACCATGACCCACGTGATCTCCTGATCATGATGGACAGGGTGCGAGATATCGAACAGGCGAGATTCTTCCCAAGGATGAACAATGGCAGGGCGAAGATAACAAGGGGGTGGGGGGAAACATGAGGACGATATTATGCCAGTATGGGTACGTTTACGAGAACGAAAACCTATCGGAGAACATCGGAAGGCGCGACAAACGTTGGCGGAGGGAATGGGTCGAAGCGAGAAGGAGTTTCTAATACTGTGAGCTCTAAGGTAGGCAACACTACAAGGGGTAACACGTAATGATGAGGGTTGAGGACACTGCCATACCCATAATATTTATTAAGTGTTGATTTACGATTAAAACATTATTCAACCCCCTTCCCCCACTAGTGCAGAAATAGTGTATAACGTCACGCGTTCAACGTCCAACCAATGTTAAAAATGATCGGTGACATTTTTGTAAATAAATGCAATTATTAGACATTGTTTAGAATTGTAATTCGACGTCAATTTGTTATATTGGGTAAATTTTGCGAAAATATTTGGCGCAAAGGTGAAAATGTATTTACGTATGAAGTCGAATGCCTCAGCATTAGACGTTAAAAGGTTAGTGATTCAATAAAAATTTGAGCGGGAGATTTAAAATTCATTCACTTTATCTTAGCGCACGATACCCTCTTCTCTGCTCAAACTTTTCTGGAACGAAGTTTGACGACCATCACATGTAATCTTTCTTTCATTTGTTACAAATGCATGTTAATTAACTACTTTAGGTATGCTTTTCGTTTGTTTTGACCGATTATTTTTGTGTTCTTGTCCTTCATAAGTTTTTTTTGAACTTGTTTGTTGTTTTTGTTTGGTTGAACCTGTTTGTTGTTGTTGTTGTTTGATTGAACTTGTTTGTTATTTGTTATTGTTTGTTGTTGATACTACACTACACATTCATAGTTCATGCTTTATAAAATATCAAAAACTGAAATTTGTTGTTTTCCTGCTTCAGGTCTCATAGAGTTGTAAAAAAGGATCACAATTAATTAAAAAAACAAAAAAAATTGATTAACGTCGAATATTGACAAAATTCGACGTTAATTTGATTAACGTCGAATTGTTCTATGTTGAACGTCAATTTAACGTCTTCCGATATGATGTTGATCTTGAATTCGACGTGAAAGACAAAAAACAACGACGTGACACAATGTTTTTGTACTAGTGTCCCTTTCTAGTGTTTTTCCTGCATTTCAATCACCATTAGTCCCCTTCCCATTTTTAGTCTTCCTTCTTTCTTCCTTATTTTAATGTTTTTATGTTCATTATGTTTGGCTTATATACTTCCATTTTCATCTTGCTTTGGTTCATGTTTGAAATCTCTTCATCTCTTCTTGAGCTCATACAAGTCAACTTTCATATCTAGATAGCCTTGATTATCGTGGAAATCTTTATTGAGCTTTCTTCATCACCTAAACACTATATTTACTTAAAATGAAAATGAGTCTTTATCATTGAAATCAATATTTAGATCCACGTAGCCCATGACTTGATTATCTTGGACATTCCAATTTACATAATAATCTGTTTGCCTCTTTTTGTTAGGAGTAGAACTAATACCATTAATATGATTCCAACTACTTTTACCATTGACAAAGATCTAAAACTAGAATGTTTAGGCTAGAAAGTTATGGTCAATAAGACAAATGATAGGACAGGATACTTTCTAATAGACATGAGGCTAAGAAAGAATAAATCATTAGGAAGAAATCACTAAACAATCCTAGAGAAATTTAGAAAAAACCAAGAGACTACTTGGATAGAACTTTGGTAGGATCCAGCCTAATCTAATACCATGTTAAGCTTAAAAGAAAGTAAATTGAAAATTGTGTTCATCTGGAAAAAAATTATTTTAATAATGATAATACAAATTCTGTATAATATCATACAACAATTAATATGTTATAAATATTAATTATACAATATCTAATAATAACACAATCATAACCGTATATGTATAAATAAATCTACACTAATAATATATAATATTTTATTAATAAATTCCAAGTATTTGAAATACCAAATCTATTGACGTGTGCATAGTAGTTTATCATTGAAGTTAACATATTTCTTTCATCTTGTTTATTGGCTATATTAGATTCAATCTTTCTAGAAAAGTTATTTTTAATCCAACTCTTGGTGACTTGAGTGTTCAAGAATTTTTCGAACTACATTTCAACCTTCACGAACAAACATACGCCAAGATTATCCAATCCAATCACATTCTACTACCAGTATGAAGATTGCACTCTAAATTTCTGTAAGAATACTTTCTTTAAGAAAATCTCACTTTTATTTAAATTCAACATTTTGAAATAAAAATATCAAGGAATTATTATTTCCAAATCTATTATTTCATAAAAAGCTCATAATCAATTGCCCAATTCGCAGCCTCCCTTTCTGAACTTTCGACACTTTACTATATTCCTATGACTTACTAAAATAATAACCAATTGCCTTAAGAGTTTTAAGAAGCATTACCCAAAAGCATAATTTAGGAGTATTTTACATTTCTTTGTAAACATTTGGAATAATTTAAAAATGAGTATTAAATATGTTTGATGTTTTCAATATAATCATAAAATTGTTATTTCGTATAACCTTTCTTCACGTTTTTTCGATGTTTATGGAAGATGCAGAATTTTAGTTAAATTTGATAAATAAATTTATTAGAGAGACAGTTAAATTTTGATTAAGTGTGTTGTGTTTTCCTTCAAATTCAATAATTGGATTGCTATGAAAGAGTTTATTTGAAGTTGAGTATATATAGTTTGGGGTCATTCGATGTATTAATTTCACTGAATTTATGGAAATGTTTCTTAAAAGAAGTTTATTTATAATTCATTACAATGACTTTCAAAGTCTGGTTTGAGAACGACTTGTTGATAAATATCTCTTCTATTGGTCAGAAGATAACCAAACTTTCAAACATTTGTTCAGTTCAATTTCATAGTGCAGTTGTTGGAAGATGGAGGAGGTCAAGTTGGTTTTGTTAGGCGCAAGGTTCAGTATGTTTGGGATGAGAGCTAAGATAGCTTTGGCTGAGAAAGGAATAAAATATGAGTACATGGAAGAAGATCTCACCAACAAGAGCCCCTTGCTTCAAGAAATGAATCCAATTTACAAGAAAATTCCAGTTCTCATACATCATGGAAGACCAATCTGTGAGTCCCTCATCATTGTTGAGTATATTGACATGGTTTGGCACAACAATTCTCCTTTGCTCCCCTTGGATCCCTACCACAAAGCACAAGCCAAGTTCTGGGCTGATTTTGTAGATCAGAAGGTAAATTTCAAAATTAGAAGATTAAGAACTAAGCATACATGTTCTAGAAAGCTGTTGGTAACAACTTATGTGGTAAAAAATGGCAGGTGTATCATGCTTCTAAGAGAGTGTGGATTTCTAAGGGAGATGAGCAAGAGGTGGCAAAGAAGAACTTTCTAGAGAGCTTGAAGCATTTGGAGGAGTTTCTTGGAGACAAACCTTATTTTGGTGGAGAAACATTTGGGTTTGTTGATGTTGCCCTCATTCCTTTCTATTGCTGGTTTTATACCTATGAGACCTTTGGCAATTTCAAAGTGGAGGCAGTGTGTCCAAAACTGATCTCCTGGGCTAAGAGATGCATGCAAAAACAAAGTGTATTTGAAACTCTTGCAGATGAAAAGGAGGTCTATGAGGCTGTTTTGGATTATAAGACAAAATTTATATTGAATTAAGGTAACTCTATATGTTTCTTCAAAATGTAAGAATTTACTTGTGTTTTAGTTAGGCAATCCTAATAATAATATATATGCATGCTTATTGCGGTTTCAAAACTGGTTATGAGTTTCAAAATGAAGCTGTCTTCACGAAATTTGTTGTGACTTTGTGCACATAATTTTTCTGTCCGTAATTTATGCCTAAAGAAATCATATATCTTTGACACGCAAATCAATATCATGATTTATAAACATCCACGGGCTGTTATTCAATCATAAATATCCATTAACAAGAACATAAGCAGCAAAACCAAAGATGCATCTCAGTAATTCCTTTATTCAGAAGACACAACACACATAGCCTCTGTTTCATTTCTGGGAAACAGCAGGCTCTTTGGCAACCCTGACAATACTCTACCCTTTGTTTCTCTTCTGGGAAATATACTCTTTGACCATCTGCTCCTGGGGAAAACTTTTGGACACACTCTCTCTTTGGATGCACCTCCTGGCCCAAGAAATGATTTTGGGGTACTGTGCCTCGCTGATGAAATTGCCATATAAGCTAAAAGTATAAAAATAACAGAACAAAGGAACAAGTGCAACATCCACGAAACCAAAGTTATTTCCACCAAAATGAGGCTCATCCCCAAGTTGTTCTTCCAATAACTTCAGACTCTCCAAAAATTCTTGCCCAGCAGCCTCTCTCTCTTCTCCTTCAGTTGTCCAAAACCTTGTGGCATGCTTATATACCTATTAGGAAGTCAATCATGAAATTTTTAATTTTCAAACATATAGGAATATTGTGCGAAATTCAAAGAAAGCAGTGTCAATGTAGTTTATTCATGATAAAATAATACAAAAAAAAAAAACATTCGAAATCATAATAACGAAACACCCGAAAGAAGTAAAGTACCAGAGTGTCAACATAGTTAGCCCAGAATCTTGCTTGTGCTCTCTGGTAAGGATTAGAAGGCAACAAGGGAGATTGTTCATTCCAAACCTCGTCAATGTACTCAACAGCAATCAGTGACTCACAAATGGGTTTGCTATTGTGGATGAGAACTGGTATTTTCTTATGAACTGGGTTCATTTGGAGGAGTAAAGAGCTCTTGTTGCTTAAGTCCTCTTCTCTCTTCTCATACTTGATGCCCTTTTCCTCTAGTGCAATCTGGACCCTCATCCCGTAAGGGCTTAACCAGAAATTCAACAGAATCACCTCATCTCCCATTGCTGAAACAAAACTAATGTTCAGAAGTGAGTGACAAAAGGAGTTGGAAAATCAACTTAGAGAAGATGGAATAGGATGATAGGTGACAGGATAAACTATTGTAATTAAAAAGAAATCCCTATCACTCATGTTTTTATGAATATTGTCTGGCACTTCTTGACAACAGTATTTTATTCAGACGGCACATTAATTATGATGATGTGCTCATTATAAAACAATTAACATTGATAATAATGATAACAAAGCTGCTGAAGCACTTCAACAAAACCTATGCTTAATGAGTTTATCATGAATGTACGACTCACCCTCGTCTAAAGATATTTTTTCTAATTTAATAAATACAATACATAGTACTTTAGCTTAATATCCTCTTTTGTCTCTCGAAAATATCAAATTAGTCAATCCTTTAAAAAGTGCGTCAATTAGGTCCTTACTTAATAAAATTTATATCCATGAAATTATTTCTGTTAAATCCCTACAAACAGCGTTAATTATTTTTCTCTCTCTTTTACTTTTTCTATTTTTTCTATGCAAAACAGCAATTATTTTTTCTCTTGTACTCTCTCTTCTATACCAATCATTGTATTTTTCCAATAAAATATGAAAAAAGAAATCAGCCTTAATTTCATCTTAATGGATTTAAAAAAAATCCCCGTTTACAAATAAATATTTTAAATTTTTTTATATCTTATTTAACTGTTTTACTTTTGTATATAGACATCTAAATATATATATATATATATATATATATATATATATATATATATATATATGTGTGTGTGTGTGATCATTATAATTTATTTTTCAAAATAAATGATTTAGACTGAATCACGTTATAGAAATTTATTTTGTTGATAAATAATATATTTATCCGAAGAAAGTAAATTCAATCTTTCCAACTGAAATTAGGATTTATATATTATTGATATTTCCACCAATTCAAGATGTTCATGTCATAATTCTCGCTCCTAGAAATATACATGTGTCGTGATTCTTGCCAGTATTCTTTCTTTGAGTATTTTTTAATCTATTTCGAATTTAACAAAACATTTCTGTATTAACTAGATAAAAATGTCAATATGGATAATATTTGATTTTCTAAATTATTAGAATGTGGAGGAATATATATATATATATATATATATATATATATATATATATATATATTCTACATATCCCATCTAGCATTTATTTTAAATTATTATAACACATTTAATTTATTAGATCATTAAAAAAAATCATATTAACTTTTTTATTATCTTATGTAACTTATTTATAAAAAATATATTTGATATTTTTACTTTTTTTTTATAATAATTTGACATTTACTTAATTTTTATTTAATATATTTTATATTGAAAAAATTAACATATATCTTTTTATATTAAATATATGATAATATTATGTTTTTCTTTTAGTTTTATTTGTTAAACTCACTTTTTAACATTAATTTAAAAAAAATCTAAGAAGCATGCAACTACAAACTATAAAAGAATAAAACTCATACATAATGAGCACTTTCTTTAAAGAATAAAATTCAATGATTTTTTTAATTGTGTTTAATGGGAGAAGTTATAAATTGGTATAAAAGTAGTGGTGATTTTTAAAAAGCTGACGATATAATATTTTAATGACAAAAGATTATGACTATCAATAGGCTTTCTATTACTCAAGGTTAATTTTATAAAAGCAATTATCTCTTTAGACTTTCTTTTTAAACTTGCGTTATATATATTTTTTTAGATTTTTAACTTCATTATTCATTGTTTTTAGTAGAAGAAGAATAGTAGAAGAGAAAAAAAAATTGCTACGTTTTCACAGAAAAAGCAGAAAAAGTAGAAAAGAGAGAAAAATAATTAACGCCGTTTGTACGGATTTAACGGAAGGGATTTCATTGATATAAATTTTATTAAGTAAGAACGTAATTGACGCACTTTTTAAAGGATGGACTAATTTAACATTTTCGAGCAAAACTAGGGACAAAATAGGGTATTAAGCCTAGTATTTATATATGTCATGCCAAATAATAAATAAACAGAATTATAAATTTATAAACAAAGTTTTATTATTATTAAATAAAGGATAAAAATAGTGAATGTTGTTAAAATAATATTGAAGAAGAACTTCAAAGACAAATGAAGATGTTTGGATAATGTTTAAAGACATTAGATATGAGTCTAGCTTTTTCATATTTTATGTTTATGTATTTCCTTGAACTTTTAAATTCAACATACAATCTATATTAAAATGTGATCATGTTTCTCTAAAGTTAAAATCAATCATAAAAATTTATCAATGTTTTTAATTGATTAAGATTTAAATGTAATCAATTAAATATTCTTGTGAGGTTTTAGAACAAAATAATTGATTATAAAGTGAAAATATTCAATGAAACCAAAAGAGTATTTGAAGTATTTTAAACTCTTAGAATTATAATTCATTGAAACGTTTTATAATTAATTAAACTTGTTTTATGTAATTATAATGAGAGCATATAATCTATTACCACAAAGACACATTGCAACTATTTTTTCTTGCTAACAAAAAAGACATTGTAACTATTTTTTAAATTTTAATTAGAATTATAGATTAGCAGCTTGATTTAACTAATTAAATACGTTAAAATATATTTAAACTCAATTATTTAAAAACTCTATAAATAGAGAAACATTGTAACCATTTTGGTTAACTTTTGAAGCATATGGAGCTATTCATAATGATATTTTTTGAGTTGTTTACACAATTTTTAAGTGTTTTCAAAAGCCAATAACATTTACAAAGGTTGTGTTGAATTTTGAAAGTCTTCATGTTTGCTATTGTTGTGATATTCTCTTCTTATTTTGTTTTAGGATCATTAAAAGGTGTTCTAGTAGTGTGTCTTCATTGTTGGTATAATAGTTGATAGGACAAACATCTTCTTAGACGGTTAACGAGTTGATAAGACTAAGATCTTTATATATATATATATATATATATATATATATATATATATATATATATATATATATATATATATATATATATATATATATATTCTCTTGAAAAATGATTGTTACAATAACAAGTTGACTTTTGAAAAGTTGGTAGCCTTTGGATGTGAAGTCTGACTTTAGTCTACTTTCTAGGGTTCAGAGCTTTTTCTCATAGTCTTAAGTGAAATTTTAGCTTTACGATGTGACAAGATAAATGGCTTCAAGAAAACATTCCCATAATGTTCTTCTTTTCTCAATATCTTTTTCATGGGCGTTGTGATTCTGATCATATATTTATACTTTATTGACCTGCATAGATATCAAGAAACAAAGTATACAAGCATTGAAGTATGTCTTCATACACACGTTAAATGTTTGGAACGTTGATAAACGTTAAGCAATGTAGCGTGTTCAAGACATTTTGTCATTTGTCATTTTACTAATAAATGCATCGTTTGGTAATACATACATACATACATATATATATATATATATATATACACATATATATATATATATATATATATATATATATATATATATATATACACATATATATATATATATACATATATATATTCATCAGATGGTATAATCATAAGATGTTTTCTCAAGGCTAAAGAGTTTAGTGATCACTTATTAGATGATATTCTCTATAGAAAGCTTTGCTTGATATAATACTATTTTTATTTAAACATTTCTTTTGTGCTTAAGAGTTGGACTTCTATTTTCATAAGAGGCTAGCTTATTTTGCTTATATATTGAGAGATCTAGATGAGAGACACTTATGCTTAGACGTTGTTTATGATTTTCTAATTCATTTAATCAGTTTGATCTAGAAAGCATTACTTCATCTTTTGGCTTTAGACGTTGTAAGATGCTTCTTTACTAGACGTTACTTATTTCAAACAACTTTTCCTACACAATAAATTATCTATTCTTGCCATATGTTGGTGGATGATTAACAACATATTTTCCTTGTTTATTCTGTCTACTTAGATAATGTGGGTCTAGAAGGGGGGGGGGGGGGGGGGGAAGGGTTAATAAAGCCTGTAGACGTTTTATTTAACTATGTTTCTAGAAATTATGATCAATCAGCTAATGCAACAACAAATGAAATAGCAGCTGCATTATTATGTAGTTAAGTTCCATTGACTCATGGATTATGGACTTAGGGTCATCATTTCATACTACACCTTCCTTAAAATTATTATTATCTAACTATGTTTCTAGAAATTTTGGAAAGATTTACCTTGCAGATGGAAAATCTCTTGATTTTGTGGGAATAGATGATATTAATTAACATTAGAACCTCTAATGGAAGTGTGTGTGGACTTTGAATAATGTCATACATATTCCTGCCTTAAAGAGAAACTTAATATCTATAGGGTAGTTGGATGATGAGAGAAATTACACCACTTTTGAAAATGGATATTGGAAGGAAATGAAAAGAAATCTTGTTGTTGCTCGTGGAAAGAAGCAAGGATATCTTTACACAATTGCATATGAGGATATGATATCAATTGCAGAAGTTGGCAATAGTTCCTCTTTGTGGCATCAAAGGCTTGGGCATATGAGTGAGAAATGAAACATGTTGATGTTGGACCTTGTGAACATGATATCTTTGGAAAGCTAAAAAAAGTTAGCTTCTCCAAAACATGTAAGATGTCTAAAGTTGAAAGACTAGAATTGGTGCATACAGATGTTTAAGGGCTAACTCCAGTGAAATCCCTTGGCGGTTCACAATAATATGCAACCTTCATTGATGATTCAACAAGAAAAGTATGGGTATAATTTATTAAGAATAAATCTAATGCCATTTTAGTGTTTAAAAGGTGGAAAAAAGAGGTTAAGGCTCAAACAGGTTTAAATGTTAAATGTTTGAAGTCTAATAATGGTGGAGAATATGACCATGGTGAATTCAAGAATTTTTGTTCAGATAACAGGATTAGAATGATCAAGACAATTCTAGGAACATGTAAACAAAACGATATGGCAGAAAGAATGAATAGAACCTTGAATGCAAGATGTATAAGAATCTAGTTAAGACTACCCAAGTATTTTGGGTATCTTATAAATAGAGGACCATCTGTTCCTTTATATTATAAGTTACCTGAAGAGGTGTGGTCTGAAAATTAGGTAAGTCTTTCAAACTTGAAAGTCTTTGGTTGTGCTTCATATATTTTATTGGACTCTAATAACATAGATAAATTGGACCCTAAGGCAAAATGATGTTATTTCATTGGCTATGGATTTGACATGTATGACTACAAATTTTGGGATGACCAAAATAAGAAAATTATCAAAAGTAAAAATGTTCCTTTTAATGAAAACATGTTCTATAAAGACAAGACTACATAATTGGTAAATGCACAGCCATAGCAAGTATCATTAGAAGAAATTTTAGAGAGTGATGTAGTGAACAAAATACAGAATACATAGGTAGAGCTTGAGACAAAACCAGAACACATACTAGAGTTAGAAACTCCTTAAGTCATGATTAGGAGATCTAGCAAAACAATTGTAGCACCACAAAGGTATTCTCCTTCATTACATTAATTATTGATTGATAATAGTGAGCCAGAGCATTTTGTTGAGGCTATGTAGGGAGATGAATATGTTAAGTGGGACGTAGTAATGAAATATGAGATAATGTCTCTTCAAAAGAATAAAACATGGTCTTTAACCAAGCTACCAGAAGGAAAGAAGGTTTTTCAAAGCAGATGGGTCTACAGGTTAAAAGAAGAACTAAGCAGTAATAGAAGATATAAGGTTAGACTCATAGTAAAAGGTTTCCAACATAAATAGGGTATTGACTTCACATAAATTTTCTCTTCTATTGTTAAGATGACTACCATTAGAGTTATCTTGAGTATAGAAGCTGCAGGAAATATTCATCTAGAGTAGTTAGATGTCAAAACTGCATTCCTACATGGGGATCTTGGGGAAGGAAATCTTTATGGCACAACCATAAGGTTTTGAAGCACAAGGCAAGAAGAATCTTGTATGCAAGCTTCATAGAAACTAGTATGGATTAAAATAGGCACCGAGACAATGGTACAAGAAGTTTAATGAGTTTATGAGAAACTTAGGTTTTCACATATGTGAAGAAGATCATTATCGTTATGTGAGAAAAATATATTGATAGTTATATCATCCTTGCTTTATATGTTGATGACATGTTGATTGCATGAGCTAATATGACGGAAATTAACAAATTGAAGAAACAATTGTCAGAAAATTTTGAAATAAAGGATCTTGGCTCAACCAAACAAATTCTTGGTATGAGAATTTCTAAGGATAGATCTGAAGGTATTTTGAACTTATGTCAGGAGAAATATATATGAAAATTGCTTAGCAGATTTAATGTTGGAAATACTAAAACCAAGAATACACCTTTTGGGAACTCACTTAAAGTTTTCAAAAGGAAAATCTTCTAAAACAGATGAAGAAGAATCTTACATGTCTAAAGTGCCATATACATCTGGAGTAGAAAGCTTGATGTATGTTATGGTTTGCACCAAACCTGACATAACACATGTATTACAATTTATGAGTAGGTTTATATCAAATTCCAAAAATGAGCATTAGGAAGGTGTGAAATGGATATTGAGATATTTGAGGGGCACTTCAAATATGAATTTGTCTTTTAGAAGCAGCAATCTCACTTTACAAGGGTTCTATTATGCAGACTTGGGAGGAGATATGGATGGTAGAGAAAGCACAACAAGTTACATTTTATGTTGGGTGGTACAACTATCAGTTGGAAGTCAAGGAAGAGTCTCCCTCTTAATCACTGAAATTGAGTATGTAGCTATCTTAGAAGCAGCGAAGGAGATAATATGGTTGAAGAACCTTCTAAAAAAATTAGGAAAAAAGCAAGATGACCCTTCATTATTCAGTGATAGTCAAAGTGTTACATATCTTGCTAAAAATCCGGTTCTTCATTCTATATGCAAGCACATTGAATTGAAGTATCATTTTATTAGAAACCTGGAGACTTGTCTTTGTCGAAGATTACAGGTGCAGAGAATCCAGCTAATATGTTGACCAAGACTATCACAACAAATGAGTTGAGGCTTTGTATTGCCTCAACTGGCCTTCAAGAGTAATTGATGATGAATGCAACTAGATAATGTAAATCAAGCTTCAAGTGAGAGAATTATTAGTATTGTAGAGCTTAATTTAGTCCCACATCGCTTAATACTGTGAGATGTTGTTCTCTATTAAGCTATATAAGCAACCCTTTGTAAAGGTTGAAAGATACACCAAAATAAATATACTTCCTACTATAATTGTGGACGTAAGCATTTGTACGCTGAATCACATTAAATTATTGTGTCATTTATTTAAGTGGTATCACCCTTGAGGGAGAGAATTGTTGAGAATCCAAGTAAGTCCAAATCACATATTAGGTAGAAATGAGAAAGTGGAGCAACATATAAAGGTGAAGACCAATTAACCCATTATTTTAAGATTTTGGGTAGAGAGTGGTGTTAATCCTTTATATGATTGAATTTAGATCTCATTAATGATGTGTCTTTTCATTAAACTCCCTCTACTATAAACCTAGCATTTGTTACAAGTTCTATTCATTCTTCTTCAAAAACTACATTACACCAATAAATTCATATTGAGATTTAGTGAGTACAAAGTGACCGCTTATAAACCAAGAAACCATTGGTCAACTTTAACCATCAAAAGTGAAATTAGTAAATATCAATTGAATGTTGTTTTACAATTTAAACATTTTACTGACTTTCTTTGCATAGAAGTCTTTGCTTTCCAAATGTTGATGCAGATGCATTTGGTGTGAAATCTAGTTTGCATATTTACTTTTATATATTCCAAGGTATTATTATTAAACATATTTTAAAACCATAATTAGTATAAAATACAAGAACCACAAAGTAATAAATTTACTTATCAAAACTCATAGTATAGGATATTAAGGCATTTTGAGATATACAACAATAAAATCATTTATCAAGAGTTTGCATAAAGCCTTAATAAATTAAAAAATCATAATATTAAACTGTTTGTAATTCATTTATATATATATATATATATATATATATATATATATATATATATATATATATATATATATATATATATATATATATATATATATATTCTTTGTTTATTTTCCTTGTATCTTCAAATTTATAGTTTTTAAAATATTCAATATCTACATAATATTTGAACATATTTAAATCTTCTCTTAAATTAATGTTTATATACTTTTTTTTATATCAAATCTAATAACATTATTTTATTAAACATATCATATATTATTAAAAACGAAATCTATTCAATATTCTTAAATTATGAAAAACCAATAATAAAAAATACTTAACTCATAATAATATTGTTTTGAAAATATGCATTATTATTTAAATTATAAACTATTAATCGTCAAATATTATCTTACACTTTACTATTTATAAATCTGTATAAAATAATAGTTTTGACCTTTATTAATTTCTTTTAAATAAAAATAATAAAAGTATAAAAGAAAAAAAAGGTAAAAGAAAAAAAAGGAGAAGCACATGTGTGATTAGTTGAGAGTATAATTTACTAAAAATTAAAAAAAAAACCTTTATTTTTTTTCTCTGGTTTCGGTGGAACTCGAGCGAAAGCAGAGTCAAAGCAGCATCCATCGAACAGTTGAGTTGAGTCACAAAAAATACGATGACATTGGTTGACGAGGTGGAGGTGGAAGTGGATGTGGAGGTGGAGGCGTCGGTGCCAGTAAAGAAGGTGCCGTACGGTGACATATTCGAGGCGTCCCGCGCTGGCGACGTGGAGCGGCTCCGGTACCTGCTGGAGACAGGCGTGAACGTCAACGCGCGGGACCAGTGGGACTCGGTGGCCCTCTACTACGCCTGCTTGGTCGGCCACCTCGACGCTGCTCGAATGCTCCTCGAAAACGGCGCCATCTGCTCCGAACACACCTTTGATGGCGACCGCTGCCACTATGCCGCCCTCAATCTCAAGGTCCGGAAACTCCTTAAGGCATTTGAGGCGCGGCCACCGCCCTTGGAACCCTTACAGGCTGCTTTGCGTGACACCTTCCTCGCTTGTATGCTACTCTACTATCCAATTTCATTTCACACTTGTATAGACTCTAGGTTTAGGGTGTAAACTACTAATTTTTTCCACCCTTCCGCATAATTCAGCCTGCATAGCAGTGAAGCATTTTTCAAGTGAAAATTTAATTACTGGGTTCAAGTACCTGTAATGCATGCAATATTCACATAACTATAGATCAAGAAGTTTGCAAGAATTTGGAATGCGCTGTATTGATTAATTTTTGTTGTACAATGATAGTGATACACTCAGATAGAGAGGTTTTGACGCAGCGTAGGATTTATTTATTTATTTGTTGGTTTGTGCACACTCAAGGAAGACGTGTAAAACATGTAATTATAACATAATGTAATATCCTACCTAAATACAAAATCATATTGAAAATGCAAACCAGTATGCTAGCATCTAGGTTGACATATATAGGCAAAATATCCACAACCAAAGGGAAATTTCACCTACCACCAGCCCCAAGCTGACATTTTCAGACCAGAAAAACTAGAGTTTAATTACAGTTAAACCTAAACAGCATCAAATCATTAAAACAGGGGCACAGTTACATGGACATAATGTAGAAACATCAAACACTGAATAGAAAACAAGCCAGTTATCACTCACCAAGATTGTGGGAGAGAAGAGTTCAGCCATAACTGAGATCAGCCAGTTAAACCCAGACAACCCAGCAACAACAAATGCAGGTTGCACTAGGGTTTGAGGTGAGAGTGAAGTTCAATGGGAAATTCAATCACGTAGGGAAAGAGATCAAATGGGATATCCTGGCTTCAGCTACACTTTGTCTTGTGTTTTCTTTCTCAGAAAAGTGAGTTGCTCCACCACTTAAATGTTATCTAGATTGGTCACAAAATTTGGCATATTTTACTGGTTACACAAACTCCCCGAACAAACCTTCCATTAACTCTCCAAATTGATTTCGTGTTTAGCTTTGAAGTATATGTGATCCATTGAAGAAGTTTTTGTTGAAAATTAGTGATGGAACAAGTCAAGGAGGATAATACCGCTCTAGTTTCATGATGAGGAGAAAGAAACTGAGAAGGAATATAATGAATTTTGTGTGTTGTGTACACACATGAATATTCTTATTGATAATAAAGAAAAGATACAATAATAAGGAACAATCAATATCTAATAATGTGAAATATTTGGTAAGATATGCACTTATCAAATCATATCTCTATCAATGTAATCTAATCATATCTCATGACAATTTTGATCTCAGGTTCTTAACAGTCAGATTTGTGGGATACAAAATTTTCTATGAGAGGAGTCCTCCACTTCGAATGGGAATATGATAACAAAATTGTAATGCTAAGTAGAAAAGAAACAATGCGTGATATAACCTGTATTAGTGAATTTACTTCATTAAATTTTACTTAGCTCCTGTTCTGAATTCTTGAATTTGTTATTTTACACACTATTTATGTTGAACTGCCTGAATTGTGTGGTTTAATCAATGACATTGGATTAACTTTCATACTAATTTTAGAAAGTGTGGTTCTAGACCTAATTCAACCTCATGATACTGGCTTGCAAGGTGAAGTTCACCTACTTATATGCTACAATTTAACTATATCTCTAACCAATGTGGGATCTCCAACGGTCTCACCAAGAATTAAAAATCTCGAGCATTGTTCGAGAGCCAGTGGTGGATAGGTTCTACTAAAGGGGGATCAATAAATGAGAATATGTACAGGAAATTAGTCATGAGCCAACTATACAAAAGAACATGACACCACTCTCAACCCAAAATCTTAAGACAACATGTCTTTGGGTCCTTGTATTTATATATTGCCTATCTCTTCTACATTGTAAGCTGTCCCTTGGTGGAAGCTGTGAGTACTTTTAGTGTGAATTACCCATGTTGTCTGAACTAGACGTACTTGTCAGTCATTAGGTTGAATTTGATTTTAATACACATGAATATTCTTATTTATAGTGAAGAAGAGATACAATAATAAGGAAAAAAATCAGTATCTACTGATGGAAAATATTTTGTAAGATATTTTTGTATGAAATCATATTATATCACCCTATTTAATGTTGGTAAATCATATATTTAACATAATCAACTGGTATATTTACATTGGTTTCTAGATATAATTAACTTATCAAATACATGGAAGGATAAAAATGATTCTTGAATTGGTAAAATACCTATCATATGATTGATAGAGCGTGTTTTGGAGAAATAATTGCTTTTAAAAAGTAGGTTCACTGTTTGCTAGGCATGCTAGAGGTAGACTTTGAATAATACAGATTTAGAACTGAACTGCTAAAACTCTTAATTGACTTGTAAAGAAGTTGTGTTAGGAAACATCCCCCTATAACTCAGGTTTACTTTCATAAGAAAGCCTTGAAAATAAGAATAAGTTAATTATCCTTGTATTTATTGTTACCTAGAAAAGTAGGAATAAGTAAGTTATCCTTTTTATTTTTGTTTATTTAGAAAACAGGAATAAGTTAGTTATCTTTCTACAGTCGTCTATCTATATCTATATCCTTAGGAAAAGAGAGGAAGGGAGCCACTGTATATAGGAGGTCGGCAGAACTGAGAGAGGAAATTGGGCATTCTAGTTTGCCTGCATAATCAGGAAGGTGAATCCCTTGTTTACAAGGGAACTCAATTGGAAGTTCTTTCTCTTTTACTTCTCATCCATTTATTTCATAGTAAATAAAGGTTTCCTATTCTTACCAAGCATTTATTGATAGGCCTTGGATCTCTATCATGATGTCATTGGTTGTAGCAATTGTTTTATTTTTTTTCCCAAAAAAATAATGATGTCTGCATACATAGGCTGGGACTCAATATTATCATGATTGAATAGGTGTTTCATCCACTCAGGGGTCCATTTGCTGCCACTTCCCTCCAGATGTAGTATTTATTGTACAAGGAAAACGTATTCAAACTCACAGAGTCATATTAAGTGCAAGATCACCATTTTTCAAGAAAAAGTTTACTACTGATTGGAAGGATCGCAATGAAGTTAGATTCTCAAAGGAAAAATTGTCATATCCTGCACTTTATAGCCTTGTACACTTCTTTTATTCAGACAGATTAGAGATTGCCATTGATGATATGGAGGATCTTGTGAGAATCTGCAAAGTATGCAGATGTGAATCACTGCATAAAGTTATTGAGAAAGAACTAATTCATCAAAAATATGCAGACTATAAATCGTTGGGAAATGTAGATAATTCTCAGAAACGGTATATTTTACAAGGTCTATCCCTTCCTGAAGAAGACAGGCTTCCTGCTGCCTTGCATCGAATCCTTCTGACTGCCCTTTCAAATTCAACCCATGAAAGTGGTCAAGAAGATAAATTGGTTTCTATGATGGATGCCATGCAGATGGCCAAATCTGTGGATGATCTTGCTGATGTTTGTGTAAAAGTTGATAGAAATATTTTCCGCTGTCATCAAGTTATTCTAGCATCCAGGTCAGAATACTTCAGAGCAAGATTATCACATATGAAGAACTTCAATGAGGGGAAACATGACTTATCTGTTGACACTCTTCCTTGTGTAGAAGAACATGACTTAAGCAAGGAAGCCTTTGAGAAAATGATTGAATATATGTAAGTTTCTTCCCTCGATATAAAATGTGGAAATTGAAAATTGAAAATATTTGAGGGATTTCATGTGGCACTATTGCCATGGTAAGCTGAGGATATTCTATAGAGTCTGGTTTGTCTGATTTATATGTGACTTAAATGCTTTACAATGAGGATATTGCATACTTATGTCTAGAGATTCACCTTTTTTAATATATATATATATATATATATATATATATGTATATATATATATATGTGTGTGTGTGTGTGTGTGTGTGTGTGTGTGTGTGTAGTTGGGTTGCAACTTGAGTTCGATAAGATAACATTGTTAAAGTTAATCACCATATCTGAAATATTTACATCTTATTGAGCTTAGAAAGGAGGTTATTTATAAATTGCTTTTAGTTTGACTACTAGGTAATGTGAGACTTTTGGCATGCCAAAACAAATTGAAAGTAGGAATTATTACTAGATAGACAAACAAAATCAATTGTTGTATTCATACTGGATGTTTCTTAAGTAGTGTTCTGGTTGAGTCCAATTAGTTTGAGATTGATTAATAAAACCTGTTTATATTGCTTTAGTTTTATGAAGATTGCTTTTGGTGCTAGGTCATTTATGTATTGTATTGTTTTATGCTTTTGTTGCCTTTTTTAGTGTCTGGAGTGCGTTTACCTTGATGAAGTTTCTTTAATAATGTAGTTTGTATTATATATAACATCAATTTTCCGTTCAAAAAGATATTTTCATGGATTGAATTGTCCCTTGTTGGACCAGGTACACTGATCGTTTGCAGGACATAAATCCAGATCAGGTTTGTATACACCCATATAACTTATGTGATAGTGGTTTGTCCCTCTGTCATCTAATATTAATATGTTTTGAACAGGCTGAAGAAATGTTTGATGTTGCTTCTAGATATTTATTGTTTCCTCTCAAGCGTGCAGTCGCTGATGTCTTGTTGCCACACTTGGAAATGGTTTCACTTGATGAACATTGCCATTGGTTAATACTAGCAGACATGTATTTGCTTTTCTGCCAATCTCCCTCCATTTTATATTAATGCATACCAATATAATTATTTCATTGATATTTGCATGAAAGGACGGATGGGATCTACGAAACATGAACTCCAACATAGACATAAACACTCTTGCGCAATTAATATATAAAATGTGAGGCACTATTACACCGTGCACAATCACCTAACTGAAATGAAATGTGTAACAATGAAATATTTAAACTGATAATCAATATTTGTATATTCATGTATATCTATCTTTTTCTTATAATATTGAGCCTCAGTAAAGAATATTAGTAGACATTACAATGAAACAACATACTACATTACAAAAATTACAAAAATAAGAGGATAAATGGTGTATTTACCTTCTCAAACTTACTTTCTAAGTCTTTTCTATGATAACTACAGAAGAGGGGTTGCTTTTTTTTATATTTTAACCTGAATTTTGTAGAAGATTGAAATAAATATATTTTCAATAACATTAGTGTGTGCACCAGTGAGGACTATATCTTCCTTTGTTTAGCCCTGTAAAAAGAGTCTAACCAAGAAAGATATTGGAGGAAATATAAAATTTAGAGAGACCTTATGGTAAATAATATCTGTTTAGCCTCTTAGAGTAAATGTTAGGAGGACAATACTTACCCTGTGTGCGCTCAAGGTCTTTGATGATATTAGTCATTGGTTTCGGCAATAAGTAATATATACCAATAACATGGTTAAAACAAATTGTTTCATGTGATCCATGTAGCTGACATCACTGTGGCTTGCGGGATAAGGCATCTTTTGTTGTCCATTCCTATGGATTGAACTATGTAGAGGTGTTGACTGAAGTATTCAAGCTGAAAAGATAATCTTTTTATTGGACACTTAATGAGAAGTGTTTAACACTAGTCACTGACAGGTGTTGGTGTTGAAAATGTGTTCTGCATTGTGACACTTCAAATAGGAGAAACTTTTGTGCTTCATGGGAAGAAATTCTTCGTTGACTCTTATGTTTTTGTTACATTTTGATGATTAAGGAGAAAATATAGTTGATAAGCTACAATAAGATATTGTAATTAATTACAAGTGTGTTGTTATAAGCTGTTAGAAGATTTTAGAGATCTTTTTGTAATCTTTACTTTAGGGTTAGCATTCTTTATATATAGAGAGGCTGATTTACTGTTTAAGATTCAATTCAATAAAAATATTTTCTCATTGACTTTAATCTTTTTCAAGTTATTTATAGGATTGTTTCAATACTTTTCAAATCTCATGCTGTACTACTTGCCTTAAAGTTTATTTTAGACTCTACTTCTGTTTGTTTGTACAGCTTATTAAGATAAGTTCTACTTGACTAAAATCCTTTATTTTTCCGATGAAAATAGGTTTGCAAAAACATCACTATGTTGATTACTATCCTAATTTGGTTGACATCCTAATTAACATCAACTGTTTGTAGAATACCTGAAAATATATTTAGAAGTAAGAAAACAGTACAGGGGGGCTGGTAGGTAATTGAAAATGCAGACTCTAGAATTCCCTTTATTTAAGCTATTTATCCAAATAGGTTATTCAACTTTGTAGGTTAGGTAATTTAGAATGTAGATGTCAGATATCACTTTGCATCACGAGGAGGATGAAATTTGAAAGGGAGAACCAAAAGTGAATCAATTAAAGATCGTTATCTTTTGGAAATTATTACTGCACAAAATTTGGGAACAAATATGAGAATGGAAAGACATTTATTTTGTTTAATCTTGTCTATCATCCCTGCACTAATTGGATTTAAGATTGGTGTAACGAAAAATTATATTTTTGTTAAATGATTGCCTGGTCCTAACTGCGAAGTGTCACAAGTCCTGCTATTGTGAATTACCTATGTTCCGTATTTTCCCACTGGATAAGTTATCTTTGTTCTCATTATTCTATGCTATATGGTGAATATGTAGTTAGTTGTGTCCATTGAATATTTGTTCTTGTCCAGGTATGGTGTTTTCAAGATTCGGGAGTATTGTCTTGACACCATTGCTTGCAATTTTGAAACTTTTGCTGATAGTAAAGAGTTCCGGGCAATGTTGCTGACTTTGCCTCCACCATCTGGAGACTCGTCCCTTCGTACCACTGTCCCTAGTATTCCTGGATCTTCTCTTAATACTGATCAAGGAAATCTTCTTGATGATTTACGTGAGAAATGGCTTGCAATTGAAGCGGCTGAGCTTGACAAGAGAGATGAGAGTGCTTTGCAATTTGACAAGCGACTAGAGATGCTTATGCTTGTTGCAGAGCAAGAACAATCATCAGATAATGCTGATTCCGATTACACTAGTGCATTTCTTCCCAATCACTACCCTGATTTAAAGTGAAAAAGAACCCGGATTTTCTGAGCACTTCTTTTTCCTACAAAATTAAAATAAAATGATAGATATTATTGCAAGTCATCATGGTGCTATTCCGTAGAAGCTAGATATTAAGGTCACTGTATTTAAGTTGAATTTTTTGTAACTTCAGTTGCTCGGACATTCCTTAATTTTTAAATTTCCTTGTATGTTTAGTAGAAAAAAAATGAATATATTGATTTTATCTACCTGGCTCATATAATTATATTTTTAGCAGATTCAAAAAAGCTCAATAAACTAAAGATCTGAATGAGATTCATATGATGTATTAATCACCTTAAAATAATAACATTCCAAGAAATATATATTTTACCTGATGGTGCAAGACAAATGTAGTAAGGTTAGCTTGTTAGAATTGTAAGGTCGAAGCATTGGCTAATAAGAGCACCCAAAAGTTCTGAGAAAAGCATAGGCAGGGAATTTGTTAAACAGCAACTCATGGAAACCTATTTTGTAGGACATGAGTAGGAAGCAAGTTTATTATGTAGACAATAGCGTGAAAGCTTCTCCTCAGTATTTCATAGGTAAAGATGAAATAGCAATAAAAGATAAGCTAACGTTAATAATGTGTTTGTGTTTGCATTCGCTAGAACCATTTTGCCCATGATATGGATAAGTTAAACAATGGAAGATCCCATATTCTCATAAAACAAAAGAAAAACACAAGAATTCCTTTGCATTATTGGTTTCTATGCATTTAAGTTTACATTTGATTGTTTTTCAGAGAAAATTTTGAACATCTTAAACACAAATATAGCTTGAGATTTGTGAGTTAATAAATAAATCTAAGTATGACGGGTGTAAGCATCAAGAAAAGATATATAATACCAAGAAGCACTAACAGAAGATTATCAATTAAAACTAATTGCAAAGGAGCAGCGTAAACAGTAGACGATTTAGTAAACCGAAACTGATGAGATTTGGCTAAAATAAGATTCACAAAAGAGATTTTTGTTTTACAAAATATATTGCAAGATGTTAATAGTAGAAGATGCATGACCAAGTCTTTTATGTCAAAGATTAAATTGAGTATTCGGTGAAGCACATTCAACGGTATGAGCAACGTGTGAAGATGTATTAGTGAGTGAAGGAAAAACATCTAGTCCATCCTTAAGAATTCCTTGCAGAATTATCATGTTGGTGGCCTTAGTTTTCACATAACATTTGTCAGCATGAAATTCAAAATAAACATTATTATCTTTTTTGCAAATTTTGAAACACTGAACAAAATTTTCATAATGACAGGGACATGAAGCAGATTATGAAGAAAGATTTGTGAGTGTATGTGTGAGGAATAGCGATTTTTGTAGAACCAACGTGAGAGATGTTCACACCAGAGTCATGTGATGTGTGGCACCGTTCTCAGGATACCAAAGAGGATCGCTCATACCTATACCAGCAGCCTAAAGTACTATGCCCTTGTTACACCTTCTTGAGTTTCAAAGGTTATTATTGGATCTGAACTTAGCATTGTGATTATTGTTTGTAGATGATCGAAATTGATTTCTTGAAAAAGTATGAGTAGTAGATGAAAGATTCGTCTAAGCAATTTGTTGATCAAGACCACGATGTCTTTCAAAACATTCTTCTGACCCTAGAGAATATTGGAATCCAAGTGTGAGTATAAATCCCACATTGGATAAAAATGAGAAAGTAGAACACTATATAAAAATGAAAGACCCATTAATTCATTATCTTAAGGTTTTTGCTAGAGAGTGGTGTCAAACCCTTGTATGGTTGGACCCATATCTCATTGGTATTGTGTCTCTCGATGAACATTCTCCTCAATAGACTCAACAGTGGTATCAGAGCCAATGATTTGTCATGGGGAAAGTGAGAAACAATGCCTATTAGAATCGAAATTTACTAGGATGGATTTAGTGACAAAAAGTATAAGTGCTTTTTTATAGATTTTAATTCAAATGTTATTGGATCATTTATCTCTTTCCCAAAGTAAGTGTGAGATAACATTTATTGTTACCTCCATATATTTTCCTTAGAGACTACTACTTTTTTAAATATCCATTTTGTCATTTGTGATTTATACATCTTGACATCTTTGTGAATATTATGATATTCGTATTCTTGTTTTTCTTTTATCGACATTTTGTGAATTGTTCAATTCAAAAATTACAATAAGGAATGTATACGGTATGAATTGTAAACTTGTGTGTGTGTAGTGCCCGGTGAAGCTCTCGGAAGAGTGGTGGGAGTAACACTGGTACTTGCCTGGTGAAACTCTCTTGAATAGAGTGGTGGGGGTATATACTTGTCCAGTGAAGCCCAAGAGGATGGTGGAAAGCATATACTTGCCCGGGGAAGCTCTAAGAGAGTGGTGGGAAGTGGTGTACTTGCCGGTGAAGCCTTCCAAAGGGTGGTGGGAAGTGTGATTGTGTAACCCGGTGGTGAAGTGTACCGGCCTGGTGAAACTCTTTAATAGAGTGATGGGAGGCGACACTCGACCTTATGTTGTATGTGAGTAACCCGGTGGTGAATCAATATATAGTAATGGTTTCAAACTTGTTAATGATTTGATGATTTATGACGTATTGAGATGTATGTAGATTTATGATTATATGTATTATTCGGAGATATTATTCTGAGTTGATGTTTAAAACTTGTGTATGTTTATATGACTCGTTTCTGTTAGCTCACCCTTGCATGTTGTGGTTATGGTTGTGGTTTCCACCTATGATGATCGTACTTGTACGAGAGTAGATGTTGTTACAGATGTAGCTGAAGAGGAGTTTAGCAGCGAGATATATGGGAGAACTAAGTGATTTTTATTTTAGGGCTAATAGTTTTGTAACAAGATTCCATGAACGTTTTATAGTTGCATTTGATTTATGAAGTTTTTCTTGAACTCAGTTATAATAAATAGAGTTTTATTTAATTTGTATTTCGCAATGGTATTAGAGTTAAAGTTTAAAAAGTTTTTGTAAACCCGTGACATCCAAAAATTTTGGGTGTTACAAATATTATGATATTTGTATTCTTGTTTTTCTTTTATCGACATATTGTGAATTGTTCAATTCAGAAATTACAATAAGGAATGTATAAGGTATGAATTGTAAACTTGTGTGTGTGTTTTATTAGAAGAAAAGATTGGCTAGCCATACACAACAATTACAAAGTTTAGCTTCAACCACGATTACACCCTAAATTCATGAGTTGTTAGTTGACTTAGACTCCAAACGTTTAATCCCTGATAAATAACAAATTAATAAATTTATTTGACATACTAAAACATAATAATAACTTCATAAAACAAAATATCTTTTTAAAGTAACCTACCTTCCATCCCTTAAACTATATGATATGACATCTAGTTTATATTTAAAGCTTTAATTATGTCTAACATATATCTAAGCCTTAAAAATTGATCTAGCTTGAGGGACTTGGTCATAATGTCTGCAACTTGAACCTCTGACTTGTAATAACTCGATTTGACAACTCCATCCTCCATCGAGCTTCTTAAAAAAGGAAACCTTATTTCAATGTGTTTTCTTTTTCCATGAAAAATGGGATTCTTGGATAATTGTATGACTAAGCTGTTGTCACACAAAATTAGCGTGCTCTTTTTCTTCTTAAGCTCAAGCTTTTCCAATACTCTTTTAATCCACACACATTGACAAGCACAAAACGCGGCTATTATATACTCAGTCTCGATTGTAGATAATGTAACTATGTGTGGTTTCTTTGAGGAGCATAAAACTAATCCAAAACTAAGAAGAAACACATATCCAAAAGTATTTCTACGATCATCGAAGTCTCTAGCAAAGTTGTTGTCATAATAAGCTACAACATCAATTCTTCCCCTTTTCTTGTAGGAGATGCCCAGTTCGATAGTACCTTTTAAGTATCTTAATATGCATTTTGTTGCCAGCAAATGAGACTCAGAAGGACAAGACATGAATCTTCTAATTAAACTTACTGCATACATAATATCTAGACAGGTCGTGGTCAAGTACATAAGACTCTCAACAAGTTCTTTGAGCACGATTGAATAATTATGGCTCCTACATCATTCTTTGATAGTTTTGTACCTGAGACAATAAGACTTATTATTGCATTACTATTCTTCATTCTAAACCTTGTTAAAATCTCACGAGTAAATTTTCTTTGACAAATGAAAATACCTTCTAAATTATGAACAACTTCTATTCAAAGCAAATACTTCATTCTTCCTAAATAGTTTATGACCAATTCTAACATCATTAACTCTCCTTCCTTTGATTTTGTGAAGAGAGTATGTTCACAGATGCACCTTTCAAAGCCATTACGAGAAAGTAGTTTTCTATCATGTTATAACATGCTTTTGAAGTCTGTTTAAGGCTATATAATGCCTTTTTTAATTTGTAAACTTTGTTTTCTTCTCCTTTCTTCATAAAACTAGTTGTCTGTTGTACATAAATATCTTATTTAAGTTCACCATGAACGAAGACACTCTTCACATCTAACTAAAAACCTTCCTAACTATAATGGGTTGTCATAACAAGTATAATGCGAACGGTATCAAGTTTGGAAATAGGGGCAAACACCTATTTTACCACTCCATATTCTTGAACATATTCTTTCACCACTAATCTTGCTTTAAATTTGTCTACTTTGTCATTTTCTTTGAACTTTGTCTTGAAAACCCACTTAATTCTAATGGACTTCACTCCACTAGGTGCATAAACCAATTCCCAAGTTTTATTTTTTTTTGTATTGACTCCTTGACTCCTGAAATACATAGGAAAACACTAGAAAGGGGGTGAATAGTGTTTTCTGAAACTTTTCGCAAAGGGTGTCTGATGAGTTTTCAAAGGATTACTAATTAAAGATATTCTTCAGATGATGTAATAGAAAACTTAATAAAAGCTTTTAAGGAATGAAACAATAAAGCACAATTTTTATATTAGTTTACTCAACCTAGGTTACGTCCAACTCTCCTTTACGAACTCTTAAGGGATTTCATTAATCTTATCAAAGATTACAAGGAGTTTCACCCACTCCTAGTTGTCAACACCCAATTTCCTTAATGTAAGACACATCACTAGAAAATATTTTTGAAATATTAGTTTGATATAGTAATAATTTGAATCAATATTATGCCAATAATTATAAGCAGTAATTAAAATAGTATATTAATATAATTTGATGTGTCAGTTGCTTTTAAAGAGGAAAATATGATTTTAAAAATGGACAAATTTTCTGACAATAATTATAATCAATGTCTTGAATATTATTTGATTTCTTTTCCTTGGAACCAAGACATTTTCTTTCCCTATTTTGTTTGTTGTCAATTAATTCACAATTAAGGGCAAGATTACCATAATATTATAATGTGTGTATATAAATACGCACACTGTCATGGAAAAGGGGGACAAAAAAAGGAGAGATACTCTGGAATAATAGAGAGAGAAAGAGTGAGATAGTGTACAGAGGAAAGGAAGTTCTCACACTAGAGGGACTCTGCCCACAAAAACTACCAAGGAAGAACTAGGGGAGTACTTAAAGCCAAACAGGCATGTCGCCTCTACACCATTCTTCTTCTCTTTTTATTGTACTCTGAAGGTTTTTTTTAAAAGATTTTATTTTTTTACTACACACCAATAATGTTTTTCATAAAAAAAAATATCTTTTCGCGTTTATTTTGGTATTGGTTATATCTTCCGCATCACATGATATTTATTTTTAAAATTTTACCTAAAAATAAAAAATAAATAAACAATTTCAAAAAAAATAAAAAATATTTCTTATCATGTATTTTCCTATAAAAAAATATTAAATCATAAAATAAAGGGTATCGGTACGCGTCGGCTTATGGCCGGTCTCTTTCCCTTTCTTTTTTTCTCCCACTAGTTTTATTAAATAGAAGAATACAAAAATCTTTAAAAAAAAAGACAATGTCAATTGTCGGGTTCACTTTTCAAAAACCTAAATAATCCATAATAATTTTCAAACAAAATCACAAACCTTTTTGTAGATAAAGAACTACGTGTTCCCTCATTGTCCATCATAAATGGATATATGTAGGAGCAAGGTCAATCTTTGTCGGGTTCATAAAACAAAAAATATTTTTTGTTTCTTAATGGTTTCTTTATATTATTATTTTTTTTAGGGAAAATTAAATATTTTGAAAAACCACGTCAACTTTATACATTTAATTAAAGGTACTGCTTTTGGGCAGGCGTAGTAGGGTGCTAACACCTTCCTTACGCGTAACTGATTCCCGAACCTAAAATCTAGTTTTCGTAGACCATGTCTTATTTTATGGTTTTCCATAGTTTTTCCATAATAAATTATGGTGACGACTCCCAAAATCCTTTTCTCAAACCCGTTTGTTTTTCGGCTAGCCGTCCCGTCGCGATCCTGGTTGCGACACTAGTTACAAGTATTATTACCACTTCTGGTTTCCTAGTCAATCCTGACTAGTCCGAGTATTATAAATTACTCTTGGTTCCCCTAATCAATCATGATTATTCTGATTATTATAAACCATTCTTGATTCCCTTAGTTAATCATGATTAGTTCGAGTTTACCCACCCATGGTTCACCTAGTCAACACGACTAGTCCGAGTATTCTTACACCACTCTTGATTTTCTTAGTCAATCATTACTAGTTCGAGTATTATAAATCACCCCTAGTTTCTCTAGTCAATATTGACTAGTCCGAGTTTACTCAATCTTGGTTGTTGAGTATCATGACCACTCCTAGTACCCAAGTATTTTCAACCACTCTTAATTCCCTAATCTAACTTGACTAGTACACAAATAATATTAGTGTTTTAATACAATCATACCTGGTGATTGATTACAAATATAAAATGAATAAACTCTCACGGAGAGGATTACAAAGATACAAGGGTTAAATATGTTTTTAGTCCCTAAACTATTGGCCGTTTCTGGTTTTCGTCCCTCTTCCAAAGTAAGGTACAATTTGGTCCTCATTCTTTAGAAAAACGTTCGTTTTAGTCCTCAAAATTTTGTTTTTAGTCCTCGTTTTAGTCCTCAAAACGTTCGTTTTTTCGACTAAAACGAACGTTTTTTAAAGATTGAGGACTAAATTGTACCTTACTTTGGAAGAGGGACGAAAACCAGAAACGGTCAATAGTTTAGGGACTAAAAACATATTTAACCCAAGATACAAATCAATCTATGAACTCATGAGGTTTCTTCTCTTTAGGTTGAAGAGCATTAGACGATATGAGCTCAGACGCTGTAGAGCATAGATAGCATGTTAGGAGTTTTATATCATTTAGCACATGTTTGAGCTAGTGTGTTGCTTAATGGAATGACTTTTATTTATCCTGACACACTATGTTCTATATACTTTTCAATAACGTCTAGAGTCAATTTTTAGTCATTATCCATGATTTACTTTGTCAAACGCTTGGTGATGCAAGTAGCTTGAATATAACTATATAAGTATTTAGCATATACATTTCTATATTGCATCATAAGTTATTTATTTGGTCTGAATTACTCTAATATTAATTATGTATATTATGTCCAAACAGTATTTCGTTGAGTTTTGTTTGATAAACTTCAAAACATGGGTTCCTAGACATTGACTTTTTCTTGACAATTGCATTTCTCCATTTCTTACTTCTAGCAGCTTCTTCAAATGACAGTGGATCAGTTGTCGTCATCATAACATTTAAAGCATCTTCATCAGACAAGTTATTTCCACTTCCATAATCAAGCATCTAGTTAGGTTCTCATTTATTTCTCCTAACCCCCTTCAACTTGATTGTCATTTACATGTGGTTCATCAGTACTTGCATAAACTCTATTGGAATCACCAGGATGTTCAACAACCTTCATGCTTTCATCAACATCATTAATTTTTGCTTCCTATTATTCACATTCAGTTTCAGCCTTTGCATCCTTTTGCCAATCTAAAGTATATTGTGTTGTATACTCTTTATTTTTCTCCCAACTTCAACTCTTTTGTTCTTCAAATATTACATCTGTATTGATTATGATTTTTTTGTACATTGGATCAAACAAGCGATAGGATTTTGATTCATCGTTTACTCCCAACAAGACACACTTTTTGCTTTTGTTGTATAATATGATTCTCTGTTAATCTGATATGTAAACATGTGTTATGCATCCAAAGACTAAAAATATTCAACTGAGTTTGACTCCACTCCTTGCCTCTTAAGGATTTTTTTCTAGCACCGCTATAGTAGGACACCTTTGAAGGACATGCACACACCATCTGGTAGCCTCTTCCTAAAATATATTCAGAAGTTGTTTCTTAATCAATATGGATCACACCATATTTCTTATTGTTCTATTTTTCCTTTCAGCCACTCCATTTTTACTAAGCAGTGTAAGTTACTGTCAATTGCCATTTTATGCCATGAATCATGTAGAATCCTCTAAATTCATTATAGGTGAATTCACCACCTCTATCTATCCTTAAGAAAGTGATGTGTACTTCAATTTCTTTTTCAACACAAACTTGGAGATTTTAAAACATAAAGAATGCTTATGAACTTTCATGTAAGAGATAAATCCAAGTCTTATGAGAGAAATCATCAATAAAGGTTAATATGTACCTATTGTTACTGATTGGAATGGGTTTGATAGGTACATATACATATATATGCATGCTCAACTTGAATATTTTTTTTAAGCGTGCACCTACTTTTCTTTGGAATAGAGTCTCATGTAGCATTCCCTCTAAGCAGTGTATACATAGTTCCTTTGGAGTCGATATAGAGGGTAACACATTTACCATCTTTTTGGAGGGGAACATCTTCAGGCCAGTATAATTGAAATGGCTAAACCGATGATGCTAAAGGTTGATTATACCTGAAGACACACAAAATTTCTAGGCACCATAGCGGCAATTACTAAAAACATCCTATTGCTAGTGATCTTGATTTCCATAATCTGATAATGACTTTACACTTCCCACTCTAAATCAAAATGGTTAGTCTTTTTTTTTTTCTTGAAGTTGTCCTAAGCTTAACAGATTGTTCTTAAGATCAGGAACATAGTAGACATTTCTTAACTCCATTAACATGGAGTCAAACATTCCCTTTCTCCATTACAGCCATTATGGTATTATTACCAAGCTTTACAGTGTGTCTAAAGCTTTCATCTATCTCAGAAAACTTCTCTTTATTTCCACTCATGATTACTACATCCAGAGTCACGAAACCATTTTTCTTTCATGCCTTGTTTTAGATCAACATAAGCCATTAGTAGAATCTCATCTTCCACTTCTTTTTCACCTTCACTCTGTACTCCATCATAGTTGGCCTTCTTTTTCCAAATGGGACATTCATATGGAAAATGTCCATCTTGTGACATTTAAATCATTCAATTTCTGATTTGTTGAAGAATTGTCTGCCTCTTCCTCTCCCTAGACTGCCTCTGCTAAAAGTTCTTCCACATCCTCTTCTTGTCCCTCCTTTATCTTCATTGGTAACTTGTAACACATTATCTTCTTCTTCTTGACCGTTCATTCGTTGCGCATGAACAAGAAGACTACTTTGTAACTCATCAATCATCATAATCTTTAAATTGTTGGACTCCTCAATTGAGCACACTACATAATAAATCTAGAGACACCTTAAGATTTTGCAGTAATAATGTTTTCATCTATATTCTCAATACACACCTTCATACTTTATCAATCTTGAGAGTGAACAAAATAAGAGTTGACAATCTCTCCTTTCTTCATCTGTAGAATTTCAAATTCTCCGTGTAATGCTTGTAGTTGTGCTCTTCTAACCCTTATAGAACCTTCGAATTTTTGTTTCATTGAATCCCAAATATCTTTAAAGGTCTTGTAATTTTAGATAGTATTCAAACTCTCACACACTCAAGGAAAAACTAGATCAAGTCCCTTAATAAGAGACTTGATATTAATTGTTGAACTAAAAAAAATACAATAAGATTTACGATAAACTTATGTATTATCTTTTATTAGAAGAAAAGATTGATTTTTAAAGCATACACAAGTTATAGAGTTGAAATTCACCCACGATTACATGTTAAATTCATGGGTGGTTAGTTGACTTAAATTTCAAACAGATAATCCTAATAAATAGCAAATTAACAAATTTATTTTGCAAACTAAAACAGAATAATATCTAAATAAAGGATGATGTAGACGGTGATACGAGTAATCATAACATATTTTAAACACTTGAAAAAAAAAAGAATTAAATACTAGGATGACGAGGGTGATCACACAAGTACTCACATATTTAAAGCATATATTAATTATTTAGAAAAACATACCTTAAAATGTAGAAAACCCTGTTTCATTTTTGTCATTTTGTAATTTTATCATTTTTATTTTATAAAAAAAGGATGAGTGTATGAGATAATGAAGGCACCAAAATAGGTAGAAATCTAAAACCATGATGTCAGTCAGGCCAAATGAATACAACTTTTTTTAAAAAGGAAGGAACAATAAGGGTCATCGGCCTCGTTGAGCTCACATATGCCTCGTTGAGCTTCATTGAGCTCACCTCAACCTCCCTAAGCTTCATTGAGTTCACCTCGGCCTCCCCGAGCTTTGCCAAGTTCAACTCTACCTTGCTGAGCTCATTTCGGCCTTATCGAGTTTCAGCCTTGCTGAGCTCGTCTTTTCCATTGTGGTTTGGTGTCGATTGTTACGAAAATTTTTAGATAGCCAAATGGCCGTGGAAAATGAAGGTGATAATGAAGTTTGTGATGTGTGAGCATCACAACGGCAAAAAGCTCATCAACACTATTTTGAGCTCTTACAAGCTCTGTGACATGCCACTTCGATATGTCATAACATCCTAAAAGGAAAGAAAAATGTTTCTTTGACAACCCAGAGTTGCCAACCTTTTGACAACGACACGTGGTCTTTTTTTATTGGTTGGTTTGTAATATTTTATTAAGAAGGTGCATTTTGTCGTGGAGGGTATTTTTGGAAAGGAATTTGAGATTCTCTTCTTCATTTCGCGGTTTCATTTGATACTTCTTAACCATTTTCATTTATGTCTTCTTCAATTCTCTCCATCTTTCCTTTCTGTGAAGTATTGCTTTCATTCTCACAGGTCTTCTTGTCCATCGAAAGAAATTTTTCCTTTCTGTGTTCCTGTTTTCGGGTTGGCGGCATTTTCCTCTTCTTCGTCTCTCTCCACCATTTTCACTTTGTCTGGAGCATTGCTTTCACTCTCGCGGGTCTTCCTCTCCATTGAAAGAAATTTTTCGCTCTAGTTGGAACTCGTACATGTTTTTTGTATACAAAAGATTATGATTATAAATGTCGGGTAATATGTACTGATAATATATTATACAAACAAAATTTCAATTTTGATCTAGTACCATATGGTTTCTACTAGTGTTGTTTGACCATATATATTGAAACCTTTATTTGTGTTATGGGTGCTTGGTACAAAAATTGATTTTGTAAGCGACCTTGATACGCCTCAGTGTTGGTGCCTAAAAAAAAGATCATTCATTCAAGATATATGAAAAAATTACGTAAAATGTCTTTGGCTACCAGTGTGCCCACAACTGACTCCTACAACACAGGTTGTTGTACAAAACCAGAATTTTATTCGTGTAATCGTTTACAGGGTCCTTGTAATCGATTATAATGGCCAAAATGGCCTACACTTGATTACCAAGGCATAACTTGGGCAAAAATGGTCATAGACTTCACCTACCTTGGTTCAAAAACCTTTGCTGACTATTTTAATCATAACTTTTCCCACAGACCTCCAAATGATGTGATTATTTTTTTATTAGAAAATAAACTCAAAAATCTTTCCAATGATTACTAATTTATAATTTTTGGACATCTGATTAGGTACAGTTAATTCCTTAAAGTTAACGTTTTATATATTCCTACCACCTTTGACCTTTGCTGGTTGTTTTGCTTTACTTTCTCCACCGAACTCCAAATGAGTTGATTCCTTTTTTATTAGAAAATAGACTCAAAAAGATTTCCAATGACTACTAATTTGTAATTTTCCCATCTAAAATAAGAAACATGAAACAATAACTTGAAAGTAAACTCATTTAGGAAGCTTAGAAAAACGTTGTTTTTGGAAAATAATTGCATCTAGTACAGTGGTCTAAAAGTTATGGGTTGGTAGTCATTTGAAAGATCTTTGAGTCTAGATTCCAACAAAACAAGAATCAACTTATTTGGAGTTCGGTGGAGAAAGTTAAGAGCAAAACAACAAGCAAAGGTTATAGTTAGCACGAATTTATAAAGCGGTAACTTTAAGGAATAAACTGTACCTACTCAGATGTCCAAAATTTAAAAATTAGTAATCATTGGAAATATTTTTGAGTCTAGTTTCTAATAAAACAAGAATCGCATCATTTGGAGGTCGGTAGAAAAAGTTATCATTAAAATAGATAACAAAGGTCAAAGTTGACAGCATGTTATCTTACAGCTGGCTCCTGCAGCACAAGTTTTTGTACAAAACCAGATTTTTTTCGTGTAATCGTTTACAGGGTCTTTGTAATCGATTACAATGGCCAAAATGGCCTACACTTGTTTCAAGACTTACTTGACTTAGCTAACATGATCATCACACCAACATTGGTTCTTTCCTCCACCATGGGTTGCCCAAACCTCATTTTTCAGGCTCTAGTCACACTTAAACACTAAAAAGTGTTAGCAAAAATCAAAGATGAAGTTTTGATGATGAACAGATTTGCACAAGTCAAGATCCACAAAGACAAATTGAAGATCTTTGTATTTTATAAAGCTTTTATAATAATCAAAGTTGATGTAATAGTGCTCAAATATGTATTAGGGTTGATTCTTGTAATTTATATTTGATTTATTTAGTTAATCGATTATTCTTGAGAATAATCAATTAACACTAGCCGTTGGGGGTTTCATATTTGAAAAACTAGCCGTTGGGGGTTTCAGATTTGAAAAACTAGCCGTTGGGGGTTTCAGATTTGAAAAACTAGCCGTTGTACTCATTATTAATCGATTAATATTTATGTTAATCGATTAAATGCGTTAGATGGCCCGTTTTCGAAGAATGGAAGGGTATTAGGCTGAGTCTATAAAATGGCTCACTCTTTATCTAAAAAATAACTCTTCCCTTGTGCTCTAGTACTCATAAATCATTGAGACTTGTGTGCTCTTATTCGGCTTGTGAAACTCTTGTCTGTGGAGCTGGTGAAGTGCTACTACGGTGACAAAGGAAATAGCCGGTTCATCCTTGGTGTGTCTAAGGAGGTGTTCGGAAGAGAATCATCCTTCGTGAAGTATTCGGAGGAGGTGTTCATCCTTTGTGAAGACTCAAAGGAGGTGTAGGTTCATCTCTTGTGGTATCAAGAGAGGTGGTTTCTAAACTTTTACAAATTGTGTTTCTTTGTGATTGTAATTTGTAATTGTTTTGTGTTAGTGAAAAAGGTTTATCTTGTTTGAGATAAGCGACTGGACGTAGGATTGGTAAGATCCGAACCAGGATAAAATCATCTGTGCAAATTTCTCTCAACCTTACTCTCTTTATTTGTCTTTATTATTTGCTTGGTAAGTTTAATTGAGTAGAAATTAAAAGGCACACGTTCGTATTAAAAACCCTCTTGGTTTGTTATTCCACGCTAACAATTCCGCTGCAGCGATTCTAACAAAAAGAAGTCTCATCCATTCAAGAAATATGAGAAAATTACGTAAAATGTCTTTAGCTACTTATATGCCCACAGCTGACTCCTACAACATAGGTTTTGTACAAAACCAGATTTTTTGTCGTGTAATCGTTTACAGTGTCCTTGTAATCGATTATAAGAGACTATATGATAACATACAAAACTCAAATGCAATAAAAATTGGTCATATCATTATTGATGGATGGTACTCAATCACATTGGCCACTTTGTTTATTCACATTCCAAACAACAACACATTTGACAATGACAATAACGAAGAGAATAAAACTTCAATTAACATTAACAATAATAAAGGGAAGTAAAGATGCATCTTTTATAACATTCAAAATATTGGGTACAATACACTTATTTGTTCATCTATGTACAATGTTGTATTCCTTTCTATAACCAATGAATACACAAATCACACATTTTTCGCCCTATTTCTAGTATACGAAGTTCTAAGTGCTTTGCTCTTGTAACGATTTCTTGATCATACTCTCAAAAACCTCTGTATAGGGGGTTCGTTGGTGTAAATGCCTCTCGGGCTAACAAAGGCAGTGTTTGTGTTGGATTGTTCAAAAGGTGTACTGTATCCACCATCATCTTTATTCCTTTGTTTATTTTTCTCTTCAGCCAACTCTACCTCCAAAGCAACCACCTTTGTTTCTAGTTCTTCAATTAGAGCTTCTTGTTCCTCTATAGCACGCATAAACCTTTCTCTACGATTTCCTTTTTCTGTGCTTTTAGGTCTTGCTTGGTCCTCCTTCTTATGCTCTCCAACAGGACAAATCCCAAAAACGAAAACAACAAAACTTTAAACACAATAGGAAACACCCAAATCCAAAACGAAAACGCAATCAACAAAATGGATAAACCCATTTACCTTACTCGAAGGATCATTGTCACCGAACATTGCCATTGCGCACAATAAGAAATATGACAATGGACAAAATGGAGGACCAAAATGAGGAGACAGGACTTTGGGTTCATCCCACACAAATGACGAGCTTCACCAAAGGTTGGAGCTTTGGGTTCGTCCACGCGAACGAGGAGTTTCACCAAAGGTTGGATAGAGGACCACAATGGAGGAAGCACAAAAATCAGGAGAGAGAACAAAAAATGAGAAATATGAGAGAATGGACAGAGATCAAGTATAGGGAGGGGTAATTTTGGAATGAAAAACGTCTTACCCCTATGACCTTTTCCACGTCACACTTTTAAATTTTTATTTTATTTCAAACGGACGAATCAACCGCTGACACGTGACGTTGTCAAAATGTTGTTAAAAGATAGTTGTCAAAATATTGGGATCCAAAAGGAAAATGATGAAGATGACTTCTGAAAAATGATTGCCACTATTTTTGGTGCTTTGTGTGCATGTGTTGGCTTGGTCTCAAGAGGTGTAGCTTGGGAAGTTGAAGGGCTTAACGAATATGTGGTGTTGAAGCCAAATGGAGATGGTTTGAAATGTATGTTTAATGGATAGAGGTGTTGGCTTGCTGAATATATGGTGAGAAAGAAGATGTAAACCGTAAAGATAATGGATAAGAGGAAGGTCGTTAATGGTGAATGAAGAGTATGGATGATGAATATGAGGTGAAGGTGATGCTTCAGTACGGATGAAGCATCAGTGAGAAGGCAAACATAAATGATATTTGCGAAAGACAAAGGTGGTAGTGGAGCTGGCTATGGCCGTGTGAGAGTGTTGGTAGAGCTAGAGTGTTAATTGAATGCATGATGGAAGATTATGGTGATGAGGGTAAGTTGAGTGAATGTTGGGAGAGGAAAACATACATAAAATGGAAACTCGATTGGATTGATGTTGAAGGTTTGGATGAAGAATAATGGAGAAAAGAGTGGGTTCAAGGAGGCCATAACGCTTAATCTCACGTGTTCGTCATGGTTATATAAGTGGAACCAAACATAAGCAGATAACCGTATCAATCAAATGTAGTCAAAAATCAATTGTATTTATGCAAGGAATAAAGCTCAGGATTTCTCCTTATTTTCTTTGTATTGAATTTTGTTGTATTATCTTGTATTGGTTATTGTTCTGTGTGTGGGTTGATGTATGATTTAACTCCCTGATGAATGGATGGGTTCCTATTGTGACTAGAGAGAAAAAAAGTAATCTTTTTGAAATTTGAATCCGTTACCCTCTGATGATGTGGGCAAATGATGCAAAAACAAATGACGAGTTTCTACCATTCATTCGTAGAAGAATGAGGAAGAAAAGGTAGGTGATTGGCTACATGGAGTGAGTGGTGAGTGTCATTGATCACTTGCTTTTATGCCTTGGGTGAACAAAGTTGGTGGAAAACGAAGAGATAAGACGACACGTGTCACTACACGAGTGGAAAAACCTTTAAGTCAATTAGTAGTAAGGTATTGGACATGTATTGAACTTAGTCCAAAAGTGAGAAAACTAAAGAAAGAAGGTTTCAAAATGGTTAAAAAAGGGGATGCAAACAGTAAAATATATATACTTATTATTTGTACAGAGTTGGACAAAATAGAAAATCCTAGTCTCATTTTTTTTCATTCTTTTTCTATTTTGTCCTTCTTTTTTGTTTCTTTTAAAAGAGATTTTTTAAGTTTTTCATCAAAATTCTTTTTAATTGACTTAATTAAAATTTAAAAAAAGAAGAAAAATTGCTTAGACATATATTTTTCAGACATTTATTTTTTGAAATTGGGTGTTCACCGTTAGTTTTTTTTTTCTTTTATTTTTGGCTTTTTTTTTAAACTTTTCTTTTTTTAATATTTTTTTCTTAAATTTCCTTTTCTCTTAATTTTTTATTTGTTATTCTTCCAACTCATTTTTTTATTTTTTTTTTTAGCTCCTGTATTTTCTTTTTTTCTCTGAGTTTTCTTTTATACCAGTATCTATTTTTCCTTTTTTTTTCATCTCTATCTTAACACAATTATAACATTTTTTTTCAATACTTATTAAACATTCTTTTGCTATCTCTATGTGTTTAATATTATTTTTTATATCTTTCTTTCTTTTAAAATCTTCCCCATGTGCCAAAATAATCAACTGATTATTTATATGTATCAGGTTCAATAGTAGTTTGAATACATATACTTTTCATAAATTTATTTGTTTTCTAATAAAAACTAAAATCAAATTATCATAACTGGAAATTTTGATGCATAAATAGAAAAAGAATCTTAAATAATTTTCAGATGATTTAGATATTTAATTTATTTATTTACATAATTATATAAATTGATATTTTAATTTTTGTTTAATATTTTTATAATAATATATGATGAAGTATATAAACACTTTACATTCTTGTATATAAACCAATTAAATTAATTCATGTTATATTATAATAAATATATTAAATAAGTTAGATGAGAAAAATATGTTTAAATGAGTGAACTAACTTAACACACATTAATTTATTATAGATCAAACCAAATTATAAAATTTTCAAATGAATTGAATTAATTTATTTTTAACTCTATAAGAAGCTATATGTATGAGTCAATGCTCTCAATTTGGCCTTCTTAATTTTATGTTATTGTATTATTCTAATACATTTATGAAATTTTATTTCTTTTCACATTCTCATATCAAATACACATTTTTATTATAAAATAATTAAATTAAATTACTTAATTTAAAAAATCAATATTTAAACTGGCGAAGTTCATCGTCTTGAGACTCTTGGACATTTGGCAGTTTTTCATGATGGTATTTTTGACAAAGGAGTATTTGTGGAAAAAACAAATTATTAGAATGAATATTCATAAAACGCGTAGTTGCAAATATTAACTCCGGAAAAGAGATTAATAATATGGGTTGTTGTATTTTGGGCCTGGCCCAGTTACCGTTTTTTGTGAGATGTTATAAGATCAAAATAACGAATGAGGGAGTGAAGAAATAACTAGGGTTTTGCGTCAGTGTTTCTGCAGTGAGGGGAGGCTAAACAACAGAGGCGTGAAGCGGCAACAATGAAGACGATTCTCTCATCGGAAACGATGAATATTCCCGATGGCGTGAGCATCAAGGTTCACGCCAAGGTGATCGAGGTTGAAGGCCCTCGTGGAAAATTAGTGCGAGACTTCAAGCATCTCAACCTTGATTTTCAGCTCATCACCGACGAGAACGGCAAGAAGAAGCTCAAGATCGACGCCTGGTTTGGATCTCGGAAAACCTCCGCCGCCATTCGCACCGCCCTCAGCCACGTCGACAATCTCATCACCGGCGTCACCAAGGGCTACCGCTACAAGATGAGGTTCGTGTACGCTCACTTCCCCATCAACGCCAGCATTGGCAACGACAACAAGTCCATTGAAATCCGAAATTTCCTCGGCGAGAAGAAGGTGCACAAATACTCTTCCTGTATATTTTTAATTAATTAATTTTCTTTTTTATTTGATATTAAGAAAAATGTGAGATTAGGTTTAGTGATTTATTTAGTTACTTGTGCGTGATTAGGTGAGAAAAGTTGACATGCTCGAGGGTGTGTCCGTTGTTCGGTCTGAAAAGGTTAAGGATGAGTTGGTTTTGGATGGAAACGACATCGAACTTGTCTCCCGGTCTTGTGCTCTGATTAACCAGGTATTTTCTTTCTCTGAACATGCCCTACTCAAACCCTTCTCTATTTTGCTTTTGTTTAGGCTTCAATCATTTTTCTGTTATTTTGCTGCAGAAATGTCATGTTAAGAACAAGGATATTCGGAAGTTCCTTGATGGCATCTACGTAAGCGAGAAGGGAACCATAATAGTAGACGAGTAGACCATGAGATCAGACATGCTGCTATTTAGTTTGGAAATCTTTTCTGTTATCTTTCTTGAGTTTGGATTTTACAAATTTTGTGTTGTTAAAATATCTTATTAGAAACTTATCCTATGGAATTTGCCTCAATTTACTTCTCAGTCTATATAGATTTTGCTTTTGTTAATGTGTATTGCGATGAATGCTTATTTAAGCAGTTAATGCATTGAATTCACTATTCTGCTGTTAAGTGTAGTTAGTATGCTATCACGATTAAATATTCAGGTGTTGTGTTGTGCGACATGATAAACTGAATCTTTCACTTTTTTTTATTTCACTACTAGATGATGTGTTCAAGAAATTCCCACTATATTTTACACCAGGCTGCCTTGAACTAGTGGTTGCCCTGATATTTTGCTCTCACTCTTACCAATAATCTATATACCATTTTGTCCCTGATATCTAAAACTTGCATGAATGTGTTTGAGTAGATTCATTTATTAGAAGCAGGGAAAGTCCTGATGAAAAACACGTTTTGCTTACTGTAGACTCAAATTGCTAGAGGTTGGAATAGTTTTGAATTAAAATGAAGATAATCAAGTAATACTTATTTGCTGTTTATTGTTTCTATTAACAACAATATTAACGCGAGTTAACCGTGTAGTTTTTATAAAATAATTAAAAGTTTAATACCTCTTTTGGTCCTTTGAAAGGAGTTAATGTACAACTACGATTTTTAAAAAGTTCGATGTGATCTCAACTTGTGAAAAACATGTACAATTAAATCATTTTTTTTTATGTGACAGTAGTGAATAAATTAGAGATTAGGATTTGGATTGCAGAGAAATTACGATTTGGACGATCTCTATCTAAACACCACAATCACATAGCACTTCATTTTTTTCCATGTTATGCCCATATGATGCCTTGGTTGTGTTTGAACAAATGCAGTATGTGGGTTTTGTTGAAATGGAGGCGTGGATACATGGGGCTGTAAAAAGGGGTTGGGAATTGGATGTCATACTGGGAAAGACTTTGGCTTCAACAACACCCTGATTTGAAGTTTCCAATTCGTTCTGCAGATTTCAGCTTCAACAACTCCCTTATTTCAAGACACTTCCTTCACAATGATAAATCTCAAATCGTAATTTCTCTGCAACCCAAACTCTAACCTCTGATTTATTCACCACTGCCACGTTATCTGTAATAATATAGTCACGTATTAACCTCACACCGCTATAGCCACGTATTAACCTCACACCGCTATAGCCACGTATTAATCTCACACCGTCACGTATTAACCTTCTCTAGACACGTTGCAATCTTCAATACACCCTGTTAGCTGGCCCGTTAAAAAATGAACGCCGTTACCAAAAAGAATTTAATTGCACACTTTTTTCATAAGTTGGGACCACATTGAAAACGTAAGACGCAATTGAACATTTGCCTTCTTTCGACGGATCAAAAGAGATATTAAACCATAATTAAAAGAACAAAGTAGAACTGTTACAACATCGATAACCATTCATAAGCATTAGAAGTACTGTAAGAACTAAAGTGATATTTTTAGAAATTAAAAGCTTATTTATATTTAGAAGTCTAGGGTTCGGATATAATAAGATTGTCAATTTTAGAAATAAGCTACAAAGACACCTATAATATATTGATTCGTAATTAAATAATCCTATATCATTCAAAGTTTTTAATAAGCCTAAAATATAATGTCTAAAACGTTATTCTTGCCTAAAACTATTCTTGCTTGAAATATAATGTCTAAATCGTTATTCTTGGCTAAAATGTAATGTCTAAAACGTTATTTTGTCTAAAATGTAATGTATTGTGGTCAACGATTTGGACAATGGACATTATGCAAGCAGGTAAAGGAAGCCAGACATGTGAGACGATAAAATATCTTTTTTTTTTTTTCTTTTTCATTATTTTGTCAAGAAAGAAACACAAAAGTGAATTAAAGAAAATTCACTCAATCTCTTCTGCTTTTTCTCTCCAAAGTCCGAATTCAATTTACTGTAACATCCATACGGAATTCTTGAAAATGATAACTTTCACAAATCAAAAACTATTCCTTTTTCGGTGAGCTCTTGTCTTTAATCTTCACCGAGGGATCATTTACTTCTAATTTTCCTGATATTGGAAGCAGACTTTTATATATAGTAAGTGCTTGGGCCATCATGTTAGCAGGATTGGATGCAGAGCTAGGAAGCAACATTGTTGTGCCCTGAAAAAGTAAAGATGAAATGAAAAACAATTTTCGAACTAACAAATTATGTAATGCAAGAAATAATCAGTTTATGGGTTATATTACCTCCTTGGCTATGTTACTGAAAGCTTGAATATATTGCTCTGCAATCCTTAAACTTGCTGCCTGCAAAATCAGATGACAGTAATATTCCCTTCCTGGTCAGTCCATGGGACCAAGGCTCAAACAGATGTACCAATTAAGAGGCAATTTTATCTCCACATTCAATGATCAACCAAGAAAGATGTACGGTCTAATGTCAAATGCTATAAAAAAATCAATCACAACTTGTATTGAAAACTGACTAGGAAAGAAAAATCAATAATCTGCTTTAGCAACAAAACAAGTCTCCCAGTTACCCCGTTACTGACATATTATAGGGCTGGAATGTCAATCCAAAAATAAAAGAATATCAAGCAGAGTTACCGATAGGAAATTACAAAAGCAAAGAAATTTATATGTGCAACATATAACAAGAAATATTTTTTAAACTAATTGTTAGAATATTTATCCTATTTATCATGATTATATTATATGTTTAGGGTTATCCTATCTATCATGATTATATTGTGTCTAGGATTATCCTATATCATGATTATATTGTGTCTAGGATTATCCTATTTATCATGATTATATTGTGTCTAGGTTACCCTATTGTGTCTAGGATTATCTTATTTATCATGATTATATTGTGTCTAGGTTACCCTATCTATCATGATTATATTGTGTCTAGGATTATCCTATTTATCATGATTATATTGTGTCTAGGTTACCCTATTTATCATGATTATATTGTGTCTAGGTTACCTATCATGATTATATTATGTCTAAGGTTATCCTAATTATCATATACTCTTGTATCAATTTATTTTTATAAATAAAAGATTACGAGAGGATCAATTAAGCCCTCTTATTTTACAGTTTAATTCTCAAGTCTAATCAATATAAAATGCTACTACTGGCCGTGATATACAAAATATGAACATGAAGGTCCTCACCTCAGGTCCTCCATTTTCTTTTAGAGCAGTTGAGACACGAGCTAATCCCTCCGCAGTTGCTTTTGCTTTAGATAGGATAGCTTCAGCCTCACCTGAAGAAGAAGAATGCTAATCATTAGGTTTTGAAGATATCAAATCAAAAGATCATGAGCACAATTAAACAATAATTTAAAAAATTAAATAAATTGTAATTTTATTTTAAATTTACATAATATTAAATTTATGGGATGAATGTTTGTTAGGCATCTTATAGACAAAAGTGTGTGTTTGTAATTTTAGTTTTCTGTTATGTGTTGTGTTTGTAATTTTAGTTTTCTGTTATGTGTTTTGAGCTTAAGACTTTTTGTTAGAGTTTCTAGATTTTCTTAAACTTATGTATCTATATATAAAGGTACCAAAAAAAAATATCAAAGATTTACTTGACTTATCAATCTATTAGAATGTGACATCCTCATCTTATGCAATCATACTCTTTCCTTAATAGGATTGTATCATTAATCATGACATGTTGTTAAATAAAACACACATCAAATATTCATTAGACTATCATTCAAACTGCAATTCATTATCATCTAGAAAGTGCATAAGATCATTCCTCTCAACAAGAGAATGCACATAAGGAAATGACCTTAATATAAAGGCCAGTTTGAAATAATATGAAGGGATATCTTATCACATCATGTTCACTAGACATTAAAGCTTATCTTTAAGATTACTATTGAAACATAAATGGAAGTTGGAACTAAGTTATCAAGATATAAATAACCTTGAGCTCTGTTAACTTGATCCATCCTTGCAGCTTCTGATGCTAAGATCACTGAACTCTTCTTTCCATCAGCAATGTTTATGTGAGCCTGTCTTTCTCCTGTTTAATAACTATAGGATATCAATACCAGTAAAACTTAGAGACTACAGGTAGTTGTTGGCTCAGGAACATGATCCCCTTTCAGTTGAATGATATGGATACTAAAGTTAATTTCATGATGAAAAATAATGCAAAAAAGTATAAACTGAGCATTCGAAGGTTTGGAATATCAAATTGATTACCTTCAGACTCAAGAATTTGAGCTCTCTTTTTTCTTTCTGCTTCTGCTTGCATCTCCATAGCTGCTCTCACTCCACGTGGAGGAGAGATATCCCCTACAGAAGGAAAATCGCAAAAAGAATTACAAAGAAACCATCAAGTAAAAAACATAGTAAAATTATTTATGCACTGCCAAAACTTACTTATTTCATATCGAAGGCACTCCAGACCCCAACTTTTTGCAGCCACATTAATGGCCTCCTGCAATAATTGTCACACAATTAATCACTATATGGTCAACACAAGACTAACTCTGTCAGTACAATTTTTAGGGTACGTCAGAAAGAAAACACAGGACTAACTCTTATGGAAGGGCTATGCATAGCTGTTAGATCATGTTTATTATATCTTCCTGTCATTGTTCAGTCCTAATTCCTTGGCACCAAGCTAGCTTAGAAATCATGCTTATTATGCCAACCTTTCTAAATAAGTCTAATATATAAACCAGTAACCAATTGTAAAAAATGAATCCCATGTTAATTTAAGGTACACGATCATCCTTTCCACAATTTGCGCAGCTCGATCTAAAGAGACAAGTCTTTACTTTTCACAACTATTTTCTCTTCTGCTTTATAGAAGGCTTCACCAACAAGATTTTATGCTGTGACTTCAATTTAAAGTATCTAAAATGCTTCCTCATGTAAGTAAAGGGGATAAATGACCAGCACATACAACAAATTCAAAGAACTTATAACTATACTCACCACAATCTTTTCATTGAGTGTGTCTCTTTCTTCAAAGGTCTTGTCAAGAGTAATCTTACCAAGCTCACTACGCATTGTCGTTTGTGCCAGCTGAATGACAGCATAAATGGGATTCTCCACTCCATAAGACGCGAGCTTAGGATCCACAATCTGCACTCCCAAAAAAAAAACCCTAATAAACAAATAAATAAAAATATGATCTGGTCTGGACAAACTTCTCAAAGAAGAAAATAGAAAGGTCAAAATGAACCAAACACTCCCCATAAGTTCAAATTAGCTTATACATAAACTAAAAATCAGCTATTGTAGAAGCTAAACGAAATCATTTCTATAAATCAACTTATACACAAATTTATTTTAACCTATATGAGAATTTCAATTTACTTTACCTGCTTAACTTTTATCCCAGAATGGCTCATTGAGATATTTAACAAAAAAAATGTTCAACGCCACTAACCACTCAAATACAATAACCGAATGCATAGACAAAAAGAAAAACCAGAAACCTTGACGTAAAGCACGCCATCGATGAGGATGGTGACATTGTCCTTGGTAATTGCACTCTGGTCAGGAATGTTAATAGCCTCCTCCTTGAGCGAATGCACATAAGCGATACGATCCACGAAAGGAATCAAAAAATGGATTCCAGAGGGAAGAGTCTTAACGTACTTCCCGAATCGCTCAATCACAAACGCCTTCTTCTCCGGCACAATCCGAATCCCCCAATTCACAGGCGGAATAATATCATAGGTCCTACTCAACAAAACCTCAACATTAAAAATGAAATAAATAAATAAATAAATAATAATTGTTCGACAGCGAAACCTAGCAGCAAGGAAACCAACCTGGAACTAGGATCGCGACCAGTGCGGAGGTATCGAACGGAGGAAAAACGAGGGGGAATCGAAGGAGTGCGGCTAGTTGAAGCCAGCGATTGGCTCAAACAACGCACTGCGTTTCTCGCGGAGTTAGTTTTCCAAATGGTCGCCATTTTCGTACTCCGGAGTTCAGTTCTTTTGAGCCTCAATTTTCTTCCTCTTGTTAATTCCTTCTCTTTGCTTGTAATAAAACCCTAGTAAAACCTCTTCTTTCTATTTTTTAGTGCGGTCAGATCTCACACATTAATTTCGCGATGAACAGGTAATTCTTTTTTGGATCCGATATATTGACAATTCTTCTTTTATCAATTTTTTTACAACGTGTCCTCGTAAGATTGGTTCGTTTGAAAAAAAAATTTAATGTAAAAATGTGACTTGGAAAGGGAGTTAGGGTTCACAAGTTGTTTTCAAAATTAACTTAGGTCTTCATCATCTCTCTTCTCTTGTTTCCCATTTTATCTTCTTTTTTCATTTTTGTCTTCTCTCCAAGCTTTATTCAACCTCTTCAATTTTGTAGGACGGACCAAAAGCTCCTGTTTACGACATTGTGTGTAATGACATCCTCAGATGACATTGGTGGTTTGAGCAAGGTAAATGAGTTTTTTTTTCATTTTCTTAAATGTGTTATGGGTTTGGCTTTAGGTTGGGTTTGCGGTTTTGGTTATGTTTTATTTGATTGGGGTTTTATTTCTTGGTTTTGGGGTTTTGCTTAATTGTGTTTTTATTGCTTTGGAGGCGGAGTTGGCTAAAGAGAAGAATAAACATAAGAATAAAGATGATGATGAACACAGTCGACTCATCAAGAATCTCACATACACTCCCTTTGTAAGCTCAGGAGACATTTACACCAACCAACCAACCAACCCACTATAGAGAGGTTTGTGAAGGTCGAATCACGAAAGCGATACAAGAGTAGAGCCCTTAGGACTCCATACACTGGCAACCGTATTTAGTTATTATAGAAAGTAACAAATCATTGTACATAGATGAACAAAATAATGTATGGTAACATTTTTTTTAAGGTTAAAGAAGATGGATGTTGATTTGCATTCATTATTGTGAATGTTATTTGAAGTGTTATTCCTTTTCCTATTGGCATTGTCAAGTGAGTTGTTTTTTGGAACTTTACAAACAAAGTGTCCAATGTGATTGAGTATCATCCATTAATAATGAGAAATTTACAAAATTTTATTGGATTTCAAGCATTTGTAGGGTATTTTGTCCCTTGTAATAGATTACAAGAACCCTTTAAACGATTACACGAAAACAAATATGGTTTTGTACAAAAACTTGTGTTGTATGAGCCAGCTCTGGGCACATAAGTAGCCAAAGACATTTTACCTAATTTTTTCATATTTCTTGAATGGATGAGACTTCTTTTCAATATTTAAGTGTGAGTAGAGCCGGCAAGATGAGGTTTGGGCAACCCATGGTGGATGAAAGACCCAATGTTGGTGTGATGCTCATGTTAGCTAAGTCTTGAACCCAACTGTGAGAACCTCCAAATGATGTGATTCTTTTTTATTAGAAAATAGACTCAAAACTCTTTCCAATAACTACTGTGATTTTTGGACATCTGAGTAGGTGCAATTAATTCCTCAAAGTTTACTTGGTATATATTCTTGTCACCTCTTTGCTCGTAACTTTCTTCACCGAACTCCAAATGAGTTAATTTTTGTTTTATTAGAAACTAGACTCAAAGACCTTTCAAATTTTTCCTTGGTAATCAAGTGTATGCTTTTTTGGCCATTGTAATCAATTACAAGGACCCTATAAATGATTACACGAAAAAATCTAGTTTTATACAAAAACTTGTGTTGCAGGAGACAGTTGTGGGCACATAAGTAGCCAAAGACATTTTACGTAATTTTTTCATATTTCTTAATGGATGAGACTTCTTTTCAGTGTTTAAGTGTGAGTAGAACCTGCAAAATGAGGTTTGGGCAACCCATGGTGGATGAAAGACCCAATGTTGGTGTGATGATCATGTTAGCTAAGTCTTGAACCTAGCTGTGAGAACGTCATTTCCCAAAGACAATTTGAGTGAGATAACTTTGACCTTTGATGACTATTTTAATCATAACTTTTTCCACAGACCTCCAAATGATGTGATTCTTTTTTATTAGAAAATAGACACAAAACTCTTTCCAATGACTACTAATTTGTGATTTTTGGACATGTGAGTAGGTGCAGTTAATTCCTTAAAGTTAACGTTTTATACATTCCTGCCACCTCTAACCTTTGTTGGTTGTTTTGCCACCACTAAACTACAAATGAGTTTATTCTTGTTTTGTTGGAAACTAGACTCAAAGACCTTTCAAATTATGCCTTAGTAATCAAGTGTAGACCTTTTTGGCCATTGTAATCAATTACAAGGACACCGTAAACGATTACACTAAAACATAGGTTTGGGCAACCCACGGTGGAGGAAAGACCCAATGATGGTGTGATGATCATGTTAGCTACCCGTGAGAATGTCACTCTCCAAAGGCAAACTTGTACTACAGGAGCTAACTGTGGTAACTTGACTCACCATAGTCAATGTTTTTAATTTTTTAACATTTATGCAATTGTTGAGACTTGTTTTTAGGGTTTAAGTGTGAGTAGAGGCTTGAAAGTCATGTTTGGGCAGTCCATGATGGAGGAAAGAAGCAATGTTTGTGAGATGACCAACTTAGGTGAAGTCCTAAAACTTGTGCAGGCCAAAAACACATTGGCAATCGATTACAACTACCTCATAAATGATTACGCGAATAAAAATTGGGTTTTATACAGAAAGTTGTACTGCAAGAGCCAGCCGGGGTAACTTGATTAATCATGGCCAATATTTTTAATTTTTTGACATTTATCCAATGGTTAACACATATTTTTAGTGTTTAATAAGTAGAGGCTGTGAAGTCATGTTTGGGCAGTCCATGATAGAGGAAAGAAACAATGTTGGTGTACGTAACTTAGTCATCAAAACACAATCATCCACTTAACCCAATCTCATCCACTAAAAAAGTAACGTTGTGCTAACTTAGTCATCAAAACGTACCCAATGTAAATGAAATCACATTGGATATTAATTAATCATGAAAGCTAACATTATATTGCAATAAGAATTTATACATAAATATCATTGTTTCTTAAAAAGACAAAAATCCATCTTTGTCTACATACAAAGAAAAACTCTACAAATGAAACCAATCCTATAACCATCCAAATTCCTGTAGTGCTTCCATTCTTCTAATGTTGTCGTTGTTGAGGAACCAGTCGCATACATATTTCTTTACTAGGTCAATGTCAAAAGCCACAACCTTCGAAACCTTTACTTGGTCATGAAGTGCGAGAAAGACAATGTGGGAAGACGAAAAGCCCCAACCTTCGAAAAACCCCAACCTTCGAAAAGCCTCAACCTTACAAAAGGTTCAATCTTCGACGAACAACAATAGTGGATACCAAAGAGATGAACAAGAAAAGCGAAGACGAGAAAGAAACATAAAAAAGAATTCAAAGAAAAACGTCAATGCAAGAGTTCAAGGAAAACAACGAAAAACAATTGGGTTTTTTCTTTCTGCCTTCCCCTTCCAAAAATACCCGAACTTTACATTCCCCAACCCTAAAATTCAAATTGAAAAACACCAATAGTGTAATGTGAAAAAGTTGACAAAATAAGGTTGTGAAACAAACCTTTTCCTTCTTCTTTTCCACTTCATACCCTATTTTTCTGCTTTGATTCATTATTTTTACATTTTTTATTTTATGATCTCAGTTTATTTTTATCAAATTTTCTTTTTTTATGCTTCATTTAACCATTATTTTGTATATTATTTTTTTCTTTTTAAATTGTAATTATTATTGTCCAATACTTTTGACAGTCCCACAGTATCCTTGTTTTTATTAGGATTAAAATCTACTTTTGAAATTGGTTCTCCTCTTTCTTGCTTTATTTTTTATTTTTAAAATATTTAGTTAAATATTTTTTTTTTCATTTTATTGAATAGTTCAGAAATGTGTGCAATATTTCCTGAATATTATATTTGTAAAATATAGTTACACATAAACTTAATAAAACATAATTATGCATCTATGCCGGAAAAACCGACCAGAAGTATTGGACAAGTGAATTCTAACCTGATTTTTTCTTTAATAAAATAGAAAATAAAAGTTAATTTTAATATAAATAATAAATTGAATAATTTAATGTAAATTAATATTAAATAGTATTGTATATTATATTCTAAACTGTTATTACTAATTGATACACACATTTAATAAGACAGAAAAATAAAATAAATTATAACTAATAAAATTAAGATACTAATATTCAGGAAATTAAGTTTTAACTAAGAAATTTTATTAACTTATGTGTAACCTAGGACATGATATACGGACAAAATATTCATCATTTTTAATTTAACTTTAACAATATTTTGAAAATAAACTAATTGGATTTGTTATTATTTCAATTAGTAAATTTTATATTCTATTGAAATAATCTAATAATAGTTAAAATTATGAAATTGATAATAGATATTAATAAAGTGTTGAAATAATATAGTAACAAGATTATTTTGGGTCATATGTATTCGAAACCATACCTAGTGAACTTTTTTTCTTAGAAAACAAGTTTTGGAAAAAAGGTTTGAAAAGTTCATATTCTTTTTAAAAAAATTACATTACATTATAAATATTCATGATTAAATATTTTAAATGTAATATATTAACTATATTTAGAATCAAATAATAGTAACTACTTTGGGTGATAAATATTTATATTTGGTGATAAACATTTATCTTAATAATTAAGACTTTCAATTATTTAAAATGAATATTTAAAGTATAAAATTCTTACAAATTTTAAGTATTAGTTTTAATTTAAAAAATATTTAATAAAACATGAAAAATACTATTACAGGATAAAAAATAAATAATAGAGTAGAGAAATTTTATTTTAAATGATAAAAATATCTTTTAACAATAAATTTATAATTACAAAAATATTCTCACGTAAAATCTTTTGATAATATAACAACAACAAACTATTCTTGATTTACCATTCAGATGACATAAATATTTAATTATATATACTATCATAGCATGAACACATTCTAACACATAAGAAGATCCAATATATTTTGGAAATAAAAAAGGATGGAGAAGATTAGGTGGGAGATTTAATTAGAGTTCGGGTGACTAGTATGAGAAAGCCACAAATATTTTGTAATTGATATAGGATGACCATTAGATGGAGGAGCTCGCCAATATTGCAAAAAGAGTTTATAATATTATCATATTTAAATAGTAAATTTTGATGTTAAAAATATGCAATGAGATTCTTGTAAATATTTTGTCTAAATTGACTTTGACTCTACTCATATTAGAAGTCAATTACATCAATCCTAAAATCTAACATATAATAAATAACGTTGGACTTAGAGTAGTCTAACGTCATTTATGTCTGCTGATGTCAAATTTTCTTTTAAAATTTTAGAAATCACATCAGCATTCTCATCTTTCTCTTTTATGTTTACACAAAACATCACACTAAAGTACAACGATAGCGCTAAACTTGTAAGAGCAAGTTCTTCAACTCATTTCACTTCATCTTGCCATTGTGACACTTGTTTGAGCTTAAACTTTCATTCTCCTTAATTACATTTCTCATTAAGGTTGGTGTTTTCATTCACTAACCATTATGTGTTCTAAAACTTGATTTTTTATGTTTTTAGTTTAACATTGAGTTTTTTAAACTTCAAATTGTCATAACTTTTTGTATGGACCTCAAATGGAAACGCTCCAAAATTGAAAGTTATTGGAAATAGGGTGATGAACACACACTGGCCATCATTTAAGGTATTTTTCTTTGGAATTTTTAAAAATCCATAATTTAAGGCATGTTTTTTATTTTATTAGAATTTTTCACCATTTTTCTCAAATTTTTATTAGCTTGTCTTACCTAAAAATATCTTGTCTCAGGTTAAAACTCCACAACTCAATAAATTGAGTTTGTCCCAACTAAAGACCTATTGCAAAATATTCAAAATAAGATAAAAATTCAGTATATGATATATTAGGCTTAGAGGACCACTTCTCTCAAGTGTCTATACTAAGATTAATGACTAAAATACTATTAAACTAAGAGATGAAGATTTTATATAATATATATAAACTTAGACTATTTTGAAATTTGATATGTTAAAAATGCTCTTTAGCTCATCAATTTCAACTCGAGGTGCAATTAGATTTTAGAATGAATGAGAAATGAGAAAGAAATTAAGTGAGAAATAAAGAAATAGAGTAGTTGTGAGACTATGAAAGAACATGACAAGAACAAGGTAAAATGCTTATTACTATACTTTTTTTATACGTTACAAAATTATTTAAAAATAATTTTATGTTCTTTAACTTTTCTTTTTAAAATCTACACAATGAACAATTTAAATCAACATATAGTGATAAATACTTAAGATGTTAGTTATAACGTGTTCATATTACCAAATTCCATGAGTCAATAACATTTGCGAATATGATTTTATGCCGGTGCCTCATCACATAATATCCACATTAAAAGTTTCTCGGTTGAAGCGAGCACTACAAGATAAATCCGTAGAATATCATAAACTTTATGTACTTCAATAGTATGAAAGAATAACTACTTATAATTGGCATAATAAACTAAAACTTCTTTCTAGTGTTGATATGTGTTCCCTACAATTGTGAATAAGCCTTAATCACTCTGTAAAAGTTAAATGTACATCGAAATTTGGGCCTAGTATGGAACTTAGTAAAATTAAATTATGTGTACACAAAAAATAAATTATTAAAAATTTATGATATTAGTGTACTTTTAATTGCCAAAGTGTCAGATTTCTTGTGTAATGAACATAAAAGAACCAGAAGAGATTGTTAAGGAAGAATTATTAGTAATTATAGTGACCCCTATAGATTCAAACAATATTAGTGTCAAATAAGTTTTACATAAATATAATTTAATTTATAAAATATATATTTATTGTTGCAAATAAGTTGCTAAGTAGACTTGTTGTTTTCCCTTTTTTTTTCAATGGTCTCTAATAAGTACTTTTCACCTTTATTCCCGACCCCTTGAATGTTTGTCAACAAATCCATATATACGATCATTCTTCCTCTCAATACATATATTATGTAAATACCTTAAACATTAAAAATGAATAATGTTAGAATAACATTGTTGAATATATTTAAACTTGATAAAAGTAAAAATTTACTTACAACAACCAAAGTTGTAATACTGATATACATAATATGTCGGTGCTAGAGAGAACTTCAAAAACATCCTTCTAACATATGAAAAAAGGGAGGTAGGATGTCTTGTTTGTGACTTCAAGAGGCTTTTCTAACACTATAGGTGTTAAGGAGATCTTGACTATTAATCACCAAGTTGGTCTAGTTTTGTCTATTGTGGAGGTTGTGACAACGCTTCATTCACGTCTTCCTCCTTTTGTGCTCCAACTTGGTATGCATATCTAAAAACTTAAATAAGATTAGTATACACTGATAAAAAAAAAAGAAAGTTCATAATTAAAACAACTAAGGACAATTACCTCCTTTACAATTGCTTTTGCTAATTTCATATGCCAAAGGATTAAATTTCTAAGGGTCTATCTCACTGTCTCAACCTTTTGAGTGGGCATGAAACTCGAGAGTAGCATCTCGAACGTCTACAACCACCACCCTCACCATATCAATTGTAATGGTTTCATGGTTGATGAACAAATTTTCAATCCCCGAAAATAGAGTCAAAAACTTGTAACCCTCGACAAGTGTAACCGAATCGTATCAAGTAATAAAACATGGTAAGCCCAAGTATCGTTCTCCCAAAGGACTCACGGCCTAAACAACTAAGTGATTTATTGATGAATTAAGACTTATGAACAAATTGTTGTAAGTTTCAAATGCAAAAGACTAAAAAGTAAATATGTATGCATGTGATGATCAATGGCAAGAAGAAACAAAATAAGAAGAAACAAAATACGTGAATTGAAATATATGGATGAATATGTTGTTGGAGTTTATCAATTTCATCCTATCCACTCTCTTGTATTGAGGAATTCATCATTCTTTTCATTAATGTTAATGCCACTTTCTAAATTACTTTAAACCCGATGTCTCGGCGAAGAAAGTCTAATCATAATCACTAATTTACAATGTCTTGTCTCCCTAGCAATTAATCATGCATTATAGTGAACAGAAGCTTAAAGGCAACCAACTATCATACTCCTATATCTAGGTTGGTAATATACTAATGGGAGAGATTCCCCAAATCTAGATTTTCCCGTATGTGTCCATATTGACAAAACCAATAATCATGACATCGAATGAGTTAAACAATGCATGCTTTGAGCAAAGAGGAAAAACCCTAACTATTAATGAAAGAAAGCATGTATCATAAAAATGATCTTGAAGAACAAATTCCATACAAGAGAGTTTCTAAGGATTTACATTGATTCCCCAACAACAAAATAAGTTTAGTTCACCATATTCATGGTTAAACTAGATGAAATACAATGGAAAAGTGAAAGATAGAACCCTAGAAAGTTGAGAAAGGAGCCTTAGCATCCAAAATCCTCCTCCAAGGGGTGAAAGAGTGCGTTTTTGCTTCGTTCCAGCCAAAGATACAAACCCTAGAACGTCCTAAAGCTTATATACTATTCTAAAAAATACAAAAAAGTAGGCCCAAGCCCAGAAAAGTGTCGCACAATGGTAAATACCGCTCAACGGTAGTAGCGCGTGTCAATTCTTCCCCTCAGCATTAGTTTTTCCCTTAGCGGTGCCAATGGGTACTGAAAAGTGCCGCTCAGCGGTAATTGGCGTTGAGCAGTACTTGCTGATTCTCTTCTTTTGCACTTTTTGTGTCCTTTTCTGATTCCATCTCTATCCCTTTTCAGATTCCATCTCTATCCCTTTTCACTTCTTTCATCAATTTCATCTAAAAACCTGCAAAAACAAGGAAATCAAACATAAAACCTGTCAAACTCTGTTATTTCCAATAATTCAACAAAATCATGAGTTCAAGTTAATTTCTAAGTCATAAAGGTTGTAATTGAAGTCAATTTTAAGTATAAAAATAATAGTTTTTCAACTGTTATCAATGGTGTATGGCCGACCTCGATATATACAGTTTACCTAAGATAACCAAATAATATGTTTAAAATAGATCAAAGAATATACTTCAACACATAAGTATATGTCAAACAATATATTTAGACAAATTACCTAAAGCCACCAAGCACTAGAGGGCATGATCATTGAACATCTCGTAGTTTGCATCAATAGTGGGAGAAGCCTCTTAGGGTAAATTCCTTCACTTTATCTTAAGGCATGAGATGTTTCTCTCTTCTCAAACTTTTCTCGAACGAAGTTTGATGACCATCACATGTAATCTTTCTTTCATTTGATACAAATGCATGTTAATTAACTACTTTATGTATGAATTTCGTTTGTTTTGATCGATTAATTTCGTGCTCTTGTCCTTCATAGGCGCATTCTACTTTCTCTCTCACTGGTGAGGACACTTTGTTCCAAAGAACCCACATTTTTAAGGTTAGTTTTCGTTTTCGTTTTGAAAAATTTATTTTTGAACTTGTTTGTTGTTTTTTTTGTTGAACTTGTTTGTTGTTGTTGTTGTTTGGTTAAACTTGTTTGTTGTTGTTTTTGTTTGGTTAAACTTGTTTGTTGTTGTTTTTGTTTGATTGAACTTGTTTGATGTTGGTTATTGTTGTTTGTTGTTGATACTACACTACACATTCATAGTTCTTGCTTTGTAAAATACCAAAAACTGAAATTTGTTGTTTTTCTGTTTTTCCTAAGAGAGAGTTTCACTAATACATTGCATATTTAATCAATTTAATCAAGTGATGATTATTTGAGGAGAAAGTATTTCTAACATAACATAACTACTGTTTATACCTAGTTTTTAAGGATAATTTATGCACATTGTGTTGTATGTAGATACATTGGCTAACAAGATGAATTCATTCATAAATGAAATATACAATTCTTTTAATTGTTGTAACTAGGGCTTTAAGTCTTTGGTAAGACAACTTGGGTTTCAAAATTTTAGGTTCAATGTGAAATTAGTTTTCAATTTGAAGTTTAGCCACGTTTAAAACACTTCTTTCATAAATAATGTTAACGCACAAATAAAATCCAAGTATTTTATGGTGAGCTTAGCATGTGTTGCCAAGACCCTTGTTGGATTCTAGCACATAATTTTGCACATTAGTACTTGTTGACATAGGAGAATCTACATGTTTAAAATTATTCTATTGTTTCAATTTGTATATGAGGAAATGATGAATGAGGAAAAGAGCTTCTAATTTGTCAAGATGTGATAAAGGTACCAAATGAGCCCTATTGAGACAAAGAATGATGTACATTCATCTCCTATGTCTTCTGTTGTCATTTTAGTTGTGGATCAACAAGAATGCCATTCTCGTAAATTACAGGTTATAGATGTGTAAGTTGATAGTCAAGCTGACTGGCAATAAAGGTAAGAGATAAGCAACTTAACCCTACATTACTATTTATATCACAACATTTTATCATTGTCAACACCCAATTTCGTCCGGATTGACTAAATAATAGGTCTCTTTCCATTTTTGATTGTTTTATTTTATTTTCCGCATTTTCATTTTATTTTATGCTATTATTTTTAATTTCATTTTACTATTTTGTATTTGATTTAATCTTTTTTTTTAAAAAAAGAAAAAAAGGGGGAAAAGCAAAAAAAAAGAAGAAGGAAAAAAAAAGGTTTGAAACGTAACTAAAAAAAAAGAAAAGAAAAAGGCATTTTTGTCTTTTAGTAAAAATGATGAAAAAGGGAAAAGAAGGAGGTTTCTAACTGGGGGACAACGCGTGTGTATGAGGGTGAGAGACAAAACGGTTTTCTGTAGAGTGTGCGGGGCTTGACAGGGACAATTTGGATTGTACAGGGCTGGTACATTCAATTTGGGAGATACGGAGTTGCACAAAAAGCATAGAGAGAACAGAGAGGAGAGGAACATTCTAGTTTTGGAGAGAAAAGCAAAAAGGGTTTTGACACAGCTCTGGGCCTTCCTCTGGGGATCCATTGCTGAGGAGTTCTTCATCATTTTTACACTTGCAAAGAGAGACAGAAATCAGCCACTCAAAGGAGAAGAGTACTCATTGGAAGCACGATATTGACCGTAGCAAGCGGATCTTCGAGAGGTAAGTAATACCTTACACTCCACGTTCTACTAAGTTGGTTACTTGCCCATGAACATATCTCTGTTACGATTGTTGTTAAATTTGTATATGAATGTTGTTGAATACTCTGGATATTTGTGTACATCCATTACGTTACCGAACATCATCGTCACCCTTCCCACACCCACTCCTATCCACTTCTCTGGTCCTGTTTCTCTCCTCCAAGCGAGTCCTTCTGTCTATCTTCAATCACCAACATGGAAGTTGAATCACTAAACTGGACGCCCACGGCCAACACCTATCATCCTCATCCCTTCCCTCTTCGTTTTCGCCTCCAACACTTGATCTCAAGCACACTGACACAGGTCCTTTTTGCTCGCCACCCCATCTTCATCCTTACCTCCCAACCAACATCCATCTCGTCTTCCCCACAGGATACCACCTCCAGCATCATCATCTTCACCCGTAACCATCTTCAACACGGCCACCATTCATCATCAACCCCAACAAACATAACCCGTGTCACTCCCCCTCACCTGTAATCAACCCAAACGCAAACGGAAAATAGATAAAGGAGAATAGGAGAGCCCAGCGGTGGCTGCCTCCAGGGCTGACGGCGCCGCGGTTGGAAACGGATCCGGTGGCTCTTGGGTTTGTCGCCGACGCCAAGATCGAAAGAGGTGGTGGCATGGTGGTCGGGTCGCGGTGGTGAGCCTGTGGAGAGAGTAAGAGACCTTGGGTCTCTGGAGAGTGTGTGAGCTGAGGGAGTGAGCTTACGGGAGAGTGTGGGATCTGAGTGGGTGAGGAATGGAAGGGGAATGCTGAACCCCTAGGGGATTCTAGGTCAGAAAAGCCACCTCGGGCCAGTGCTGGGCCGAGCCCAGAAATAAACGCACGACCGGGGAACCTTAGGTCTTTTTCGAGCGCTCGTCATCCAGCCTCCCTTCCCAACGAGCGCTCGACATCCAAACATCTTTCCCAACGACCGTTCGTCCACTTCTTGGACGGACCGGTTGGTTACTATCTTCCCAAAACGAACGCTCATCATTTAGCCTCTTTCCCCAATGTCCGTTCGTCATCTCTCCAACGAACGCTTGTCATTCAGCCTGTTTTCCCAACGAACGCTTGTCATTCAGCCTGTTTTCCCAACGAGCGCAAGTCATCCAGCCTCCCTTCCAACGAGCGCAAGTCATCCAGCCATCTTTCCCAACGACCGTTCGCCCACTTCTTGGACGCACCGGTTGGTTACTATCTTCCCAACGAGCGCACGTCATCCAGCCTCCCTTCCCAACGAGCGCTCGTCATCCAGCCTCCCTTCCCAACGAGCGCTCGACATCCAGCCATCTTTCCCAACGACCGTTCGTCCACTTCTTGGACGGACCGGTTGGTTACTATCTTCCTAAAACGAACACTCGTCATTCAGCCTCTTTCCCCAACGTCCGTTCGTCATCTCCCCAACGAACGCTCGTCATCCAGCCTCCCTTCCCAACGAGCGCTCGTCATCCAGCCATCTTTCCCAACGACCGTTCGTCCACTTCTTGGACGAACCGTTTGGTTACTATCTTCCCAAAACGAACGCTCGTCATTCAGCCTCTTTCCCTAACGGCCGTTCGTCATCTCCCCAACGAACGCTCGTCATTCACCCCGCTTTCCCAGCGTCCGTTCGTCATCTCCCCAAAGAACGCTCGTCATTCAGCATCCTTTCCCAACGTCTGTTCGGCCACTTCTTGGACGGATCGCTTGGTTACCATCTCCCCAACGAGCGCTCGTTATTCTGAATCCTTTACCAACGTCCGTTCGGCCACCTCCACGGACGGCACGGTAGCCTGCGACGGACCGTTCGGCACTCCCTTGGGGCCCCCCATTATTTGCTTTATTTACTTATTTGTTTTTTATTTTATTTCATTTATTTTGTTTATCTTATTTCATTTGTTTTTTTATTTTGTTTCATTTTTTTATTTAGTTATTTTTATTTTTATTTTTATTTTTATTTTGTATTTATTTTATTTTATTTTATTTTTTTATTTTTTATTTTTATTGTCTTATTTTATTTTATCTATTTATTCTAGATATCTACTTATCCTAAAATATATATTTATAGCTTAAATAAAAGAATTTACAAAAATACGTTTTAAAGGTTAAGCACACGTGTGACCGCTCGCGTCGTACTTGTGCTAACAACCTTTTCTTCTTTTTCTAAAATAAAATTACAAAAAATTTCGTTTTAAAGGTTAAGCACACGTGTGACCGCTCGCGTCGTCCTTGTGCTAACAACCTTTTCTTCCCTTTTTAAAATAAAATTTCAAAAAAAATACGTTTTAAAGGTTAAGAACACGTGTGACCGCTCGCGTCGTCCTTCTGTAAAAACCTTTTCTTCTTTTTCTAAAATAAAATTACAAAAAAATATGTTTTAAAGGTTAAGCACACATGTGACCGCTCGCGTCGTCCTTGTGCTAACAACCTTTTCTTCCCTTTTAAAATAAAATTACAAAAAATACATTTTGAGGGTTAAGCACACGTGTGATCGCTCGCGTCGTCCTTGTGCTAAAAACCTTTTCTTCTTTCTTAAATAAATTTACAAAAATATGTTTTAAAGGTCGAACACTCGTGAGATCATCCGCATCATCCTAGTGTTCGATACCTTTTCTCTCCTATTTACATAAATTTAAATAATGGTATGAGTGCTCGTGTGACCGTCCGTGTCGACCTAGTGTTCATTACCTTCTTTTCTCGAAAATATTAAAAAGCATAAAATCTTCAAGAAGTTAAAAACATCTGCTTTTTTTCAAGCAACGAACAATCAACCTTTCCGCCAGAACTACGTAATCCTTGATTCTCCATCAAAAGTAGAGATACCTAGGAGCAAGGTTAGCCCTTGTCAGGTTCACTTCCCTAAAAATCCAAATTATTCATAATCATTTCCAAACAAATTCTCCCAAACAATTTTCTCAAGTAATTCTCCAAACAAATATTCTCAAACAGATTTTCAAAAAGAACTACGTAACCCTGATTTCTCATTCTGAATGAGAATACGTTGGAGCAAGGTTTATCCTTGTCGGGCCCAAAAAACCAAAAAATATATTTTGCTTCTTTAGAGTTTTATTTTAGGGGATAGTTAAACATTTTGAAAACCACATCATATTCGTGCATTTAGTTAAAGGTACTGCCTTAGGGTAGGCGTTGTAGGGTGCTAACACCTTTCCTACACGTAACCGACTCCCGAACCTAGGATCTGGTTTTTCCTAGACCATGCCTTATCATTTTATGGTTTTTCCGTAGTTTTCCATAATAAACTATGGTGTCGACTCCAAATCTCTTTTCAAAACCCGTTTTCTTTTTGGATTGTCGTCCCGTCGCGATTCCGGTTGTGACAGATGGCGACTCCACTGGGGACTTTTAGAGAGTCAAGCCATTTAATTAGATACATGATTCTGGTGTGGTTTTTCTTTATGTTTTCCTTCCCATTTTCTTTATCTATGTTTGATATTTTGAATAATTGCATAAGTTGCTTGGATTGTTCTATATTGAAACCTAGGGTAGAAAACATGTTTATATCTGCCTGGGAAATTTTCTGGTTGTTTTGCAGGTGAGTGTTTGGGTTTGCATTGCATTCTCCCTTCACACACACGTTATTTATATCATGAGTGGGACCCTATGCCCGGGTCTGAGTGAAACTTAGAAATAGAGGGGTTGTGTAGCGGTGCCACTTGGGCCATACTTCCTGTTTGGCTATCGTGAGAACCCCAACTAGAGTTTGTTTTCTTCATTTGTGTCTTCACACCTAGTTGATTACTCGACTGTTGTGGAGATGCTATGAAGGGGGCCATAGCTCTAGTGACCATCGATCTTTAGGTTCAGGGTACCATCTTTGTGAGATTGCATATACTTGACCTTGAACTCCAAAGCGTTGAACCTCTATTAGGGCACAAAGGGAGAAATGTATATACCTGTAACTCTCAGACTTTTTGTTCTTTTTCAAAATAATGACTTTGCATTCTCATACCATACATGCATCTTTTTGTTCGTCATATTGTTTTACTTCACTATATTTTCATGCATCATGTTCATTCATCATTTGGTAACATGCTGGTTTTAGGGGAAATCACAGGTATTCACTTGATCTCGTACAAGATGGAAGTTGATGCAAGATCTGGTGCTACACAACAGACCGACTCTGCCGTGTTAAGAAAGAAATCTCGCCTGAGGACTCACAGTGGAACTCGAGCTCAGGAGTGATGTATAAATGAGATCATTGTATTTTGTGTCTTTAGGCAATGTATTGAACTGAATTTTCTTTAAATGAAAGATGCGGAATGTTCGTTTGGTACCGACATGTGTTAATTTCCATCAGTGATGTTATCGTGATCCTGTGATTTCCACCTATCATTAGCATGCATCATGTTTTTTCTTTAGCATATCTCATTCTCATCTAATTTAATTCGATTAAAATAATAAAGCAGTACAAGTGAGGGAAACAACGACCAATTTTCCACGACATCCCTACAGGACTCGAGCCAATTCAAGAGTCATGAACAACTGGGAGGAGTCGCATGAATCCATCAAAGTTGATGTTAGCCTATTGAAAGATCAGGTTGGCTAGATCTTGGCAGTCCTCGAATCCCTAAAGACTACTGGGGAGTCTTCATCTGCACGAGTTGAGGGGAATGCCCACTATTATCCCCCGATGTTCAACGCTGTAAGCCAATCGGTCCCTTTCCCGATGTATGGTTTACCTCCAGGTTACACTCCCCCCACAGGAGAGTACGCAAAACTAGAGCAGACTTCAGTCTCCCTTCCCCCGACGGCTAATGTAGTATTGATCGGCACTCAAGGACCTGTTTCAATGACGGCTCCCGTGGCGAATGTAGGGATGACTGGGGCAAACACAGTTGAAGGAACGCGAGTAACTGTAACGCCCCACATGGTTACCGGAGAGGGCTCTTCAGCCAAAGTCATACCACACACCGTGTTGCAGAGGGTAGTTAGTAGCGTCGATGGGGCCAAGAGTAGGCTGGAGATTCTGGAGGAGAGATTGAGGGTCATTGAAGGGGTTGAAAGCTATGGGTTTGGAGATGTTGCAAGGTTGAGTTTGGTTCCTGGCGTGATGATACCACACAAATTCAAAGCGTCGGAGTTTGAGAAGTACAAAGGTAATACCTGCCTGAAAAGCCATCTGACCATGTACTAAAGAAAGATGGCTGCGTACGCCTACGATGCAAGCTACTCATCCATTTTTTCCAAGACAGTTTGGCTAGGGTAGCATTGAACTGGTACACCCACCTTGAGCCGTCTCGAATCCGTTGCTGGGCGGACCTAGCAGACGCCTTTGTAAAGCAGTATATATACAACACACACATCGCACCAGACCGGCTGCAGCTGTAAAATATGTCAAAGAGGGACAACAAAACTTTCAAGGAATATGCCCAACGGTGGAGAGAGTTAGCTGCACAAGTTGAGCCACCTTTGTATGACAGGGAGGTGGTGGCAATGTTTGTGAACACTCTCCAGCCGCCATTTTACGAGCACATGGTCGGGAATGTGTCTGCCAATTTCGCTGATATCATTATAATAGGCGAAAGGATAGAAATTGGGGTTAAGAATGGAAAAATTGCATACGGCCCACCCGCACTTGCAAATTACCAAAAAACCATTTTCAGTTCAAGAAAGAAGAAGGAGGGGGATGTGCATGCGGCATCGACAATGCCTGTGTGGAGAGGTCAGGCTCCCACTCACAGCTTCCGACCATACCTGGGTCAACCCCCTTATGCAGCTAACGCGGCGTCTGCTCATCAAGCCAGGCCTCAACAACAACAAGGGTATTATCAACCGCCGTTGCCCCTAGCTGATACTTGGAGGGCTGGGGCAATTGCGGGTCCAAATCAGAATGCGGGCCAAAACACTTATCAAAGAAGGAACCAGTTTGTTAATTTCACTCCTATCCCTACAACTTACACAGAATTGTTACCCCATCTCATCAAAAGGGGTCTGGTTGCTATCTGTCTGATGAAGCCTATGCAACCGCCGTACCCTAGGGGTTATGACGCAGAGGCCAAATGTAGTTATCACGGGGGGGGGGGGGGGGCGTTGGTCACTCAACTGAGAGGTGTCTGGCTTTTAAACACAAAGTACAGGCTCTAATCGACTCTGGGTGGTTAAAGTTTCAAGAAGATAAACCCAACATTGAGACTAACCCGCTTTCTGGGCATGGGAGTGCCTCGGCGAATGCCATCGAGGATGAAAAACATGAGTTGATAAGGGACATGGGTGAAATCTGAAGTTCCAGAAAATTTATCTTCAAGGCACTGATAAAGGTGGGCCTTTTAAAAGGTGATTATGACGAGGATGTAACGTGTGCGCTTCATCCGGATGATGGGCACTCTATTGAGGAATGTGTTGAATTTGAAGATATTCTGCAAGACTTGCTGGATAGAAGTTTGATGCAAGTATGCTACAAGGATAAGGAGGGGGAAGTGTTCACACAAATTGGCGGGGAATTCGACGTAACTCTGCCTGAGCCGTTGGTGATCCATTTCACTAGAACCACCCCTGCGCCAGAGGCTGAAGAAAAGCCGTTTGTCGTCATTCGGGCGCCGTCTCCTTTTCCTTACAAAACGAGAAGGCTGATGGAAGAAAGGAGAGAGCGCGGTCTGGCTCGTGTAGAAAGGCGTGAACCCAGGGTGGAAAGGATTCGTATTCGTGACATCAAGGAGAGCTTTCGTAGTGCTGGATGGATCAACGCGGGCTATATAGAAGCCGTGGAGGATGAAGATAGCTTTGAATGCTCAAGTTTCGTGCGGGCCGGCTCCCCAGATGCACCACTCAACATTTGGAACTCTGAGTTTACCCGTGATGCTTAATTTGAATAAAATGTAATAGTTTTACTTAATCCGATAGCTTCACCCGGGGCTTTAGGATTCATGACTTACGGGTTGACATTTAGTTCTTGTGCTCAGCGTGATAATCGAATCGTGTTTGTTTTTTATCATCATTTCATATTCGTCATCTTTTTTCCTTTTTTATTTATTCTTTTTTCATAAATTTAAATAATGCAGATGTGACAATGAAAGTTTTGTAAATAATAATGTCGATATTCCTAATTTTGAGCACCCTATCGATAATACTGAAGATGATTATGAAGATAATCCGGAACCCTCTCCAAAGCTCTTGAGATTAGTGGAACAAGAGTCTAAAGAGATAAAACTCCATCTGGAAGGTGTTGATGTACTCAACTTGGGAGAGGAAGAAGAGATAAAGGAAGTAAAAATCGGTACTGGCATGAAAAAGGAAGTGAGGGAAGGGTTGCAAGCCCAATTGAAGGAGTTTAAGGATGTGTTTGCTTAGTCTTACAATGACTGTTACCAATAAGGAGTATCGGTAAAACCTGAAGATGTGTTTTGATGATGCTGCAACTTATAGATTTTGGATGTAGTAGGAAAATATTTAAAAAAGCAACTTGTAGATTTTGAATGTAGTAGGAAAATGTTAAACATTGTAATTTTTACTAGTATAATCGATTATGGTTAAGCAATAATCGATTATCACAAGTCATACTTGAATAATCGATTATCACTTCATATAATCGATTATCACATTTTTGAAAACCTGTAACGGACTTGAATAATCGATTATCACTTACAATAATCGATTATTCATGGCAGTTGAGAGCTGACCTTTGGCACTCAGTGTACTTGGCTATATAATTTGATTTGGAGAAATCAGAAGGAAACGTTTTTTGAACTGAGAAAGCTTAGAACACTATGTGTCAGAGGAACGTTCTTAGAGAGCTTTTTGTTCATTGTTCCCTTGCTTGGTCTTTTGAAAGGAGAGGCTCGCGTATCGTGTGTGTCGATAGTCGGAGCAGACTCTCTTCAAGTTAGCAAGGTGCTCTGCCTGGTCTTGTGAAAGGAGAAGCTTGTGAATCGTTGGTCGATTGCTGGAGCAGTTCTCTTCAAGTTGGTAGAGTGGTTCTTTTCATTTTATTCCTGTTCATTATCTTGTAATCTGTTAAACCATTTTTAGTGAAAAAGGTTAATCACTATTTATAGTGATTAACGACTGGACGTAGAATCTTTTGATTCGAACCAGGATAAAAATTCTGTGTTGATCTTCTTATTCCCTACACTCATATTATTTTACGTATAACAACTGTTTGATTATTTTTCTGAAAGAAAATTATTTTTACTAAAAGGACAAAATTAATTTTAATTGTGATCGAATACGCTTCCCGCTCTCTGAGTTTTAATTCCGCTGTGCTATACTCTTCGAAAAATACCCCCTCCGATACCATCAATTGGTATCAGAGCTTGCTTTGATAGTTTTTCAAAAAAAAATATTTGCGAAAATGGCCGATCACAATCAAAACCATGTATATGCTGAGGGTGCTTCCATTAACAGACCTCCATTGTTTACTGGTGATAACTATGCTTTCTGGAAAGTGAGAATGGAGATTTTTATGGGGTCTGTTGATAGAGGTATCTGGGAAGCTGTACAAAATGGTCCTTATATTCCTATGAATACTGTTGATGGTGTAGAGACTGAAAAACCTTATTTTAATTGGACTGCTGAAGAAAATAGACGAGCTCAGTTTGATATTAAAGCTCGCAATATAATTTCATCTGCTGTTGTACTTGATGAATTTTATAGAATTTCAGTGTGTAAGACAGCACAGGAAATGTGGGAAGTCCTCAGAGTCACTCATGAAGGAACAGAGGACGTGAAGCGCGCTAGGAAGAACACTCTGATGATGAAGAAAACATGAGCTTGATGATAAAAAAATTTGCAAAGTTCATGAAAGCAAAGGGAAAGGACAAGTTTCACAAAGATAGGAAAGAAAGTCCAGAATCTCCATCAAACGTAAAGTGCTTCGGTTGTGGAGAAAAAGAGGGCACGTAAAATCTGAGTGTCCAAAAAGCAAGAAAAGTGAAGACAAGAAGGAAAGAAAATTTCAAAGGAAAAAGAAAGCATACATAGCTTGGGAAGACAATGCATCTAGCTCAACAAGCTCAAGTGATTCAGATGAAGAAGCCAATATTTGTCTAATGGCTGACTCAGAAGATACTGGAAGCCAAGTAAGTGATTCCAGCTTTGAATCTAGTGAATTAGACATGCAAAAGGCCTTCTGTGACTTGTTGATTGAATCTGAAAAACTTGATGCTGCACATAAAAAACTTAAGAAAGAGCACAATGAATTAAAATTGAATTATGAAAAGTTGCTTGATGATGAAGTTGTCTTAAGAAATAAAGTTAGTTCTTTAGAAACAAAATTATCTGATACAAATGCTACTGTTGAACCTGTTGAATGCTTGTCTTGTAAGAATCATATGTTTGATATTGATATACTTGAAAACTTACTTGCAAAGGAAACCAAGAATAATTCACATGCTAAGATAAACCTTAAGAAAAGCAATGTTGAAAATAGAAATATGCATCAAATAAATAAGTCCAAAGTAAGAAGAACTCGTAGAGTTTGGGTTGAAAAAGGGACTTTTATTAAAAACAAAGTAAGCAATGCTTGTTGTTTTTACTGTATGAAGCATGGACACACATCAAACAAATGCAACATTAAACATTTTGGTGTTCCAAATGGTAAATATGCATGGTTTAAAGTTGTAAAATGATTTATACTTGCATGAACTAACCTCAAGGACCCATAATTAGATTGGGGACCTAAAACTCTTGCTAATTTATTTTGTAGGAATCTACTAAGTCAAAGAAGTCATTGTGGTATCTTGACAGTGGATGTTCAAGACACATGACCGGTGACAAGAAAAGATTCATCTCTTTTGAGAAGAAAAAGCAAGGATTTGTGACTTATGGGGATAACAACAAAGGTAGAATCAAGGGTACCGGAGACATTGGAGGAGGAAATACATTAACTATAAGAGATGTGATATATGTTGAAGGCCTCAAGCATAAACTCTTAAGCATAAGTCAATTATGCGACAAAGGTCTCAAGGTAACTTTTGAAAGTGATAAATGCACTGTTTACTTTAAAGATTCTGATGATATTGCTTTGCAAGGTGTTAAGCATAACAATATTTATTTGATTGATATTGAAAGTGCATCTAATCATAGTATAACATGCTTAGTTGCTAAAGAAGAAAATCCTTGGCTATGGCATAAAAGAGCTGCACATATTCATATGCAACATTTAAATAAATTGATTTCAAAAGATCTTGTGATTGGTTTGCCTAAACTGAAATTTGAGAAAGACAAATTATGCACTGCATGTCAAAAAGGTAAACAAACCAAATCTTCATTTTCATCCAAAAGCATGATTTCAACATCAAAACCTTTAGAACTTTTGCATATGGACTTATTTGGTCCATCTAGAATTAAAAGTTTTGGTGGAAATTACTATGCTTTTGTAATTGTTGATGATTACACAAGATTCACTTGGACTTTCTTTTTAACTCTGAAAAGTGAAGCTTTCAAAGCATTTAAAATTTTTGCTAAACGTATTCAAAAAGAAAAAGATTTGAAAATCAAAACTTTGAGAAGTGATCATGGTGGAGAATTTGAAAATGAATCATTTGATAAATTTTGTGAAGAATATGGCATAGCACATAACTTTTCTGCACCTAGAACTCCCCAACAAAATGGTGTTGTTGAAAGGAAAAATAGATCATTAGAAGAATTAGCTAGAACCCTTATGAATGAATCTAATGTGCCAAAATATTTTTGGGCTGATGCAATTAGTACTGGTTGTTATGTGTTAAACAGGATGCTTATTAGGCCAATTCTGAAATTAACTCCATATGAACTATTGAATGGTAGAAAACCAAATGTATCTCACTTGAAAATATTTGGGTGCAAATGCTTTGTCTTGAATAATGGAAAAGATAATCTAGGCAAATTTGATGCAAAATCTGATGAAGCAATTTTCCTAGGATATTCTTTGACCAGTAAAGCATATAGAGTATTTAATAGAAGAACTTTGACAATTGAAGAATCAATGCATGTTGTCTTTGATGAGATTGTGGACCTTGAGGAAAACCCTCTTGAGTCAAACAAACCTATTGCAGGTGATGAGGATTATTTGAAGGAAGCTCTTGAAGAGATGTATCTAAATGTGAACTATCCTCCAGAACTTCAAGAAACACCTCAAGCTGTTGATTCTAAAAGCTATCAACAACCAAGAGGACTTTCCTTGGACAACATCATTGGAGACATTTCAAAAGGAGTAACTACTAGACATAATCTTAATAATTTTTGTCTAACTGTAGCTTTTGTGTCTCAGATAGAACCCAAGAATATAAAGGAAGCTCTTCAAGATGATAAGTGGTGCGTTGCTATGCAAGAAGAGCTAAACCAATTTGAAAGGAATGAAGTCTGGGAACTTATTCCAAAGCAAGATGATTATCAAGTCATAAGAACCAAATGGGTATTCAAGAACAAGCTTGACGAGGATGGAAACATCACAAAGAACAAAGCAAGGCTACTTGCAAAGGGCTACTGTCAAGAGGAAGGTATAGACTATGATGAAACATATGCACTAGTGGCCAGGTTAGAAGCAATTAGATTTTTGCTTGCATATGCATCTTTGATGAAATTTAAACTGTATCAAATGGATGTGAAAAGTGAATTTTTAAATGGTTTCATAAAAGAAGAGGTATATGTTAGTCAACCTCCTGGTTTTGAGGATTTCAAATTTCCTGATCATGTTTATAAGTTGAAAAAGGCCTTGTATGGTCTTAAACAGGCACCTAGGTCTTGGTATGAAAGACTTAGTACCTTCTTACTTGATAATAATTTTTCTAGAGGTAAGGTTGATTCAACCTTATTTATAAAGAAAGTAGGAAAATACATCTTGATTGTACAAGTTTATGTAGATGATATTATCTTTGGGTCAACTGATGACTCTTTATGTGAAGAATTTGCAAAAATAATGCAAGGTGAGTTTGAGATGTCTATGATGGGTGAGTTGAATTTCTTTTTAGGACTACAGATAAAACAGATGAATGGAGGTACTCTTATTTCCCAAACAAAATACTGTAGAGAAATTCTTAGGAAATTTGGTATGGATAGCTGCAAGGAAGCTAGTACACCCATGGGTACTTCATGTTATTTAGATAAGGATTAAATTGGAAAAGGAGTGAATGAAACCATGTTTAGAGGCATGATAGGATCCTTACTATACTTCACTGCTAGTAGAACAGATATTATGCAGAGTGTTTGTGTATATGCTAGATACCAAGCCAATCCTGAAGAATCTCATTTGACTGCAGTTAAGAGAATTCTAAAATATCTTAAGGGAACTACTTCATTTGGACTTTGGTATCCCTCTGATGCCTAACCTAGTTTAATAGGATACTCTGATGCAGATTATGGTGGCTGTAAAATTGATAGAAAAAGTACTAGTGGAACCTGTCATTTTTTGGGATGTTCTTTAGTGTCATGGCACTAAAAAAAAAAGCATGTGTAGCTTTGTCTACCACCTAAGCTGAATATATTGCAGCTAGAAACTGTTGTGCCCAAATTTTGTGGATGAAACAACAATTAGAAGACTTTGATATCTTCCTTGACAAAATTCCTCTAAAATGTGACAATACTAGTGCGATAAATTTGACCAAGAACCCCATCATGCATTCAAGAACTAAGCATATAGAAATTAGGCACCATTTCTTAAGAGATCATATTCAAAAGGGGAATTATCAAATTGAATATGTTGATTCTTTACATCAATTAGCTGATATCTTTACCAAGGCTCTACCTAAAGATAGATTTTTTAAGCTTAGAAGAGAGTTAGGAGTGTTAGACATATCTTAGAATCAAAATCTATGCAAATTTTTGCATTTTTCGTAAACTTAACGCTTCATAATCGATTATCACTAAGTTATAATCGATTATTCATGCATCAAATTCAATTCTGGAAAATCTTGAGCAGATAATCGATTATCATTATGCATAATCGATTATCATGCAATTCTGGGCAGTAATTATTGAACCGATAATCGATTATCACGAGCCATAATCGATTATCACGCTGACAGTTTCAAAAATAGAGCCGTTGGAGCATCCCATAACGGCTATAAACGACCATAAACGGCTAGTTTTTCCATTTTTCTTATAAATAGCCCCCCATGATCGATTATTAGACACTCCTTTGCAACCAAATACGGCTGAAATCAAATCTATAGCTCAAATCTTCTTCATTTCCCTTCACCTTCTTAAAATCTCATTTTCCCATTCTTCCTCCATGGTTGACTCAAGAAGGCACCGTCGCAGAACAGCTGGAGCCTCCTCTTCTTCTCAACCACGTCTTGCAAACATAGATGGATGGATTTCAGATCAAGGGAAACATGCAGACTTTGTTAATTCTTGGCAAGAAAGGAAGATTATGGCGGTAAAGTTTATTCGTCTTGACTTTTTCCGCTTCTATGGCTTTCAATTTCCAAACACTTTTGCTGAGCAGGGGTTAACGCATCTGTTAGAACAAAAAGGATGCATTTATCCTGATCTTATATGAGTCTTCTACTTCAACTTGTGCTATCGAGATGGGATAATATCTACTAAGGTCAAGGGAGTACGCATCATTTTAGATGATGATGTATGGACCAATGTTGCTCAACTTTCCATCTGGGATGATGCTGTCAAAGTCCATTTAGGACTTGAAGATTTCAACAGGATGATGACTTTTCAATCCTTCCCACGTCATCCTGAACGACAAACAAATAGAAGGCAATTACTGGTTGGAGGTTTTAAAGTTGAAGAAAGGATGATCCACTACTTGATTGTCTGGATTTTATGTCCTAGAGCAACCAACCATGCTCAATGCTCTAAGCAGGATTTACTTCTGTTGTATGGGATTCTAAATCACATACACATCGACTGGCCTGCTCTCATTGCTGACACAATGGTAAAAGCCAAGAAATCCCATTCATATCAACTTCCCTATGCTCTTCTTGTTTCTAGGATTTTAGAATTCAAAGGTGTACCTGTTGAAGGAGAACTCGTTCAAAATATTGAAGCTGTGGGATCAGAAATTGAAGATACTACCTTTCGTCAAATTAGATTCATTACTAGAGGCAGAGTCCTTATTCACAAAAATGATGACCATCCTGATGTAGATGAAGATGATGACATGGACACTCATATGGCTGACCCAGTAAGTGCTGCTGCTCCGTCTAATGCTGGACCATCCAACATACCCTCCTCTTCCTCAACTTCTATGGAAGAACATTTTGCAAGGTTATCTAAACAATGGGAGGATATGAGTCTTGCACAAAAGACTCACTTTGAGGAGATTTATGAGTGGCAGCGATCTGTTGATGAGTACATGGTTGATCAATTTCTTGATCTTGATGTTCGCCTATCTAACATCGAGGGTCATCTTAATATCCCACCTCCTGAACGTTCTCCTAGTCCTGAATTCTAGGTTTTAGGCCTCTAAGTTTGATTGTTATGTTATTTTCTTTATGGTATTTAGTTTCTTAATCTTTATCAATTTCATGTAATTCCTTTCTGTTCTTAATATAATGAGCTTTTATTTTTTGCATATATTCCATTTTTGAGGGGAGCTCATATTAAGGGGGAGGTTATTACATTATTCTTTTTGCTTATGATCAAAAAGGGGGAGAAGAAATATAAGGGGAGGATTTAAAAAAAAATAGTTTTTAATTGTACAGGTACTGCTAACTGTGGTTGTCAATTAGTTTATATATGTTGCAGGTAAACCTGAGTTGCTTTTAAAAAGAGAGTTTTTGATCATCATCAAAAAGGGGGAGATTGTTACCAATAAGGAGTATTGGTAAAACCTGAAGATGTCTTTTGATGATGCTGCAACTTATAAATTTTGGATGTGTCACAACCGGAATCGTGACGGGACGACGATCCAAAAAAATTACGGGTTTTGAAAAGAGATTTGGAGTCGCCACCATAGTTTATTATGGGAAACTACGGGAAAACCATAAAACGATAAAGCACAGTCCGCGAAAACCAGATTCTGGGTTCGGGAGTCGGTTACGCGTGGGGAAGGTGTTAGTACCCCACAACGCCTGCCCTAAGGCAGTACCTTTAACTAAATGCACGAATATGATGTGGTTTTCAAAATGTTTAACTATCCCCTAAAATAAAATTCCAAATAAACAAAACATACTTTTTTATTTTTTTGGGCCCGACAAGGATTGACCTTGCTCCTACGTATTCTCATTCAAAATGAGAAATCAGGGTTACGTAGTTCTTTTTGAAAATGTTTGAGAGATTTGTTTGAGAAATTGATTGAAAGATTTGTTTAAGAAAATGATAACGGATAAATTTGGATTTTTGGGAAAGTAAACCTGACAAGGGCTAGCCTTGCTCCTACGTATCTCCACTTTCGATGGAGAATCAAGGATCACGTAGTTCTGGATATGAGGATTGTTTGTTGTTTAAAATTGCTGATGTTTTTGGTTTTTTTGAAGATTTCATACTTTTTTTTTGTATTTTACTTAAGGAAAAGAAAAGGTTTTTAGCACAAGGACGATGCGCGCGATCACACATGTGCCTAAACCTTTAAAACATATTTTTGTAATTTTAATTAAGAAAGGGAAAAGGTTTTCAGCACAAGGACGATGCGTGCGATCACACATGTGCCAAAACCTTTAAAACATATTTTTTGTAATTTTAATTAAGAAAGGGAAAAGGTTTTTAGCACAAGGACGATGCGTGCGATCACACATGTGCCTAAACCTTTAAAACATATTTTCATAAATTCCTCTATTTAAATTGTAAATATTGCATTATTAAATATGTATTTTAGGGTAATTAAATATCTAGAATAAGTAGATAGAACAAAATAAAATAATAAATAAAAATAAACATAAAAATAAAAGAAATGAAATAAGATAGACAAAAATAAATGAAATAGAATAAAATAAAATAAGAAAAACAAACAAATAAAAATAACGAGCGTTGGGGGATCATAAACGGACGTTGACAATGAGGAGAAATAACGAGCATTCGTTGCGGGGATCAACGAACGTTCGTTGAAAATGAGGAGGAAGAACGTTCGTTGGCGAGTTGGCGACCGGACGCTGGGAAACGGGCTGAATGACGAGCGCTCGTTGGGGACGAGCGTTCGTTGGGGAATTGGCGAATGGACGCTGGGAAACGGGCTGTATGACGAGCGTTCGTTGGGGAATTGGCGAACGGACGCTGGGAAACGGGCTGAATGACGAACGCTCGTTGGGGACGAGCGTTCGTTGGGGAATTGGCGAACGGACGCTGGTAAACGGGCTGAATGACGAACGCTCGTTGTGGACGAGCGTTCGTTGGGGAGATGGTCACCCAAACGGTCCGTCCAAGAAGTGGCCGGACGGACGTTCGGAGAGGGGGTAGATGAGGAACGTTCGAAAAAAGGCCTAAAAACGTGCGTTTAGTCTGGGCTTGGCCCACCCGGGTGGTTTCTAACCTAGAATTCCCCTAGGGGTTCTCTCACTCTACACTCAATGCTGCCTCCCTCCATCGAGACCCAGGTCTCTTTCTCTCTGACCAGGGAAAGCTAGGGCTGGGAGGCACGCCCCCGCCACCTTCGAACCAAACCTGCCACCGCGACGAAGATGGGCACCGCGTTACTGCCCCCTCTGGACCAGCCACTACGTCACGTCGCGCCTCGATCCGGCCACCCAGGGAGGGGTTCCTCTCCGGCGTCTCTGCGCCGCGCCTGCCTAACTGGCCGCCGCTCACCACCGCGACCCAGTCACCACGCCACCGCCTCTCGTTCCAACCCTTCCTCTCTTTCCTCTTGTTGTTTTCTTGACTGTACAATGGGCTACGTGTGTGGATGTTGTTCGGTGGTGACGAAGGTGAAGGCTGATTCGGAGATGAAGATGATGAAGTGGGGAGCGGCGATGATTGCGTGAAGGAGGATGACGGGTTCACGGGGTGATGGGCAGACGTTGGAGGTATAGTGAATGGCGGAGTTGAAGATGATGAAGATGAATATGAAGATGGCGGAAGTTTGAAGTGGGAGCGTGAAGGTTGTGGGTTAGTTATTGGAAATGGATGAAGATGATGATGAGGTGTTGAAAATAAAGAAGGTAAGGGAATAAAATGATGGGTTGGCCGTGGGGTGTTGGTAGTAGTGTTAGAGATGATGATGCTGGAGGTGGTATAAGGATGAAGATGTTAGGTGCCCCCGTGGTATAAGGATGAAGATCATAAGTTGTTTGGCTGTGGGATAAGGTGTCCTTGATTGGAAATGAAGGGAAACTTGAAGGGTGAAAATTGGGAGTGGAAGAAAAAGGTGGCTGAAAGGGCGTTGGTTACTATAGTAGCCGGAGACGATGGTGAAGGTTCATATACAGGACCAATCTTAAACAGAGCAATATCAAGCGTAAAAAACGCAATAACAAGTATAAAAAGGCAATAGCAACCATAAAAGCTCTAGTGTTCATTCCATCATACATGACAATATGAACGAGTGAAGTAGTTGCTTACCTCTTGGAGCTCCTATGCTATTGCTTGGCGTCTCTAGTGGCTGCTGCAACTGCGAGTGAAGTTGGTGCTGGTAGTGAAGATCTCCAGGAAAATCTCCTTCTCCCTTGAGTGGCTGACTTCTCCCTTCTCTTTACTGTAAATAAAGTCTCTTGTTCTTCTTTGCAGGTGCCAATGGTGAAGGTCCCCCAGCAGCCCTCACCAATGATCGAAGATGATGGATGCCCCCCAAACAACCCCCGCTGTGTGTATATTTGCTCCTTGCTTTTTTGTCCCCAAAACTAGAATTCTCTTTTTCTCTACTCTCTCTGTGCTTTTGTGCAATTCTCTCTGCCCCCGAATCGTTCCGTACCCAGCCCGTATGCCCAAACCAAATTGTACCGAATCCGTACGATGCCCCAACGCTCTGCCACCACCTTGCTCTCTGCAGAAAATCGTTCTTTTCCCTTTTCTGCTCCCCACGTTCCAACCTCCACAGCCAACCTCTCTTTCTTTTTCAAATCTTTTTCTTATATTTTTCCTTTCTTTTTTTTTTAGCCGTATTAAACAAAATATTTAAAATAGGTAAAACTTAACACTAAAATGAAAATAGAATAAAAAATAAAAGCAATAACTAAATAGTAAAATTTTAAAATAAAAATAACGTAAGAAAAATGTATATACATATATATGGAGAAAAATAAGATAACATATAAAAATAGATAAAACAAAAATGATGATAATAATAAATAAAACAAAAAACAAATAATAATAGATAATAATAAAAAAACAAATAAACAAGTAACAATAAATAAATACAAGACAAAAACGAGAATAAAAATAAAGATACAAAGAAATAAATAATAAATTACAGTAAAAGCCAAAAACGATCCGGACGAAATTTGGTATTGACAGCTGCCCCTCTTTACTTAGATTTTACTAGATAATATGACAAAGTGATGTTTTCATATTATATTGTAAAAGATAAGTAAAGATAAAAAATACTAATTTCGTCCGGATTTCTAAGGAAGCAAAATGAAGTAAAATGAATACGAAACATAAGTTAAACAAATCGATGAAGAATGTGAAATTGCAACATAAACGACCATTGCCGAGCAGAGGGCCCAAAATCACAGAAAAACTAGAGGCGCCAGACAAGACTGGGCTTGAAACGCTGAACCAAAACCGTGCTTGAGCGGAACGAGGTGTACAAACCTCGTGGAGGGTGTACAAACCCTGAACGAATGATGTGAGGTGTACTAACCTCGTAGAGGGTGTACAAACCCTGTGGATGAATGATATGAGGTGTACTAACCTCGTGGAGGGTGTACAAACCCTATGGATGAATGATGTGAGGTGTACTAACCTCGTGGAGGGTGTACAAACCCTGTGGATGAATGATGTGAGGTGTACTAACCCTATGGATGAATGGTGTGAGGTGTACTAACCTCGTGGAGGGTGTACAAACCCTATGGATGAATGATGTGAGGTGTACTAACCTCGTGGAGGGTGTACAAACCCTGTGGATGAATAATGCGAGGTGTACTAACCTCGTGGAGGGTGTACAAACCCTATGGATGAATAATGCGAGGTGTACTAACCTCGTGGAGGGTGTATAAACCCTGTGGGTGAATGATGTGAGGTGTACTAACCTCGTGGAGGGTGTACAAACCCTGTGGATGAATGAAATGAGGATCAATAGGCTCGACAAGGGCCTTGAGGTGTGCTATCATAGAAGAAACTCTTGGATTCAGATCTTTTTTGAAGAAACATTGGTAAATACTGAGCAAAACATTAGAGAGATTTAGACATAAAGGTCTGCTAGCTTCATTTTCCCTTTACGGATTTTTGAATAGTTTTCTTTGCTTTCTATGAAATGATGTTATGTTATGATGGTGCATGAATGCATATGAGCCATTGGTTTCGTTCCCTTCTTTTGCTCTCGCTTTCTCTTTCTTACACCTTTTTTTTTTTTTTTTTTTTTTTGAAAATTCTATGCTTGGGAATTCGTTGTCAATGTTGACGTCAAACGCGATGTACGTTCGAAATGCATTCAATCAAAATAATGTCAAGAAGCAGTGGGTTCTTTGATGAAAGGATGACAACGTAACTAGGGGTTCAAATTCCCTCTAGCACTAGCTTGAACCTGAAAAGGTGCGGGAGATGAGTATGAAAGGTAGATGGTTGAATGATTACCTGTGGGTAACGTTAGCATTTGAATTTTTCTTACTTTGGGAGGTGTTGTTAGTATCTACACATGCATGGCCCGCAAGGGCTGCCCCAACTTTGTTGCGTATAGTAAACTTGATTGGGAGAGGCGGAAAGGTTCGGGTAGGAAGGATTGCCCCAATTTGGCGATTCTTGATTGACGGGGAGACTTCACATTTTTTGTCTTTTCTCTTTTTTTTTCGATGTTTTTATATTCTTTCCTTTTTTCTTTTCTTTTGAGTGATTGTGTCATTCACCACATCATTTCGTTTCAGGGTTAAATTCATGAGAAAGATTAGGACAAACAGTCTTTAGTCAGCGTGGACTTTTATTGGCTTGTACCGTGGCCAAAGGTCAAAGGGTTTTGAAAGAAATGGATAATGAAGGCTCGAATAAGTGTTTGGCGATTAAATTGTTTCAACAAGAATCATTTGCAAGGTATCGAGTTAACTATCCTTAAAGATTTGAAACTTCGGGCATCCTTTTATTTTCGTTGCTGTTTTTTCTTTCTTTTCTTCCCCTTTTGGGTCGCTTGCTTCGTTGTCTCTGTTGTGTACTTCTTTGAGACTTTATATATTTTTTTATTTCTTTTTCCTTCTTCTTTTTTTTTTCAGAAATCCCATCCTTGATTTCGGATGCCTTTGATGTACCCTTTAGGTTGACGTCGATGTGCTAATGATTCTTGTCGAGGGTGATGAAAACAATTATAATTTATGGCTCAAAAGGGGTGCAAATGGATAAGCTTCTTTTAACGTTTGGATGAAGAAAAAAAATGGCCACACGTCACTCTGAATCTTTGCCTACCTTACTTTCTCGCGACTTTAGCCCTGGAATAAAACTCGATAGTGGTTAACACATCGACTTCATTATTTTTTCTTTCTCTTCTTTCCTTTTTTTTTATTTTTTATCTCCCAATCAACAGATCGTTGGGGATGTGTACCATGATGAACACTGCCCCAGTATTGTATTCATGACAATCCTTTGTTTTAATGGGAAACGAAAAGGTTGAGGGTTCAAGTAGTATGAATGCAAATGCTCTAGCCGGAAAAGAACGATGGTTACCCCCGGAACCTTGCATCAGGAGAAGACCCAACTTCGGTATTTTCAAAATTTATTTTGCTTTTGCTTTTCGAAAACACTACGCCCTTGACAACCTCATTGACAACGAATTCAACATGTGTCTTTTCTTTTGCTTTCTTTTTTTATTATTTTTATTTTTATTTTTATTTTTTTATTTTTTTACGACACCCACCAGGACCGAGCTAAGCCGACTGATTACCCGTGATGCTTTTATTGACATTCGTTCAATTATTTTCGTTTTCATTCCTCTTTATTTACCTAAACAGCTCAGCGCGACATGCAATAATTTCAGAAAGTATGAACAAAAATTTAATATGCGGTATTTATTGAATGAAATAACACAGATTACAACAATTTAAAAGGCAATGTTAATATTTGCTAACGGCAACCCCTATCATGGAATCATCATACATAGAACTTTTTTACTGCATCAGAATTAACCGGTAACGGTAATTCCTCCCCATCCATCCTTGTGAGAATTAGTGCCCCACCAGAGAATGCTTTCTTCACCACAAACGACCCTTCATAGTTTGGGGTCTACTTGCCTCGATGATCTTTTTGGATGGGCAAAATCCTCTTCAACACCAGTTCGCCTTCATGAAACTCTCTTGGGTGCACCCTTTTGTCAAACGCCTTTTTCATTCTCCTTTGATATAGCTGTCCATGACACACTGCTGTTAACCTTTTCTCTTCGATAAGGTTGAGTTGGTCGAATCGGGTTTGAATCCACTCAGCTTCCTCTAACTTAGTTTCCATTAACACGCGTAAGGAGGGAATTTCGACCTCAAATGGAAGTACCGCTTCCATCCCATACACTAGCGAGAACGGCGTGGCCCCAGTTGATGTTCGTACTGATGTGCGGTATCCGTGCAGAGCGAAAGGAAGCATTTCGTGCCAATCCTTGTAGGTGACCACCATCTTCTGCACAATCTTCTTGATGTTCTTGTTAGCAGCCTCTACTGCCCCATTCATCTTTGGACGATAAGGAGAGGAATTATGGTGGTGAATTTTGAATTCCTCACATAACTCCGCCATCATCTGATTGTTCAGGTTGGTAGCGTTATCAGTGATGATCTTGTTAGGTAGCCCATACCTACAGATCAACTCCTTCCTTATGAATCTAACCACAACCTTTCTAGTCACGTTGGCATACGAAGCAGCCTCAACCCACTTGGTGAAATAGTCGATTGCGACTAGTATGAAGCGATGTTCATTTGACGCTTTTGGTTCTATAGCTCTGATGACATCTATTCCCCACATCGAAAATGGCCATGGTGCAGACAACACGTTCAGAGCAGTGGGTGGCACATTGATATTATCTGCATATATCTGACATTTCTCACACTTTCTCACGTGTATGCAACAATCGTTTTCCATTGTCAACCAGAAGTAACCAGCTCTTAAGATCTTCCTAGCCATCGAATGTCCATTCATGTGTGTACCAAATGTACCTTCGTGCACTTCTTTCAATATCAACTCGGCTTCCTTTGCATCCACACATCTGAGGAGAACCATGTCATGGTTTCTCTTGTATAAAACATCCCCACTTAAGATGAAACTGCCGGTCAACCTTCTTAGTGCTCTTTTATCGTTTTCAGACGCATCCTCAGGGTATTCTCGGGTTTTAAGATAACGCTTGATATCAAAGTATCAAGGTTTACCGTCTAACTCCTCCTCGATGAAGTGGCAATATACTGGCTCTGCATGGCTTTTCATCTTGATTCTTGGTAATTCTGCATCTTGATCAACCTCAAACATTGACGACAAGGTGGCCAGTGAGTCTGCTAATTGATTATCTTCTCGAGGTATATGGTTAAATGTGATGGAATCGAAATACTCCATTAATCCCCTGATGTAAGCTTGGTAGGGAATTAATTTTGTATCCCTAGTTTCCCATTCTCCTTTAAATTGATGGATGACCAAAGCTGAATCTCCATACACATCCAGAATTTTCGCCTTAGACTCAATTGCTGCTCGAATACCCATGGCACAGGCTTCATATTCAGCGATGTTATTTGTGCAGCTAAAACACAACCTTGCCGTCATTGGTATATACTGACGCTCTGGGGAGATAAGCACTGCCCCTATTCCATGTCCCATCACATTCGAGGCTCCGTCGAATAACACCGTCCATGCTTTTTCGTTTCGGTCTTCTTTGTTCTCTTCGAATAAAGCCATGATATCCTCATCGGGAAATTCAGGTTGCATTGGTTGATAATCACAAAGGGGTTGATGAGCCAGGTATTCTGCTAGTGCGCTACCCTTGACAGATTTTTTAGTGACATATACGATGTCGTACTCTGACAATAGCATCTGCCATCGAGCTATCCTTCCAGTAAGAGCAGGCTTTTCAAGAATATACTTGATAGGATCCATCTTGGATATCAACCATGTGGAATGACTCAACATGTATTGCCTTAAACGATGAGCGGCCCATGCCAATGCGCAGCAAGTCCGCTCTAACGATGAATATCGTTGTTCGCAGTCTGTGAACCTCTTGCTCAAGTAATATATAGCGTGCTCTCTTTTGCCATCCTCATCATGCTGACCCAATACACAACCCATTGACTTGTCCAATACAGTCAAATACAAAATGAGTGGCCTTCCTGGTTCTGGTGAACGTAATACAGGAGGGTCTTGTAAGTATTGTTTGACTCTCTCAAAAGCGGCCTGACAATCCTCATTCCACACCACAGCCTGATTCTTTCGTAACAACTTGAACAGTGGTTCACAAGTAGCAGTTAAGTGGGAGATGAATCTAGTAATGTAATTCAATCTTCCCAAAAACCCTCGAACTTCTTTTTCCGTTTTAGGCGCAGGCATTTCCATTATCGCTCGCACTTTGTCTGGATCCACCTCTATCCGCCTCTGGCTGACAATAAAGCCCAACAATTTCCCGGATTTCACTCCAAATGTACATTTGGCGGGATTCAGCCTAAGCTTATACTTCCTCAATCTCTCGAATAACTTTCTCAAGTTGAGGACGTGTTCTTCTTCTGATTCGGACTTCGCGATCATGTCGTCCACATAAACTTCAATCTCCTTGTGCATCATATCATGGAAAAGTGCCACCATCGCCCTTTGATATGTTGCCCCAGCATTCTTGAGTCCAAAAGACATCACTTTATAACAAAATGTGCCCCACAATGTAATAAAAGTCGTCTTTTCCATATCTTCTGGCGCCATCTTGATCTGGTTATACCCCGAAAAACCATCCATGAACGAAAACAGTGAATACTTGGCTGTATTATCAACTAGGGTGTCGATGTGTGGTAATGGGAAATTGTCCTTTGGGCTTGCGCGATTCAAATCTCGATAATCGACACACATCCGAACTTTACCATCCTTCTTAGGCACCGGTATAATGTTTGCTACCCACTCTGGGTATCTCGCCACAGCTAGAAACCCTGCATCGAATTGCTTCTGTACCTCCTCCTTGATCTTCAAGGACATTTCCGGTTTCATTCTTCTTAGCTTTTGCTTTACCGGTGGGCATTCCGGCTTGAGTGGGAGCTTGTGTTGTACAATATCTGTATCGAGGCCTGGCATGTCATTGTAAGACCAAGCAAACACATCCCTGAACTCCCTCAATAAGACACGCAATTTTTCTTTCACTTCTGCTTTCATGGCTGTACCGATCTTCACCTCCTTTACCTCGTCCCCCTTCCCTAAATTGAGTACTTCAACATCTTCCTGGTGAGGTTTCATCTCCTTACACTCTTGTTCCACTAGTCTTAACAGTTCAGGAGGGGGTTCCGAGTCATCATCACAATCATCTTCCGTATTATTGACAAGGCGCCCAAAAACAGGAATATCAACATAATTACTTTCAAAACATTCATTGTCATATCTGCATTATTTGAGTTTATGAAAAGGAAATAAATAAACGGAAAAACGACGAGGAATGCAAAATGATGATAAAACACAAACAAACACACTTTGATTATCGCGCTGAGCATAACAAACTAAAAGCGTCAACCCGTAAGTCATGAATCCTAAAGCCCCGGGTAAAGCTATAGGATTAATTAAAGTTATTACATCTTATTCAAATTAAGCATCACGGGCAAATCCAGCATCTTCCAGTTGCCGAGTCGTGCATCCGGGGAGCAGGCCCACACGAAACTGGAGCCTTCCGACCCATCTTCATCTCCCACAGCTGCTATGTGGCCAGCGTTAACCCAACCAGCGCTGCGAAAGCTCTCCTTGAGGTCACAGATACGAATTCTTCCCACTTTGGGCTCCCATCTTTCCATCCGAGCCAGACTGCGCTCTCTCCTTTCTTCTATCAGCCTTCTCCTATCCTCCTTGGTGGGCTTGTATCCCAGGCCATACCTATTCTTGTTCTCGACGACCTCCAGAGGGAATGCTCGCCCCTGTCCATACCTACCCAAACCTTTCCCATGCATATAACCTTCTTTTAACATGACTTTGGCCATCATGATAGAAGCACGCAACAGATGCGGGTTGACCGCGAATGGCTCCACATAGGCGTTTCCCACGATCTCCAGAGATTGGAAAGTTGCCTCGAGAGCTTCCTCGGCTACTTCAATATAACGGGAGGATGATGGTTCGCTCACCAGGAAATCCTCCTCTCCTTCCACTATCACCAGCTTGTCTCCCATAACATACTTCAACTTTTGGTGTAGTGTAGAAGGCACAACCCCTGCAAAATGGATCCAAGGGCGACCCAACAGACAACTATAGGCCGGGAGGATGTCCATGACTTGGAATGTCACTTGAAAGACACACAGACCGACTTGGACTGGTAGTTCTACCTCTCCCATCACTTCCCTCTTACTACCATCGAAGGCTCTCACAATCATAGAACTTGGCTTCATATGCGTTCCGTCACTGGGTAGCTTCTCCAAGGTTGCTTTTGGCATGACGTTCAGGGAGGATCCATTATCCACTAAGACGCGTGCTATCACGTGATCCAGGCATTTCACAGAGACATGAAGGGCTTTGTTATGACCTCTCCCCTCAACAGGTATCTCTTCATCAGTGAAGGTGAGGTAATTATTAGCAACGATGTTGCCAACAATGCCCTCGAACTTGTTCAGAGAAATACCTTGTTCCACATGAGCCTCACTGAGTATCTTCATCAACAACTTTCGGTGGGAGGCAGAGTGCATGAGTAATTCTAGCAAGGAGATCCGGGCAGGCATGCGGTTCAACTGTTCCACCACTTTGTACTCACTCTGTTGTATGAACTTTAGGAATTCACCAACTTCTTCTTCAGATATTTCCCTCTTCTCCTCTTTGTCGGGGGTCTCCTCGGCCTCCACGTTCTTCCCCCTCAAGAACTCCTTTGCTTTTGCAGCCATTGTTGCTTCCCTATCATTGGTTCTTTCTCTCGCCAATTCTGGTGGTGTAAAGATTCGACCACTTCTGGTCATTCCACCAATGCCTGATATGTTTTCCACAGTCGAATTTGCATATTCTCCCTCATCTAATGCAGTTGCCCCATATCTCCATGGGACGACTTTCTCGTTCTTATAAGGGAAAGGAGTTGGCACTCGGATGACAACAGACGGATTTCCTTCAGTTACCAGTGCAGGGGTGGTCCTAGTAAAATGGATCACCAAAGGTTCGGGTAAAGTCACATCAAATTCTCCACCAGTTTGTGCAAATACTTCTTCCTCTCTGACCTTGCGGCATACTTGCATCAGATTTCTATCAAGTAAGTCTTGTAGAAAAATCTCGAATTCCATACATTCCTCAATAGAGTGCCCGACCTCCGGATGGAGTGCGCACGCTATACCCAAATCATAATCGCCCTTCACTAGGCCCTTCTTCAACAAAGCTTCAAAGATAAACCTCCTAGAACTTCGGATTTCGCCCACATCTCTTATCAGATCATGGTTTCCAACCTCGACGACGTTCGTCGAGGAACTTCCGTGCCCGGACAACGGATTAGTATCGACGCTGGGCTGGTCCTCTTGAAACTTTAACCAACCCGAATCTATCAGAGCCTGAACTTTGTACTTGAGATCCATACATCCTTCGGTCGAGTGGCCAACGCCTCCTGCATGATAACTACACCTGGCATTTGCGTCATAACCCCTAGGGTACGGCGGCTGTACAGGCTTCATCGGGCAAATGGCGACCAGACCCTTTTTGACTAGGTTAGGTAACAATTCAGTGTAGGTCATAGGGATTGGGGTGAACCTAACAAATTGATTTCCCCTTGGGTTGTTGTTGTGACCCACATTCAGATCTGAGCAGGATTTACTTCTGTTGTATGGGATTCTAAATCACATACACATCGACTGGCCTGCTCTCATTGTTGACACAATGGTAAAAGCCAAGAAATCCCATTCATATCAACTTCCCTATGCTCTTCTTGTTTCTAGGATTTTAGAATTCAAAGGTGTACCTGTTGAAGGAGAACTCGTTCAAAATATTGAAGCTGTGGGATCAGAAATTGAAGATACTACCTTTCGTCAAATGAGATTCATTACTAGAGGCAGAGTCCTTATTCACAAAAATGATGACCATCCTGATGTAGATGAAGATGATGACATGGACACTCATATGGCTGACCCAGTAAGTGCTGCTGCTCCGTCTGATGCTGGACCATCCAACATACCCTCCTCTTCCTCAACTTCTATGGAAGAACATTTTGCAAGGTTATCTAAACAATGGGAGGATATGAGTCTTGCACAAAAGACTCACTTTGAGGAGATTTATGAGTGGCAGCGATCTGTTGATGAGTACATGGTTGATCAATTTCTTGATCTTGATGTTCGCCTATCTAACATCGAGGGTCATCTTAATATCCCACCTCCTGAACGTTCTCCTAGTCCTGAATTCTAGGTTTTAGGCCTCTAAGTTTGATTGTTATGTTATTTTCTTTATGGTATTTAGTTTCTTAATCTTTATCAATTTCATGTAATTCCTTTCTGTTCTTAATATAATGAGCTTTTATTTTTTGCATATATTCCATTTTTGAGGGGGAGCTCATATTAAGGGGGAGGTTATTACATTATTCTTTTTGCTTATGATCAAAAAGGGGGAGAAGAAATATAAGGGGAGGATTTCAAAAAAAAAATAGTTTTTAATTGTACAGGTACTGCTAACTGTGGTTGTCAATTAGTTTATATATGTTGCAGGTAAACCTGAGTTGCTTTTAAAAAGAGAGTTTTTGATCATCATCAAAAAGGGGGAGATTGTTACCAATAAGGAGTATTGGTAAAACCTGAAGATGTGTTTTGATGATGCTGCAACTTATAGATTTTGGATGTGTCGCAACCGGAATCGTGACGGGACGACGATCCAAAAAAATTACGGGTTTTGAAAAGAGATTTGGAGTCGCCACCATAGTTTATTATGGGAAACTACGGGAAAACCATAAAACGATAAAGCACAGTCCGCGAAAACCAGATTCTGGGTTCGGGAGTCGGTTACGCGTGGGGAAGGTGTTAGTACCCCACAACGCCTGCCCTAAGGCAGTACCTTTAACTAAATGCACGAATATGATGTGGTTTTCAAAATGTTTAACTATCCCCTAAAATAAAATTCCAAATAAACAAAACATACTTTTTTATTTTTTTGGGCCCGACAAGGATTGACCTTGCTCCTACGTATTCTCATTCAAAATGAGAAATCAGGGTTACGTAGTTCTTATTGAAAATGTTTGAGAGATTTGTTTGAGAAATTGATTGAAAGATTTGTTTGAGAAAATGATAACGGATAAATTTGGATTTTTGGGAAAGTAAACCTGACAAGGGCTAGCCTTGCTCCTACGTATCTCCACTTTCGATGGAGAATCAAGGATCACGTAGTTTTGGATAGGAGGATTGTTTGTTGTTTAAAATTGCTGATGTTTTTGGTTTTTTTGAAGATTTCATACTTTTTTTTTGTATTTTACTTAAGGAAAAGAAAAGGTTTTTAGCACAAGGACGATGCGCGCGATCACACATGTGCCTAAACCTTTAAAACATATTTTTGTAATTTTAATTAAGAAAGGGAAAAGGTTTTCAGCACAAGGACGATGCGTGCGATCACACATGTGCCAAAACCTTTAAAACATATTTTTTGTAATTTTAATTAAGAAAGGGAAAAGGTTTTTAGCACAAGGACGATGCGTGCGATCACACATGTGCCTAAACCTTTAAAACGTATTTTCATAAATTCCTTTATTTAAATTGTAAATATTGCATTATTAAATATATATTTTAGGATAAGTAAATATCTAGAATAAGTAGATAGAACAAAATAAAATAATAAATAAAAATAAACATAAAAATAAAAGAAATGAAATAAGATAGACAAAAATAAATGAAATAGAATAAAATAAAATAAGAAAAACAAACAAATAAAAATAACGAGCGTTGGGGGATCATAAACGGACGTTGACAATGAGGAGAAATAACGAGCATTCGTTGCGGGGATCAACGAACGTTCGTTGAAAATGAGGAGGAATAACGAGCGTTCGTTTGATGGATTAACGAACGTTCGTTGAGAATGAAGAGAAATAATGAGCGTTGGGGGAATTATGAACGGACGTTGGGAATGAAGTGAAATAACGAGCGTTCGTTTCGGGGATTAATGAACGTTCGTTGAGAATGAGGAGGACGAGCGTTGGGGGGATTAACGGACGCTCGTTCCTCTGACACACAGTGTTCTAAGCTTTCTCAGTTCAAAAAATGTTCTTTCTAATTTCTCCAAAACAAAATATATAGCCAAGTACACTGAGTGCCAAAGGTCAGCTCCCAACTGCCATGAATAATCGATTATTGTAAGTGATAATCGATTATTCAAGTCCGTTATAGGTTTTCAAAAATGTGATAATCGATTATATGAAGTGATAATCGATTATTCAAGTATGACTTGTGATAATCGATTATTGCTTAAACATAATCGATTATTGTAGTTAAAAATGCAAGTTTACAAGGTTTACAAGAATTTCCTACTACATTTAATTTCTACAAATTGCTTTTAACTAATTCTAATATCTTCTGCAACTAAAACTTCTTGTAGCATCATCAAAACAAATTTCTTCAAGATTTACCAATACTCCTTATTGGTAACAATCTCCCCCTTTTTGATGATGATCAAAAATTCAATTTTAAAAGCAAGTTTGGCTTACCTGCAAAACATACAAGCTAACAAACAACAACAAGGTTAGCAATACCTGTAATAATTTATACTTCTCCCCTTGTATTATTCTTCTCCCCCTTTTTGATCAGAAGCAAAAAGATCGGATGTTAAAGGCTTCTCCTAAATATGATCTCCCCCTCAAATAAACAAAGTATGCATATACTCAAGAGATCATTTTATTTATTGAAAATAAAGATTACATTATAAGAAGACACATAACAGACAGAATTATAACCTAGATGAAATGGCAAGTAAACAACAAAACAGTCTAACATAGAACCTATATCTAAAACTCAGGACTGGGAGATCTCTCGGGAGGTGGAATGTTGAGATGATTCTCGATGTTAGATAGACGAACATCAAGATCAAGAAATTGATCAACCATGTACTCATCAACAGATCATTGTCACTCATAAATCTCCTCAAAGTGAGTCTTTTGTGCAAGACTCATATCCTCCAATTGTTTAGATAACCTTGCAAAATGTTCTTCCATAGAAGTTGAGGAAGAGGAGGGTATGTTGGATGGTCCAACATCAGATGGAGCAGCAGCACTTACTGGGTCAGCCATATGAGTGTCCATGTCATCATCTTCATCTACATCAGGATGATCATCATCTTTGTGAATAAGGACTCTTCCTCTAGTAATGAATCCCATTTGACGAAAGGTTGTATCTCCAATTTCTGATCCCACAGCTTCAATATTTTGAACTAGTTCTCCTTCAACAGGTACACCTTTGAATTCTAAAATCCTAGAAATAAGAAGAGCATAGGGAAGTTGATATGAATGGGATTTCTTGGCTTTTACCATTGTGTCAGCAATGAGAGCAGGCCAGTCGATGTGTATGTGATTTAGAATCCCGTACAATAGAAGTAAATCCTGCTCAGAGCATTGAGCATGGTTGGTTGCTCTAGGACATAAAATCCAGACAATCAAGTAGTGGATCATCCTTTCTTCAACTTTAAAACCTCCAACCAGTAATTGCCTTCTATTTGTTTGTCGTTCAGGATGACGTAGGAAGGATTGAAAAGTCATCATCCTGTTGAAATCTTCAAGTCCTAAGTGGACTTTGACAGCATCATCCCAGATGGGAAGTTGAGCAACATTGGTCCATATGTCATCATCTAGAATGATGCGTACTCCCTTGACCTTAGTAGATATGATCCCATCTCGATAGCGCATGTTGAAGTAGAAGACTCTTATCAGATCAGGATAAATGCAGCCTTTTTGAGTCAGCCATGGAGGAAGAATGGGAAAATGAGATGTTGAGAAGGTGAAGGGAAATGAAGAAGATTTGAGCTCTAGATTTGATTTCATCAGTATTTGGGTGCAAAGGAGTGTCTAATAATCGATTATGGGGGGCTATTTATAAGAAAAATGGACAAACTAGCCGTTTATGGTCGTTTATAGCCGTTATGGAATGCTCCAACGGCTCTATTTTTGAAACTGTCAGCGTGATAATCGATTATGGCTCGTGATAATCGATTATCAGTTCAATAATTACTGCCCAGAATTGCATGATAATCGATTATGCATAATGATAATCGATTATCTGCTCAAGATTTTCCAGAATTGAATTTGATGCATGAATAATCGATTATAACTTAGTGATAATCGATTATGAAGCATTAAGTATACGAAAAATGCAAAAATTCGCATAGAGTTTGATTCTAAGATATGTCTAACACTCCTAACTCTCTTCTAAGCTCAAAAAATCTTTCTTTAGGTAGAGCCTTGGTAAAGATATCAGCTAATTGATGTAAAGTATCAACATATTCAATTTGACAATCCCCTTTTTGAATATGATCTCTTAAGAAATGATGCCTAATTTCTATATGCTTAGTTCTTGAATGCATTATGGGGTTCTTGGTCAAATTTATCGCACTGGTATTATCACATTTTAGAGGAATTTTGTCAAGGAAGATATCAAAGTCTTCCAATTGTTGTTTCATCCACAAAATTTGGGCACAACAGCTTCCAGCTGCAATATATTCAGCTTCGGTGGTAGACAAAGCTACACATGCTTGTTTCTTTGAGTGCCATGACACTAAAGAACATCCCAAGAAATGACAGGTTCCACTAGTACTTTTTCTATCAATTTTACAGCCACCATAATCTGCATCAGAGTATCCTATTAAACTAGGTGAGGCATCAGAGGGATACCAAAGTCCAAATGAAGTAGTTCCCTTAAGATATTTTAGAATTCTCTTAACTACAGTCAAATGAGATTCTTTAGGATTGGCTTGGTATCTAGCACATACACAAACACTCTGCATAATATCTGGTCTACTAGCAGTTAAGTATAGCAAGGATCCTATCATGCCTCTAAACATGGTTTCATTCACTCCTTTTCCAATTTCATCCTTATCTAAATAACATGAAGTACCCATGGGTGTACTAGCTTCTTTGCAGTTATCCATACCAAATTTCTTAAGAATTTCTCTACAGTATTTAGTTTGGGAGATGAATGTTCCACCATTCATTTGTTTTATCTGTAGTCCTAAGAAAAAGTTTAACTCACCCATCATAGACATCTCAAATTCACCTTGCATTATTTTTGCAAACTCTTCACACAAAGAATCATCAGTTGACCCAAAAATGATATCATCTACATAAACTTACACGATTAAAATGTGTTTTCCTACTTTCTTAATGAATAAGGTTGAATCAACCTTTCCTCTAGAAAATTCATTTTCAATTAAAAAAGTACTAAGTCTTTCATACCAAGACCTAGGTGCTTGTTTAAGACCATAAAGGGCCTTTTTCAATTTGTAAACATGATCAGGAAATTTAAAATCTTCAAAGCCAGGAGGTTGACTAACATACACTTCTTCTTTTATAAAACCATTCAAGAAAACACTTTTTACATCCATTTGATATAGTTTAAATTTCATCAAAGATGCATATGCAAGTAATAATCTAATTGCTTCTAACCTGGCTACCGGTGCATACGTTTCATCATAATCTATACCTTCCTCTTGACAGTATCCCTTAGCAACTAGCCTTGCTTTATTCTTTGTAATGTTTCCATCCTCATCCAACTTGTTCCTGAATACCCATTTTGTTCCTATGACTTGAAATTCTTCTTGTTTTTGAATAAGTTCCCAAACTTCATTCCTTTCAAATTGATTTAGCCCTTCTTGCATAGCAATGCACCACTTGTCATCTTGAAGAGCTTCCTTTATATTTTTAGGTTCTACCTGAGACACAAAAGCAACAGTTAGACAAAAATTATTTAAATTATTTCTAGTAGTTACCCCTTTTGATATATCTCCTATGATGTTGTCCAAAGATAGTCCTCTTGGTTGTTGATAGCTTTTGGAATCAACAACTTGTGGTGTTTCTTGAAGCTCCGGAGGATAATTTTCATTTAGATACATCTCCTCAAGGGCTTCTTTTAAGTAATCCTCATCACCTGCAATGGGTCTATTTGACTCAAGAGGATTTACCTCAAGGTCTACAATCTCATTAAAGACAACATGTACCGATTCTTCAATTTTTAGTGTTCTTCTATTGAACATTCTATAAGCTTTGCTAGTCAAAGAATATCCTAGAAAAATTGCTTCATCAGATTTTGCATCAAATTTTCCAAGATTATCTTTTCCATTATTTAATACAAAGCATTTGCATCCAAAAATTTTCAAATGGGATATATTTGGTTTTCTACCATTCAACAGTTCATATGGAGTTAATTTTAGAATTGGCCTAATAAGCATCCTATTTAACACATAACAAGCAGTACTTACTGCATCAGCCCAAAAGTATTTTGGCACATTAGATTCATTCATAAGTGTTCTAGCTAATTCTTCTAATGATCTATTTTTCCTTTCAACAACACCATTTTGTTGGGGAGTTCTAGGTGCAGAAAAGTTATGTGCTATGCCATATTCTTCACAAAATTTATCAAATGACTCATTTTCAAATTCTCCACCATGATCACTTCTCAAAGTTTTGATTTTCAAATCTTTTTCATTTTGAATACGTTTAGCAAAAATTTTAAATGCTTTGAAAGCTTCACTTTTCAGAGTTAAAAAGAAAGTCCAAGTGAATCTTGTGTAATCATCAACAATTACAAGAGCATAGTAATTTCCACCAAAACTTTTAATTCTAGATGGACCAAATAAGTCCATATGCAAAAGTTCTAAAGGTTTTGATGTTGAAATCATGCTTTTGGATGAAAATGAAGATTTGGTTTGTTTACCTTTTTGACATGCAGTGCATAATTTGTCTTTCTCAAATTTCAGTTTAGGCAAACCAATCACAAGATCTTTTGAAATCAATTTATTTAAATGTTGCATATGAATATGTGCAACTCTTTTATGCCATAGCGAAGGATTTTCTTCTTTAGCAACTAAGCATGTAATACTATGATTAGATGCACTTTCAATATCAATCAAATAAATATTGTTATGCCTAACACCTTGCAAAGCAATATCAGCAGAATCTTTAAAGAAAACAGTGCATTTATCACTTTCAACAGTTACCTTAAGACCTTTGTCGCATAATTGACTTATGCTTAAGAGGTTATGCTTGAGGCCTTCAACATATAGCACATCTCTTATTGTTAATGTATTTCCTCCACCAATGTCTCCGGTACCCTTGATTCTACCTTTGTTGTTATCCCCATAAGTCACAAATCTTTGCTTTTTCTTCTCAAAAGAAATGAATCTTTTCTTGTCACCGGTCATGTGTCTTGAACATCCACTGTCAAGATACCACAATGACTTCTTTGACTTAGTAGATTCCTACAAAACAAATTAGCAAGAGTTTTAGGTCCCCAATCTAATTATGGGTCCTTGAGGTTAGTTCATGCAAGTATAAATCATTTTACAACTTTAACCCATGCATATTTACCATTTGGAACACCAAAATGTTTAATGTTGCATTTGTTTGATGTGTGTCCATGCTTCATACAGTAAAAACAACAAGCATTGATTACTTTGTTTTTAATAAAAGTCCCTTTTTCAACCCAAACTCTACGAGTTCTTCTTACTTTGGACTTATTTATTTGATGCATATTTCTATTTTTAACATTTCTTCTCTTAAAGTTTGTCTTAGCATGTGAATTAGTCTTGGTTTCCTTTGCAAGTAAGTTTTCAAGTATGTCAATATCAAACATATGATTCTTACAAGACAAACATTCAACAGGTTCAACAGTAGCATTTGCATTAGATAATTTTGTTTCTAAAGAACTAACTTTATTTCTTAAGACAACTTCATCATCAAGCAACTTTTCATAATTCAATTTTAATTCATTGTGCTCTTTCTTAAGTTTTTTATGTGCAGCATCAAGCTTTTCAGATTCAATCAACAATTCATAGAAAGCCTTTTGCAAGTCTAATTCACTAGATTCAAAACTGGAATCACTTACTTGGCTTCCAGTATCTTCTGGTTCAGCCATTAGATAAATATTGGCTTCTTCTTTTGTGTCACTTGAACTTGTTGAACTAGAGGCATTATCCTCCCAAGCTATGTATGCTTTCTTTTTCTTTTGAAATTTTCTCTCCTTCTTGTCTTCACTTTTCCTGCTTTTTGGACACTCAGATTTTACGTGCCCTCTTTCTCCACAACCAAAGCACTTTACGTTTGATGGAGATTCTTGACTTTCTTTCCTATCTTTGTGAAACTTGTCCTTTCCCTTTGCTTTCATGAACTTTGCAAATTTCTTTATCATCAAGCTCATATTTTCTTCATCATCAGAATCATCTTCTTCGATCCTCTTAGAGCTTTTCCTTTAGAAATTTCAGACTTGAAAGCTAGAGTTTTCCTTTTGCCTTGATCCTCTTCAGCAGTCAATCTCCTCAGCTCAAGTTCATGCTCACGGAGCTTTCCAAACAAGATTGGCATTGACATCTGAGTAAGATTTTGAGATTCGAGATGGCAGTCACCTTTGGTTGCCAAGACCTGTCCAGAGATTTCAGAATTTTCACATTAAGTTCATCAGTATCAAAAGTCTTACCCAACCCTGTTAAATGATTCCAATATGAGTGAATCGTTTTTGAACATCAGAGATCGTTTCTCCAGGTTGCATTCTGAACATCTCATATTCCTGAATGAGAGTGTTCTTCCTAGCATGCTTTACGTCCTCTGTTCCTTCATGAGTGACTCTGAGGACTTCCCACATTTCCTGTGCTGTCTTACACACTGAAATTCTATAAAATTCATCAAGTACAACAGCAGATGAAATTATATTGCGAGCTTTAATATCAAACTGAGCTCGTCTATTTTCTTCAGCAGTCCAATTAAAATAAGGTTTTTCAGTCTCTACACCATCAACAGTATTCATAGGAATATAAGGGCCATTTTGTACAGCTTCCCAAATACCTCTATCAACAGACCCCATAAAAATCTCCATTCTAACTTTCCAAAAAGCATAGTTATCACCAGTAAACAATGGAGGTCTGTTAATGGAAGCACCCTCAGCATATACATGGTTTTGATTGTGACCAGCCATTTTCGCAAATTTTGAAAAACTATCAAAGCAAGCTCTGATACCAATTGATGGTATCGGAGGGGGTATTTTTCGAAGAGTATAGCGCAGCGGAATTAACACTCAGAGAGCGGAAAGCGTATTCGATCACAATTAAACTTAATTTGGTCCTTTTAGTAAAAATAATTTTCTTTCAGAAAATTAATCAAACAGTTGATATACGTAAAATAAAATGAGTGTAGGGAATAAGAAGATCAACACAGAATTTTTATCCTGGTTCGAATCAAAAGATTCTACGTCCAGTCGTTAATCACTATAAATAGTGATTAACCTTTTTCACTAAAAAATTGTTTAACAGATTACAAGATAATGAACAAGAATAAAATGAATAGAACCACTCTACCAACTTGAAGAGAACCGCTTCAGCAATCGACCAACGATTCACAAGCTTCTCCTTTCACAAGACCAGGCAGAGCACCTTGCTAACTTGAAGAGAGTCTGCTCCGACTATCGACACACGATACGCGAGCCTCTCCTTTCACAAGACCAAGCAAGGGAACAATGAACAAAAAGCTTTCTGAGAACGTTCCTCTGACACACAGTGTTCTAAGCTTTCTCAGTTCAAAAACGTTACTTTCTAATTTCTCCAAAACAAAATATATAGCCAAGTACACTGAGTGCCAAAGGTCAGCTCCCAACTGCCATGAATAATCGATTATTGTAAGTGATAATCGATTATTCAAGTCCGTTATAGGTTTTCAAAAATGTGATAATCGATTATATGAAGTGATAATCGATTATTCAAGTATGACTTGTGATAATCGATTATTGCTTAATCATAATCGATTATTGTAGTTAAAAATGCAAGTTTACAAGGTTTACAAGAATTTCCTACTACATTTAATTTCTACAAATTGCTTTTAACTAATTCTAATATCTTCTGCAACTAAAACTTCTTGTAGCATCATCAAAACAAATTTCTTCAAGATTTACCAATACTCCTTATTGGTAACAATCTCCCCCTTTTTGATGATGATCAAAAATTCAATTTTAAAAGCAAGTTTGGCTTACCTGCAAAACATACAAGCTAACAAACAACAACAAGGTTAGCAATACCTGTAATAATTTATACTTCTCCCCTTGTATTATTCTTCTCCCCCTTTTTGATCAGAAGCAAAAAGATCGGATGTTAAAGGCTCCCCCTAAATATGATCTCCCCCTCAATTAATCAAAGGATGCATATAATCAAGAGATCATTTTATTTATGAAAATAAAGATTACATTATAAGAAGACACATAACAGACAGAATTATAACATAGATGAAATGGCAAGTAAACAACAAAACAGTCTAACATAGAACCTATATCTAAAACTCAGGACTAGGAGATCTCTCGGGAGGTTGAATGTTGAGATGATTCTCGATGTTAGATAGACGAACATCAAGATCAAGAAATTGATCAACCATGTACTCATCAACAGATCGTTGCCACTCATAAATCTCCTCAAAGTGAGTCTTTTGTGCAAGACTCATATCCTCCAATTGTTTAGATAACCTTGCAAAATGTTCTTCCATAGAAGTTGAGGAAGAGGAGGGTATGTTGGATGGTCCAGCATCAGACGGAGCAGCAGCACTTACTGGGTCAGCCATATGAGTGTCCATGTCATCATCTTCATCTACATCAGGATGATCATCATCTTTGTGAATAAGGACTCTTCCTCTAGTAATGAATCCCATTTGACGAAAGGTTGTATCTCCAATTTCTGATCCCACAGCTTCAATATTTTGAACTAGTTCTCCTTCAACAGGTACACCTTTGAATTCTAAAATCCTAGAGATAAGAAGAGCATAGGGAAGTTGATATGAATGGGATTTCTTGGCTTTTACCATTGTGTCAGCAATGAGAGCAGGCCAGTCGATGTGTATGTGATTTAGAATCCCGTACAATAGAAGTAAATCCTGCTCAGAGCATTGAGCATGGTTGGTTGCTCTAGGACATAAAATCCAGACAATCAAGTAGTGGATCATCCTTTCTTCAACTTTAAAACCTCCAACCAGTAATTGCCTTCTATTTGTTTGTCGTTCAGGATGACGTAGGAAGGATTGAAAAGTCATCATCCTGTTGAAATCTTCAAGTCCTAAGTGGACTTTGACAGCATCATCCCAGATGGGAAGTTGAGCAACATTGGTCCATATGTCATCATCTAAAATGATGCGTACTCCCTTGACCTTAGTAGATATTATCCCATCTCGATAGCGCAAGTTGAAGTAGAAGACTCTTATCAGATCAGGATAAATGCAGCCTTTTTGTTCTAACAGATGCGTTAACCCCTGCTCAGCAAAAGTGTTTGGAAATTGAAAGCCATAGAAGCGGAAAAAGTCAAGACGAATAAACTTTACCGCCATGATCTTCCTTTCTTGCCAAGAATTAACAAAGTCTGCGTGTTTCCCTTGATCTGAAATCCATCCATCTATGTTTGCAAGACGTGGTTGAGAAGAAGAGGAGGCTCCAGCTGTTCTGCGACGGTGCCTTCTTGAGTCAGCCATGGAGGAAGAATGGGAAAATGAGATTTTGAGAAGGTGAAGGGAAATGAAGAAGATTTGAGCTCTAGATTTGATTTCAGCAGTATTTGGGTGCAAAGGAGTGTCTAATAATCGATTATGGGGGGCTATTTATAAGAAAAATGGACAAACTAGCCGTTTATGGTCGTTTATAGCCGTTATGGGATGCTCCAACGGCTCTATTTTTGAAACTGTCAGCGTGATAATCGATTATGGCTCGTGATAATCGATTATCAGTTCAATAATTACTGCCCAGAATTGCATGATAATCGATTATGCATAATGATAATCGATTATCTGCTCAAGATTTTCCAGAATTGAATTTGATGCATGAATAATCGATTATAACTTAGTGATAATCGATTATGAAGCGTTAAGTTTACGAAAAATGCAAAAATTTGCATAGATTTTGATTCTAAGATATGTCTAACACTCCTAACTCTCTTCTAAGCTCAAAAAATCTATCTTTAGGTAGAGCCTTGGTAAAGATATCAGCTAATTGATGTAAAGTATCAACATATTCAATTTGACAATCCCCCTTTTGAATATGATCTCTTAAGAAATG